>NC_092873.1:246998866-248198866 GCF_028372415.1 Notamacropus eugenii
ACAAAAATATTCATCTCCATCAGTCTTCTTATACACCAAATGAGGACATTTCCACACTTTGCACGGGGAGCTATCTAGGGAGCCAGAAATAAGGTCATACCTAGTAACTTTATTAAGTTGACTCTTGGTCAGATCCTCTATGCTCAGTAATGCAAAACTACCATTATCTGGGACAGAACAAAGTTTTCAACTTTCCAGATCTATCTCCAACATTACACAAATTTCACAAGAAAGGGGGGCAATAGTACCCTGGCTTTATCCTCCTCAACTAGATCAGTAATCTTATTGATATGGGTATTCTCTTAAATCCATGCCTATCCATTCTGTACATATTCTTTTCCATAGTCTCTCCTAAATTCACTGCAGATCTACCCCACGGTCTGAGAGCCTTCCTCATGTCCCCTTGATATCAGCAGATATCAGTGGGAGTACTTACACTACCCATTAGTCATCACATGATGACTATCTTTTTAAGCATCATGTGACACTTTCTTTTAATAAGTTTGTAAAGAGTAATGCCTATGGAATAACTCGATTTTACAAAGAAGAAAGCTTCAAAACATTAGTAAGAACTAGTGTCTGTTTGCAGTAATTCTGATAATTGCAACCAATGACACTGAGTTGACTCTTTGGGTCCAGTTCCACACCTTTCCCCAATCACCAACATCCCAGTCTATGTAGCGACAAGTGCAGCACAGCTTAACATGTGGAATCTCAATTTTCAGGTGGACTATTGATACAACAGTCTTAACCCCTAATGGACACTGCCAAAATTCTTTATAGAACTGTATCATAGATGACTTTTGAAAATCTGTTAAAGGTTTGGCTGAAGAAACTAACAGACGTTTTCCTCTCTTCAATTTCAATAGTAATATGAGAGTTTGCAGTCAATGGGACTGCCTCATAGCACTTATTTATTAGTAAAAGCCTGCAGTGAGACATGGAAATTTATCTGCATGACAGAACAAGTATTTCTCATGCTAGTGTCATTTCTATTGCCATAACTGTACTACACAGAGGCTCCCTCGTTTCTTTTCCTTTTCACAATAAGATTGCTTCATCCTTAAAGTTGACAGTTTTAAACCTCATGGAATCTCAAGTTCTTTTAATTGACTGCATATTTGCACTTAACTGATGGGTGCAGTTTAGGAGTTTCCTTACATCTTTAACGTTTAGGCTGTGAAATGTGGCCTTTCAATGGTCTGTTTGATGTAAGACCAAAGTGAGCCATGGTTGTTCTCCTAGTGAACAGTGATTAGATAACTCCTAAATGAAGCAGCTGCTTTCCTCATCTTCTTCCTCTAATAACCCAAGTTCAACTTTACCAAGGAGTACTAGGATTTTTAACACATCTTCATCAGAATGTTATTTCAGGAGTGTTTGCATCTGTTTGGCATCTGACTACATGTATGTTTGTATATGCACACAAATATGTAATTGCAAATATATACACATTTTATATACACATATGTACATACATGACTATAATTAGTCAACGCAATTACACATAATATATATTCATAATATATGTATGTATGTATGTATATTCTTAGCAATGTGAGAGAAGGCTGATTAAAGGAAAAGGTTCCTTACAATAAAGCAAAACACAGAATTCCTTTTTGTTTTGAATGACAAAGTTATATGAAAATATAATGGACTCTAAGACCTCTCTGACCAAGATATTCCCATTTAAACTTTTAAACAATTTTGATTTGTTTTACAAATACTCAGCAGCTCTCTTCAAATATGAAATATCAAATGGATGAGGTATTAAGAGTTTTGTGTCTTTGTTTGTTTGCTGGGTCCCTGAGGTCAGAACCAGGAGAAATGAATGGGAGTTAAAAAGAGATGGGCAGCCTTGTGAAATGGAAAGTTTCCTAACCACTAGAACTCTTCCAAAGTAGAATGGGCTGTTTTTCAGGTAGTAGTTGGTGTCCCATCACTGGATATCTTTAAGCACAGGCGCCAGCTATATTGTAGAAAAGATACTTGTTCAGGTAGAGCTTCTCTGAGGTCCCTTCTAACCCTAAGGTTCTAAGATTCTCTGAATACCACTACATGTATAAATAGGGAAAGAGAATCAGGGAGTATTAAAGCTGGAAGGGACTTTAGAGATTGTCTAGTCCACTATTATTAGATCCATTCTATAGATAGGAAAACTGAGGCTCAGGGAAGACAAGTGACTTGGCCAAGATTCCATGGCTAATAAAAGAGCCATATCCTTAATCCAGATCTTATGATTGCTGGTTCAGTGTGCTTTCCAATATACTATACTGCTCCAATGGAAGATGGAGAGACCAAACAACATATCTGGCATGTTCCCATACATATCCTACAAGTTTCCTGAAAATACTTCCAACTTCACAGTTGATGCAGCAGAATGAAACAACTCAATAATATACCCCCATTTTTTCTAAAATTAAAAGCATATCTACTTTGAACATGTAGGCAATTCAATAAGGGAAAAATAGCATGATCTTATTAACATTAGTAAATCTGGACTTCTATAAATAGACTTAAATAACAAACATATACATATTTATATGTACATAGCTATATATTCACATAGGCCATAAAGTGACAGATAACCTTACAAAAATAAAACAAACTATGAATTAGCTCAAATTTTTTTTTCATTCCTTTGAATAAAGAAATTGAAAACCTTCAGATGCCAAAAATATCCTTGCTGTGTGGATCTTAGGGCACCTGGACACAAATCCAAATCCGGTGGTTGTACCAGAGTCAAGTCTACAGGCAGCAGACACACCTTTCCCAACGCATGGTTAAGTCCTGTAGTTGATGAAAAAAGTCAGAAAATAGATGTCCCCAAGCGGCACAAGCAACATCTCTCCACGTGCCGTAGAATTCCCCCAACCAGTGTGAAATTGGAAAATGTCAAGTAGTCCTCTGAGTCCACAAATGATAGAACATAGCTTCCATGGAATAGCTCTCTTCTGAGTCTTTCTTTTTTTTAAATGCCAATGTATTCCCTTTAAGTGGATATGGAAATGAGATTGGTGATCTGCAACCCCAAAGACAAGATTCTGAATTAAACAGGAACAAAAAAAGCATTTATACTGTATTCCTCCCATCTAAAAGTGACATGGGAAAGACAGCATCCCAACAAGCTAGACCGTATATATTCTTTTTTACATTCTCTTCCTGTCACCAAGGGACTGAATCAGTGAATTATCAAAATCACTTGTGAGTAAACACCTTCTCTATTCCACAGATTGTTGTTGTACGTTCCTTGAAAGCAGATCATATTATATGAATCTCCTGTCCTCCCTCCCCACTTCCTTATAGCACCTTGTATATAGAAGGCCTTCGCTCATATATACCTCAATTAAATTGACTGATTCATCAAATGGACAGTCATTTCAACCAGGGATTCATGCATTAACTATTTTACTTCGAGTGAAGTCGCCTTATCAGGCCAGATCTGGGTTCCGGGAAATAGTTTTTAGATCTCCTTTTAAGGAAAAATGTAAGACTTTGTAGCAGCTTAAAGGGTTGCTGAGGATAAAATAAGGTAGGGAGAGTTCTGGCTTGATCTCAAACAGAACTTTAGACATCAGTTAAGGAAGGCTGCCCCTCAGACTCCAGGTAGGGTCCTTCAGCCATGGTCTTGTCGCACTGTTGTTGATAGATCTCCTGAACCAACAAGCTGTTTGTGTTCTTCCATTCTCTGTACTTCTTCGCCGTCAGCTTTGGATCCTCCAACAGCTGGTTAATCATGGCTAAGTCATGTTCTTTACACTGGCAAAGGAGGAAAAATAAAAATAAAAAAATGGAGTCATATATCCATGCAATCCAAAGAGCCAAGATTAGTCCTTTGAAAAAAATTACTCTTTTATCAGTCAGTTAGCATTTATTAAGTGCTCACCACGTGCCAAGCACTGTACCAAGTGCTAAGAATAAAAGGGAAAAGCAAAAATGGTCTTGCCCTCAAAAAATTCACTTTGAATTGGAAGAGAACTCTTATACAGAGAAGACATATACAGAGTAGCTGGAAGGTAATCTCAGAAGACAAGGTGTTAACATCTGGGGAACCTGGGAAAAGCTTCATTCAGGAACTGAGATTTGAGCTGAGTTTTGAACGGAGTCAGGGAAATTAAAGAGGTAAAGGTGAAGAGGGACAGCTTTGGAACACAGACAAAGCAAACACACGCAGAAAGGAGATGGAATACACAGCACAGAACAAAAGAAAACTTACAAGGAAGCAAAGAAAAGACGAACACAATAAACTCCAACCCAATGTGTTAGTATTTCTTATACAGGCTTCCTTGAAATGGAAATGTGTTGTTGTGTATTTTGAATCCTCTCATGTTCTGCTGTGCATATGGTGACACTTTTTTCTTTTCTTATTTTGTATTTAAGTTTTAATATTTAAGTTTATGCTTCTTTCTCTTACTGCGTATTTGTTTTAGTAAAGTTTAAAAAGTTTTTAAAAATTAAAAAAAAAGAGATGAGTACTTTATGTAAAGAATAGTAAGCAGGTTAGTGGAAATGAAGAGAAATAGAATTTGTGGAAGGAACTAAAATGTAGGACTCCAGAAGTAGGAAGGTGCTGAACTATGAAGGGCTTTAAATGCCAAAGAGAAGACTTTCTATTTGGTCTTGAAGATGATAGGGAATCACTTGAGTTTATTGAGAGGGTTGGGGTAGAAATGGGGTATCATGAAATAGGAAAATCCCTTTGGCAGCTGACTGGAGGATAGGATGGAGCGGGGAAAGAATGAAGGCAGGGAGTCAAACCAGGAGGCTATTTCAATATATCAAGTGTGAGGTGATGAGGACTGAAGGATGGTGGGAACTACTTAAGATAAGGAAACACAAACTAGAGATGTTAGAAACGTAGAAATGACAAGATTTGGCAACAAGTTGGATATGTGGTGTGAGAATGAGGCTTCAGGGATGACATCAAGGCTGTGGGAGTAACCCAAAGGATAGGGATGCCCTCAACAGCAATAAATAAGTTCAGAGGTAAGGAGGGATGTTGAGGTGAAAGATAATGAATTCTGTTTTTAAACATGTTGAGTTTGAGATACCTATAGGATATCTAGTTCAAGATGTGCAAAAGGCAACTGAATTGCCTGGAGCTCAAGAGTGTACTGATAATGTATTTCTGCTTATTGTTAATGGAATTTTGCTTCTTAATGGGAAGATCTTTCCCATCTATTAATAGGTCCATGTGACCTACTTAAGTCACATGGACACCTGAGTCACGTAAGTCAAGTCACATAGAACAGGAAGGGTAGAACAGGAAGCTAGAGTAGAGCTGAGAGGAAGCTGGTCAGAGAGCAGTCAGAGCCGGAAAAGGAAGCAATTAGCCTGAGTGGGAGAGCTTGTCTGTGATTTCTTTAAGGGAGCTGGTTTGTGGGAAGTCTAACAGAGGGAAGGTTTGGAGATGGTGTTGCTCTCTGCGTTGTTATTGTGTTTAGATTTCTTGGTTACTATAATGGATCTGGCTTTCTGGTGTTGGGACTTGGCTTTCTGGTGTCTGAATAAATGTTTTTCTTCTGCCTTCTATGTGGAGAGTCTGTTATACTTTGCAATTCAGAATCATGTCAGCATATTTATGGCTTCCATAGGCACTGTGAATATCATGTTGGTGCTATAAAGAGAAAGACTAAAGTTAGACATATATACATATATGTGTGTATATATGTGTGTGTATGTGTGTACATATATGTATGTATGTATATGTATGTGTGTACTTGCATATGTGTGTGTGTGTATATATGAATCATCTGCATAGAATGAGAATTGAATCTATGACAGCTGATAATCTGACCAAAATCATAAAGAGGAAGTGCAGGGCACCTACCCTACTATGGAAGACTTTCTCAAGGAAGTTAGCTGATAAAGAGAGTAAAGTCCAACAGTCAGTCAATCAATAAGCATTTATTAACTGCTTACTGTGTGCGAAGCACTCTGCTAAACAATCAGAATACAAACAGAAGCAGATAGTTCTGACCTTCAAGGAGTTTATGTTCAACAATGTGTGAAAACAACATATAAAAGCAAGGAGAGAGAATGTACCAGACACAAAGAAAGTCTTGAGGAGATGAAGTTGCGGTACAACCTGGGGAGGGATGAAGACATCTTTGCTCTGGACCTCCTCCTTAAATTGGTGGTTCTGGGAGGAATCAGCCAATTAGAATATGAGGCCTCAGGAGTGGGAAGTACTTCCAATGGAAGAAATAATTCATGAGTAAAGTGAGCTTCAACAGTGAAGAAAATAGAATTACAGAATTACAACTAGCAGTTTTGATTCAAGTAAGGGGTTTTTGTCTTTTTTTAGGACAAAGTAGACGTGACATTGTAGGCAGCAAAGAAGCAGCTAGTAGACAATAGGAGATTGAGGATTGGAAAGAGTAAAAGTGATAGTGGGGCAATATGCTGGAGAAAACAAGAGGAGTCAGGATCAAGGGTTCATGTTGGTTCAAGAGAAAGGCTACCTCCTTCATCTGGGATAGGAATAAAGGAGGAGAAGCTAGGGAAAGGTATTTTCATGCTGTGGGATGAGAAGAAGAAATTATAAATTTATATGTGAATATAAATGGCCAGTAATGGCCAAGAAAAAATTACATACCCTATAATTATTAAATTCTTTAATGTATGATCCCTGCATTAACCTCTAGAGATAAAAAAAATTCCATCCATTTACTGAAGTTTAATTGACCTCAAAAAGTTCATGTATTATGCAAAGAACATCAGCAAGTCTTTTTTAATATGGATTGAATAATTGCCTTTTGCCAGGAATCATTTAGGTATACCTAATACATAGTGATCATCCCATTATGAACCAAAATAATACAAAATATGTGTTAGACCTCCCATCTGCTAACATAAACAACCAAACTTTCCAAAATGATGCTATTGACCCTCTGTCAGAAAAACATGAGCTTTCAACTGAGTTTCTAACAGTGCTATCAACACTCACTCTCTCCTCAGGCATGCTCTGTTCCCAACTGCACTTACTGAAATACTACAACTCACTCTGTAATCCCTTCACAAGGCAATAAATTCCTTATTCCCCCAATCAGGAATACCATCCCTTTAACCTCACAGTTTCTATTCTATATCATTTTTAGTTGTATTTAGGTGTCATAAAACTCCCCCTTGTTCCCCACATCATTAGAAGTTATAGGAAAATAGGGACTAGATCTCCCTTGTCGCTTAATAAACTGAGTTTTTTATTGTTGCTCAGTCATGTCCAATTGTCCATGACCCTATGTTGGGATTTTCTAGGCAAAGATCTTCAAGTAGTTTGCCATTTCCTCCTCCAGTTCATTTTATAAATGAGGAAACTAAGACAAACCCCGTTAAGTGACTTGTCCAGGGTTACACATCTGAGGCCTGATTTGAACTCAAGAATATGAGTCTTCCTGATGCCAGCCCTGTTATTCTATCCACTGAGCCACCTAGCTGCCCATAACAATGATAATAGCTAGCATTTATATAGTGCAGTATAAGTTTCAAAAGCACTTGCAAAAATTATCTCATTTTGTCTTCACAACAACCTTGGGAAGTAGATGCCTATTTTACATATGAGGAAACTGAGGCAGACAGAGGTTAAGTGACTTATCCAGGACTCAGGTCTCCAGTGCTCTATCCACTGTGCCACCTAAATGTGAGCTATTATTATTCAACATTTTTTGAATGAGAAATGGGGAGGCAAGTTGATGAACTGAAGTTAAGAATCACAGTTCATCTAGAAACCACAAAAGGGAAAGAGTACAGTTGAAAAATTAAAGCAACAATAGGAAGGTCAACTAAATTTGGGCAGGAGATTATGCCGGGGATAAAGTATTTGATTTAAAGTCAGAAACACTACGCTCGAATATTTAATCTTTCATTTACTGCCTAAGTGATATTAAGCAAGTAATTGAACACTATCCCTTTATTTAATCTCAGGACAAGATGATGACCTCTCAGTTCCCTTCCAATTCTAAATCTATGATTCTAAGTCATATACAGAAAGGATAAATATAGCTGGAGAGACCTGGAAGACTTACTTTTTAAGAGAAACACTACTTGCCCCTCCTATGTACTTATGTTAGATTTTTTAGAAAAATGTTGGGGAGTTCTAGTTAGCTTCCATGTTCTAGCATGTAGGCTCTTTCATGCATCTTTATAACTTCCCTGCAGCCATGGGTACAACAGGATTAGAGGATTTGGAATGAGAAGGGATCTTAGAGATTTTTATTGCCACCTCCCTCATTTTACAGAATAAGATACTGGGGCCCAGATGTGAGTACCCTCCTTAACCAAGATTATGTTATATCTGTTTTTTATACACATTTCGTATATATCTATACATATGCATCTATACATATGCATGTTCTCTCCCATATTGGAATAGGAAATTTTTAAGATCACGGATTGATTCCTTGTTGTCTTTTTTTTCCTACAGCACATATCATAGTACCTGATAGGATTTGTTATCTGAATAGCCCAAGTTCATAAGAGTAGCATGTGGTGCAACTTACACAGGTTTGAACTTTTGAGTAACCCAGCTCCAGATTCAGAAATGGAAAGACCATTATACCATAATATTTCCCAACAAATATTCATTGAATTAAACTAAATGGTGTTTCCAGGATCTAAGTTTTAAATTTGACCTTGGGAAGGGCACGAGATGGATGACAAGTCAACAAAGGAATGATTACACAGGTAGGAGGAAGAAGAGAAAATTATGCCATGAAAACCCACAGAGGAGACAATATCCAGTAGTAGAGTGTCAAATGCAGCAAAGAAGTCAGGAAGGATAAGAATTGAGGAAAGGCTATTAGATTTGGCAATTAAGAGATCATTGTTAATTTTGGACTGAGCAGTTTCAGTTGTTATAAGTTCAGAAACCAAAAGGGTTGAAGAGTAAGAGAAAAGGAAGTGGAATCAATGAGTATAGATATTTCTTTCTAGGAATTTGGCAGATAAGAGGAGAGATATATGAAATGATAACTTGAGAAAATGGTAAGATCCAGTGAAGGTTTGGGGTATTTCTTTACAGGATAGGGGACACTAGAGTATATATGAGGGCAGTAAGGAAGGAACTAGGAGATAGGGAAAGACAACAATGAGAAGGAATATTTTGTAGGAGTAAAGAATATGCTGGAGAAGACTGAAGGGGATGAGAGCCAGGACATGTGTCAAAGGATTGGCCCGGGGAAGAAGAAATGCCGTTTAATTCCTGAAGACTTAAATAAATGAGAACAAAGTAAGTTATAAAGTCAAGGGGTTTTAGGTGACAAAAGGGGGAAAATAGTTCATGATAAATGACCTTAATTGTCTCAGTAAAATAAGAAATAAGATTTTATGTGAGAGAGAGGAAGAAGAACTGGTGTAGAAGGCTTGGAGATAAAGGGAAGGTTTGGAATAACTTCTTTGGAAAGTGAGATAGGGGATCAATTGGGAAGGAATAAAAAGATTGTCCTGCTGTAGTGAGCATCCAGCTGAGGTTGGGAAACAGAAATTTACAGTGCACTTGACATGATTGTGTGACTTTCTCTAAGTCCGTAAAACAGGGGAAGCAGATGGTGGGAATAATCCAGGGCCTGGTTTAGCAAGGAGTGAGCCACCTCCTCATTTTAGAGAAAGTTAATATCAAACCCCTATTCTTTATAATACCTTCCCAAACTCTTCTCTCCTACTCTCACTACAAAGAGAAAGAATTCTAAATAGATGTCTTAGGATGATTTCATCTTTTGTTGACCAACATGGCAAGCCTGTTTAATATCCACTGAGCCCCTCACTCTGCTGTTTCACATCATTGCACTGCTACAATGCTTCCTGGTAGCCCACTCATGATGCATGACACTAAAACAGATTGAAAAATAGAAATAAACAAGCTGATCTATCAAAGCTTTCCAGAATTGAAATGTTTTCTCTCACTCCAGGGAGTGTTTTCCAAAGTCTCTAAAATTCCTGTCCATGGTATTATGCCAATGTGGAAGCAGGATGTCATTGCTATTAAGAACCGTTTTAGTTACAGGAGGACCCAAAATAACTCAGTACATCCTGTGCATTGTTAGCACGTCATGAAAACATCTGCTTCTCCATGATCACATATGTACACGTTTCACTATCCTGCTTTCATTCAAATCCCCAACTTTAAGCAACTTCAGTTGGAAGCCACTGACTTTGCAAATTACTTAAAAGAAGAGATACCAATCTGACCTTGGTCAGAACATAGACGATATATACCTATACTCACACCTCTAGAAGTTTTAATGACATGTGCAGTAATTAAAATGACATCCTTTAGTACAGCATTCAGCATCCCACAGATTCTATCCCATTTATTTTTGCTTGGCTTTGTTGTTTTTTTTTTTTCAACTAGATCTGTAATTTCATTGGTATAAGGAACTCCAGTGAGGAATTTCCCATACCAATATAGATCTGAATCTTCTCTGCAACTCAGAATTGTAGTGAGTTTACCTAAATCTCAGGGAAGCTCAATGACTGTTACAAGGGGACCCAGGCAGTATGTGTCAGAGGCATGTCTTTGTCCACTACACCATGCTGCTAATCTCTAGTTTACCCGTTATTCTTACTACATAGGACACAGCTAGGTGACTCAGTGGATAGAACCTTGGGAATGGAGTCAAGAAGATCTGCGTTCAAATCCAGCCTTAGACACTCAGATCCTGGGCAAGTCACTTAGCCTGTTTACCTTAATCAACTGGAGAAGGAAATGGCAGATCACTCCAGTATCTTTGCCAAGAAAACAGCCACAGGGTCACAAAGAGTTGGATATGACTAAACAGCAAAAATGCTTCCCAGAACAAGTGAATAAGAGGAACTAATGGCATATATTGGGACTTTTCTATCAAAATGACTATGTAAAGCAATTATTAAGGAGGAGTCATTGTACCTCTCTATGATATAAACATATATTACATATACATGTATAAAACTTATACAAACATAATTGTATGCATAATTTAAACATTTACTATATATAGTATTTTTGTCTCCCTCACATCTGCAAATATATCTTACATGTTAGCTCATTTGGTCTTCAAAATAACCCCATAGGTGCTATTATCATCCCCATTTTACAGATAAGGAAACTAAAGTTGAAAGAGGTTAAATAAATTTCCCAGGATCACAGAGCTAATAAGGGCAAAAGAGAGGATTTAAAATCAGTTCTTCCTGAATTCAAGTCCAGAACTCTATTCACTGCACACTTATGCCTTCACACAAGATCTCACAAAACACTCAGGATTGTGAAGATTTCAGTTTGAGCTCCCACACGACTAGAGGGATTTCCCCCAGAGCTAAACATCCGGCCAGCTCATCTTAATGCCAGAGGCTTTACCTTTAATGTGCTATTCAAAGTCCGGATTTTGTGGAGTTTCTCATTGATGGATGGGTTTTTGCTCCGCTTCACAAATGACTTCCTCAGCTCCTTTTTGGTTGAAGGCCGTCGATCTCCAATGGGAGATAAACTGGCTTGTTCCAGAGACTTGTAAAGCTTTTCCATTTCATCATCTTCATGGCCTTTTGTTTGTTCTACAAAGAAAAACAATTATCACAGAGAATCACTGATTTGAAGAGTGGAAAAAGACCTCAGAGACTATCTCCTCCATTCCATATAGCGCATACCCCTTATAACAAACCTGACAAATGGGTGTCTAGACTCTGCTTGAAGACTTCCAAGGAGGAAGAACCAAGCATTTCTTGAAGCAGCCCATTCCACCTTCAAGGTATTAGGAAGTCTTTCCTGAAATCAAATCTAAACTGGACTCGGTACTTTCCACCCTTTACTTTGGTTCTAACCACTAAGGCCACAGAAAAAAAAATGAAAAGAAAAAAAACAAAAAACAACAACAAAAATTAATCCTTCCTCAGCTTGACAACCCATTCAAACACTTGAAGACAGCTATCACATGCCTCCTGAGTCTTCTCCAAGCTAAACATTAACTCCCTCAATGAGCCATCATATAAAGGGGAAAGGGAAGTTGGGGGGAGAAACACTTATAAAGCACCACAATGTACCAGCCACTGAGTTAGGATCTTTACAAATATTATCTCGTTTGATCCTCATAGCAGCCCTTTGAGATAGGCACTGTTGCTGTCCCCATTTAACAATGGCGAACTTGAGACAAACAGAGATTACGTTACTTGTCCTGGGTCATGCAGCTAGTAAGAGTCTAAGGCCACATTTGGTTTGGGGGGTTTTTTAAGGCAGTGCGGTGTTTTTTTCTCTTAAAGTCTTTTTTTTCCCACTTAACGGTATTTTATTTTTTCCAATTACTTGCAAAGATAGTTTTCAATCTTCACTTTTACAAGATTTGGGGTTCTAAATTTTTTTCTCCTTCCTTCCCTTCTCCCCATCCCCAAGACAGCATGCAATCTGATATAGCCTATGCATATACATTCATATTAAATGTATTTCCACATTAGTCATGTTGTAAAAGAAAAATCAGAACAAAAGGGAAAACCCACAAGAGAGAAAATAGTTGGCTTCAATCTACATACAGACTCTACTGTTCATTCTTCCATCATGAGTCTTTTGGAGTTGTCTTAGATCACTGCATTGCTGAAAAGAGATGAGTCTACAGCTGATCACCACACAACATCACTGTTACTGTGAATGTTGTCCCGGTTCTGCTCACTTCATCAGCATCAGTTCATGTAAATCTGTCCAGGTTTTTCTGAAATCCACCTGCTCATCATTTCTTACAGCACAACAGTATTCATATACTGCGACTTTTTCAGATGTTCCCCAATTGATAAGCATCCCTCAATTTCCAATCATTTGCTACCGCAAAAAGTTGCTATAAATATTTTTTGTACATGTCAGTCCTTTTCCTTCTTTTATGATGTCTCTGGAATACACATCTATTGCTAGATCAAAGGGTATACACAGTTTTATAGCTCTTTGGGCTTCATTCCAAATTGCTCTCCAGAATGGGTGGATAAGTTCACAACCCCACCAAAGATGTATGCATGTTCCAATTTTCCCACATCTTCTCCAACATTTATCATTTTCCTTTTTTGTCATATTAGCCAATCTGATGGGGGGAAGTGGTGCCTCAAAGTTGTCTTAATTCATATTTCTCTAGTCAATAGTGATGTAGAGCATTTGTTCATATGACTATAAATAATTTTAATTTCTTGATCTGAAAGTTACCTATTCATTTCCTTTGACCACTTATCAATCGGGGAATGACTTGTATTCTTATAAATTTGACTCAGTTCTCTATGTGTTTTAGAAATGAGTCCTTTATCAGAGAACCTGGCTGGAAAAAATGTTTTCCCTTTTTCTGCTTCCCTTCTAATCTTGGTTGCACTGGATTTGTTGATGCTAAGCCTTTTTAATTTAATGTTATCAATATTATCCATTTTGCATTTCATAATGTTCTCTATCTCTTGTTTGATCACAAATCCTTTCTAAGCCCACACCTGAATTTACATCTTCCTGACTCCAAGCCTAGTGCCCTATCCAATGTGACACCTGTCTAGTATTCATCAGTCAATCACATTGATGAAATATTGAATCTTTTGAATAATTTAATATTTTGACAAAAGGGATTAACAAAATTTATGACCACTGAAATCTCTTCAAAACAGAGATTATGTAATGCCTCTCTCTAGGAAGCTCATAAAAACAGGAATAATGCTGGGCACACAGTAGGCATACAATATATATATTTACTGATTGATTCTCATCATCCTGGGATGAGTGTTGTCTGAGGGCAGGGGACAGAAACTCAGTATGTGATCTTGGAAGGTCCTTTCCAATTACAGCTAAACTTAGCAATCAGGAAACCACCAAACGTTAAAATTTTCAAAGCTACCCTCAAAATATCTATCTTACCTGATAATGCCTAAAATTTCACATCAGTGTCCTTTAACTTACAGTACTAATTCCTAGTTAATGCAAATATTTGTGTAAAGTGTTACCACCATGTACATAAGCTTCATATGTTTTCATAAAAGCAGGATTTCATAGTAAGCAGAGGATGCATAGTAAGCACTGTGCCCCAGACAGAAATGGTGAGAAGACTTCATGGGGAAGAGAGGGGGAAAGGAGGCTGAAGACACAAGAGAAAGATATAATGTTCCTATTTCATAACTTTGTTAAGGCTAGCCTTTCTTCTATGCCTTTGACTCTATGAATTTTTATTTTAGAACATAATATTTTCAAGAAAAAATGTTTTCCCTAAGAAAATCAACTGCAAATGTTCCTATCATTTCCTTCTAAATCAAGAAAGTAGATACTGTGCTTGCATTACAGTATCTCTTAATTCCCCAAATGAAACTTAATTGTTAAGGATACTGGTTAGCCTGGAATACCTTGTTCTTCTTAATAGTTTTGGAAGAACAATGAGAGAAAACTCCAGTCAAAGCTACATGTGGGCACAATTAGCCTTCCTGACTGAGCCTGTGCACCAGTAACACAAGGGAGATTTTGTGCAACTGTCATCACAATGGATGAGATCAACAAGGAAGAAACAACAAATCACGACAACCATCTCAGAGTTAGGCTAAGAGTGTAAGAACGTTAGAATCACAGACTTTCTGAGCTGGAAAGAAAACCAGAGGCTGCACAGTCCAATCTGTAACTAAATAGGAAAACTCTGAAATTTAATGGCAGCCTGTCATCTATTCTTTGCTTAAAGGCATTCCTGGCTTTTGTATGGCTATATCCTAGCAACTAGGCCTGGAGCACTGGGCCTAGATTCCAGAAGACCTAGGCTTAAATCTGGCCTAGCTGTGTGATCCTGGGCAAGTCATTCAATCTCTGTTTGCCTTAGTTTCCTCAACTAGTAGTAGTGGTAGTACTTCAAACATCCTTTCTTTTGTCCTTCCTTCGATGCATCCTTCCATCCTTCATTCTGTGCATCCTTCTATCTTTCTTTCCTCCCTCCCTTCCTTCCTTCCTTCCTTTCTTCCTTCCTTCCTCCCTCCTTCCCTCCCTCCCTCCCTTCCTTCCTTCCTTATTTGTCAGGATGCTTTCATTCCTGGACAGGCAGAATGGTCTAATGAAGAGTGTTTAGAACTTTTGCCTGATACTTTTTAGCTGTCTGACCACACACAAATCACTCAACCTTTATCAGGCTCAGTTTCCTCATCTCTTAAATGAGGTTATTGGACTCAATGGCCTCTAAAGGCCCTTCCAGATCTAAATTTATGGCATTATAATTTTGTCTCTCTGCACCTTATACCCATTCTTGCCATCTCAGTTCTACAAGATAGGCCTTCAAATACTTGAAGATAAATGTTATGTTCCCCATATTTTCTTCTTCAGACTAAATATCTTTGGTCTCTTAAATCAAGCTTCCCATGAAACAAAAATCATATGAAATGGTTTGGAGTCCTACAATCCTTCTGGTCTCCCGCCTCTGGATATTCTTCACTATGTCTGTGTGCTTCCTAAAATGTGGTAAACACCACTCAGTACGAGATTTCAAATGTTGTCTGATTAAGGAAGCATTCAGTAGGACTACTGACACCCTAGACCTGGATATGGCTTTTCCAAATTCAGCCTAAGGTCATGAAGATCTTAGTCTGAGCTTGTAATCCACTAGACGCTCAGTATCTTTTTCATCTCTTATGTGCATCAGAAAAAAAGATGTCTCAAAAGTAGTAGAGTTTTTGGACTTAGAACTATGGCTCTAGGGTTTTCAGATGTCCTGGGACAAGGAAGGTAGACAAGTAATTATTAAGTATCTACCATGTGCCAGGTACCTTGGCACAAGCTTTAAAAATATTATCTTATTTGATGCTCAGAACAACCCTGGGAAGTAGACACCATTACTACAGTTCTACAGCTGAGGAAACTGAAGCAGAATTTAAGTGACTTGTCCAGGGTCACACAGCTAGTAAGCATCTGGGAGGGGAAGGTTTGAACTCAGAACTCCAGGCCCAGTTCTCTATCTACCATTATCACCTAACTGCTTCCTAGGAAACTGGTGTTTTGGGGATGCTTTTAAGTAGCTCAGTAGTTGCATTTTAATGTTAATAAGGGTAACTATAGCTCAGGACTTAAATGTTTTACTAAAGTAGATACTGTAATGACTTGCAGAAAGCAAAAGAGAAAAAAAAATTCCGCATAACAAAAACAGTGTAATAATTTCCTCTAAAAATCTGTTGTCACGTGATTCTGTAGTTTGAAAAAGCTTTAGAGATTTTCTAGTTGAAATATTACTTCCCTCTACAACACTCCCAGGAATGGGTTGTCTAGCTGTGCTTGAGGAACTCCAGTGATAAAAAAAAAAGGAGCCCAAATGATTTGCTGGATAGTTTATTATGAAGCTCCCTCACCCCCAATGTTATCTTTAATTAAAATCTGCTGCCTTGCAAATTTCCATCAGTTGCTCCTAGTTCTGTCAACTGTCAGCTGCTCTCTCTAAACTTTTAATGATCTCTTCGTTGCCAAACCTTAATAGCCCTTTCTCTGTCCTCATCCTTTAATCACTCTCAACTCCTGGATACTCCCTTCTCTCTAGGGTTTTGTGACAGTGGTCTCCCCTGATTTTCCTTGTACCTATCTGACCTTTCTTTTTTGCTGGATCTTTTCCTAGTCATGCTCACTGACCAATGGATCTGTACTAGGGTTCCCTCATTTTTCCTCTGTACTGTATCCCTTGGGGATCTCATTAGTTCTTGTTGATTCATCTATCACCTCTATTGGTTCCCAGATGGTTCCCAGATCCCTACTTCCAACTGTAATCTCTCTCTTGAGCTTCAACCCCATAGTTCCATCTTAAACTAGATATCCTATAGGCATCTCAAATTCAACATGTGCACAACAGAACTCATTATTTTTCCTTCAAAACCTTTCCCTCTTCCCAAATGTTCTTGTACTATCAGGATCATTGTCATCTAGGCAACCACCCAGTCTCACAACTTCATCATCATCCTTACTTCCTCATTTGTCCTTTCCCGATACATCTAATCTGTGGTCAAAGCTTATCATTTTCACAGCGTCTCTTGTAAACATAACCTTCTTTCCATTCACTCAAATAATATTCATGTTCACACTTGACTCACCTCTCTCCTGGTCTACTGCAATAGCCTTCTAATTGGTCTCCCTGCCTCAAGTTTCTTCCCACTCCAATCCATCCTCCATTCTAAGTACAATGAGACTGCCACATTCTTTATTCTGATAAATATAACTATTAATGAAGTTTAAAATTACATTAGTTTTTATGAAGGCATGAACATATTTACATGGGATCATTAAGTACAATAAGGTCATAGTACTCTCAGGTCACGAACTGCTTGTAGGCACATCTCCCCTATCATTTGCAATTGATTCCTTTTGAAATCCAAGTACATGACTTTTCATTTCTCCATATTAAATATCCTCTTAAAAGCTTCAGATATTAAGTTTCCAGCCCACCATCAGCTTTGGATCCAAGCTAGTCATTCAATGCATCAACTATCCCTCACAACCTCACGTAATCTGTAAATCCACTGAACACAAGCATCTCTGCCTTTATTCACACATCACTGGTAAAACTGTTGAACACAATGAGACCCAGCATTCTAATTGCAACAGTGCTCTTTCCTGGTTTTCCTTGTTACCTATCAGACTGCTCTGCTGGATCTTTTTCCAGGTCCTGGCCATTACTCAACTGATCTGTCCTGTTTTACTCTACTTCTGGCCACCTTCTCGACTGATGCTGATTCATTCATTCATTCATTCATTCATTCATTCATTCATTCTATGGTTTCCACTGGCGAACAATTTCTGTATTCAATGAATTGTATTATCTAGTTCACATCTTTCCATACTGTTCACAAATACACCCTAATCATCAATTTAGTCAAATGTTTTGCTAAACTAACTGTGCCATATAAAGGTGTATATATTATATCAAGTTTGGTGAAATCATAAAATACTATAAGACAAAATTACCTTTTGATATCTTGGAACAACTTGATCCAGGCAAAAATCCCATGCTGCATTTCACAGAGGAATATTGGACAAGGACTCCTAGAGTTGGTCCAAAGTAGTAAAAATAACTACCTGTGAATCTCCTATCATCTATTTCTCAAACTAATGAATTTATATTATATTAATAAAATCAGTTGTCTTCTCTTATTACTCTCTCTTGGCCCCATTTTGAAATCAAGGACACCGGTAATTGAATTTGGTTTTCTTTAACATTCAGAGGATCACCCAACCCAATTTTGCAAAATCAGGGCTTCCAAGAATTCTACATCAATAGAGCATATCGGTTCTATTGGATGCTCCCAGAAATAGGCAGGGGCCATATGGAAATGTGAAACAGAGTTATAGAAAGCTTATGTAGAGTCCAAGTGACATTATCTAGCAGTGTTAAAGGAGTTAGCATTCATGATTTGGAACTGTCTAAAATGTTAAGATAGATTTAGAAAGACCAATACCTACTCAAATAAGATGAAAACTGAATAAATATAACCTTTAACTGGTAAACTTTGCTGACATTAAACATTAAAGTTTTTAATTAACAAATGAATCTATTTTTCTCTCATTCACCATCCCACTTGAAAAGAAAAAAAAAACAAAGCTCTTGCAATAAATATTCATTTTCAAGCAAAACATATACCCACATGAGCCATGTTCAAAAAAATCTATCTCAATCTGTGCCCTGAGTCTAATACTTTTCTATCAGAAGGTGCATAATTTAGCTAACATTGTATATCAGGGAGTGGAGAAGCAACCAATGAGGCAAGGGCATATGAATCACTTACTAGTTTACTCCTGGTAACTCCCAACTTGGATTCCATCGAAGAAAACTTAAAACTTAAAAGGACATTGTAGGACAGTCTTCCAGTAACCTGAAACTAGTGTCAGCCACAAATCATGAGGAAAATATAATCCTATCATACTGCTGGTATTGGAGCATAAAGACAAAAACCCACATCAAACAGAATATCAATGATGTGGGTTCATATTCTTGCCTAGCCACCTATTAGCCATGGGACCATGAGCAAGTCACTTGAAGACTTTTCTCATCTTATAAATTATTATATTATTATTTCTAAATTAAAGATATTATTACAATATCTCATAAATCATTAGTAATACTGTTTACCTCATAGAGTTAATGTGAGAATTGGGAGGGGGAGGAAGTTAACACCTGTGATTTCACAGCTACAGGGAATTCTAGTGAGAAAATTCCCTCTACCAATCCAGATTTGCAAGTTGGAATACCTGAGAACACTAAGATACATGACCTGAGCAGGGCCACACAGACTATAGTATAAATCAATGGCAAGACTCAAACTCATGTCAACTCTGCAGTCAGACCTCCATCCTCCATCCCAGGCTGCTTCTCACCCATATCCTGAGAACATTCTTCTATTTCTCTTGACAGTGCCTGGATACCAATGGAGCTCCTCAGACTCTAAGTTACCTCTCTCTCTCTACCTACCTATATGACCAGATCACCTTCTTTCTCAATCATACATTTCTCTAAAAATAAAATGAGAAAATGTATCTAAATGTTTGTAAACCTTACCATGCCATGTAGATATCTAAAATTTTTAAAAGCATCTACTAGCTTTTCATATTATGGTGTCAAATATGTATTATAAACACAGGGAACATAGCACTGTTATAACCAAAGGCAAAGCCAATCATCAGTCCATAAGCATTATTTTAGGAGTTTTATTATGTATCAGACACTGTGGTTTAATATGACACTTTATATTTGGAATTTTATATTTAGAATATTTCCAACAGCAGATGTTTAAGTCTCCATAGGCCAGAAAATTAAGAATATAATAATAATGAAAGCTGGTAACATACTAGATCATGGGACCTAAAAGTTTACAGAACAAATATAAAAACTGTACCCAAAAGCCTTCCCTCTAAACAAGTCAACAAGCATTTATTAAGTGCCTACTATGTGTCATCCATCATACTAAGCACTGAGGATACATAGAAAATTTAAAAGTTCCTGTTCCCAGTGGGAAAGACACTATGCAAGCAATACAAGTACAAACAAGATACACGTGGGATAAACTGAAGACAATCTCAGAAGGAAGGCACTAAGATTAAAGAAGACTGGGAAAGATTTCTAACATAAGTGAGACTTTACTGAGACTTGGAAGAGACAGAGATGAAGAGGGAGAGCGCTCCAGGCCTAGGAGAGAAATGAAAATTCTCAAAGTCTCGAGATGGAACATCATATGTTAGGAACAAGAGGCCAGTGTCACAAGAATGTGGAGCATGTGGAGGAGTGGTGGGCAGATGGAAGGGAGTAATGTGTAACAAGATTAGAAAGGTTAAAGGGGGTCAGATCTATGAGGGGCTTTAAAAGGCAAACAGAGGATTTTATATTTGCCTGTTTAGGAAGCTACTGACATGGTCAGAACTACACTTTAAGAAAATCAGTATGACAGCTGAGTGGAAGATGGAGTGGAGTGGGGAGAGACCCGAGGCAGGGAGATCAATCAAATTGAAATAGGCTATTGAAATAGACCATGAGACCAGACTGGTGGTAGATAAACCTGGTGATAGAGGAGATAAAGGTGGCACATAGCTACAGGCAAAGAATTCTAGATTCTCATAGGACTATTACTCTTAAGAAGTCCACCAGTAGTCATGTCTTTAATGTATTCCTTCTAGATTTCTCCCTTAAATCATAAGATCATAAACTTAAATTTGAAAAGAACTTCAGAGACCATCTAGTCCAAAACTCTAATTTTTTAGATGGAGAAACTGAGGCCCAGAAAAATTCAGTGATTTGCCCAAGGTTATTCAGATAATTGGCAACAGAGCTATGGATTTGCACCTAGGCCCCTGACCCCAAATCCAACATTGTTTCCACTTCTGCACCATGCTCCCATCATTTTTTCTCAATTACTTCAAAGTTTTCACTTTATTTTGCAGTGTGTTTTTTTTTTCATTTTACTGAATTAGGAATAAATACCTCATTGTATCCCATCATCTTAAAATGACCAAGACAATAAAACTGGCAGGGTAATCAGTTCCTCTCCCTCCCATTTGAAACAGAAGCCATGTTAATTATTTCCACCTCTCTTAGCTTTTTGAGGCCAGATAAATGGATCGTGTCTGAAATCCAAGTGTTTCAATTGCAATTGCTACCCTTTCTCATCAAGCCCATATTCTTACATGATGATAATAGAGTGTTGATTTCCGTGGACACAGAAGACACTTTATAGTCAAAATCTCATTTATCCTCATAAGGCACTTTGTGAAGCAGGTTAAAGGACTCACATTTTCTAGATGGAGAAATGAAAGTATAGGCAATTATTTTCCTATGATAGATAATGAGCAGTGGAGAGAAGAAAATTTCAGTCACTCCATTCTTAAAAATCTAGTATGATAGAGCAGAGATTTTTGCATTAGAAATGCATGTCTGCTTTCAATTTAGAATATTTATATATTCATACTTTTCCCCTGATCTCACCAATGGGGATACCTTCTTTAGTGATGCTTTCCTATCCCAAGTAATTCATACGATCATACCTTTAGAACTAAAGTGATCTTAGAATTCAAACCCTTTCTTCTACCAGTGAGGAAACTGAGGCCAAGAGACATTAAGGCTTTTGTCCATATCTCCCATAAAACCACCATGCTGAGGGCTTTCCACATTATATAAATACAAATGGAGTACATCTTGCTGACTCCATGGCAGACACACCATTCACTGCATGATCAATCCTGCTTCATATGTTCAGAAAGTGGGAATGACAAGATTTGGCAACTGATTAGATATAGTAGATGAATGACAGTAAGGAGTTGAGGAAGAAACAAAAGTGAATGGTAGTACCCTTGATGGTAACAGGGAATTTTGAAAGATAGGTGAGTTTGGGGTGGAAGTGAGGAGATAACAATTCTATTTTAGATACAGTGAGTTTCAGATAGCTAGAGGATATCCAGTTAGAGATATCTGATAAGTAGCTTGTGATAATAGCTAGCACTGAGTTCAAGAAATAAACCAGGGTTGGATATATAGATCTGAGCCTCATTAACCTATATCTCTACAGATAATCATTGAACTCAGGGGAGGTGATAAGATCAGCAAAGAATGGAGGGAGAACAGAGAACAGGATCCAACCTAGAGATCTCTCTTTCCTCTTTTACCCTATTCAATTCTTCTACATACCCTCTCCTTTCTTCCATCTCTTACTGCTTTTCTTTGTTCCACTTATCTTTTTACTTGGATAGTGACTCCCTTCTTTCTAGTGTACAATTAAAGTCTTAGAGACTTGCAGATCTTGCTTAGCCTTGTTTATCTCAGGGCCATAGAGAATTCTGATCTCTGAATATTGAAGTAATGTCCAACAAGTGTGCCTAAAGGTAGTAGAAGAAACAGAAACTGTCTTTTGGGAACATCTCAGATTCAGAGGGCTGGAAGGGACATTAAAACGTGATCCCTGTCCACTCCTCTAACCTCTGGTGGGACCAGGATCTTAGGGGCTTTAGGACCACAGGAGGGAAAAATGCTAAAAACCTCACTGAAATATAATTTTCTATTTTGTAAAATGGTGTTCATAATATTTGCACTGCCAACTTCATGAGGATTGTTTTAAGGAACAAATAAGATAATTTATGCAAAGTACTAAGCCCTAAAGAGCCACATAAATGTCAATTATCCCTGTAATGATAATAAGAATGGGAAATGTCAAGAGTTGAAGGCTAAAATATATTGATTTTTATGTTCCTTTAATGTCATCAGCAACGATGACAAAATAACAATTCTGGCATATGGTTGGCAGCCACCCAGTGCCAAGTTCATGTTAGTTTATCAACCCATGTGAAGGTGCTGCTCGTTCCTCTTCCTCCTACATGCTCCAAGCTATTGTCTTTGTCTGACAAGGCAACGAAACACTAATAGACCCTGCATTTGGCTGTCGTAAACACCATATAGAGATGATCTCTAACTTTGCCTCCCCCACTATCTTATTTTTGGCTAAGTTTTCCCTTGTGCTCACTGGAACAGGGCTGTTTGTTTTCTACTTTGAATATAAATGTTGCTTTTGGGAGACAGGAAGGGAATTCATCTGCCATTTTTCACTTCACAATTCAAAGGAAGCCCTTTTGAGATTGTAGAAGTTTAATGATGTCCCGTGGAAGATAATTATAGCCCCCAAAGAACAAAAGAAACTTGGAAAGAGTTGGCAAGAAAGAGAAAATCAGATTTACTGCGTGTTATGCAAAGCTGCAACCACAGGAAATGAGAGAAGACGAAGGCGAGCATCACCAAAAAGTTACTGAGCATCTTTGGTCAATTGTTATCTATAAAAATGTAAAAATAAGTATTCATGCAAATGGCCTCTATGGACAGAAATCACTTTAGAAACCTCTGATTAGGCCTTTTGATTCTTGTGGATAGAAGCAGCTAGGCTGAAGAGAGGCAGCATGGGGTCATGAAAAGAATGTCAGAGATGGAGCTGAGCTGGTAAAGAAGTAAGTTTGTATCCTGGTTCCACCACTTAATAATACCTGTGTGACTTTAGATAAGTCACTTAACTTCTCTCTGCCTCAGCTTCTTAATCAAGAAAATGGGGCCATAAAATTTTGCACTCTCTACCTCACGGGGTTGCTGCGAGGAAAATGCTTTGTTTGCATATGTTGATATTATTGAGCGCTATTAGGTTTGGTTTTTTTTAATTCATGCCAGTGTTTTCATCAATATGATGGTTCATCAATATGGTGATTAGCTTCCTCTACCAATGCATACCTTATTTCTTGCCTTCTATGCAATGTATAGTCTTTGGGAGATTACCATAGTCACAAACATCACTAGTATGTGCCAGAAGTAGAATCTGAATCCAGGCCCTTCTAACCCTAAGACTAACTCTGTCCATTATGTAATACTTCCTTTCTTTACCCATATAAAATCACAGGTTTGTAATAACTGTTCTTATTCATCCATCCATCCATCATTTGATTCTTCCATCCATCCATTCATTCACTCATTTATTGTTAGGCCTGCAAAGGCCTTTCCTTTGAGGCAGGAACCATGAGAGTTTGTGCTTTGTATCTGAAATCCAGGGTCACAAAATGGTGAGGGGCTAGAGGAAGACATGTATGGAAGGTGGTGGCATTACTGACATTATTATGGGTGTTGATATTGCCAAAAGCTATAAGTATTTGAATCAAACCTTCTAAAGAAAAACTGCAGTTTCTACTTTAAAATTGTTACCGGAACTATTTGAAATAAGAAGCCAACTCTCAGTTGGCCATATGGCCCACCACATAGGCCTAGTTACTGTTCCTGTTCACTGTTCCTGTTTGTCTCTCCATTCTAATCCTCAGCTATCAGTGATATTCATAATTCATTGTTCTACTCTACTGAATAAACTCCAGTGGCCTGCTGTTACCTCCAAGACAAAATATAGAATTCTCTGTTTGGCTTTTAACGACCAAGTTTCGCCCTTTGCTATCTTTCCATTCTTCTCAAACTTTAACCATTACTCTATGTACTCAATGACCCAGCTCCACTAACCACAACACTTCACCTCCTGCTGCCATATTTTCACTGGCTTTTCCTCATGTCTGGAATGTCCTCCCTTCTCATTTTTGACTTCTGGCTTCCCTGGTCTTCTTCAAGACTCAGCTCAAATCCCACTTTTCAGAACTTTCCAGATCTCTTCCCAGTTTCTTTCTTCTACAATTATCTTCCTCCTATGCTTTACATGTCTTCTACATACATGGTGGTTTGCATCTCATTTCCTCCATTAGAATATGAGCTCCTTAAGGACAAGAACATTTTTTTCTTTTCTTTGTATCCCAGTTCTTAGCATGTGTTGTGTGTTAGTGGTTTTTCAGTCACATCCAACTCTCTGTGACCCCATTTGGGATTTTCTTGGCAAAGATACTGGAATGGCTTGCCATTTCATTCTCTAGCTTATTTTACAGATGAGGAAACTGAGGCAAACAGGATTATATGCCTTGTTCAGGGTCACACAGCTAATAAATGTTTAAGGTCAGATCTGAACTCATGAGGATAAGTCTTCCTTATGCCAGGGCCAGTACTCTATCCATTGCACCACCTAGCTGCTCTGACACATAATACGTACTTAATAAATACGTGCTTATTGACTGAATGATTATTATATTTTCCCCTCTTCTCTACTTACACTTTTAAATATTAAACCTCAAAAGTCAGTAATATCCCATCTGCTTCAAAGAAACAAGTAAACACTGGGTTAATAAAACTGAAACAAACATCTTACTCTATTATCACAGGTTCAAAAGATTTACTTTTTTTGCTGCCACTGCAGTCAGACTCAGTAAAAGTAAATATCTTCAAGATAGGGTATGTGTAATGTTGTTACTATGAGCAACATTACTGGTACAGCTTTTTCTCCACCCTCTCCTTAACTTGGGGGTAGCTAGATGGGCAGTGGACAGAGCACTAAGCCTGGAGTCAGGAAGAACCGATTCCAAATCCAGCCTTAGACACTTACTAGCTGTGTGACCCTCAGGAAGTCATCCAACCATTTGCCTCAGTTTCCTCATCTGTAAAATGAGTTGGAGAAGGAAAAAGAAAACCACCCCAGTATTTTTGCAAAGAAAACCCCAAACAGGGTCACAGAGAATCAGACGCAAATGAAAGACTGAATGAAAACAAAAATGAACTTGTCATTTTTAAGAAGATATTTTAATAGGTGTATTTCAAGATAATTGGTTTTCTTTGTAATACTACGCATTATATTTAGTGCCTCTTAAAAGTTTATTTTGAGCAGTCCGTAGTTTTCATAGATTGCCAAAACAGGTACCCATACTACATAAAGTAATAGGGATGAATGAATGGAAGGGAAGAAAGAGAAGGAGAGATTAATTTTTAAAGGAAATATTGGTTTGTGGAAATTATGTAAATGTTTTCCTTCATCAACAGTGATCTACATCACTAAACTAACTTCAATTCTCCAGCAAAGGCAATAGTTTCTAGGAAACTAGATAGTTGTTAGTTTTTGTTGACAGGAATTTAACAACCTTTGATCAAAAGAAACAAATTCAAAATCTAGCAACCTCCTTTTTACTCCAGAGCCAAAAAAAAAAAAAAAAAACATAACAAACATAACGTAACATGCATTACCAACAAAAAATACCAGAAAAAAAATTCTTTTTGTCAATAATTCCATTCTAGCAATCACTCACAAAATATATACTGCTGAATCTAAATGTCATTTCCTGTTAGGCAAAACAGAATAATTTATGTTACTATAGACCAAACTACAATAAATAATAGACTTGAAAGAGTAGATGCTTTTCCATTTTATCTAAAGATAAATAATAGTAATCACTGAAAAAAATTTTCCAGTCCAATTACTTCATTTTACAGATAAACTGAATACAAAGAGGCTCAATACCTTAGTCAAGATCACATGGTACTAAGGAGAAGAGCTATATTAAAACTAAGATCGACCCATTCTAAACTCAGCGCCTTTCCCAATCCATGGGACCTTTAAATGTGGTGATTTTAGAAACTGATCTTAAAACTAAGAGAGTTCTCTCTCAACAACAGACTACTCTAATGCATTTGGTTAGTAAATGCATTGTTATTGTAGTAATGAGTTAAGAGTCCATTGATTTGAAATGTAAAGTTAAATTAAAGGTTCTCATAAAACACACTATCTCCCACACATATGGTGAAAAGTATAGAATATTCTAAGACATAATCATGAAACTGACATTTTCCAACAATCTGCCTAGTGGCAACATGAAGCAAGGTGTAAAACAGAGGGGGGTGTGCACATTTAGGTGCACATTTCAATCCAGCATTGAAATGGAAGATGCCCCATGCAAAATCGAAGTAGGGAAAGTATTCCTATTGATGGATGGTTTCTCTAAATGTCCTTTATTCAAAAACAATCTTACTCATTAGTTCGAGCCCAGGGACACTACAGAAACACTTTAATGAAATCCATAATGATTCAAAAAGAACTGGCTTTTTCATTTATATGCAAAACAATAGCATGGATGAAAAATACATATAGTTCAACATATAACAGCCAGTTGGTATGAACAACTCATTGAGTCACTCCATTGGTGTTACATATCTTGGACAGTTTCTACAGATGATACATTGTTGTGAATCTCAAATAGTGAAAAAGCAATTGAGGATAAAATGAGCCTATAGAGAGGCTTATAAGAGACTTAAATAAGCCAAATCACCAACAAAATCAGAATGTCTATATGAGATTTAACTATGTCAAATCATTAGCAGACTCAGAATAAAAGATAATTTAAAAAGTCACAATAAGAAGCATGGTAGGTGAAAGTAGGCTAGAGCAGTCGTGTCAAACTCAAATCGAAATAGGGACCACTAAACTACACGTAAGGATCCCTGTGGGCTGCATATTGACTTAGAAAACCACATATCTATGTTCTGTTGTATTTTTCCTTATTTTGCTAAATATTTACCAATTACATTCTAATATGGTTCAGGGTTACACTATGTCAAATATTACAACATATTTGCACCCTTGGGCTAGAGTATGATATCAAAAGAAAGGTATATTTGAGGAGCTGTACAAAATATTTGATTATGGACATTTATGTCCTGAAAAGAAGTACACAGTTATGTCCAGTTCTAAATCCTATGATCCCAACTAATGACAATAAGAGATAGAATGGTGACCCTAGGACTGGTACCAAAAAAAATAAATAAATAAAGGATCCAATTAAAGACTTTTGTCATACCGGGTAGATCCTTTATGTAGAATGTAAAGAGCATCTGTTGTATGTATGTGTGTTGTTGTTACTGTTGTTTTTAAATACTGAGGAAAATAGAAGAATCAAAGAAGGGATAGGACTAGTACTCAAAGTATATAGGATGTTGAGAACAGATGATAGAGAAAAGGCAGAACTAGAATGCTGTTACTCTGTTTCTGTTTTCTCTTCTGAGGAAAATGACCTTTTCACTGGAGTAAACAGAACACTCATGCCTAATTAGAAGTTGATACAAAGATAAGATGGCAAATCATGAGCTGAGAGAAGCTCAAGTTCAAGGCCAAATTAACTTATAGTACAGAGCACCTAAAAAAACTGGTAGATGTGATTTCTGAATCCTATACCAAGAAGGCCTCCTTTCTCACTTCTAACTTCTAGTTTGGAGGATTTAGTGCACTGAAAAATTTTAATACAAACTTGTGATTTAATATGCCCCCCCCAAAAAAGGTGACATTGATCAGCTAGAATGTATAACAAACAGGATAAACAGAAAACTTAAAGACCCTGAGATTGTGGCACCTGAGAATCAGTTGCAGGAACTGAGTATGCTTAGTCTAGAGAAAGAAAAGTTAGAGCGCCTATATGACAATTTCTATTGGAGTCTTTGAAGGCCTGTAATGTAAAAGATGGGCTAGACTTGATCCACTTAGACTCAGAGAGAAAAACTATAAGCAGTGATAGAATTATAGAGCCCAACTTCGACTTAATAGAAGGAAAAATCTTGTTAACAAGGTTATCTCAAATTGGAATAGGATACCTTGAGTGGTAGCTGATCCAAAAGAAAAATATCTCAAAAGGAGGCTTGATGAGCACTTTCATTATTTCATTCAAAAACCATTTATTAAGACAAGAGCTCAAATCTGGCCTCAGACATTTATTAGTTGTGTGACCCTGGGCAAGTCACTTAACCCCTGTTTGCCTCAGTTTCCTCAGGTGTAAAATGAGCTGGAGAAGGAATGGTAAAACACTCCAGTATCTTTGCCAAGAAAACCTTAGAAGGATTCACAAAAAGTTGAACTTAACTGAAAAATGACTCAACAATTCAACATGTGCCAGGCATTGTGCTAAGCACTGGTGATACAAAGAGACAAAAGACAGTTCCTGTCCTCAAGGAGTCCAGTCTAGTTGGGAAGCATGTGCGTGTGTGTGTGTGTGTGCACGTGCGCACATGTACATGAATGCATGCATGTGTCTAGTTGGCAAACATATGTATGTCTGACACATACATATGAGTGCACACCCATACATACAAATTCATATGCTTCCCAAGTAGACTGGACTCTCCATTAAGGGCTATGAGTGTGGTATATTCCATATACTGTCAGAATTAATTAATGTGTTGGTTAATTTTGTTGAATATTTTCATCTTTTTTATTCTTAATACAAAGGATGTCTCTCTGGATGGAGAGACATATTTGGAAATCAAGGTGATATAAAAATGAAAACTATCCAAACTGGCATTTTGTAAAGTTATCCATGCTAGTAGAATAAAAGGAGATTTGCAAAGTTTTGTTGTTTGTTTTTTTTAACGTCCATCCTAGGCTAAATGTGCCCTTCTCTTAGCAAGTTTGGAAGCGAAGGTTAGCAACACTGAGCTGGGATAGCAGTTTTCTAGAACCAAAATCTTGACTAGGAATACATTGGTACTTTAGTTATTACCTTGAAACCTGAACATTGTGACACTTCTCAATCACAGACATTTCAGGACTCTTCTTTGTAGCAGAACAGTAGCAAAGTTTCCAAAAATTGCAGAAATGAAATGTTACCCTCTGACCTGGCCTACCCTTTCCCTCCTTCCCCAAGAAATGCAGATGCAATTCCCAAAAGACCAGGAGGCATACCTTACATAATTTGATTCCTCAACAGTAAGTGCTAAGTGCACATGACCAAATGATTGGGTTACAGTTTCCATAGTGATTACTTCACTTGACTTAGCTATTTTGGGAATTCAACCAAAACCCATAGATAGCAGGGGAAAGAGAAAAAAAAAGGAAGGGAGAAAGAAGGAAAGAAAAAAAGAAAGGAAGGAGGGAAGCAAGGAAGGAAGAGGAAAGAAAGAAAAAGGAAGAAAGAGAGAGAGAGAGAGAGAGAGAGAGAGAGAGAGAGAGAGAGAGAGAGAGAGAGAGAGAGAGAGAGAGAGAGAGAAGGAAGATCCATAACATATGGCAACTGTCAGTGACACAAGGGGAGAAACAGTTTTGTTTTCTCTCTGATTTTTCTTCACAGGAATGTCTTTTCTGCAAGCAATTTAAACAAGTGTGTAGAGATTACAGACTACACGGTTCTTCAAAGTCCCCTAAATCAAAATGTTCCAGGATTTCCTTTTCCTCCTTTCCATAAAATATCATGATGAAAAGGGCTATTGATACATACATAGTCCAATATTGTCCTGTGAGCTCTCCTGAAGTGACCTGGATATAACAACAACAGGAGCCTTCCCTTGACCTTTCTGCCGAGTTGGACTTAAGACCAGCTGTCCCAAAGAGACCTTCCTCAAGCTACAAGGCTATCTCATGGAAAACAATGCAAAAACAGGCATTTAAAACTTTATCACATTTCTTTCCAGTAAAGGACTGTAACCCTGTAGACTGGTTGGGACTTTTGAAAGCCAGCATTATTTCTCCAAGGGTGTGTACATCATTAAATCAATTTTTATTTTCCAGAAAGTAAGGTATTTACTGGGAAAACTGTGCTGTTGTTCAGTTGTTTCATTCATGTTCAACACATTTTTTGAGTCTATTTGGGTTTGGGTTTTTTTGTGCCAAGATACTGGAGGGGTTTGCCATTTTCTTCTCCAGCTCATTTGACAGATGAGGAAACTGAGGCAAACAGGGTTAAGTGATTTGTCCAGGGTCACACAGCTAGTATCTGAAACCAGATTTGAACTCTGAAAGGTGAGTCTTCCTGACTCCAGACCTGGCACTCTATCCACTATGCCACCTAGCTACCCTACTGTGAAAACTAGACTTAAAATTTTTATTTAGCATACACCAAGTCCACAATTTTATAACCATTAAATGACTAAATGAAATGCTTTGTTCCAACTAACAAGTTATCATCACATAATCACTCAAAAAATGTTTATCTGTGAAAAAGATACCCCGGCCAAACATTCAATTAGCTATTTAGTTCAAATCCTAATTGCCACTTAACAGCTGTGTGACAATTTGCTATCTTTTCATTTCTCTCCCTCTCTGGTCCTCAGTATTCATATCTGTAAAATGAGAGTTAGACTAGATCATCTCTGAAATCCCTTTCAGTTCTAGATTGATGACCCTCTAATACTGTGATCCTCCAAATTGCTGGATGAGAAGACCAACCTTTGGAATACAATCAGGTATTTTTTCAGAGGCTTTCCCACATCCCCAATTTGCAGGCAAGGATCAACAGAACTTGGAAGCTCTTTGTAGCGCTTCGACCTTATAGTAATTTGGCCAGTGCCCCTCAGTTCATAGGAACCCTATTTAAGATATACCAGAGATATCAAAATTTAATAATTTCAGAATCTTGTCAATTAGATTTGACTGTCAGCACAGAAGATGGAAAAGTCAGATGGGCCAAAGAATTTAGTGAATTTTAACACAGAAGTTCCTATTTTGAAAAATAAAGACTTACAAATAGTGTAACAGAGCAAATAGCATAACTGATATATAGATATATAAATACAGAAAACAAACTAATTTGCAAAGAGAATAAATAATAAAAATGTATTATTATTCACATATAAAATATTTCTAATAATTTATATTAGACTAGACCTTGAGTTGAGTATGCAACAATGTCAGTGGATTTGGTAGAATCTAAGCTCATGGAAAACAGGAAATGTTTCATTTTGTTTCCATATTCCCAATGCCCAGCAGAGGGCCTGCCATATTAGTAGATCTGTTAATTGATTAATTGAATTGCAGTGGAGCTAACAATTGTCATTTTCCTCTGTGTAACAGGATGTATTTGTGAAATAACCATCTAAAACACATTAAGTATATGGCCTATGGAGGACTCAACTTACTTAAATGATTATGGACTAGATAATTATTTCAGCTCAGCTCCCTTGTCTCTAAAATGAGGCAGCTGAACTAGATGATATCTTTCCAGGTACACATCTTTTGATCCTATGATGTTATTAATGGTAGAAAGGAAGGAAGGAAGGAGGGAGGGAAAGAGGGAGGGAGGGAAGGAAGGAAGGAAGGAAGGAAGGAAGGAAGGAAGGAAGGAAGGAAGGAAGGAAGGAAGGAAGGGCAACCCTGAAGTAGCCAGTCACAAACAACAGAATACACATGGCATGTAAAACCTGCTTTCCCAGGTCGTTTGTAGAAATCAGAATCATGCTCTAGAATTACGACTCATGTATTTAAAAAGCACTTGTCAAACTGAAATAATTCATCAGCATGCATTATTAATCTAGAACCATGAAAAATATTTGAACATTATAAACTAAGTCTTGAATTTATCAAGCGTACACTGAATTGAAAAAGACAACATAAGTTTGAACTAAATCAGTTATTATTCAGTCTTATTATTACTATTATTCAGTCTTAATAACCATAATTTAGAAAGTTCTTAATTCACATTTATATATCATGTGCCTGGCACTGGGCTATACTTCTACCAAGAAATAAGAATTTTTTTTTTACCGAAAATATGTGGCGTTGGGCATGTGGTATATGCACCAAGTGCATACATACAAGACAACTCTTCAGTCTAGTTACCTCTGTCTGATGTCTTGAGTCCGAGAGTGTCATCAGGAACAGAGAGGTGATCTAAACTGCTGTTCAGTGAGGATGTCTCCTCACTTGATAAAGAATTCAGAAATCCACTTTCAGATTTGACAAGGCCATTTTCTGAGGCCTCTGGGAGAGCAGGTGAATGGATCTGAACCATTATGGACTGTCCCACATCTTCAGTGGCCGAGGAGCTGTTGACAATGTCGAGCCAAGACTGCCTTTCTGGGTAGGCTGCTGCTTTAGATGTGGAAGAAGAGCTGCTGGGTGATTTGATCGAACTCTCCAGGGAAGAAAGAGAAGAGGATGGTTCATTCAGTACAAGTGAGGATGAAGATGCTTCTTGTGGACCCTATTATTCACAAGTAAGAAAAAAATCAGCTCATCAGCTGAAGAAAAAATAAAAAATATCCAACACATGCTTTTTAAAAACAAATGTTATTGCTATCTGTTTTTTTCATCACCTGTATTTCCTACAGTAACTCTATCCCATTCTCTCTGAGTACCACCCCTTAAAACAATGAATGGAAAAATAGAAAAAAAAATCTGCAAAACCGACCAACATATTAAAAAAGTTTGATGATATAATTAGTTTTCCACATTGATGGTTCCCCATCTCTGCAAATAAATATGGTGAGTTGTATTCAATTTTTCTTCTTTGGAGTCAAGGGTAGGCATTATAATTTCACAGCATGTATTTTCGATTGCTTTCCCATATGCACTTGTAATGGACATTTCACCTTGTATTCAAAAAGTCTACAGTAGTTACAGGACTGTGGATGGTCGGTCTAAGTTTCTTTATGTGTTTATTTATATCTATCTTCTTATCTAAATCTGAAACAGAGATAATAATAGCGCCAACTTCCCAGGGTTGCTATGAGAATCAAATGATGTATTTGTAAAGCACTTTGCAAATGTTAAAAAGCACTACATGAAATGCTAGCTGCTATGGCTGCTGCTAGTATGTACAGTAGAAAGAAAAATTTAACTTAGTAGTCAGAAAAGACATGGGTTTTTATCCTTACTCTGGCATTTACTAATTGGATGACCTCAGGTAACTACTGCAACCTCCTACAGTTTCAGTTTCCTCCAACGTAAAGTAATGATAATAAATTTTGCAGTTCCCACTTTGCATAATTATTTCAAGGAATGTGCTTCATAAACCTTATAGCACTATAGAAATGTGAATTGTTACTAATATTAAAAAAATAACAGGGGATAATTGTGATTTTACATCTGAATAACATCAGTAAGCTAAATCTATATGTTACATTTTTCCCAAATAGTTTTGGATATCTTTCAACTCACTATTCAAAGAAGTAAAAACCTCTATCACCTTCACTACTCGTTATTGACGTCACTCACCTTTGATGGTTTTTTCCTTTTTTTTTTTTTTGTATTGTTTGGAAGAACTCAAGTCTTCCTAACGCTAGCCTCAAACAAAATAAGTTTGTTTCCATCACTTAACAGACAGATACTGGGGCGGGGGGGGGAACCCCAAAGAAACTTGAAAAGAAGGAAAACAGCAAAGACTGGAGCTAGGCTAGTTAGGAAGTGTTCAGTGACATAAGTCAAGCCAATATGAACCCCCTGCCTGTACAGAATATCTTTCAGCAACAACAACACTTTCGACAACTCTTTAAGATTTACAAAGTGCTTTTAACTATTTACCAATATTGTCTAATAAAAAAAGTAGTTCCCATTAAGATCAGCTAATAGTAACGAAGAAGTTGCTAAGTCACAGACTGAACTATTCTCTAGGGCATCTAAGTGATGCAGTTCTATTCACTGCATCACTTAGATGCCCTAGATTCACCTTCCTGAGTTCAAATATGGCCACAGACACTTACCAGTCAAGTGACTCTTACTAGCCATGTGACTCTGGGAAAATCATTTAACCCCATTTACCTCAGTTTCTCACCTGTAAAATGAGCTGGAGAAGAACATGGCAAACCACTCTATTATGTTTGCCAAGAAAACCCACAAATTGGGTTACAAAGAGTTGGACACAGCCAAATTATTACCTGTCCAGTTCCTCCCAAGGGAGACAGTGGACCCTAAATATATTCTAAGAGTGACTGATTCCCCTCTAAAATAGAGTGGGCTTGGTGCAAAAGTGCTTCTTAAGTCAGAGAACCCAGGTTCAAATCTGACTTATCACATTTCCTTGAACAACTAATCTCCTGGTCCTCCATATCTTCCTCTAAAAAATGAGAGAAGGGGGATTAGATGAGCATTCATCTTCCAGCTCTAGCTATTCTAGCAATTCTGGCCTCTAAGGGTAAAGATCAGAAATGCCAGATATATCATGCCAGATATATCCTGACTACATACTAGCTTTGTGATACACCAAAAAATTTAAAAGGTGTTCTTCACTTGGGGTCTGTGAGCTTGTTTTTAAAATAATTTGATAACTATAAATAATAGTAACAATAATTGTACAACACATTGTCAGAATTATATAATGTAATCATTTATTCTATAAGAAGGTTATATTATAATTACTAGTACTTATACAGCCTACATACTGATACTGTGCTAAGCACTTTAGAAATGTTATTTTATTTATTCCTCACAACATGAGGTAGGTGCTATTATTATCTCCACTTCTCAAATGAGAAAACTAAGGCACAAAGAGGTTAAGGGACATGCCCAAAGTCACACAGCTAGTCTGGGACTGGATTTGAACTCAAGTCTTCCTAACTCTAGCCTAGCATTCTATCCACTATGCCATCTAGCACCTCCATTTTGAAACTATATTTCAATGTAACTTATTCCTTTTATACTCCTATGTATTTTTTTAATGCATTTAACAACTGTTCTGAGGTGTCCACTGGCTTCATTATAACAGACTTTCAAAGTTAGTTCAAAAAGTTATAAACCTCTGATCTAGAATCTTTTTCCAAGGAGTTAAAAGAATGACAGATCATGGAAGCATTTGGTTAGGGACTTAAATTAACTCATCTTTCTCAATAAAAATAAATTTGTGTAGATATGAAAAATTCTTCCTCTGGATACCTTAGTGGGACAGAGGAAGAAGTATATCAATTTGTTTGGACATTCGGGACCCTTAAAGCCAAAAAGAAGCAATTTGTTAAATGATACCATAATGATATACAGAAGTTACTTCATACCAAATGGAATGTCCAAATAACACTCCAAGAAAAGCTTATCCACTAGCAAGATCCAGAACAATTAATATCAGCAAATATGAAACTATACTTCATTCCAGTTCAATCTAATGTCATGTCCTGTTGCAAGTTATTTTTGTAACTTGCTGTGGTTACATGTTCTACTTCCTATTCTAAATAGAGATCAGGAAAAAACTTTTCCTGTGGCTCCTGCTGATGCTTTTCTCATGTGATGAAAGCAAAGCTTGCTAAGGTTCCAGGTTTACAAGGATTTTTGACAACACTCCTCATAAGTATATTAATAGTAGCTACCATTTATATAGAGTTTGCAAAGAGTTTTACACTGGTGATCTCATTTTGATCCTCACAAAGACCCTGTGAGATAGGTGCTATTATTATTATCTCCATTTTACAGATGAGGAAACTCAAACATAAAGACATTAGATGACTACGCCAACCAGGGTCACATAGCCAAGAAGGATCTCAGTCCCCACTTGTGGTCAAGTCTTCCTGACTCCCACACCAATGGTCTAACTGACACACCACTTAGCTGCCTTAAGACAGTCAAAACCAGAAAATCCTGCTTGAAGAACCAGAGAATATGTGTTAAATGGCTACAATTTGGGTAAGGAATATTTATGAAAGAGTAGTAGAATATAAAAAGCATTGGATTTGAAACTGTAGGGAAGGAAGGAAGGAAGGAAGGAAGGAAGGAAGGAAGGAAGGAAGGAAGGAAGGAAGGAAGGAAGGAAGGGAGGGAGGGAGGGAGGAAGGAAGAAAGGGAGGGAGGGAGGGAGGAAGGAAGGGAGGAAAGAAGGAAGGAAGGAAGGAAGGAAGGAAGGAAGGAAGGAAGGAAGGAAGGAAGGAAGGAAGGAAGGAAGGAAGGAAGGGAGGGAGGGAGGGAGGGAGAGAGGGAGGGAGGAAAAGGAAAAGAGGGAGAGAGGGAAGGGAAAGAACAGGGGGATCAAGAAGAATAACAGGAAGGTCAAGAAAGGCAGTAGGGCCATAGAGAAAGAAAGCTAATGGGAAGAAAATAACAGACTTTTTAAACTTTGTCTGCCAAGGACAAATTTCATGTAGATCTATTATCTATTTCATGTAGATCTATTGTAAAAGCAATAGCGAAACATTTACAAAAGACAAATTAAATTGAGGCTTGAAGCTTTATAGCCATCAGGTGCCCAGATAGCTTTTAGTGAAATGTCCTTTCCCCAGCAAGGATTCAATATGATTTATTCATTCAAAGCATCATAAACATTTCAGTGCAAAATTTATAAGTTACAAGAAAATCTATGACTCATCAGAGAAGAGACTAGACATCTGGATTCCTTATGGAATAATGCCTTCATCAAGAGTCAATGATGTACCTCTCAGACACCCACTCACTCACTGAACCATTTGGCAGAGACATAGAGCAATCAATACTGGTCTTGCACAGGTAGGATCACCAAATGACCTTAGAAAATATTGCATCAAATCCTCTTTTTACAAAGGAAGAAACTGATTTGCTCAAGATGAATTCTTCTTTTTCTTAGCTTATCTATATATACAGTAGTAGTATAAATGTGAATGCACCCTGCCCACAAGGTTTTGTAACTTAACTTGTCCTAGGCATTTGTGGCAGGCAGGTCTTCCCCCTTCTAAGCCCCATGACTCAGGAATTTTAACTTCTATAAAACTTCTTCCAGATGCCAAAGAAACCAAAAGAAATTTTAAGTATAGGCTGAGTGTCATGTATGGCCAATTAAATCTGAAGTAATGCCATTTTATCCTCATGAAAACATTGGCAAAATTAAAAAGATCTGTTTTAGAAAGCATGTCATTTTTTTTTTATTTGACCAGTGCTATTAAAAGCAAATTAGACAAAATTTCTTTCTCCTCACATTCTCTTGTTTTCAAAACATTTTTTTTATTTCCAAGTAAATGATACGTTTATTTATTTAAGAAACTTAGTTCAACCACCAGCTAAAGGCAAATTCTTTCCCCTTCAGCTATTTGAAAACATGAAATTGATCCTGTGAAAATTAATCAAACAGAAGCACTGAGAGTCTGCAATCAGGAAGGCATGAGTCAACATACAAACTGGAGGAGAAATTAGTCAAAGCCAACATAAAGAAGAAAAACGAAAGGGAAACAGAAGGGTAGGAGGCAACACATTTTCCTTCACTGGTTTCTGGTCAAATCTTTGAATATAAGACTAGTTAATAACTACTTCTAGGGCAGCTGGGTGGCACAGTAGTTAGAGCAACAGGAAGGATCAGAAAGACTCATCTTCCTAGGTTCAAAACTGGCCTCAGACACTTACTAGCTGTGAGAGACTGGCAAAGTCACTTAACCCTGTTTGCCTCAGTTTCTCCATCTGTAAAATGAGCTGGAAAAGGAAAAGTATCCCTGCTAAGAAAACCTCAAATGGGGTCACAAAGAGTTGGACACAATGGGAAAACAACTGACCAACAATAACTACTTCTAATGGAGCAAAATGGTGTTTATTTGATTCCTTTATGGTATAGGGGAAAGGACATTAGAAAGAGGATGAGAAGGACTTGATTCTAGTATGAGCTCCACAACTACATTCCTGGGTGTCCTCAAGAGGGTTCCCTAATCTAACCTCACATAATCCGCAGTCCAGAAGTGCTGGTCACCTTAAGGTTCACTGAACAAGACATTTCATCTTCTGATTCAGCATTTTCACTGATCATCCACTAATCCTGGTACCCTCTTCTTCCTCATCTCTGCCTCCTAGCTTCCACAGCTTTCCTTCAATTCTTGCCTAAAGTCATACCCTATGTAAGCAGGCTTTCCTTAATTTTGCTGACTTCCTTAAGAGACAATTCCCAATTTATTCTGTTGATACAGAGGCAAGGACTGATTTGGGCCCTTTGGTTTTGCTTTGGATTTTTTTTTCATTTTTTGTATTCCCAGCACTAAGAACAGTGGCTGGCACATAGCAGGTACTTAACATATGCTAGTTGACTGACTGCAAATAAATATTTGTGTCAGTATCTCAGTTCCCTCACTCATAAAATGAAAATCATAATTCTTGCCCAACCAACAAGAACAGGGACATTTTGAGGGGCAAATGAGAAAATGAATATAAAGATCCTATGAAAATGTGTTGTTGTTGATTTGTGTAAAATTACTGATTAAATACAGATGACGATGGTGACATCTCTGTAACAGCACAATAACCATTCATTTATCCGTTCAATAAATGTGTTTCCCACGCAATAAATGTGTTTCTTTGTTTAAAGATAAAAAGATGATTAAAGTATGGAAAATTTATATTCTCGTCACAGATACAATGGACTCAAGGTAGTTCCTGACAAATGCTACGTTCATTCAGATTGTTTAGTGATCTCAAAATTAATTTTATCATTTCCCCCACCCTGAATTCATTAAAGTGACCAATTATTTTAGTATTATGGAAATAAGACCAGAGAATATGGGCCTAGAGTTTTATTTTTATGTTTTCCATTAATTCTCCATGGAATGTTGGACAAGGCACTTAAATTCTTTGTGCTGAATTCTGTAAACCTCTTCACTAGAAGACACCAGGTACATAGAAATGCATTATTTAGTTACCATGTTCATTTTCACATGGAAAAATCGACACTGTGATACAGATTTTAAAACAATATTGTAAAATTCAAGTTAACATTTAAGGCTAAAAACAGCCTGGCTGAAATTATACATAGGAAAGTAAACATTTTTATTAAAAGTGCAGTTCTAACACAGCAAAAGAATTTTACATTTCATCCTTCCATTAACTCATTCACTCATTAAAAATAGTTACTAAGGACCTACCTTATTAAAGACATTATGCCGCAATGGCATAGAGAATATAAAAATGAATAAGATCCAGGAGGAACTCCTAATATAAAGAGGGGAGAAGATAAGGTACACAAATAACTACAATATAAAGCAGAATGTGTTAACTGGGGAGTGATGACATGGGAGAGTGGGGATTCAAAATCCATCTTGGGTGAAGATGATGGCTATCTTAATGTATCTGAAAAGCTGTCATTTGGAAGACAGATAAGACTTGTTCTACCTTGCTCCAGAAAGAAAATGAAAGGTTAGACTAGATGTAAAGGAAAAATTTCCTAAATTTCCTAACCGAACACATGATGGACTATTTCACAATGTTAGTAGATTTCCCTTGTCTGGAATTCTTCAAATCAAAGCTGGCTGACACCTTATCAGGTATGACGTGGAGGTGATTTCTGTTGCCCATAGCCTGGACTAGCTGACCTCTGAAGTCCCTTCTAACTTCAGATTTTGTGATTCTAAATGGATGAGATAACTAAGGGAGAGAATATATACCCAGGATTAAAGAGCACTGTAAGCAAAATACAAAGGAATTTAGAGGTAAAGAAGAGGATCCAACAAAAGATACAAGATGTAGTGGCCATAAAGTGAAATGAAAGTAGAGCCAGATAATACACTAGTATGAAAGGCAAGATATGAAACATTTCAAGGGAAGGCCTGAACACTATCAAACAACATAAAGAAGGAGAATGAGAAAATTATTAGATTTGGCAACAAGGAGATGACTTTATGAGAAGTATCCATATAATGAAGGTGGATAAAGCTTCATCTTTGCAAGGTGCAAAGAAGTGGGTGATAAAATGAAAGCAATGAGCAAAGACTACTCTTTCAAGAAATTTGACCTGGAAAGGAGCAAAAGAGACAGGACTATGAAATGAGGAGGAGCAAAAATTGAAGGCAAAGTTTTTTACTGACTGGGGAGAACTGAAAATGTTTGCAAACAGAAAGAAAGAAGCCATTTGTTAGGAGAAAGAGAAGGTGCAAAGGAGGGGGTCTGATGGATGGAACAAGGCCCTGGACAAGATTACAAAGAACGGAACCGAAAGCAAAGATAGAGAAGAATATCTTGGGAAAGACTGATATATTTCTGACTTTGAAATGAGAGAAAGGATGTGGAAATATGAAATATGAAGAAAAGATGGTTGAGAGTTTAGAGAAAAACTAAATCCCATTGATGAGGGAAATGGAGTCTAAGTAAGATAGCTTTGGAAAATTTTATTTTTGGTCTGATGGTTTGGTGTACTGGTTTTTTGTTTTTGTATTTCAGTGAAGCAAGAAATATGACCAACTATTGAGAGTGAGTGGAACAGGAATAGAGTTGGAGGGCTGAGGGCAGTAGATTTGGGAAATACCGTAGGGAGTCAACAAGCCATAAGGTCCATAAGAGCTCAGATGAAGTTAAATAACATATTTAATATATCTGTAAGATATTAAATTTCAAAATTATTGATAAAAACATTGATAACCAGTATAAAAATTTGTATGCCTGGAATTTTTTAAGCCTACCTAAAAAATGTTGCAAAAGAAGTTACTGAACTTTTCTTTTTTAAAAAAATCTCCTTTCATGAAAAATATGGATGCATAATATACATGTACATACATACATACATATATAAATTCACTACTATATGGCCATGGACAAATCACAACTTCTCAATATCTCAGGCAATTCTATTAAGACCAGAAATTATAAATTGCTCATTTGCCTTAGTAGAAAGAGTTTCCACACCAGTAACTACCTATGCTGATGAAAGCACATACTTGGGCTTTGTGTCTGTATACTACCTGTGGTCCTTTGGACCACTCATTTACATTCCATCAAAGGCAGCTCATTAAAAAAAAAAAAAGCAACTGTGGATGATTTATGATTCCTTGGATAACCATTTAATAAACATGACTTTAACTAAGGTAGTATTATTTTGTTTTCTTGTAAAACATATTAGCTATGGTTGAAACTCACATTATAAAAACTGATGATGACGTCACCATAAAACCATTCTGTCAAATCAGAACTGATTCTTCCAATTTAATCCAGTCAGTACGCAGGTATTTAACTTTTCAAAACTAAATAATAAATACCACCAATCCTAGTGCAAAGTAAACTAAAACTTATAGGTCAAAGAAGAAAACTAGACCATAAGACAGATTGCCTTCCTATTAGTATCACAAACCCTCATGTTCACAAAGAGAACCAATCACATTTTTAGTTTTAATGGAATATCGTAGCCCTAGTTAAACACAAAGTCAAGACAAACTTAATCAAATCTTTATTGATGATACAAGCCACTTAGCCACAGACAAACACTTGTTAGTTTACTGACTAAACTCTGTAGACTTTATCTAGCATGTGTACATACTGTGAAATTGAATTTTTATTTTCATTGCCATGTGCAAATCACTTCAGATGTCTGTGAATAAAGAAGATATCAATGAATGGAGAAAAGATACTGTCAGATGCCAAAGACAATTCTCCTTTTAAGTTTCCAGTTATATAAGTTGTTTTAATTATTTGAGGAGTAAGAGAGTAAGAAAATATAACCTCCTTATGGTATTTTATCTATACTTTCCCTTCAAAGAATAATTTGAAATTTTTCAGGAAAAGTGTCTCTGGGAAAAATGTACCCTTTTTTGCTTTCTTCCCCTACTCACATCACCCTTTTTATCACTGCTAAAATTATAACTAACCCACAAGTGACTGAGCCAAGTTCTGACTAGTTTAGCTCTCTAGCTCAGGGTTAATTACATTCTATCAATTTCATTTGTTCAAACAAGACTTAATATTATTTCAACCCAATGCTTTCCATGTGTGTTATTCACAAACAGAAGAAAATGACAACAAAATCTGGCTTGAAAATATGGAAGATGGAAGATGGTGTTCTTTTGAAAAAGTGAAACAAAACTGTTCAACATTTATCTAACTGATTCAATGATCTCTTTGGAAGCTTCATAACTTTCATAACCTGCCAAGGAAGTCTCAACTGAGGCCCTTTCAACAAAGTAGATGCTACTGCTAATTCACTGATCTCTTGGGACTGGGTTCCTTGAAGGTACTGTGACTGAAATCATCTAAAGTTACTGAATCATTAACATTCCAGAGATGGCCATAATATTTGGTAATAACTATCATCTAGGCTGGTTGAGAGGATGAATGTGATAAAGGGTATATACTGTATAAATTGTTTATCTCAATGTAATAATATGCATTTATTTCAAAACCAAAATATTCTTATTCTATGTTTTGAGCCTTTTAATTAATATTGTAATACTTGAGAAGATCTTAGATGTCCTTCATGTAGATATACCTTCTATTGGTGCTATATCTTTTCTGGTTTGCGTGTGTGTGTGTGTGTCTGTGTCTGTCTGTGAGTGTGTGTATTTACAGCAGGCCTGCACAACATACGGCCTACAGACCTCTTACAGATCTCTGCCAAAGGATTTCAAGAAACCTGCCACTAGGCACTCGCTCCTGATTTGTCACATGACCCATGATATCCAACCATCATCAGTCTGTCTCTAGTTACCTTTACTTCAAAAGTGAGCTGCTAAAAACCTGAGGCCCAAACACTTTTAAGCCTGTTTTAATTTTGGCCCCTATCTACTACCAAGTTGCGCAGGTCTGCTTTGGAGAGACTATTACTCTCTCACCTCAGCTAGAAGTATAATAGACAAACATGGGTCCTATCGTACTACCGATCAGCATGGAAGCTTTAAGCTGCTCCATGTTTTGCAACCTGGACCACTCTATACCTCCTTAAAGGCAGCCTAGTGACTCAACTCTACTCAGGGACCACCATGTTGGTGTCAATCTTAGAGAAAACACCTCATCAGCTTTAGCCCTACTGCTGCTAAGAATTTCCAGGCAAGGGGGTGGAGCCAAGACAGCAGAGTACAAGGATGACCTGTGGAAGCTCTCCTCCCACAGTGCATAAAATACGCATAAAAAATGACTCTAAACAAATTCTAAAGCAGCAGAAGCCACAAAATGACAGAGTGAAAGAGATTTCCAGCCCAAGGCAGCCTGGAAAGCCGACAGGAAAGTGCTATCGCACCAGGCTCCAAGCAAAGCGCAGTCCCGCCTTGCCCGCACATCTCCATAAGGGCAGGACCAGAGCAGGCTTCAGGGCATCACCAGCAGCGGCTGCAGTTCCCAGATCCCTCAACCCATAAATGCCAGAGACAGCTTCAAAGGTCAGTGAGAAAGTTCTTTCACCTAGGTGAGAAAGGAGCAGGGTCCTCCCCTAGCTCCAGCCTCAGGCAGTGGCAGCAGCAGTGTCCAGTTTTGGAAACCTTGAACTAAAGATCCTGGCAGAATCGTGCTGCTGATAGGGTTCTCAGCCCTAAGTGGCAGCCCTGGGGTGAGGAAGAGCGCTGGCCTGGTGAAGCTGGTGGAGGCTCTGGAGAGGGAATTCTACTTGCAGATCCTGGGCAGAAAAGTTTGTGGTAACTTCCAGACCACAGCACAGCCAGGAGAGGAGTAACTCCTCTTACTTGACTGTGCCACCATGGAGGAACTGAGAACTTACAGGTCCCCAGAGCATACCCTTCTCTTGACAAAGGACTCAAAAGTCAAGTACCTGGCTGGGAAAAATGCCCAAAAAGGGGGAAAAAAATAAAACCACAGAAGGTTATTTTCTTGGTGAATAGTTATTTTCTTCCATCCTTTCAAATGAGGAACAACAATGCATACCATCAGAGGAAGATATAAAAATCAAGGTTTCTGCAACCAAAACCTCCAAAATATATATGCAATGGTCTCAGGCCATGAAAGAGGTCAAAAGGAATTTTGAAAATCAAGTAAGAGAGGTGGAGGAAAAATTGGGAAGAGAAATGAGAGCAATGCAAGAAAATCATGAAAAGCAAGTCAACAGCTTGCTAAAGGAGATCCAAAAAATGCTTAAGAAAATAACATCTTGAAAAACAGACTAACTCAATGGCAAAAGAGGCCCAAAAAGCCAGTGAGAAGAATGCTTTAAAAAACAGAATTAGCAAAATGATAAAGGAAGTTCAAAAGCTCACTGAAGAAAATAGAATTAGGATGGAACAGATGGAAGCTAATGACTACGAGAACCCAAGAAATTACAAAACAAATCCAAAAGAATGAAAAAATAGAAGACAATGTGAAATACTTCACTGGAAAAGCAACTGACTTGGAAAATAGATCCAGGAGAGACAATTTCAAAATTATGAGACTACCTGAAAGCCATGATCAAAAAAAGAGCCTAGACAGCATCTTTCATGAAATTATCAAGGAAAACTGCCCTGATATTCTAAAACCAGAGGGTAAAATTAATATAGAAAAGATTCTGCTGATCACCTCCTGAAAGAGATCTGAAAAGAGAAACTCCTAAGAATATTGTAACTAAATTCCAGAGTTCCCAGGTCAAGGGGAAAATACTGCAAGCAGCTAGAAAGAAATAGTTCAAGTGTTGTGGATTCACAATCAGGATAACACAAGATCTAGCAGCTTCTACATTAAGGGCTTGGAATATGATATTCCATAAGTCAAAGGAACTAGGATTAAAACCAAGAATCACCTACCCAGAAAAACTGAATATAATACTTCAGGGGTAAAAAATGATCATTCAATGAAATAGAGGACTTTCAAGCAATTTTGATAAAAAGGCCAAAGCTGAATATAAAATATGACTTTCAAACACAAGAATCAAGAGAAGCATGAAAAGGTAAACAGGAAAGAGAAATCAGAAAGGACTTACTAAAGTTGAACTTTAGGTGAGTTGAATAGGAAGGGATGATATCTAAAAAAATAAAATTAAGGGGTGAGAGAGGAATATATTGGGAGGAGAAAGGGAGAAATGGAGTGGGGCAAATTATCTCTCATAAAAGATGCAAGAAAAAGCTTTTCCAATGGAGGGGAGAAAGGTGGAGGTGAGAGGGGAAAAGTGAAGTTTACTCTCATCATATTTGGCTTAAGGAGGGAATAACATGAACATTCAATCTTGTATGAAAATCCATCTTACACTACAGGAATGTAGGGGAGAAGGGGATAAGTGGGGTGGGGAATGATAGAAGGGAGGGTAAATGGGAGGAAAGAGTAATTAGAAGTAAATACTTAAGGGGAGGGAGAAGGTCTAACATAAATAGGGGGCAGGAAAGAATGGCGGGAAATATAGTTAGTCTTTCACAACATAACTATGATGGAAGTCTTTAGCAAAACCACACATGTATAGCCTATATTCAATTGCTTGCCTTCTCAGTAGGAATGGATGGGGAGGGAGGATGGGAGAGAAGCTGGAACTCAAAGTTTAAGGAATGATTGTTGCAAATTGTTTTTGCATGCAACTGGGAAATAAATACAGGTAATGGGGTATAGAAATCTATCTTGCCCTACAAGAAAAGAGAGAAGATGGGGATAAGGGAAGGGAGGGGTGTGATAGAATGAAGGGCAGATTGGAGGAAGGGGTAATCAGAATGCGGGGTGCTTTGGGGTGGGGGAGGGGAGAGATGGGGAGAAAATTTAGAACTCGAAATCTTGTGGAAATGAATATTGAAAACTAAAAATAAATAAATAAATTTTTAAAAATAAAAATAAAAAAAATCGTTAAAAAAAAAAAAGAATTTCCAGGCTCAAGTATTCTACCAGCTTCAGCTTCCCCAATAGCATGGATTACAGGTGTACCCCCATACCTTGTCCCATAGCATCCTTTCTACTTTTTCTTATCCAATGTAATTCTTGTCCATGTTCTATCATGTATCCTCAGAAGAAATCTCAATGTTCTGGAAGCCCTTCTTCTAGGATTTTCTTAACTTGTGGGTACTAGTACATCACAAGTCTTCCACAAATCTGTCTTTTCCTCTCTCCCTCATCTTCCCCTTTCTTCTCTCTTTCTCTCTATTCCTCTACTTTCTTCTCCCCCTCCCTCTCTCACCAGATACCTATTTTTCTGATCATATATTTCATTTCCTAGGTAATACATTTTATATCATATCTAATATATAGGACATCACTGGAAACAGGTTATAGACCATTGATGTCAAACTCAGATAGCAATGGGGCCATTAAACCATACATAAAAACCTTAAAGGCCATTCATTAACTTAGAAATCTACCTATTGACATCATCTATGTTATCAGGTATTTTTTTAATTTTGTTGCATATTTCCCAGTGACATTTTTCTGTGGTTTGGTGGCACACAGGAGGGGTCATGAGTCTGGCATCTCTGTTGTAGACTATCTATGTCCATCATGCAGCTATCTCTCCATTACCCTCTGAATCATCCACAATTTGCACTCTGTAGAGATTATGTTGCTCCATCTCAGTTGTCCATCTGTATCCAGTGTTTATTTCTGACAAATGGACTGATGCACAACCACAAAAGACTATCTAACTACATGTCACAGTCTAGGCAATAAATGTTTTTCACCCACTTAATTTTTTAATGCATGGTTTATTAACCAATTTCTTGAGCATAATTATGGATCTCATTAAAACAAAAAGGACAATAAATCACTTGTTTTAACTCCTTACTATTAGCCCTATGAGGACTAATCAGGAGGATAAATATACTTCCATTACCCTCTGGATTAAGAGTGAATAAGTGGAAGCCCCTCTCCCTTCTGAAGATGGCTGTGCCCATTGCAGACAGAAAATGCACCTCCTTTTTTGTATTTAAAAAATTACTGTACTATTTTTCTTTAAAATGCAGAAATAATGTGTTCCTGTGAGTGAACCATGATCCTTGATATATAAGCAATTTTTATGCTATCATATGGTTCTCAATTTCTTGCAAAATTCAAGTGTTCTTCCAGACTTGCTTTATATGTGTATACATGTAGATCTACACACATGACATATCACATATATATGCTAGTTATATGTATATATAGATGTATATCATATGTATCCAGATGCCAATTATAGTATCATGGAATCATAAAATCTTAATGCTTGAATCACTCATAAAGAGAGCATATAATCCCATATCTCATTTTAGAGATAAAGAAACTGAGACCCTAAGAGGTTACATGGCTTATCTTGATCAAACAAAAGGGCAAAGGCAGGACTAAAACACAGTCTATCTGCCCAACCCAGATCTCCACTTGTTTAGGGTCCTTTGTTAAGGCATCATTCTGTTTCCTTTTTGCCATGATTTTAGAAGATATATATTAGTTAATGGAGATGGAATATACTATATAAGCATACTTCAAATCATTTTGGGTAAAAGATTATCAAGCCTAACATTTATCTTCAATAGTTCAAATTTCTTTTTCATTTGATATGTCCCCAAGTTCCTACTGACCCTTTGGCAAAATGGTTCTAGCTTCAGAATCTCCAGGACTTGATCAAGATTCTGAGGATGAATAAATTGACCTTATACCAATATGTCTTTTTCTTAAAAGAAAGCAATCTTTCCTCCCAAATTCATGTACTACTGCTAATGGTCTTATTATATAAATTTTTGAATCAGTCAATTATCCTCCCATACAAAAAGGAAAAAAATTCTTAATATATAAATCTCAATACCTCAGTTCCCAGAATATCATACCCAAAATAAGGATCTTTGGGGTTTAGATAAGAGGGGAATAATGGGAAGCAGCAAGAGAACTCATCAAAATCTTAATTTTTTTCAACCCATCCCTTCTCTGTGTTATGTTCTACTATAGCAAAAACTATATTGAATCAAATTAGCAACAAATATTTATTGAGTACTTATTATATGTAAGACAAAGTGTCCAGGTACTTTCCTAGCAAGTCACAGAATGATTATTCTTAATGAGAAATAAGCTAAAAGACATCCTATGAAGGAAAAATTAGGAATTCAGTTCAAGTTAGGTAGATTTCAGGAGAAGAGATATTCAACAAGACTGCTATGGATTTTCAAGGGGTAAAAGGCTCGGATTAGGAACAGCTAGAAATCAGTTAAGAAATGATGCCTATTATCAAAGAAATTCCTTGGTATCATAAATCAATTTACAGAACATCATCATTTTACCATTGGTGTGTAACTGCTGCATAAATTTAACTGTAAAGAGAGGTCTGTCCCTCCCTCTTCCCCACCTCCCAGTCTTCTGAGCCTCCTCTCTGAGGCTATCTTCATTCTTTATAGCTTTTGTGAGTGGGACTATTTTGTTTTTTAATTTTCTCTCCCCTATTAGAATGTAAGTTCCTTGAGTGCAGAGACTGTTTTTGCTTCTTCTTTGTGTCATCTGAGCTTAGCACAATGCTTGGCACATAACATATGCTTGTTGATTGATAAAAAGTGAACCTTTCTGATCTCAGCTGTTGAACCTTCCCAATGAGATCACATGGCCATGACTTAAGCCATCTGGTCTTCAGTTTCCCCAGCTGTGCTATAAGGGCATTGAAGATCCTGTAAAGTTACAGATCTACAATCCTAATGTCACTTTGTGATAAACTATGCAAATTAAGTGCTACGGTTAAAAAAAGAAAATTAAATAAACCCTTAGATAAGGAAACTGCAAGGCAGCTGTCCCACAGGGAATGACTTCATTAAATCAACACTGTAAATGCCAATTAGAAGTCCCCTATATGCCCAAAGGCTAAAAGAATTTTCATGGGGTCTAACAGAAAGCACAGAATGGCCCCAAATACTATTTAACAGTTTTAGCTGTTCTCATTTCCTCATATTGAATACTCATGAGAGTTTCTTTGGGGATGGATTCTAAGCATGTATGGGTTTTGATATAAAGCTCTGTTTTCTTAGACAAGTAATGTAAGTAGGAGCCAAGGGAGCAAGTTAGGGAGGAATTGATTTGATAAGTACAGCTGGGCAACTGAAAATATACATAAGCCAGTTTTGGGGCAAACCTACAAATAATTGTTGAGCAATAAAGGCAATGTAAAAACAAAAGATATCAATAAAAATAAATCTATTTTTAAATATTCTTATTAAGCCCTGAACTTGGAAACTTGCACTTTCTTGTCACACAAATAAGCAGTTATTATCATCCCTTCTAATACGTGTTGCAAGTATGATCTAGATAAGAAGACATTTTTTAGTCCTGTGGCTCTTCATTAACAATCTGAATTGGTTTTGAATTGGTAACCTGGAAGCTTTTAATATTCTGGTCTGAGTCCTCTGCACTCTCCTTTTAAAAATAATGACACAGATGAGGTACTCACTTATGCGCACAGATGCTGACTTTATCATATCAGTTGTTGCCATGGAGAAGGCTGCAAATCAGCATCCAGGAGGACCACAGGGTTATAAATGACTAAATAAACACCTGCCCATTTTGTAGACACATTAAGTTACTGTATCACTTAAAAGTTATTAGTCATCGATACATTATACAAAGAGGGTGGAATGACGTTAATGTCACTGTAGCAATGACAAGCAGGCTAATTACTATTACACACACCAAATGTGATGGAGGCTCAGCAGAGTAGGGAGGGGGTGGTGTCTCCACAGTTATTTCGGGATCCTCATGTTCACTTTCACTGTAGCATTCTGCAATGAAAATGAAAGTGTTCAATTGTATTTTGGTGTTCTTTGTTAATATTCCATAAGCATCAGTTAAGATTTTTTCTGGCTAATTTTCCTGCAAAGGTCAATACACAAAAAATACCTATCTCCTGCACAAAATTCCATGCCTCAAGATCTGCCTACATTGAGGAAAAAGAAGCAAAAATGAGTGTGAGTAGGTTGGTCTCATTGTGTTGAGTTTCTTTAAATGGTTTTAAGATCAGGTTAGAACAGGTAGGTGCAGCAAATGGATAAAGAGAGGGAGAATTTTTCCATTTCTACGTTGAAAATTCTACACTCTTTTCATTTAAAAGTTGAAATTTTGTTCTTTGCTCCTTCCAGTGCAGGGCTACTTAATGTTCTTTGTGTCATGGACCCCTTTGGGAGTCAGGTGAAGCCTGCAGACTCCTTTTTAGAATAATATTTCAAATGCATAAAATGTAAAATATTGCAAAAGAAATGACTTACTTGAAAATATACTAGGAAAAAAATTAACAATTTCACAGAATCCAGGTCAAAAACCAAAATCTAGTGATTACTTGGAAAGGACTAGAGACTCTTAAGTCTGTTGAAGTATGAAAGCTCCAGGCAGACCCATGTAATGAGACCTCCCACTAGCACCATTTCAGGTCCTGGCATCCCTTTATTAGCGTTTTCTTTCAGGAATTAGCAGCATACCCACCTAGCACATATGCTAAAATACAAGAGAGGAAACCGTAGGATGGAATGTTGTCTGGCTGAGAGCATGACTAGATCAGTAAAAGGGGTGTCTGTCTGAGTCTGAGCTGTCATAACTACAGAAGGAGGGAAATATAACATTTATACTGGCAACTGTTTTCAGTGCCAATGAAACTTACAGCTACTATGTGGGTGAAGTAAGGGTAACAACATACTTATAGCCAATACAAACTGGCCAGTACAGAACATTCATCTATCTGCTCCTTTCCTTTAACTCTTTCTTCATCTCTATTTCTCCCTCCCACTTTTCCCTCCCCTCTTCCTTTTGTTCTCCTTCTCCTTTTCTTTCTAATTTTTTAGGGAAGTTCAAGTTCAAATGTGGTTATGTTCATTTCACTTGCATAAGAGCCCATTCTATTTCTATCACCTAATCACTTCCCACTATATCCATAGGTTTAAAATAAAGCATACCTTCTTCTTTTCCTGTGGATGCAAGACGAATTACAGCTAACCCGAGCTTATTTAACCACCTAAAATTCAAAATGGAAAGCAAAAATCTGATATGACAAACTTTAATGATCATAGAGAAGCCCAATGCCCCCACACAAAATTGGTACCCCAGCCTCAAACCCCCTCACTGCGTCTTCTTCCCCAAACATATGCAGCAAGAGATTCAATCCTGGTGCAAAAGTAAATTCTAATTTCTACCCAGTATCTGTATGGGAATAGAAAGAGGCAATAATTAAAGAGGATTTTTTTTTCCAGAAAGACTGGTAGTTCATTGATGTAGATATACAAGCTTCATATAATCCTACAAAATGGCAGCCTACGGCTTTTACATAACTTTTGTATTCAGGTCATCCTTGATTGTGAACACCTGGCCAGTTGGTTTGGAGCAGTAATGAAATTGCATAGCTTTCTAAAGCGTTCTAAGTTCTAAGATCAAATATAGCTTCCTTCAAAAGAGTCCATTCCAAATATTTTGTCATCACTTAAATTTCTAAATACTTGACTCAGTTCATCATCAAAATTGCATCTCCTTGACTACAAATGACTGGATAGTTCTCTTTGGGAAAACTTGGGGTATACATTGAATTACTAAAATCTGACTACAACTTAATTTATGGTATCCCTTAATTTTTGAAAGATATAATTTTGGAAGAGCTGAATATAATACAAATATTTGATAATCCTGTTTTCCATTTACTTTTTAAGTAGAGTTGTGTTTCTGTGAGGGAACATTCCCCAGTGGCCTCATTTTGAAAATTTCAGCTGGAAACAAAATGACACTCTCTTAGAGTAGATGACCTGGATTAAGACCTCAGCCCTGTCACTTAATAACCTGTATGATGCCTTTGGAAAGTCATTTCACTTTTCCACATTATGGTTTTTAGATCAATAAGAGCAAAAGATTAGAATACATGATCTCAGAACTTCCTTCAAGTTCTAAAAATCTAAGATTCTATGATGATGCTAGACATAGTAAAAGTCAATTAGGATTATGCTTATTCTAGCACCATGTTACACTGGGGCATATCAAAACACATGGAAGGAAGGAAAGAAGGAAGGAAGGAAGGAAGGAAGGAAGGAAGGAAGGAAGGAAGGAAGGAAGGAAGGAAGGAAGGAAGGAAGGAAGGAAGGAAGGAAGGAAGCCAAGTGCTTCTATAGCATGGCAAATAAGCTCTGTCTTCCATCTTATTATTTTTAGCCAATCCTGAATCATGCTGATGGTTGCGGGAAGGTAACTATGGTGGTTTTCACAGAACTACAGATCTCAAATATCAATTAATCAACAAGCATTTTTTAACAACTTACCATGAACCAGACACTGCACTAGGAGCTATCTGGTACAAATACAACAAATAAAACAACACTAATTTCACAAAATTTATGTTTCAATGAGAGCAATCACCTTGATGAACATTTTAAGCACCAACATGGTAACATGGGAGCATGATCACTTTATAGTCAGGAGGGATAAAGTAACATGTAATTAGCCTATTTAGAAACTCCATAATGGCAAAATCTGTATATGGATAATGTGAGGGTTTTGTTTTATTTCATCCAATATAGATCAAACAATCCAAAGTTGAAATGGTAAAAAGAATCTCAGGTTTTGAGAAGAGTTCACAGAAATAAGGAAGGGGTTTCCCAGTTCACAAATGCATAGTAATTTACCAGAGTTTCAACAGAAAAAACAACAGCAACAACCACATATCTATCCAACCCCATCCATTGTTATATTTTCCAGTCATTTTCAGTTGTCTTCAATGCTTCGTGACCCCATTTCAGGCAAATTGGCAAAAAGTATTGGAGGGGTTTTGCCATTTTCTTCTCCAGCTCATTTTGCACATGAGGAAACTGAGGTAAACAGAGTTAACGGACTTGCCCAGGGTCACATAGCTAATAAATATCAGAGGCTGGATTAGAATTCACATCTTTCTGACTCCATGTCTGGTGTTCTACCCACTGCACCATCTGCACCCTATCCATTATGTATGTATAAAAAAGAGAATATATATTGCAGTCTCAATTACACAGTCTCAATGCACACAAAACAGTAACCAATCATAAGAAACAGGCTTTAGATTAGGATCTTTTATTTGACTACTGAGTTTCTAGAACTCATTGACTTACATCATTCCCTTCTCCAAGAATTTTCTAAAATATTAAGGCTACAAGAAAGCATCTATTTGTGGTTAAATGATGGTTACACAAAAGGACACAGAGTTATGGAGAGGAAAGATGACAGATGTTTCCTGGGTGTTTGTTGTACATTCCTTTGATTTGAATGTGTGTGCTAGCATAGCACGGGTGTTGAGACATCAATGCACAAAATCCAAGCATTCTTATTTCAGACACTCTGGCAGAAAAGCCTGCTTCTACCCCCAGACTGAGTTTAGAAATTGATTCTTCCCATTGCAATTACTTCCCCATGTAGTTTTAAATCGAGGGAAACTGCAAACATGAGGGGTTTCTATTAACCTTAAGTATTTTTCCCTCCATCCACTAGGATAGATATGCAGCTACTCAAACAAAGCTGTTACCCATGGAGACAAAGCTCTAAAAATGGAAATGACATCTAAAAGTAGCCTGTCTTGGTAAGTGTATCTCTTCTGAATTTGAGAAATACTTACATTATTTATTCTACATCAATGCTTCAAAAAAGCAGAGACTTTGTCAATATGGTTTTCCACTAAACTGCTACAAATCACACATTCTCTGTGACCTGATAAACCTTGATAACAATGGAAACTGAAAAGATTTATCATCCCATTGCATGACAAATCTAGTGATGACTTTCTAGGTGTTTAGCTAAGGTAGATGTCAGACAACACTACCATCATTGGAGCAGCTCCTCAAACCTTTGAGCTCAGGTGGTACCTTCTAATTGTAAGCTTCATTTGCCTAGATATAAGAAGCCAACATCAACTCTGCATCCTGATACTACGCTCTAGGGAGGCCCTGGAGGACTTTAGTGAAGGGTTTAATCAACCAGTTAAAACTCAGAGTACTACAAAAATGAGCCAGATTCTCTTCAGTCTCAGAATTATCACTGAATCACTTGCTAAATATCACAGACAACATAGAAAGAAAGGTATAGGAGGGTCATTTAATTCTATATGGACGGGGTAGTCTTATAATTTCAAGCTATTTTACTCCTTTATGGCCTTTCTATGGTTGAAAATAAAAAGGCCTTAATCAGGCTCCTCAGAGTGAGGGGATGCATGCAGCCACAGTAACTTTCTGACTTCTATAAATAAATATAAACTAGAAGGTTATTTTGATATGACAACGAAGAGCTTTATAAATTGGTTCTGATGTTTGGGTGTCTTTATGTGGCATCTGTGTTGCTGAAGTTTGGGGGAGAGGATTTAATTCCTCTATGCCATCTCAACAATATTTCTAATACAGTTACACAAGACTCAGCAAGATGAATTTCTCACTTAAAGCAGGTGCCATGAAGTGTATGAACCTGATTGTGAATCAGTGTTTTCAGACATGATTCAAATCTAATCTGCACATGACAATTGCTCTTTATTATATGCTTAAAAAGTAAACTGCAAGACAGATATCTACAGCTTCATGTGCAGCACTCTTTTTCTGTTCTGCTATGTATGTCAAAATGCCCATTGTATTTGATGTTTGTTAAGTTTAGAGTAAAAATAAATTGGGGAAAAAGAGAAAGAAAACCAGTTCTTGCTAGAGACTACAGTGCTAGAGCCAAACATTAAGTCCTTAGTTCATAACAAGCAGATGTTGGGTGTTTTTCTAATCATTAAAACATGCTTGCTTCTTCATATTTTTTAATTTGGCATACATGAGGAAATGCAACATTTTTCTTAAAAGTCATTACCTTACATTCCTTTAGTAATTTTTTTTTAATTTGGCGAATGTGATGGAATGCTGTTTTTCTTTGCTTTGCAACAATTACATTATGAGAGATATGATTGTTGTTTTTAAATGGCACATACAATTTTCACTGGCCACAGTAGTCTTTGATCTAGTGGGGTCTCCTTAGGACACTTTTGCTCTTTTAATGAATAAACATCCCTTGTCTCTGATTTTGCTAAAGCATTGCCAGGGATTTGTTTATCTGATTGGCCAATTGACACCCATTGTCACATGGAAGACAGATTTCTTGAAGGAATAAGAATACAGGTCGATTTGAAAGTGGGTAAAAGTAAGTCAGAGATGTGGAGCTTTGTCTAGCAGATTAAAATAATCACTAATACATGTAGGATGCCTTACTGTTCCCAAATCCTCTACACACATTATCTCAGGGGAGCTCAAAACAACACTAAGAAAAGAATGGCAGTTATTATTATTCTAATCTAGTCAATGTGGTCAATTTCATGGGAATGTAGCCAATCTCATGGGGAGATCATCAACACTGAAAATCTAAGCTAGTGTCAAAGGTACCAAAGGCAAATTTCACCTATTTCATCACTTTGTCCAGGTTTGGCCCTCACTATAATAGAATACCTTCTACCTTCAAATACACATAATATGTTCCTTATACAGCAGAATCTAGCCAGTGATACTTAAGATTTCTTTTGCAAATTAAAAGCATTTTAACATTCAAGCCTTCTTCATAACTCCTGCTTTTACTTTGCTTAGTAGAAAAGAAAATCGTCTCTTTCAACTGGCAAACTATGGTACCTCAATCTAATGGAATACCACTAACTGAATGAGAAACATAAATAATTCAGAGAAATGAGGAGACATATAAACTGATTCAGATGCTTAAAAAAACGCAATAGGCACAACGGCTACCATGCAAACAGTAAAAGTAGGTTTTTAAGAAACTGAATGCTCTGTAATTATAATGACCAAGCTTGAACACAGAAATGAATTGGTAAAAGCACTCGCATCCTTCCACTGCAGAAGTGGGAGAATATGAGCATGGAAGAATAAATTTACTGTCAGATAAAAACAATGGGTTGGTCAGTTTCACTGAATTATTTTTATTTTTAGATTCTTTTCTTGTTTTACTCTCTGCTACAAGGTAAGACTTTAGTAGGCAAAGAGAGGAAGAATTTATTGGAAACAACATGATATAAAAACAAAGATATCCACAAATTTGTTTAATCATAGCAATAACTGTCTTAATTTTTTAAGAAAAAATATCTGTGCTTTGGTTTTAAACTAAATTTATAGCACTGATTTATTATTTTTTTCAGAGTACTATAAGCTTGTTAAACAAAGTAAAAAAAAAATAGACTGAGACCATTCTTTATCCTATATTAGTCAAGACCATAAAATCAATCACTGATTTGGAGGAAGAAGCAACCTTAAAGCTCATCAGTCCAACCTTACCCTCTCTTTTTCTAGACAAAGAAACTTGATTCTCAGACAGGTTAAAGTACTTACCCAAGGTCAAAAGATAATAAGTAGCCGAGTTGGGATTTAGTTCTAAGCTTGGCTAATTCATCCTTTGTTCCTTCTAGAACAAGCGAACCCTTTGTACTAAGGAGCCATGCTGCTCCTCACCTGAAGAGTGCCGATCCATCAACTACTGGTGAGGGAGGTAGCAATCATTAAGTGTGTGCGATCTGGGTTCAGTGTACTAACAACTAAATGTTGCTGGCAAGCAAGAGAAGCCATGCCTTTACTACTCTGCCTTATAGATATTTGATAAGAAGGTGGGGGACAGCATAAAAAGAGACCTTCAGGGAAGATCATAGAATCATAGGATGTTGAGAATTGGTAGGTACCTCTCAAATTTTCTTAAACTGTGGGTCATGACCCCAAATGGGGTCGTGAAAAATTTGGCAACAGTACAAGGTTTCTGAACACACAATGACCAAAACTTAATTAAAAATCAAACGTGTAATGAATCTGAGGTGTTTCTGCCAGCACTTGCCCGTGTTGCACTGAACAGCTTCACTGCTGCCTTGGTTCTGAACACAGAGCATGTGCACTTTTCACTGTGCATGCCCTCAAGTCACATAATGCCAACCAATGATGCCCGAAAAGCATAAAGGCGTCACAAATGGAAAAAGTTTAAGAAGCTCTGAATCCCTAGTTCTTAGCAGAACAAGACTCCTCTCAATAAACCCCCTCTTGTGAGAGGATGCCCAGCTCAAACTGGCTCTGGAAAACTGATTGCTAAATTTATACCTCAAAAATCTGCAAAGGCTACACATTGAGGCTTGACTTATTGTTTTGTTAATTAGACTTAAGAAAGTGGTAGAGAAAATATTAATAACGCAAATTAAACTTAAAAGTTTATACCATGGCATTTTTTTGCTGGGGGAGAGGGGTGTGTAGAATAGCCAGCTGTTAACATTTACTGATGGGAACCCACTGCCTCCCAAAGCAACCTATTCCATTTTAGTTTTTCCATAATTGTGAGGAAATTTTCCTTACATTAAACTTAAATCTGACTTTCTACAACCTCTATCCACTCTAGCTCTAGAACCAAGCAGAAAAAAATGAATGTTCTCCCAGATGTTCTCCCTACCAAGCATTAAATCTTCTCTAAACTGAATATCTTTATTTCCTTCAATGAATCATCATGTAGAATAACCTCAAGGCCCTTTGCCATTCTGGTCTTTCTCCTCTGGACACAATCAATAAGGAACTTACAGAAGGTCCCTGAAAGTAGGGATTAAGTTTCATTTTTTTGTATTTGCACAGCAGCTAGGATAGTCCCTGGTATAAATAAATGCTTAATAAATGCCTATTGATTGGCTGATTAGCAATAAACAGGTAACAAGAAAACATAAGTAAAAAGAAAGCAATATACAAATTATCAGCTATAGTGGGATGAGAGTAAAGAGGTGAAACAATATACAAATATAAAAGCAATATACAAATACCAGATGTGAAGAGAGTAAGGCAATCTCCTCTTATAAGTTTTGCTGCACCATATAAACTCACAATCAATTAAAATTTTTACCATTCTAGCTGCACACTGATGTAAACCAAGGAGACGCTACCATCTGAGTATCTATCACGTACATTTATAAAAGACAGAAAAAAGAAATGGGTTTAAATTAGAAAAAGAAATTTATACTAAGAGTAAAATCTTTCTGACAGCAAGTTTGTCAAAGGGATATGGCAGAAGGCTGTGGAGTATTCTGCCAAGAAAATCTTCAAGCATCTCATGGTGACAACCAAAAACTATTTAATAAATGCCCACTTCCATATGGCTCCATGGTGAATACCAGCTGAGATGCCACAGATGGCATCTGCTGAAAACGGAGAAATTTACTTGTGATTCCATCTAGCCTCATTTTTCTAATTCTTTGATTTTTCACAGCTTATGTAAGATTAACAACAGTAGCCCCTTGAAATGGCCACTATTTCCTCCTCCCTAATTTATTGTTCCTGCAGAAGTATCCCATGGGTTAATCTGAAAGAACTTAATTTTCAGCTGTACTTTCTTTTCTAGTCCTTTTCCACACTCTAAAGAAAGAATATGAAAACAGCAGATAGGTTCTGGAAAAGACAAGGATAGGAGTTTCAGAAGCAGTAGAAATATGAAATCCACTTAAAATCAAAACTGACCCATAGGAATACTATTGCTCAGTAAAAAATGATGAAGGGGACAGTTTCAGAAAAACCTGGGAAGATTTGTACGAACTGATGTAAAGTGCAGTAAGCAGAACCAGAAGAACAATGTATACAATAACAACATGGTCAACCATGACTCCAAAGTACTCCTGATGAAACATGCAATCTACCTCCTGACAGAGAAGTAATAGATTCAAGACTGATACATATAATTTTCTGGACATGGCCAATGAAGGAATTTGTTTTGCTTGACTATACATATCTTATCACAAGGATTTTTTTTTCAACAGGAGAATGAGAACATACATTTTCATTAATTTGAAAAAAATAAAACTGAATTTAAAGAAATAAAAACAAACAACAACAAAAAATCTGACCCTTGCTTGGCATCTAAAATGCCAAAATGTCAGCAAAATGTGTCTATGCCCATAAAAACTCACAAGCAGCTGTTTTATTTACTTACATGTTCATTTCTTGCACATTCTCTGCCGCAAAATAAAAAGTCTTGATCTGTGGGTGGCTGATCTTAAAAGCACTTGAAGGGAAAACAGCAAAGATACATGAGAAATTAATGTAGAATAGAATTTGATGGATTCATAGCTATCCCAGTAAAAATGATACTCCTCCCTTTCTATTTCAAGTTTAAAAAGTAATTCAAACAAATTGAATGCTGCCTATTCTATTTGCTAGCATCCACAGAAAAGTACCAGTCAATTTCTCCTGTCATCAAGAGAATAATGTTACTTGATACTTAAGACATTCCCTTTAAAATAAAATTACACCAGTTATATTTGGTCAAGAATATGCTGTTTGTCAATGCTTAAGATAATGAAAAGATGTAGGGGAAGGAGTTTCATTTTAGAATAACTGATCCAAATCTTTCAATCAAGATCCCTCCAACATACACAGGAAATTTAGAGAGGCACCTGAAGTTTCAGGGCCCTAACTCCAAAGAGGTCTTTCAGAACATTACCTTATGGGAGGGTCCTAAGTTAAAAGCCCTGTCCAGTTATTCACACTTTGACATGGGTCACAGTTTTGGAGTTCCATTCATTAAAAAAAAATTATGTGTTCCAACTTGCCATAATTAAAGTTCAAGATAGACAAACAGATATAAAATTCTCCTATTTTAATTATTTAGTAACAATCAGTTCTATACATCCTTCTTTCATGACAGATATAACACATTTTCACAAAGAAAGAATAAAATTAGTATTCACCTCAGTTTCAAATAAAAGCTTAAAATACTGAAATTAATTAGCAAAAGTTTTGCAGTGGCAATTTCCACATTAGCTTTTAAACCGGAAGTCCTAGGTCATATGGCCAGACCATCTTTGCTAACTAAACAAAAGCCACCTAAGTGGCAAAACTGCACACATCCTGCTGCATCAAAGCTCCTAATACCCAAAGGGTAGTTAGTACCTTCCACTCAGTTCATCCTCCTTGTTAAAGGCTCAAAACCTGGGAGAGGCTCTGGAAACACTATATTATACGTCAGGATAACTATTACCATTGATGAATACTGATTTTTGATTAAACTAGAGAACAGATTAATTAAAAGTGAAAGAGAGAATGAGGGAGACTGGGGAAGAGGGAGAAAGGAAGAAGCATCATTAGAGAAGTAGTAGTGAGACACTGGGATAGAAAGGGAAGGGAATCGGGAGTCAGGAAACTTGGTTCCAGTCTTAGCTCTCTGCATCTTACCTAGCCCTGTAATCTTGTACATGCTACATAAACTTTCTAGGTCTCATCAGCAAAATGAGAGGCTCAGACCAGATAACCTTAAGTCCCTTTTCCAGCTCTGAAACTCTACTGATCCCACTTTACCTCTGTACATGAAATACCTCTACTCAAACATTTGTTTTCAGCAGAGAGTTAGCCTGGGATTTATGACCTGACTTGGACAATAAACGACTATCTACGTCATGAATAGTTTCACAAAGATTTTAAGTAAGAAAACAGCATTGGTCTTACTTGTCTTCATGCCTGCAGTTATGTGGAGGGAGGTCTGCTGAATCTCAGTTACTAACTAGCACAGAACCTTGGCATCTGATCTCCTGACCTCTATAGGAGGACTCGCTCATGGAGCTCCCTTGCATCACAGAACACAGAACTTCACTATAGAATTTTAAGGGGGTCTAGTAAAAGGCTGCTCAGTTCTCTTGGAATGTCAACGTACAACATACACGAAGAGAAACTCATCTATTCCTAGTCAACTTTTTCAGTCTTCAGGTCTGTTCCCTTTTGTTAACTTCTAAACCACCGCACCTTTTTGAAGTTAGGATCCCACCCAACCAAATGCACAATGAACATGAATTAGGTGAATATTAACATGGGCCATGCAGGAATTTGTGGCATGTGATGACTCACTGCTTTTTCTTGCATTCAGCAGCTCTGTCCACAGCAAAATCTGGCAAGTTGATGAATCCATCAGCTTTTTCTGCCTGAAAGAAGTGCAAATCACAAATCTGAATTAGTCATGCTTATCCTGAGTTTATTTTATTACAATTACACAAGGTGAATTTAGGAAGTGGAGTAAAGATAAGGAAACATGACTGCAAGATGATTAAATGTTAATGAAGGCCAATATGGTGTAATGGATAAAATGTTGGACGCAGAATCAGGAAGATTTGGATTCAAATGCTGTTTCTGACGAGCAATGTGACCTTAGACAAGCCACCTAATCTTTTCCTCAGTTTCTTCATCTGTAAAACGGGAGTAAAAAAAATAGTTGTCCAGGATCAAATGAGAAAATATGCATAAAGTGCTTTGCAAACCTTAAAAACACCACACAAATACAAATGCAAGCTAGCATGTCACTAGCTACTATATTCTGAGATATCTTCTCATCTACAAAGATTAGAGTCTTCTAGTATCTGCTAGGTAGAGACCTCAGGAGCATGGAGGCATCAAGATATTGAAGATTTGTTAAGAAACCAAACACTATGCTGTCTCACTGTGGGAAAAGTTTTAAATATTACAACACTTTGTTAATGGAAAATAGTGTTCATATACTATAATAAGCTCCTAGGATCATAGATTTAGAGCTGGGAGGGACCTCAGAAGCCAGCTAGTCCAACTCTATCATTTTGTATATGAACAAATTAAGAAACAGACAATGATCTAGCCCGAGTCATACAGTGAAGTGTGTGGCAGGATCTGAATCGAGGCGCTCTGACTCCAAAGTCAGCATTCATGCTGACATACCAAGTTTCTTCCTGTTTTACTTTACAGTTATTTTAAACATCAAAATTAATATTTTAACATTGCAGTTTAACGGTAAAACCTGGCCTGCCCAGTCTGATCCAAGTGGAAGAATCTATGCCTGCTTTTGTCTCTTTGCTAAATATGACCAATAAGCTAGGTCTTCCATATAGGATCTCCAATCTTTAATAAAATCAAACCCTGGTCCACTGGATGCAGCTATTGTGAATGAAGGCTCCCTAAACCAATGGAAAAAAATACGTATCTGAAACTATACATACAATCATATACACACAGGTACAGATACATTAAGGCTACACTATAAGTACTGAAATATATATAATATGCATATGTAATGCAGAATATATGCAGCATCATATATCCTGCAACATAGTGCAGGTTTCTACTATATGTATGGTCTTATATGTATATAAAACCAAGAGTCACCTGCATGAGATGATGATCTATTCATGACGAATCAAGTCTCGACCACATGTATTGTAATATGTATTATATCTATATGACATATGCATAAAGGTATAGATAAAATATTATATAGGTATATATAAAATATTATAGGTATGTATAAAATACATTAGAATATATATTGTAAGTCTCCATTACATGTAATGCTATAGATATAACAGGGTCACCTTCATGTCATAATGAAACAAGTCACCACCATATGCATTTCAGTTCTCCACTGTGTGTACTGGAAGCCTCTACCAAGGTTCTGCTCTGAGATTTCATCATAGAATGGAGGCAGCCTGGGCTCCTGAGTGGTTTGCCAGGGAAGCACAAGCTCTGAAAGTCTCTATTAAGCCAAAAGATCTCAGCAACAAGCTTTGTTATATCAGATTACCAGTCACGGCGATGAGTTCATACAAGCCTATCATCAGAAGGCTGGCCTCCAAGAGATTGTTATTGTTATAGTTTTAAATCACAGTAGCACATGAAGACTCTCTGAAGGCACAGAGGAGCTGAAAAAACCATCTGCAAGATTGGAAAAGCAGGTGGGGTGATAGAACCAGATACATTAAAGGCAGTGGGAGGCTGTAACTGACGATGCCATTCATTACTGGACACATGCCCTAAGGAAGGAGAAAAAAAGGAATCCTCTATATCCCAAGATGGACAGGTGGTGCTCTAGAGTCACGAAGACCTGAGTTCAAATTCAGCCCCAGACCTTTACTAGCTGTGTGACCAAGCAAGTCACTTCACCCTATTTACCTTGATTTCCTCATCTGTCAAAAGGGCTGGAGAAGGAAATGACAAACCACTCCAGTATCCTTGCCAAGAAAACCCCAAATGGGGCCATGGAAAGTCAGACATGACTTAAGTGACTAAACCACAATATATACCAAGATATTTATAACAGCACTTCAGTACCACATACAAAGCAACAACTGAAAAGAAGCTGGGTACCCGTAAATTAGACAATAGTTGAAGAAGTGAAGTACCGGCTAGAGCACAGAATTGAAACTCAGGATGACCTGAGTTCTAATTCTGCCTCAGACCCTCCTTAACTGTGTTACACTGGGCACAACCTTAATCTCTGCCTGCCTCAGTTTTCTCATCTGCAAATGGGGATAATAATAGCATCTACTTCCCAGAAGCGGTATAAGAATAAAATTATATCTTTAAAAGTATTTTGCAAACCATAAAGCACTACGTAAATGATAGCCATTATTACTATAAGACAGAGTTCAATGAGATAAGTGATAGTTAAGGAGAGTGCTATATATGACCATGCACCATTTTTTTTAAATGAATTAACTTTTCAAGTGCACTGTGACATGTGAAGGAGAGGGGAAACTGTAGGAATGAGAGTAACACTGGCTCCACAGACCAGACAACCCTGAGAGAACTGTTCTTTATGTATCCAGTGTCTCTTATGATTAAAAAAAAAAAGAACTATATTCTTCCTTCAGTAAGTCAAACTAATAGAAAGAAACAGGACGTTGATGAAAGACTGTTCAAGAAAAAAGTCTGGTGCCTGCAATGGGCATTTTTACTTAAATTTACTTCTTATCTAAAAATCTGAGAATATACTTCAAAGTAATGATGCCTTAGTCATTTAAATCAGGAGAAATGAGATTTTTCCAGTTCCCTATCTCACTTCAGAGCCTTTCCCATCCCTGAAATCCATTGCATTCTAACTGGGATAGATGAGTGCTGGATTTGGCATCAAGAAGACCTGGGTTCAAATTCTGTCTTAGACTCTTAGGAGCTGTGTGCTCAGACCTAGCAAGTCTTAACACCTCTCAGTCTCAGTTTCCTCATCTGTCAAATGAGAGCTTCAGATCTGGTGGCCTCTGAGATTCTTTCCAGCTTTAACACTGGATATATAATATCTTCATGGTTTAAAATTACTTTTCTCACATCAAACCTATAAGTAGGTAATGTAAATGTTATTATTCCCATTTCACAGATGATAAAACTAATCTAGTAGGCACTTACTAAACATTTGATTGATTGAATAAAAAGAAACTGCATTAATGAGAATAACATCCATTCAGTAGCTGGATAGTCAGGGTTGAATCATGTTCCCCTGACCCCCAGATCATGTTCTCTTTCTAGCACTAGCATGAACAACCCAATCCCTTTTCATACTTTCCTAGAACAGCAATGCTGAGGTTTCCTTGCTAGGATGACATGTAAGAGATTTGAAGATGTCAACAAAACTAATAATTATGCAAAGGAGCTATTTGTAATTAACTTTTGAGCAGGGTAAACAGAAATTCCAATAACTTATCCTTGTTCATTGAAAGGTATTTTTACAGGCAAAGGTTGATCAAAGCAATCAAATTCAAAACTGCTAAGCCCTTCTAAGTAAGCTTTTACTACAGTTTAAAGCTCACCATAAAAATGAAAAATTAAATAAAATTTTAAAACCACTTATTACTCAGATTTCCTGATAGATTTTCTAAGGGGTTTTTTCTTCTTCCTGATATAGCTAATTTCCTGTGCTTTACTAGAAAAGCAGTTTCTAAGGAGTAGATTTAATTAATCAACAGTTGACTACTGCATGGCAACATTTTTTTAAAAAATAGCATTATATAACTATATATGATAGAAATCTATAGTTTGACATAAATTTTTTTCTGTTCACTTTATATGCAAGTGCTCTTTTTTCATTTTGGTATTTATTGAATTTAGAATTTAGGAGATTTTAATAATTATGAAACAGTGTGATGTGCAGCAAAAAGAGCTGTCCTTGGAGTCCAAAGGTCTAGACTGGTATCTGTCTTTATTATTTACTAGCTGTGGAAACTTAAGTAAGCCACAAAGCTTCTTACAGCCTCAATTTGCTCATCTGTAAATATAGGGGTAATAAAAAATGTCCTCCTTTTCTTATTAGGTTGCTGTGAAGATCACAGATTTACAGACTGATAACAACTTTAAAGATTATCTGATCCAACTCATTGATTTTAAAGATGAGGAAACTGAAGAGGTGTTTGTGTGTGTGTGTGTGCATGTATGTGGTTTGTTCATCTGGTTTTAGTCATGTCTGACTCTTTGTGACCCCATTTGGGGTTTTCTTGCCATAGACACTGGAATGGTTTACCATTTCCTTCTCCAGCTCATTTTACAGATATGGAAACTGAGGCAAATAGGGTTATGTGACTCGTTTAAGATCACAGATCTAGTAAGAATCTGAGGTCACATTTAAACTGAGAGATAAGTAGGTACAAACAGCAGGAAAATTCTACAGACCAAATAAGCTAATAATACCAGTTTCACTAGTACAAACATTTTAACCTCAACATTTTTTTAAAGCAGAATACTATTGGATCCCTGCAACTGTGATATCATGGAAATTACTCTTCTTCATTTCTACCACAACGCATGCTGAAATGCTGGCCTCACAATAGGAATTCAGTAAGTATGTGCCTGATTTTATGACTGATATTCTAGAGTCAAAATTTTGAAAGGTGGAAAAAAATAGTTCTAATAGTAAGAAAGCAGAGGAACATGAAAATAACAGAAAAAAAGCCATTAGGAAGAAAGTTCTGAGTATATAAAGGATTTCTTGATGGAGCAATTACTGATTCTATTTCAGAATCATTTCAGATGATTTGGAATCTATGCTACTTGAATATAATATTCATGACACTGAGTTTAATTGATATTTATAGAATTGTGACATCATACGGTAATCTGAGATTAATCATTAACAAAAGGAAGTCCTGGGTACATATACATCTTCAAATATACATAGACATAGATAAGCGTTAATATACAAGATTTATCTTTCTTCACCTAAATTCTAGGTGGTTTCATGGTTACTGGTTTTTATTTTCCCTCTAAATGATACGAACTGTTATTGTTCAGTCATTTTCAGTTGCGTTTGACTCTTCGTGACCCCACTTAGGGTCTTCTTGGCAAAGACACTGGAGTGGTTTGCCATTTCCTTCTCCAGCTCATTTTACAGAAGAGAAAACTAAGGCAAACAGGGTTAAGGGACTTCCTCAAGTCACACAGCTAAGAAGTGTCTGAGGCCTGATTTGAACTCAAGAAAATAAGACTTCCTGATTCCAGAACCAGCACTGTAACTGAGCCACTGAGCTACCCTATATTAACTGTCAGGACACTGAAAGCTGAAAATAACAACTTTTGTTACTGCTGCTCTGCCTCTTTTTCTGTTATACATGCATATACACACACAAACATACACGTCTGTGTGTATATACACACACATAATGTTATATGTGTATGTATGTACTCACATGTATATATGCTTATATTTTACATACATATGTACATTATATGTTATATTGTGTGTATACATATATAACAATGATATAGGGAGGGCATATACTGTTAATCCTAGTTTTACTCTAGAAGGTGAATACAGCAGCTATTATTACTGTTAGTCTCTAGGTAGATAGGTAGATAAATAGATGATAGATAGATAGACAGATAGATAGATGATAAAGTTATGTGAATAAAGGTACAGTCCTACTTCTGTATTTCAAAAATCAACTTTATAATTTTGTAAAATTACAACTATGAGGAAAGTGTGTATTGGAAGGAAGGAAAGAAGGAAGGGAGGGAGGGAAGGAGGGAGGGAAGGAGGAAAGAAGGAAGAGAGAGGGAGGGAGAAATTAAGAGTTTTTTTAATCATTCTCATTCTTCTCTTTCCCACAGCAGTGGCTTGCTCTTCAACACACTGCTTTGTTACACAATTTACTTATTTTCATATCTGCTCCAACCCCTCCATCCACCTACTTTCTTCCCTTGGCTTTTTGTTTTAGTTTGGTTTTTGCTTTTATTTTTAAAGACTAGATCTCCCTATCTCTTCCAGGCTGGAAGTACAAGGCCTTTTCATAGCCAACCCTGCTCTGATTGGCACACAAGGTTTATAGCTTGCTTCATTTCAGAGCTGATCTGATTCATATTACTCCTTTGGTAACCTAGTAGATCCCAACTTCTAAGGGCTCACCACACTAATGCTAAATGGATCAATTTAGCTTGCTGCAACCCAGAATTCCCAAGCTCAGGAGATTCAACAGCCTCAACCTTTCCTCCTCATTCAACATTTTTAACCTGAGAATCTAGAGGAGCTAGACTGATTTTAGAAAATAGCATACCCTGCCTACTGGCATTTAATTCTGGGAGAATACCTGGCATTTTTAGAATTATAGTAATTTAGAGGACCCTGGATCAACTGAACAATAATTTTTTTTAAAAAAACTGCCTCCTAACAATATGGTCCAGGGGATATAACAGCCAGAAGTCAGGAACCCAGGGTTCATTTTTCATTTGTGTTTCAATCATACCTTTTCTCTTAACTGCCTGTACATAGAACATTATACAAATACAGTAAACGTCTCCATTTTCCATACACCTCACCAAACCTTGACAAAGAGAGTAAATTAACACAAATTATGAGGGTGCTGCTGAATAGGTTCCCATTCAGGACAGGGAAAGAAATAATTAAGACCAGAAAGTCTCCAAAAGGGTGTCATAGACTTCACCAAGGGGCTCAGTAACACAGGTAATTCTATTGAGTGACCATAAACCTTTGTCATTATTTTCTACCAAAAATCATGCAATGGAAACAATTGTATCTCAACTGAACTAGGCTAGCTTTAATGAAGTAGCCCAGAAGCAGATACTTCTCATCTTATAACCAATCCACTTGGCTTCAAAGATATTTTTGCTTAATTATGTTTTTTCAAACCCAATAAATTCTCCTGTTTATAATTTTCATTTTTAAAGTCTAAATATTAAAATCTTACAACTATTTGACAAACATCAAATAGAGAAAAGAATGCTCACTCCACACAATGAATTTATATTCTTGGAAAAGCTACAAGTGAAATCTAAATTTTTATACTGAATAATATTTTAAATAGTTGTCTACAGTATACAAGTGGCTATTGGTCTCCTATTGGACCTTTCAACCTCACAGGCACATGCAAATCAGTCACCTTCAACACAGCATCTTCCTCAGAAATAAAGTCAATTGCAGACCTCACTTTGTAAAGGAAGGATACACTAAATCTCTTTGTAAAACTCTGAAAGAAGTTTCTCATAATCACCTAATCCATCTGTTTTGGAAATGCAGGTCAAGGCAGCCCCAGGAAACTGATAAAGAGCCAGGCTTGAAGACTTGGCTTCAAGTACTACCTCTGACATGTATTTTCTGTGTGACCCTGGACAAGTCACTTAATCTCTCAGTGGTTTAGAGTGCAGGCCTTCTTAAACTTTTTCCATTCGTGATCCCTTTGGCACTTCTTAAACTGTGGGTGGAGATCCTATCAACCCACTCTCTAAGACAGAATGTTGCAGAGAAAGTACCAACGTGCCCATGCAGAAGGGTTTTCCTTATCCAGTAGTACCCTATGCCAATGAAATCATACATCTACTACCCCTTCTAAGTTCAGACTCACATATGTTGATTAAAAGACCCAGATAAATGCAATCCAATACAAATTAATAAACATTCATTAAGTGCCTAGTGTGTGCCAGGCACTGTGCTAATCACTGAGGATACAAAAAGAATCAGACTGTCTCTGAATTCAAGGAGCTTATCATCTAACGGGAGGTGGGGTGGGGGGAATAACATGCAAATGTATACAAAGCAAGCTATGTAGGGAAAAATAGAAAAGAATTGAGAGGAAAGCACTAGACTTAAGAAAGTTTGGGAAAGGCAGCCTGTAGAAGGTAGGATGTTACATGATACTTAAAGAAAGCCAGGGAAGTAAGTAGAAAACGGAGAGTATTATAGGCACAGGCCACAGTCAGAGAGAATACTTGGAACTGAGCTGGAGCATCTTGTTTGTGGGCCAGCAAGGAGGCCAGCATCATGGCTTCTGAAGACTACTACATGATGGGAGTAAGGCTGAAGAAATATAGAAGGTGGGAGGGGGTTAGGTCATGAAAGGCCTTGAAGGTCAAACAGAACATTTTATATTTGCTCCTGGAGGCTAAGGGAAGTCACTTATTGAACGGGAGGGAATGCTATCAGACTCGCAAAATCACTTTAGTGGCTAAATGGAGAATGGATTGGAACAGGAGAGACTTAAGACCCACCAGGAGGCTATTGAGGTGTGAGGAGAGGAGGCCTGTTCTAGAGTGGTGGCAGTGTCCGAGGAGAGAAGGGGATATATTCAGGAAATGGTGCAAAGGTGAAATCAGCAGGCCTTGGCAACAGCTTGCACAGGAGGGCTAAGAGAGTGAGTAATCCAGGATGACAGACTGGGAGGATGATGATAATCTCTCTACAGCCATAGAGAAGGTAGGGAAGACACCTTGGTACTCAAGCATGTATACTCTCTTTATTCTTGGAATTCAGACCCTGGCCTCTTCAGTCAGAGTAAACAAATGCCCTTTTTCTTTATATCTTCAGGAGAGGGAGAGGCAGAGAGAGAGAGAAAGACATAGAGACAGAGACACAGAGAGAAGAGAGATGAGAGAGAGAGAGAGAGAGAGAGAGAGAGAGAGAGAGAGAGAGAGAGAGAGAGAGAGAGAGAGAGAGAGAAAGAGAGAGAGAAAGAGAGAGAGAGAGATGATAGCAGTCAAAGGACTGGAGTCGGAATCCAGATGTCTGAAATTCAGGGATTTGCTAGAGCCAGCTCATACCATTTAATTCAGAGCCAACTGTTACATTTTGAAAGTGAACATTCATACCTTAGAAACAGGTAAATGCTACAAATCAGGACTTGAGTCATTGTTGTGTTGACTGTCCAGACTTTAAATGAGAGGGAAAGTGTTAATAATGTAAATTAATCTTTAAAGTGTGCCATGTGTATTTTGGGGGGAGACTGGTATTAAACATTTACCAACATATCTCTGGCTGAATTCATATGCTATACTGAATAGATATTCATACTCATATGTAGGTGGCATATACTCTGCCACCAATGGCTGTGTACCAGGATCAAGTTATCTCCCTCAATCTCAGTTCTCTAATCAATAAAATAGGGATAACATTTATACTACTGATCTACAGTGCTGCTATGAGAAAAAAATGCTTCCTAATCCTTAAAAAACTATATGTGCATGACATGGTGAACCATCCTTCAATCTGTATTTATTTCTCAGAAATAAAAGTATTAGTTTACACATGGTTAAATTCTTCAGGCTCTGTACATTGACTAAATCATACCAAATAAATTGATATGAGCATCTTTGAATCAGTATGAAGACAGTCACCAGGTTAGTCATGTAGGAAAGACATGAAGAGAAAGCTGCCAAATAAAAGACTAAATGAAAGGAACATATCTTGAATGCGTGGGAGCAAATTTGATTAAACCCCCCAGTTGCTGTATAAATTACATCCCATGCTTCAGAATAAATCACAAGCAACCACCACTGGAAGCAACAGAGGACCCAAGAAAGGAAAAGCTACTGAGAAAACAAATGAATGCTCATGAGAACAAAGGAGGATGTATGAAGTGTTGAGGGTAACACTCCTGTCTTCACACATTCACAATGTTCAAATTTGTCAAAGATAGCTGTTTTCATAGGTTCTAACATGATATGAGAAATCTAATGTCTTCAGATCTATGTTAGCCACGAAAGGACAAAAGGGCCCATCTCTGGGATGAAGTGGGGGGAAGGGGCAGGGCAAGAGGAGAGGAAGGGTTATGAACAGATGTTCAAGTACTCCAGTGATTAACCTTGTTAGTGAGGAAGGGCAAACACATCCTCCTTGATTCAGGAAATGCAGTCAATGCCCTTCTTTGCTATTTCTTTAAGAGGTTCATCATATTTTAAGGCTCCAAGTCACCTTGGTGATCCTCATTTGGTAGGGGAAAAAGCAAAGCCCCAGAGAGGCTACAACTTGTCCAGGGTCTCATAGCTAGTAGGGAACAAGACTAACCCTGGAATCATATTCTTCTGACTTCCAATTCAGTTTCCTTTTGAACTTAATAAGTAAGCTGCTTCTCTAACACACGTCTTCCATATACTGTCCTCATTTCTCATTTCTCAGGTTTGCAGCCTAGGAGTCATTCAACTATCTCTTCACTGCCCCGCCACCCCCTCCTCCCCCCCCCCCCCCCCCCCCCCCCCCGCCATATCCAATCTGCTGCCAAGGCCTGTGGATTTCATCTTGGCAACATCTCTTGATTATACGCCCTTCTCTCCTCTAACACTGCCATCATTCTGGTGCAGGCCCTTTATCACCTCACCCTAATTACTGCAATAGTCAAGTCTCTCTCCACTCCAATCCATCCTCTATTTAGACACCAAAGTGATTTACCTAAAATACAGGACTGACCATATCACCCAACAATAAACTCCAATGACTGCCTATTGACTCCAGGATCAAATTAAAAATCTTCCGTTTGGCATTCAAAGCCCTTCATAATATGTTCCCATGTTACCAATCTTCTTACACTTTCCTCCCCACCCCCCACATGAACTCTTCGATCCAGTGATACTGGCCTCCTTGCTGTCCCACAAACAAGACACTCCATCTCCCTGCTCTGGGCATTTTCTCTAGCTTTTCCCCCACGTATGGAATGTTCTCCCTACTCAATTCTATCTAGTGACTTCCTTGTTTCCTTTAAGTCCAAACACAAATCCCATCTTCTGCAAGAAGCTCTTCCCAATCCCTCTTAATTCTAATGCATTCCCTTATTTATATCCTATTTATCTTCTGTATAGCTTGTTTGCACATATTTGTTTGCTTATTATCTTCTCCACTAGATCGTAAGCTCTTTGAAGATCCCCAGACCTAGTATATCGTAGACACATAATAAATGTTTACTGACTGAATGACTAGGAAAAATTATTTCATTCATTTAACTAAATTTTAGATTATAAACTTCAAGAGGGTAGGCAAAAAAATAATAAAATAAAAACATAAATAAAGAGTAGGCAGAGAATCTTTATATCTTCTTCAGGGTATAGCATTAAGCTTTTGCACATAGTAGTGCTTAATAAATAGCAAATCAATGTATGTTGTATTGAAACTAATTTCCTCCTAAAATACTGCCTTTTAAACATTATTCATTATTTTGCATGTCTTCTGCTACCCTTGCTATCTTTAAAAATCTCTTTTAAACATGCTGAGAAATAGGGAAGGGATCAGGTGGGTGGTTAAAAACAAGCCCAATGTACCAAACCATCACAGACAAATTTATCAGTGAACTCAGCTGGAAAAGCAGCTGTGTGTCCCTCATGTGTGATACAGCTTGATCCAAAGGTGCAGCAAATCTTCTCCAAATGATTACCTCTCAAGAAAGCCATCAGAGCTCATTAAAAGTTCAGAATATATCCCACTGGGCACTCTTCATCTCTGATTGTGGGAGAAATGTGTGCTTCAGTCTTGCCAGTGAAAAATGTATGATATGTAACTTCCTCTTGAGTAAAAATGACAGGATGGGGGTGAATGCTAAGAGGAAGTTAATCCATCTTCTTGTTAGGTGAACCAAACCAGCCCATAGAGATGGACAAGATTATTGGCTTTAGAAAAGTGAGAACAGGAGATGTCACAGCTGCCTTGCAGGAATTTATTCTACTGCACAAAAATCATTAGAAAAATAATTCATGCACCCAACGCTCAGAAGCACATCTCTTCTCCAGGTACAATAATGCCATCTATTTATCAAGACCTTAAATTGTTCAAACACTTTCACGTAAGGTATCTTATCTGATCCTCATAAAACATCCATGTGGTAAAGAAAAACTGGTATACTAGTTTTACAGATAAGTCAAAAGCACAAGAAAGTCGAATGCATAAAAGCCAATTTGGGGAAGAGCCAAGACTCAAACATAGATTGTTTCTTGACCCCCCCCCCCAGTCCTGTGCTTTTTCTTCAACATCTACATCAGAACCGTAACTGACATTTTTTTCAGGATGTCCAAAATTTAAAGGCTGAGACAGCCCCATCTCAAGATACATTTTGTGCCAACCAGTGGCTAAATGCTGAAGGCCCTTTGCCTCTATCAGCATTCCCAGCACTGGCCAGTTTTTCAGCAACATGGCAATTTCCAGGTATCCTGAGGCATTCTGCCTCTTCCTTATACCTCAAACCTTATATCACCCACCTTTGTTAATTCTCCCCTTACCCCATGTGCAAAAATTCCAAATTATGGTTTTAAACTCCATTCTACCTAATTCAGTCACTATTCTCAAGTCCCTAACATATAACATCTCAAAAATATTGATATTTTAAAAGTATTTAATAGGAACTTTGGTCACCACCTCCAGATTATTCTCTTAGTTTTAAAGTTAAGGGTTAAAAGGCCCGGGTTCAAGTTCGAATCTGCTACTTGGGCCACAGACACCTCATCTGTACAGGTAAATGGTTGAAGAAGAAGGTGTCTAAGGTTTTCCCAACACTAATATTGATAAAGTCTATGGATTGAATAAAAAAATGGCATTCTTACAATTAGAAAACCAGCTTTATTTTGAGTCAACAGTGCGATATGACAGCCAAAACACCTAATGCAATCTTGGCCTGCATTAAAAAGGGGATGTTGTTATTCAGTCATGTCTGATACTTCATGACCCCATTTGGGGTTTTCCTGGCAAAGAAACTGGAGCCATTTGCCATTTCCTTCTCCAGCTCATTTTACAAATGAGGAAACTTGAGGCAAGAAGTCTAAGTGAATCTCCCAGGATCACACAGCTAGTCAGTGTTTGAAGCCAGATTTGAACTCAGGAAAATTAGTCTTCCTGATTCCAAGTCTACTGAAACACTTAGCTGCCCAATGAAAGGGATGGTTTCCAGGAACTAGCAGGTGATAATCCTATCATCAGGAATATTGAGTATCAAATTTAAGAAGGAGACTGATAAACTGGAGACTATCGAGAAGGAGAAATACCAGACTAATGAAAGGCCTTAAGTTCATGACATAAAAGATTAAACAATTGGGCATGTTTGGTGAGGAAAAGAGAAGATGAGGAGGAGGTATAGTGTGACAGCTGTTATCAGGTACTTAATGGGTTATCATGGATTTGACTTGTTCTGTTTCCCCCATTGGACAGAACCAGGAATCAAGGGTAGAAGTTGTCAAGAGGTCAAGAAAACCTTCCCAAAAATTAGAGATTTTCAGAAGCAGAAAAGGCTACTCAATAAGATGGCAGACCCCCAGTACTCATTGGAGGTCTTCAGAAAGGGGCTAAGTGATGACTTATTGAGTATGTTAGAATGGAGATTTCTTTTTCACGTACAGGTTCAACTGGAATCCACTTTGGTCTCCTCTAACTTTTAAATCCTGTAATTGTGTGGTTATGTGATACAATGGGAGTCAGCAACACAAGAAGAAAAGTTCTGAAAGATAAAGGGCTAATGTACAGGTCATGAGAAGGAGCCAAAGGAGGATTCTGCTGTTAACAGCATAGTATACTAGAGAATGAACCTCAACAGCTTCCCAGAATGCCCTGATGTTCTACAGAATTCCAAGATGAAGAGAAATAGCAAAGCATTCTAAGCAGTTACTTGTAAATTGGCTCTATTATGGACCTTCCTAAACCACCAAATCAAAAGATCTTTATCAGATCAACAAATGCCTAAGCATATTTCTATTAATGTCAAAATAATAACTTATCTATGTACAATACCTTCCTTACACCATCAGTGGGAGGAAAATAGTGCCAGTTGAGTCATGAGGTCATAGATATAGAGTAGGAAAGGACACTGAATGTCATGTCAGACTAAACTTCTCATTTTACAGAGGAGAATTTAGTACTTTGCAAAACATAACAGATACTAAGTGGCAATATAATAGGTATATACTCTTAGGAAGTGAACAATCGAAAGAAAGATCCCAAATATATAACATTTACTCTTTGTAGCAACAAAGTAAAAAACTGGAAACAAAGTACATGCCCATGAACCTAGGAATGTCTATATAAGATACAGTACTTAAATATAATGTAATATTGCTGTGCTATGAGAAACAGTGAATATGATGAATATAAAGTTGCATAAGAAGACAAATAAATTGATGTAGAGTGAAATAAGCAGAACCAAGAAAATAATATACACACTGACTATAAAAATGCAAAAGGAAAAAACAATAGCAACTAAGTAACTGCAATGGAATGCAATGAAATTGTAACAAGCAAGCTTGTCCCTAAGAAAATACATGAATAGGAACTTCCCCATTTCTTGGCAGAGGTTGGGGTGGAATGGGTGTGGAATGCTCCATATACCACACTTCATAGAAGTGGTCTATACTTTTGTTGGACTTTTTTTTTTCCTCTTTTATTTTAATAAAAGATGGCTTTATGGGAGAGGGAGAACTAAAAGATACATTAGGAAATTTAGACAATGTAAAAAAACTCAAAGGTATTAATAAAATGAATATTAAAAAAGAATCAGTCACCATGACTTGAACTCATTCTTTCCTATCATCAGATCCAGTAGCTTTCTATTACATCATTCTCTTTTCTAAATCTGTGTCTCTTTATTACTTTATCTCTCTCTGTCTCTATCCATCTCTGTCTCTGCCTCTGTCTCTGTCTCTCTCTCTTTTTCTCCCTCCCTACCTCCCTTCTTTCCTCTCAGCTGAGACAATGAAACAACCATTTAATAGCATAAATGTTTCGAGAAAGAAAAAGAAAAAAATTCACTGGAAAATTTAGGGAGAAACAATAGTTATCCAGTTGAAAAGAGACAAATACAAAATCTGAAAAAAAGCAATTTGTTCTCCCATTATTCAGAGTTTAGATAAAGAACGGCCTACATCAAACTCCACCTCTTTTCAGGGACCATCCTGACATAGCAAACTGTAATACATAGTAAGTCATTACTAAAGGGAGACACAAATGATCCATTAAGCAAAAAAATGATTAGCCTACTGTAGCAGATTCATGTTCCCTACAGAAACTAAACAAACTATCAGCTAGTTTTTAAAACACTCTTTCCCACTTGCTTGCAATTAAAATGACAGCAGTGATAAAAAGTACAACCAGTCCCCACTTTTCATACTGTCAAATTTCACCCATTCACTCATTCAGCCTAACAAGAACCTTGTTGTTCACTTCTGCCATGGATTTTATCAGACTGCCCCCACATATAAACTTCACCCTTTATCCCTTTTCCTCTTCCTTATCTAATTCATTACTATATCCTTTTTGGTTGTACATTTAGTGTTCTCTAAAATCCCCTAGGTACCACCCAGTCCATAACATTCACAGTATGTGTCATATACAGTACATCCCTTCTCTCCACTTAACTAGTCACCACTCTAGTTCAGGTTTTTCTCACTTTTCCCCTGGACTACTTCAATAGCCTTTTATTTTAGATCCCTTTCTCAAGTGTCTCCAGTCTCTAATGATCATCCATCTGGTTGCCAAAGTGATAGGTCTGACCATGATATACCACCATTCAATAAACTGGTGTGTCTCTATTACCTGCGAGATCAAAAAGTCCTCTAGAGCTAGGTCTCAATAAAGGCAAATAATGAATCCCCTCTAGTAGTCGCATATATTTGAATTCATGTTATTAGAAGTTATAATTATATAAAATAGAGTATTTCCAGACCAAAGGAAATATAGTATGGATCTGAATAATGTGACCACTTAAGGAAGAATCATCATTTACACTAATCAGGACCTTGCTATATTTGGCATTTAAAGCTCTTCATAACCTAAGGGAACAGAGAAGTTTATCATCATAGGACTGGAGACCAAGTACCAATGTTTTGGGGTTTTCTGACCACAGCAGCTCAGAAAAACATACAGGAAGATGTGAAAGAATTTGTGATTGTGGAAGGCACACCTGTGTAGATAAAGTCACATACCCTTCAAGATTTTTAAGTAGAGCCCTTTTAGGAATGGCTTATTTGACTGAGATTCATTTCCTCAGTCTAACACTGAAGCTTTTCATCAATAGTTCCCAACTCATTCAAGTCATCCCCCAGTAGCCCCTAAAAGATCCCTCCACATCAGTCAGGCCAGACTCCATTCCTTTCCTTGTGCTATTGTCTCTATCAAAAACATACATGCCTCCCCCTTCCACCTCTCCTTATACAGTCAAAATCCTACCCATTCACAGAATCTCCAGAGGAAGAAAATACTTGAGAGGCCACCAAGTCCAACCCATCTGAACAAGAGTCCCCTCTATAACATAACCAATAAATGTTCACCCATCCTTTGATGGAAGACCACTAGTGAGGGGAAACTCATCACTTCCTGAAGCAACCCATTCCACTTCAAGGAAGCTCTCATCATTAGGAAAATATGAAATCTGCCTTTCTGTAGCTTCCACCCATTGATCTTAGTTCTGCCCTGTGAAGCCAAAGAGAACAACCCCAGTCTTTTCTCCTACGTGACAGCTTGCCAAGTATTTACAAACAGCCATTATGCCCCCCTAAGTCTCATCACCTAATACATTATAGATCTGGGACTATAGGGCCCAACTTGAGATACAGCTTCTTCACAGAGTATTGCTAGACAAACTCTAATCTATAAGGAAGAAAGGTATTCTTCTAATGGGGAAGATCATTTTACCTGACCATCAATTCACCTTCAAAACTTCTTTTAAAGGTGAGATGTAAGGAAGAACCAGAGGATGCTCATGTAGCCAGTCAGAACAACTGAACTTACAGAACACAGATTTAGAGTTGAAAGTGACCTCAGAGGAAACAGGGATAGACAGTGGTTTGTTTGCCCAAGGTCACAAAGAGCCCTGAGAATTTGAATCCAAGTCCTTTGATTTCCAAAAAGGAACTCTTTCCTCTATAGCACACTACCTCAAATAGTAAATGTCAGGAATGAAGGTCATTATGCCACACATTTTTAGGAATGTGCTGGAGCCAGCTCCAACCTGAGTTGATTGTTAAATTTAAGGTGTGAGCATTTACAACTTGGAAATTAAGGAACACTACAAGGCAGGGTTGGTTTATTGTTTTGTTAATTGTCTAGAGAAGGGGTGGGGAAACCTGTGGCCTTCTAGGTCCTTGGTTGCAGCCTTTTGACTGAGTCCAAGTTTTACAGAACAAATCCTTTTATTAAAGTGATTTGTTCTGTGAAATTTGGATACAGTCAAAGGATCACACTTGAGGACCCAGAGGGCTACATGTGGCCTTAAGGCCACATGTTCCCCTTCTCTAGAATCTAGACTTAAAATAGAAATAAAGAAAATATTAATAATGCAATATCATACAAATATTTTGTTACAGAAGGCCAGTTGTTAAATATTTCCCAGCACAGTACTGGATATACCACAGCCACACTGCCCTCACATCTACCTCATAATGACTCTTCCCTTACTCAATTCCTCCAGCACTTAGTATATGTAGTCTGCCCCATATAGATTGATTTCCTTGAATTATTCTCTGTTTCATTTATTTCTAGCTTGTCCCCAACTTGCCATTAAGCTCTTTCAAACTCAAGGAACTTATTTACTACAGTTAAATTGAATTCAATACACATTTATCAATGTAGTGCCTTCTAGGTTTTATTCTTTGTATCCCCAGGGCTGCATAGTATCTAGCACACAGTAAGTGCTTAATAAGTACTTATGGCTCGTTGACTGATTACTGATTGATGTGCCAGAAATTAGGGTTGGAGCTAGGATCTAAAGACAAAAAAGAAGCAATCTCTGACCTCAGGGTTCTTACATTCCACTACTTCTTTTGTGGAGAATTTAACTTAGTGCTAAGCACAGATTACTTTTTTTTAAATAAGGGACACCCTTGTTCCAAAATTTGAATCATTTAAAACAAAATCCTGGTCTACTCACCATTCCTTGCAATCACATAGACATTGCAATGCAAAGACTTATTTGTTACAGGGAATGATTCAGAGAAATATCCATGTATATACTCTGATGACACCCTGTGATCGTCTACATATGTTCCTCAGTGATATAAGGGAGTAAAATGCCAGCTGGAAGAACTAGCATAATCTGTAACACTTTCTGAATATAAGCAGCTGACAGGCATCTTATATAATACATTGGCACGAATGTAAATATACTTTATTATCCATATTAGACATATATTAAAATGTTCTTTATATATATATGGCGATCATGAAAATGTTTACTGTACTTAGAAATTTAGAAAACAGATTTACATAGGAGATAATTTCATTTGACCCTTACTACCACCCCATGAAATAGGCAGGGCAAGTGTTATTACACCTGCTTCATAAATAACAAGCTCAGAGGTCAAGAAAGAACCATTGAGATCATCCAGTCCACTGCTCTCATTTAACACATAGGGTAACTGACACTGTAAAAACCTTGTTTGCCTCTGTTTCCTCATCTGTAAAATCAACTGGAAAAGGAAATGGCAAACCATTCCAGGTATCTTTGCCAAGAAAACCCCAAGTAGACATAACTGAAAACAACTGAACAGCAAGTGGTTTTCCAAAAATTACAAGGCATGGTGGACAGAGTTAATCTCAGAGCCAGAAAGACCTGGTTTCAAGTCCTGTCTCTGACCCACTGTGGTCACATGACCTTAAAGGGATCACTTAAGCCCCTCAATGATTGAGACACATCTCTAAAGCTCTAAGTTACAGAGAAGTACCAAACAACAGTAACAGGTGAAGTTTCCTAGACCAGTGAAATCAGAGGTTCAGTTCCTGTTCTAAGAGCTAGTAAATGTCAGAGTTAAGATTTGAACCTAGTTCTTCTGACTCCAAATCCAATTTTCATAACTGAATCCAATGCTCTTGCCAGTTCATCAAGCTGCTTTCCTACAAACAACTTTACTGGGCAATCTTAAGATGGGACACAGGAAATCACAGGCATGAAAACGTAACCTAAATGTCTGAATGTCTACTACAGGTATAGTTAGAAGGCAATATTACTGTAATGCACCTTCATGTCTGTCCACACCTAATTTATTTCTGTCAATTGCTGTTTATTTCTAGAATATACAACCTTGGCTCATTGTTGAAATTCCTTGAATATAGCTAAGCTTTTTTTCCCTACCTCTGTTCACGTGTTCCTTGCACTTGGAATACTCTCCTCTTCTATTTGTTCAGTTGTTTTTTCAGTCATGTCTTCATGACCTATTTAGGGTTTTCTTGGCAAAGATATTAGAGTGATTTGCCGTTTCTTTCTCCAGCTTCTTCTGCTGTTGTTAAATTGTTTCAGTCTTGTCCTACTCTTCATAACTCATGACTCCATTTGGGGTTTTCTTGACAAAGGTACTTTTGCCGTTTCCTTCTCCAGCTCATTTTTACAGATGAGAAGAAAACTGAAGCAAATAAGATTCCAGGGTCACAGAACTAGTAAATTTCTGAGCCCAGATTTGAACTCATGAAGATGAGTCTTCCTGACTCCAATCCTAGCACTCTATCCATTGGACCACCTCACTGGCCTATTGCCCTATTTCTATCTATTGAAATCCCATTTATCCTTCAAGACACAAGCCAAATGATCCCTAAGCCATAAAGTCTCCCCTTAGCCCTTCAATAAGGATATGAAGGCCAGCTCATCCTTGAACTCCTTACAGTATTTTATTTGTACTTTTTACCCACTTGTATTTTAGGTTATAGTTATTTGTATCATGTCTTATTCCTTCCTAATAGGTCATAAACAGGGAGGATCTTATTTATCTTTATATACTTTCTAGCACCAAACTCTGCACAAAGTAGGCACTTGATAATTATTCACAGAATGAATGAAACCTCCCAGAACTACAATCTGGAAAGAAAAAAATAACATGATTTTGTCAGCTGGGAATGTTGAGCTGCATGGTGGAAGTGGTGAAGGTAGCAGAAGTCATTCCCACACCTTACTTACCCAAACAGCCTATGAAGTCTTTAGTACTTATAGAAGATACAACAAGTTTTATCATTAACCCTTTTCAACTGTGTTCCTATAGGCAAATTTAGGATCCCTGGCTAACCTAACCACCACCTACCCCTGTTACTTCCTCTAGCTACATCCCACAACAACAACTCAGTTCTCCTACCAAGTTCTGGATAACATCCCAGGATGCAGTGAGGTAGAAATGCATATTGTGAGCTTTGGTACATTTACTCTTACTGAGTGATCCTGGGGCTTGACGTTTTTTTTTAATTGGACTAATTTCAATGTGTCCAAGTGAGATTTCTCACCTACAATGAAAGAACCTTCTGATTGCCTTTCTGTTTTCAATGGACATCACAAATGCACTTAATTAATGTAATTAAGAATTTAGAAGTCATTCTGAATAAAGTAATTTTAAAGACTAGCTTGCTTAAAATGTACTCCATATGTGCCAAAAAAAGACCTAGAGCAACCAACAGCAGAGTAGGGTTCCTTTCCATTGTCTTTTAAAACACAATTTTTTTTTTTGTGAGAAGAAAGTATGTAATGAGGATGTATGTATATGTATACACACTGCGTGTGTACATACACTCATAACACATACATCCAAAAGAAGTCCATCAAGGAATTGTTTAATCCCCATGCCTTCCTTTAGCACCCATTCATTATGTGTCAGGCACTGAAGCTGTTTTTCAGTCATTTCAGTACAATTCTCCAGGACCCTGTTTGAGGTTTTCTTGGAAAAGATATTGGACTGGCTTGTCATTTCCTTTATCAGTTCATTTTACAGATGAGGAAACTGAGCCAAACTGGGCTAAGTAACTTGCCCAGGATCACACAGCTAGTAAGTGCCTCATGTTGGATTTGAACTCAGATCTTCCTGACTCCAGACCTTGCACTACATCCTAACTGGCCCTGTTTAATCACCAAGCCTTCATTCAGCACCCACTCATTATGTCCCAGGAAGTAAAAATACAAAGACCAAAAATGATATTGTTAGTAATAGCTAACATCTCTATGGCACCAGCATGTGCTGAAACTGACATGTTATCTCATTTGATTCTCAAAGCAACTCTGGAAGATCGGTGTTACTATTATTCTCATTTTTCACCTGAGGAAACTAGTGCAGACAGAGGTTTAAGTGACTTGTCCAGGGCCACACAGCTAACAAGTATCTGAGATTGGATCTGAACTCAGGTCTTCCTGACTCCAGGCTCAGTGCCCTATCCACTGTATCACCTAGCTGTCTGCTCTCAAGGACCTTAGATGCTATCTGGGAAGATAACACACACATATATAAGTATATGTACATATACACATATATAAGTATATAGGTACATATATAAGAAATAATAATAATACAAGATATTTTAGAAAAGAAGGGCAATAGCCTGGGAAAAACTTGGTGTATTAGGTGGTACTTGAGCTGAAAATTGAGAGAAATTAGGGACCCTATGATGCATAAATGAAGAGGGAGTATGAAGCCAAGCATGTGGGACAACTGGTACAAAATTAAGGAAAAGGAAGAAAGTCATACGTAAAGAACAGAGAGATGGCACATTCAGCACAGCTAGAGTGTTCAGGAAGGGGAGTAAGATATGATGAGACTGCAAAGGTAAGTTGGGACCAAGTTGTAAAGAGCTTAAAAGCTAAACAGAGGAGATAGGAAGTAAAGATTTATTTATTAGGTAAATCTGACCTAGTCAGACTTACACTTATGGAAAATCATCGTGGCAATTATGCAAAGGATGGATTGAAGAAGAGAAAAAAATAAGGTTAGAGAATCATAGTGATTATAATAGTCCAACTAAGAAATGATTAGGGTCTAAATTAAAGTTGTGACCATGTGAGTAGCAAGAAGGGGACAGATGAGCACCATGTTGTGGAGGTAGAAATGACAATATTTGATAACTGATTAGATATGGAGAGGGAAGGAAAAGGAGTCAAAGATAAGAAGAGACTGAAAACCAGGGAGCCTGGAAAGATTGTGGTTCTCTTACCAAAAACAGAGAAGTTCAGAAGTAAGGTGGCTTTTGGAGGAAAGATGCTGACCTCTGTTTTGGACATAGTGAGTTTGAGATGACTACAGGACACCTAGTTTGAAATGTCTAAAAGGAATTTGGTGATACAGAACTGGAGTTCAGGACAGAACAGGGTTAGAGACAGATGAGAGAGAAAAAAAGAGACAGAGAGAGAGAGAGAGGGAGGGAGGAAGGGAGAGAGAGACAGAGAGAGAGATCTGGTAGGAGATTACATCAAATATCATCCAAGAAGATAAGATAATTAAAATAACAAGAGCACAGGACGTTGTCCAGAGAGAAAGTATAAAAAGAGAAGGTCAAACACAAAGCCTTGATAGGGGTAAGGATGGGGAACAAATGGCACTCCTTGTAAGAAGATTTTAGGTGTTGTCTTCTGTTCTGGATTTCTCTATTGTCTGAAAAAAATGTCCTATAGAACATAGATTCTTAACTTTTTTTTTTTAATGTCATGGACCTCTTTGACAGTTTGGTGAAGTCTATGGATGCCTCAGAAAAATGTTTTTAAATGATTGAAGTGCTGAATTTCAGTTGAACATTACTGAAAATAAAATATTTTTTCCCATCTAAGTTCCTGGAATCCATGGAAATTTATCTACTGACCACCCAAGCAACCCCTGATTAAGAACTCCAGCTATAGAGGAGCAAGTAACAACTATGAGATACAAATAATAATTCTCACCTCCTACCGCATTCTCAATTTCTGGTAATCAGGTTTTCATATCTACCACTCAACTGAAATTGTGCGGAGGTCACCAATAATCTGTAATGGAATGACCTTTCTGAATTCTCATCTTTCTTGGCCTCTGCAAGAAATGATACTATTGATCACCCACTCTTTCTGAATGCTCTCATCTCTGGGTTTTGTGACACTGTTCTGCCATAGTTTTCTCCCTACTTCTCTCACCAATTCTTCCTGGTCTCCTTTGTAAGATTTTTATCCATATTCCACATCCTATTATGAATATGCCCCAAAACACAATCCTAGATTTTCTCCTCTTCTCTCTTTACACTTTGGTAATCTCACTAGAGGGTAGAAAGGTGGCACAATGGATAGAATGCCAGGCCTGAAGTCAGGAAGACTCATCTTTAAGTGTCTGGGGCCACATTTGAACTCATGAAGATGAGTCTTCCTGACTTCAGGCCTGGTCTTCTATCCACTGGGCCAAGAAAATCCCAAATGGGGTCATAAAGAATCTGAAATGACTGAATGAGAACTATCTCATAAGCCCCCATGTATTCAACCATCATCTCTCTATGTTAATGCCAGATCTACTTAACCAGTCTTCTTCTCTCTCCTGATCTAGTTCCACATCTCCAGTTGCCTAGTGAACATCTCTATCCAGATGACCCAAAGGCATCTCAAACTCATCATGTCCAAAATTATACTCATTGTCTTTCCCCCTAAATCTCTACCTGCCCCTAATTTCCCTATTCTTGTTAATAGCATCACCATTTTTCTAGTCTCCCAGTTCACAACATACATGCCTTTTCCAATTCCAATTGACCAACAAGATTCACAAATTCTTCTTCCACAACATCCCTGTCATATATCACCTTCTCTCCATTCCCATTACAACCATCCCAGTCCATATTCTCATCACTTCTCACTACAATATTTTAAGCCTCCCTGCTTCCAATCTGCTCCTTCTTCAATCTCTTCTCTATTCAGAGATTCATATTCCTACCTAATTGATATTCCTGAAGCACAAATATAACTGGGATACTCCCACATTCAAGAAGCTCCTGGGGTTCTCCATTGCTTCTAGGATAAAATACAAATTTCTTTGTCTGACATTTAGAGTCCTCCACCATCTGATTCTAACCTGTCTCTTCAGTTGATTAAACATTACTCTTCCATCCACCTTACCCATTTTGTAGTCTAAACTGACCCACTTACTGTTCTCTCTATAAAACATTCTATCTCCTGATTCTGCAGATGCACAGGTTGTCCATATGCCCAATATGATCTCATCTTCCCATTTGCCTCTTGTGACCCAAAACTCCCTTCAAGGCTAGGCTCAACTGCCAAGTCCCAGCAAATGTCTGCAATTTGGTAAGCACTTTACAAATGCTTGTTGATTGACTGGCTGACCTACTTTAGGAGGCTACTTCTGATTCTCACCATTGTAAAGTCTTTCCTTCTTTACCAAATCACTTTAAATTTAAGCTTTACACATACTGCATTTACTTATCTGTGAATATATTGTTTTCCACAACAAAATAGAAACTGCTTGAGAGCAAGAGCCTTCTTGAATTGTACCTTCTATCCCTAGTGGACCTAGTAACAAATCTGGCATTTAACAGATGATTAATAAATGCTGGTCAAACGATTTTTTTCACAATTCAACAATTCATTCAGTTGAAATGTATCAAGCACACACCATGTGCTAGGCACTGAGTTAGCTGCTGAGAATTAAAAAAATAAAAAAGAATCAGTCCCTGCCTTCAAAGATGTTCTCTTGGAGCTGGAAAGGGGGACAAAATACAGACAAATAAATATGAGATACTAAAAACTGAGTAAGCAGGAAGCATCAAGATTTGGAAGAATTAAGGAAGGCTCCTTGTAGGAAGTGACACCCTAACTAATCCTTGAAGAAAGACAAGAATTCTGAGAATCAGCTATGAGGAAGAAATGTATTTCAGACCTAGAGAATGGTGTGAAAAAGATAATTTAATTTGGCTAGAATTTAGAATTTGTGAAGAGTAGTAATATGAATTGCTAGAAAATAGATAAGTGGGAGTCAAATTATAAAAGTCCTCAAAATTCAGATTAAAGATTTTCTATTGTACAAAACAATTACTGAAAGTTTTTGAGAAGGGGAATGACATATGCTTACTTAGATATTTTCATTTTTCTTTCTTTCCAAATCCTCATGTTCTCAAATCCATCTCCATTGCCGAGTTCTACTAGGAAGGAAGATAAGCCCTGTTGCAGGTGCTATTTTCAGTTTTAGAAAGTCCATGGTAACCTTGAACTTAGAAATTGTCTAAATCAGCAGTTCTCAATATGTGATGCCTTGGGATCTCTGAGACCCTTTTCAGGGGGTCAACAAAATCAAAATTATTTTCATAGTTAATACCAAGATATTTTAATTCATGACACAAAAAATATCAACAATGATGACCCCTATAAACAAAAGCTTTTGGGGGCTCTTCAATAATTTTAAAGATTTTAAAGTGGTCCTGAGACCATAAAGTTTGAGAACCACTGGTCTAGATTATAGTACAAAACCCAGTCAAGTCCCCATGTACCAGGCATCAGGAAGAGTTTTACAAAAAGCAGTATTCCTACCCAACCCATGTCAATTTCTATATCTGAGACCTTCGCTGAATGTTATTTTAAAAGGGGGTGGGGTATCCTAGCAAAGCTGGTTTGGTTTAGTTTTTTTCTTTTATGTTAAGAAATTATAGTTTTTTAGGTCATTTAGTCTCCCTCCAAAAAATTCTCTTCATTTTACCGATGAGGAAATGAAAGTCAAGAGATATAAAATCAATTACCTAAATTCAGAGATAGTAAGTGGTAGAGGCAATATTTGAACTCAGCTCCCCTGACTTCAAATTTTGCTCACTTTCCATTATTCCATAAACATAACTATTTTAAAGAGACTGTTTTCCATGTCATATGTGTTTGAACCTCCCCAATCAATCATACTATGCAAGCATAAAAGAAAAAAAAAAGATCCTGGATCTGGAATACTAAGAAATACTGCCCCCAATTTAAGCCATATCTTTATGAACCGGTCTAGGTTTGAGATTTTTAGAGAATGAAGCACAGCGTATTTTTAAGAGATCTCCCTAAAGAAGCTACATGTACCAATTTCTGTCAAGGCTATTATTGGGAAAATTGGTGCTTCTGTGGAAGACCTCAGTTCTATTTCTTTGGCTTTTAAATATAAAACTTCTGAGAAAAATCATGGTGACCTTAATCCTTTTACTTAAACTTGAACTGAAAGGAGGACCCATTTCTCCCAACAACCCAGAAACAAACCAGTAAGTGACAGAATTTGTCACTAGGTAAAAATAAAGAATTTGAAAGGAAACAGGAAAGAAAGTGGCTCAGGACCTTGTCTGATGACTTGATCAAAGGTACCAAAAGAACAGCTACCAACAGTATTACTGAAACCAAATTCTGTTAGGGGCTGAAAATAAATGTAATCTTCGACTAAGCATGTGTTCTGGGGTCTTGTTTTTTATTTTATACTAACACTTGATGGCCAGATTATGAATGTCAACTAATGATTCACTGGTGACTCTTTTCCTCCATGAGAAAAAAAATCAGCTTAGGGTCAGAGGAGGAAGTGTTCTATATATGACCAATTTGATGTAATAAACCCCACATCAGTACTAGCAGAATCTGTCTCTTTCAAACTGGTAACCACTCAAGCTAATGTTCTGCAACCTGAGTGTTGTTCATCCAGGTGGAAAGAAGTTCAGGTAACATCAAGGACAGGAAAGAGGTACATGAACAACTGTAAGTTTACTTTCTTTCTCAATCAGGGGCACTTTCAAAGCCATGGCCCAAGTAACAAACTCTATAAGAGAAGCTACATAAACATAAAACAGTTAATGGCTACCCAAAATTATGCAGTCCTCTTCATAAGGAAAAATCAAAGCAAAAGGTGTCAATGGTGGACCAGCCAGAGCACATCTCCAATCTCTGTGGCTCAGAACATATTTAGAGCAATAGGCAAAAAAGTTTTTCATAGCATCATTGATTTAGAACTAGAAAAGATTTTAGAGGCTATCAAATTCAACTCTTTCATTTTACATATAAGGAAACTGAGGCACTGATTTTCCCAAAGTCACACTTCTAGTAAGTGCCTGAGGTGGGATTTGGAAAACAGATCTTCCTGTGTTCAAGTCAGGTACCCTCTCTATTCTGTGTTTCTCATATTATATTTCTTAAAATGCAAAGTTTCCCACAAACCTCCTAGTTGTCCTAAAAAATGTATTTATCACATATGTGGAAAATCTAGATCAATGACTTTGACAGTATGGTATAACAGAAAGACCATTAGCTTTCAGTTAGTTCTAGATTCGAGTCTTGGCTCTACTACTTACTAGCTGTGTGAATGTAAGTAAATCACTTCTATCAGCCTCAGTTTTCTCATCTGTAAAATGTATTATTTTTTAGAGGACTGTGCTGAGGAAAACACTCTTAAGTCTTAAAATATCTACAGATTTGAGCTGTTAGTATCATCTGTATCCCAGTTAAATATAATATCCTAAAACTACATTCTTTATAGGTGCCTGGTAAGTGAAACTGGTCAGCTCAAGATTTTGCCCACCATTAAACAATAGCATTTTATGGGAAGTCCAATCAACTCATGTATAAAGTTTCATATTCTAAAATTGTGAAGCTTAACAGATGCATATGAATGTAGACATAACTAGTGGAGAGTATTATTTTTTATTTTCCTAATCTTTGGCAGAGAAGGGGGCTTTTCTATTAACAGACACTATCTTCCAGAGCACCAGGACTTGTAGCTAATGCATGTATTTAATAACATAAGTAAGGTGCTCAGGATTTCAGGGAGGAAGAAATGCTTTCCCTCTGAATCAGCATGATATAATGGAAAGAACCGTAGACTTGGAGCTATAAAATCACAGATTTAAAAAGAACCTCAGTGTCCATATAATCTAATCCCCCTATACTTCACAAAAGAGGAAACTGAAGCCCAGGGAAGTTAAGTGACTTGCCCAAAGTCACAAAGGTAGTCACTGTCAAAGGTGGAATTCAAATCCAGAGCTTCTGAAGCCAAAGCCAGTGATCTTTTCACTGTACCATATGAAGTCAAGAGACTTAGTTTAAACTCTAAATTCTAATACTACCTATTATCTACAGATATGTCAGATAATTTCTGAGCCTTAATTTTTGCATCTATAAAATAGAAATAATAATATACTATCAATCTAGCAAGACAGAAGTGAAGAAAATACTTTAGAGTACTACACAAATGTAAACTCTAAATATGATTGACTCCTTCTGAAATTTGCCTATTTCTGGCCCTATACAACTGAGATCTGGTTTGTGAAGCAGGCCATAATATTTTTTCCAAATTTATTCATTTATTTGTTTTCAGTTTTCAACAATCACTTCCATAAATTCCAAATTTTCTCCCCCTCCCTTTTCTCTCCCTCCCCAAGACAGCATGCCATATTTTAATCAAGCTGTTAAAGACTGAATTCCCAAGCACTTCATCAAGAGCAGGCAAAGCAGTATGTTAAAAGAAGGAGACAGTGTGGTTTAATGCCCTCCATCTATGACAAAACCTTAAACACTGGGGCAAAACACAAAGCTGAAATAGCTGTTAACTATGTTAATGGCAAGGTTCACAGTACAGAAGAGGAGGAAGAGGAAAGCACAATCAACATATAAGCTGTAGTGGTTTCTCTTAATCAAATTAACAATCTGCAGCATACATAGCATGTGCCCATTAGACAGAGACCCCCGAGGAGTTTTGCTCTTCATTATCTTTTTTTTTTTTCATTTATCATACTTCGGTATCTTTCATCTGAAATGAGGGAAATCGTTTCCAGAATTAACTGATGAAATCTGAAAGCCCCATCCACAAATGGCTTAGAGTTTTAAGGCAAAAGCACGGTGGAGAGGTTTTGTCTTGATAAAACAAGATTGCCTTTCTCACAATTTTACTGATGCAGAAAGGGCTTCTACAAGGTGTCAGTCAATTCACTGAGGAATCACTTCCTCTGCTCAGAATGGAGTCCCTGGAGTCATGCCCTGCCCCAGCGATGGCTCTCAGGTAGCAAAGCTCAGGGGCTTAGGGGAAAAGCGCACTCACCATCTGATTGCTGTACCAGTACAGCGAGGCCCCCTTGAGCACCACCCAGAACTTTCTCCATTTGTTGCTGAGGAAGGTGCCTTTTTCCTTTTTCTTGTATAACCACCCCTGGAAGTCAGCGTGTCCCAGATCTTTGCAGGATATCCTCCTCCGGCTCATTGTGAAGAAACCTGCACAGCATTCAAACCAAGAATGAAATGATTATTCTATGCTCCGGGAAGCCCGAGAAAGAACCTGTTAAAACAATCAATTACTTAAAGCCAATGCCTCCAAGTTGCTATATCACGCACCCCAGAGTTCCCTGGAGAACAAGTCTGAGAAATACAAATTGCCACCTCCTTGGGAGCCTCAGCTTTCAAAAGGCATAGCTTCTATAGAAAAGGTATAACAAATGAAACAAGAAGGAAGGAACAGTGTTCAGCATGAGTCGTATTTAAAAAAAAAAACAAAAACATGCCATTAGACACTGTAAATTAGAGAATAAAGTGCATTAGACCACCCGGCATATGACTGCACAGCTCAGCTGCATGCAGCCAGCCCCAAGAGCTGCAGTTACGCAATAGAAGCGTGCGGGCTAATGCCCATTTACGCGTGAAGCTACTTCCCTGGCTCTCAATTCCACTATCTTCCAAGCCCCACTGACATACCACAAGGGATTAATCCCAATGAGCAGCATGTCGTCATTTCTCAGAAGCGATGGAAAAATAACCACGAGTCAAGCTGCCTGCCAACTAGCCCAGGCTCACGATACTCAGACAGGCAAAAGAAAAAAAAAATCGGATCCCAAAGAACACATCCAAAATTATAATAATAACGATCAATAATAAAGGAACAAATGAGAGCTCTTATTACAATACCTTGAGTTTTCTTCCTCGGCTTCTGACGCAAGGGAACCTGCAGGAAGTGCAGGAAGGAAAGAAAAGAGGAAATTTCTGATTATGTTGTAACATTTGTAAAGGAGAGAAGGAGGGAGGTGGTGGTGTTCACGTGCAGGATAGAATTTTCAAAAAGAAGTAAACGAAAACAAGGTACAACAACAACCCTTCACTTGGATATAAAGGAAAGCTACTAGCTGCTGCCTAAAATGAGCTAATTAGAATTGAGGTAGATAGACTTGAACGGTAAAAAAAAAATGTTACATTGTTTTTATCACTAGAGTTTCCTGTTTCCACCCACAAGCAGTTTTCTCACTAGTACTTTTGAGTCAAGAGAGTAATACTGGTCTTTAAAGGAAAATATAAAAACGGACATTATATTATGATAATAAAGACTTTTCATTTTCTCCTGAGCTGGGAAAATGAAAAGTCTGACACTTTAACCCTTCTCACTACTTAAAGTTTCTAAATGCTGATTGTAATTTAAATAAACATTGAAAGGTTTACAAGACAGGTTGTGGAATTTATAGGATTGTCATTGAAACCATATCTTAACAGAGTTACACTAAAATCACATCAGGTAAATAACTTCCAGAAAGGGAAATTCCAGTCTTCCTTGGTTACACATCTGTATTTATCCAACTTTTCTATCCAGAAAATCTTCTTTATATTTAAACTCAATCTTTCCTGTTGTAATTGAAAACTATTTCTTTTTACATTCTCCTTATGTGAGAATGACTTGAAAATATAGTCTACAAAGGATAAATTCACAGTCTACCTCTACCTTATAATATTATTTCAAGCATCATATGTGTACATATAGATATTATATGAAAATGAACAAAGTTTATTGCATTTTAAATTTATCTGAGATATAATTATGTTATGCACACATATGATTCAATTTTTTAAAGCCCCAGTTACTATAAATATAAAAAACAAAATCTATTTTAGCTCATAATTCCTCTTGTCTCCCTCTAACTTCTCTCTACAGCAAATATCCTTCAATTGTCCTTTGGGAAACTTCCACTTTTAAAATTTGTGTTTGTTCAACATTACTTTTACAGAATCAATATGTGTAATGACTTGCCCTTTAACAAGTGTGCAATATTCATAGCCCAAAGAAAAATCTGCGTAACTGAAGAATCAATGAGAGAAGTTCATAAGTAATTTTTATAGTTTATTGTGATGTATATTCTTGTATAGTACAAGTGTCAGGTGCATGACACAAAATGCTTATAGGCATAATAGACATGAATGTTTTGAACTTTTTAAAAAATATTTTAAGACCCAGTCCCTTTCTGAAATTCAAAGTCTAAGTATGCTTCACATTTCTTTCAACAATGATAATGAAAATAAACAGCTTAGTTTCATTTAGATGATTATTTCTTTTTTAATATTCATATTTTGCATTTCTATTCTAAGGCTGATAAAGTTTAAACACAAAAAAACAATTTTGAGTTAGGTAAGTAGCTATAATATCTAGGATGGAAAGGTTTACAAAACACTTTATAAATATCTCATTTTATCCTTACAACAACCCAGGGACATTGATGCTACAATCATCACCATTTTACAGATGAGGAAACTGAGGCAAAGAGGAGAAGTGACTTGCCCAGCACCACAAGACTAGGAAGTTTTTAAAACCACATTTGAACTCGTCTTAATGACTCCAAGTACAGCGCTCTATCCAATTCTAAATCCTAAGATTTGACATTTGAAAACAAGCAACAACAAAAGAATTTGTTTACTTTTGTATGAGGTCCTTAAGATTTATGTGTGTGGATAGTACTATTATCAGGATAAGACCTTCTCTGAGCAATCATGTGATCTGGGGCTAATTCAAAGCTTCCACCACTGTCTTTACCTTCAATATATCATCCCCACTGACCAGTCAATTTGTCATTAAACTCATGCAAATAGGGAAATTCCTGTAGATGAGTGGTTTTCCAGGTATAGTCCTAGAACCTCTAGAGGTCCTGAAGAGCCTCCTGAGGATCCATGAGGTCAAAAAATTTTCATAATAATACTAAGAAATGTCAGAAATCACATTGCAATGAACCTTTAAGGAACTACCTACAACTCCTAGAGTTCTGGTGTAGTATCAAAGAAAAAATGTGCATAATTATCTGCAGAGGCTATTAAAATAATCCTTCCTTTTCCAATAACATATCTATGTGAGATCAGATTTTCTTCATATACTTCAACCAAAATAACACATTGCAACAGATTGAATATAGAAGCAGATATAAGAATCCAGCTGTCTTCTATTAGACCAGCCTTAAAGAGATTTGCAAAAATATGTAAAAGAATGCCACTCTTCTCATTAATTTGTTTTTGTTTCGGAAAATATAGTAATTTTCATTTAAAAGTTGTTATCTGTGTAAACATGTAGTAATGAGTCTATTACTGTTATTTTAAATGAATTTAAAATAAATTTTTAAATTTTATTGGTTTTAATATCTAACACAGTAAATATCAATAGAAATAACACAAACAAAAGTTCTTTGGAGTCTTCAATTTTTAAGAGTATAAAAGGGTTCTTAGAACAAAAAATTTGAGAATTAATCACTGATTTTGTCTCCAGGAGTCCTCCATTAAGATGCAAATAAGTTACAGGAGAGGAGCAACACAGGAAATGATTAGCACTCATTAAAATTTTGGCCCAGATAAATTCACTAGATTGGTTAATAATAACAGAACTTGAAGGTTTACAGAGTGTTTTCTTCACAGCCCTGTAAGGCAAGTAAATTAAACCTAGCTGAGAGCAGGCTCGTGGACAAATAGAACTCAAAATTGGAAGGAGGCTAGAAAGAAAGGTTTTAACTTTCAGGGAAGGAGCTTTAAGAGCAGTGGCACAACAATGCCAAGACAGCTCAAAAGAAAATGACAATAAGAGGTAATCAAGAGCCATTCCTAAGGAGTACAAGGAGAGGAAGGGTGGGGAAGGGGGAATCATTCAATTGTTTATTCAACAAATGTTGAGAACCTACTATGTGCAAAGTAAATCACACCTCATTCTTATACTTCCCAATCCTATACCCATCATTATTTTGGTACAGTTGAACTCAGTTATTTAAGGACAATTAACAATGCAATGCCCAATAGCCACAGTAGAATCTTGTATTCTCTGTAACACTCAATAAATTGCATAACTGAGAAGAAGTGGTCTATGGTGGAATATTAACTACATAAGTCTACATTGTTTCCTTCTTATATTTTCATCATAGATACCCTTATTATATGCATAGACTATCCAATTAAAGATTTTATTAAGATGATAAAGTAGACATATGAGTTATTAGTTGCCAATATCTCCTGGGTTTCCATTTTCTTAGGAATAATACCATCTGTAATCCTTTTTCATTATTTGGAAAATATATGATATATAAAATATATTTCTGCATTCTTCTAAAATTATATTACCTCCAACTTGGTTTTCTTCTGTATATATTTCACCAGATTCATCAACTCCTCCCAAATTCATTTTCTTAACAATATTTCTACTTCTTTGTATAGGACATGGGCCACTGAGGTGTTGAGTCCAAAAGTGGTGGTTCCACTGTCATCAATTATGAGAATAAATCATTTTATAAAACACTAGCAAATCTGCTCTATTTCATGGATACCTGCTGTCCTTTCATTTTCATTTCTACATACCATTGGGGGTAATATGGCCTATCCGGGTCTCACGCTAAGCTTTCTATGGATTTATTTTCCCCTCCACTGCTTTTGACTGTTTGGTGAAACTATTATAATACTATCTATAAACTACTATTACTCTCCATAATATATTGCAAATTGGCTTAGAGCACTGTTCTCAGCATTTGTCTCTTCAGTTGGCCGGGGGACCAAATTTTATCTGAATCCTTTTGGCCTCCTTGTTGGAGTGGTTCCTTCATATTAGCTAGCTATTCTGAGAAATGGAGATACTCAAAATGCACATCCATTCCCCTTTTATCAGTCAATAGCTTATTTAAATAGGTCAGGTTGGAACTGTTGCAATTTCATGCAGTATCTTCTCAGCTTTATACTTTCTTCTCATTTGGTTTTACGCTTGACCTTTGCTCTAGTTAGTCAATGATCTAGCTATGGGAAGGCAGAATTCCCCATTGCAAACCAGTCATTTTCTGAAGTTAAATTACAGTAAATTTTATTCTGGAGGATATATAGTGCTTTCAATTTCGGTGTCTTACAACTTCTTGAAGGAAGTTTTCATGATAGATAAAAAGCTTCTGAGAAATTGATAACTCCTATTTTTTCTTTAATCTCAAAAATATATTTTCCAATTTTTTACTAACTTCCTGAAAATTCACCTTCAATCAGTTAAACAATCAATTGTTCTGTCAACAAATATTTATTGTCATCTATATTCCACTATATGTACAAACACTGAGGATACAAAGACTTGCACTTATATTGTATATAACTTGAAAGAACAATTTTTTGCATGTTGTCACCTCCCATCAGGATATAAGCTCCTTGAGGGCAGGGACCATGTTTTTGCTTTTTGATGTAAGTCCAGAACTCATCTGTCTGGTACAGAATCCAAAGGAAAGAGTGATTTATAGTTGATAAGGTTCATCACTCCAGATACTCTTATTTAGGGATAGATAACATTGTAATGACAACAAATCTCTTGACATCAGGGGTTGTGTTGTTTTTATCTTCTTATCCCTAGTCCTAGTGCCTGACTTATTTAATTTTTTTGACAAGCAAAAAATATGGCAACCAAGTACAATATCAGTTAAGACTAACTCTCTTACAAAGATAGATGGTGAAAGATTATGAGCAGTATTACCTCATAAAACATAAAGAAGCCATGGGAGGGAAAAAGTTTTAAAGGGAGCTTGGCAATAGTCCAAAGTAAGTAATGCCATCCATCAGGCATTTGGAGATAAAATGGGAAGAAGAATAATGAGCAAAGAAAGGTACAAAACGTCAGTAAAGATTTTTTGTAACAAAGTCTTTTCATCCTTGGACAGCAAAACGAGCATGCATCACAATCCCAGATGTGTTTAGGTAGGAAGTGGAAATAACATAGGAAAAAAAACTGAAATGGGAAAGGCATCTGAACTAGGTCAGGTATACACAGAGGAGATCTGTGATGGGAGTGACACAATTTTGAGGACAGCAAAGCATTAACAGGCAAGGTATCCGAAAGAGGGAAAGATCATTAAAGTGTGGGGCATAGGGCGAGGAAATTACAGACCTTATTACTGCCAAAAGAAAAGGGATTAAAAAGACATTGAGAACTACTGACAGATATACCTACTTTCCCATCTATATAAACTTTTTTGAGAATAATTTAATAAGGTATCATCAAGCATTTATCAAATGCCTATTATCTATAAGGCATTGCTCTAGGTGATAGGAATACAGAAGTGAAACATCACTTATCTTCAAGGATCTCACATTTCAGTGTGGGGATAGAACCTATCCACAGACAAATAAAGGGTGGCACTATGGAAGGGTGGGACTCAACTAATCATCTCCCTCACTTATAAGTGATTACTTTTATTAGGTAAGAATGCTTCTTGAATTAAACAGTCGATGTGAAGATCTATTCACTGCTTGGAATCAATCACATCCATTACTTGATAGATTTGGTCACCCCCTCAGGAATCTGTATAAAAGGAAAGTGCTACCTCAGAACCAGATGGGGATTCTGAGGGTTGGAAGAGGAGAGGAAGGAATCACTCTTCATAGAGGCGAGGCAAGAAACCAAACAACAACAAAAACCAGCAGCCTTGGGGCAACCAGACAAAGCAGAAAGAGTTGACAGGACTGAGCTGTGGCAAACAATATCAAGGAAGATCAACTCAACAAGCATCTCAGGGCAAAAGACCCAAGCTGAAGCCATCTAGTCAAGGACTGAAGGTATTCCCAAGGAAAAATCTACTCTTTCTCCAACTTTCTCTTCCAGTGACTTTCCTTAGACAGATATGATGACACAATCTACTGGTTCATCACATAAACATTTCCAGTAACCTAAATGTTTCCTTAACCATAAATCACTCAAGGTTTAACTAGAACTAGAAAGAAATGTACATTTAGGCAGAGGGCCCAAATTCTGTCTAAATATTACAAATTTTACTTGTTCATCCTTTATGTTTTGAAGAAGATCAATGACATCACCAGTGATGTCTTGATTTGCAGTGAATTATGATTTAATTGAGGGAGAGTTTGCATAAAGTCATCAGCCTAACTCTCTTTCCTGAGTCATTAAGAACCAATAGCAAGAACAAAAGTCAAGGTGACTGATAATGGCCCAGGCTGCCATGGATGATCTTGACAGTTTCGATGCCTGACCAGGCTTTAAGCATTCCACAGTGCCTGCTTCATTTACCTTCGTGGCCCTTAGAGCAAATTGTTCTCATCTGCCCATTCCACCGGAGGGAAGTCTTCACATGCTTAGGACAGATATCCCCCTAATTCACTGACATGTTTGAGGCTTCTTGGTTACATTCAGCCTGGTTTAGCCCATCTGCCTCGATGGTTTACCGTGACAATTTCTTGGAGCCACAGGTGAGAGTTGGGTGAAGGTGGATACCACAAGTGGATGGCCCTCACATCAGAGGTGCTAGTCCTCCTTGAACACCCCATATACCCCTGAATTTGACTAACTAGTGATTCAAAGTGATGGTGATTGAACTCAAAACCTTTCATCTGAAATAGACTCCCTAAAACTACAGAAGAGGGAACTATATGGACCTTAAAGATCATTATATTGCCCCAGGCTTAAAAACAAGTTAATTATTGTAACAGGGTGTTAAATATACAAAATAAATGCAGATTACTAGGAATGGGAGCACATTATCAATTAGAAAAATTGAGAAAGGTATGTTGGAAGGTGGCCGTTGAACTGAGCTTTGAAAAGCACTGGGGGTTTCAAGAGTCAGAAGTAATAAAAGGGAGATAGAAGAGCATAAATGCATGAAGGCAGGAAATGAGAAGCTATTTAAGGAAAAAAGCATGTAGTTACTATGGGGAGAGCAACGTGCAATTGGCCTGGAAAGATAGGTTGAAGACAGATTGAAAAGTTCCAACAGACAAATTTGTCTTTGATCCTAGAGGCCATGGGGAGCCACTGATGTTTCTTAAATTAGGAAGGGACAAAGTCAAATGTATTTTAGAAAATATCAATTTAGCAGATGAATAGCGAAGAGATTAGAATGGAAGAAGGGAATCTAATTAAGATGTTATTACAGTAGTCCCTGGGAGAGCTCATGAGGGCCTGAACCACTATGGCAGTGGAGGGAAAGTGACAGATACAAGAGATGTTGTGTCGGTAGCACCAACAAGTCTTGACAATGTAGGGGTATGAATGAGAGAGAAGAATTAAGGGTTATTCCTAGTTTACAAACTGGGTGACTGGGGAAATGGTGATGCCAACAAAAGCAGCAATCACAAAAAGTTAAAAGGAGGCAAAAATTTAAAGAAAAGATAGTGAGTTCCATTTTGGACATGGTAGAGTTAGGATTCCTATGAGACACTCAAGTAAAGATGGCCAACAAGTAGTTAGAGAAGAAGGGCCAGAGACCATGAAAGAGATAAGGGCTAATATACAGACTTGGATGTCATCTTCACAAAGATACCCATTGAATTCATGGAAACTAATGAAATTCCAAAGAGATAAAGAGAAAAGGAGAGTCTTGGGGAAAGCCCTGTTGTATAACCACTCAAAGAGGTTGGGGATCGGGAAGATTGATGATAATCATGCAAGGAAGCATTTGCAGATTTAATGATAGAGATAAAAAGAGAACCATGACAGATTAGTGACACAGAAACTGAGAGAAGAGAGTATATCCAGAAAAGGAGGGTATTTAATAGAGTTAGAAATTACAGGCAAGTCAAGAAAGCACTGAACTGTACATACCCTTTGACCTAGCAATACCACTACTAGACCTGTACCCTAAAATGATCAAGGAATGAGAATAAGGATATAACTGTACAAAATATTTATACCTGGCTCTTTTTTTTCAGTAGTAAAGAACTATAAACTAAAGGGGATGTACATCAACTAGGAAAAGGATGAACAAATGATAGTATATAAATATAACCAAATATTGTTGCACCATAAGAAATTACATAAAGGGACCATTTCTGAGGCACTTGGAACGATTCATGTGAACTGATGCAGAGAGAAGGGAGCAGAATAGTGTATACAATTAATAGCTTTAAAAAAGAAAAATAATTTTGAGAGACTTAAAAATTCTGACCAATGAAATGACCAACCATGAAGCCAGAGGACTGATGAAAAAGCATGCTACCTAATTCTTGACAAAGGGGTATTGGACTTGGGATGAAGAATGAGACATTTTTGGACCCAGTTCATGTCAGAATTTGTTTGGCTTGACTATGCATATCTATTACAAAGGTTTGGGTTTGTTTGTTTGTTTTTCAATTTGGGAGGTAAGTTGAAGGGAGAGGAAAATAGAAATAGAGCACTTCCCATACACTCCCTCCAAAAAAAGAGAAAAGAGGAAAACCAGAAGTAATCACAATAAGGCCAGTTTTCAAGGTTTTGAATTGAATTTATTATACTTTTAAAAAAAAAACGAGCTCCACAGTTCTAAAACATATAGGAAAATGTTCCACTTATTTGGCATTTTTAAAGTTCAGAATAAAAATAAAATTAAATGTAAAAGTGAAAAAGAATTCAAGAAGGACAAGGACTGAAAAGATAGCAATAAATAGATCAGCTATGCAGTCATACCTTTATAAAGGTATGAGAAAGTAACAGAAAGACTTGTACAAAGGATGTTTCACAAGAGATTACATCTTTACAACATGTTATTACTTGAAAGATGTAAAGAATATGGGATCTCAATATTCTAATTGTTTTCTATTATTAAAAAGAGTCTTCTTTTGGGTTCAGCAAAATACCTTCTTAAAGTATCATGTCCAGCAAGGTGTCTCCTATGCATATGACAAAATTATACAAGATTCCATGAAAAATGCAACAGAGATAACCTCGTCTGACACTGTCTAGACATCATACCAATTGTTCACTAAAGATATACAGTCACTAAAGGGATATCATTGATGTGAAGGAAAAATAATATACAGTCCAAGTTGAAGAAGGTTTTGTTATAGATGGCAAATCTTTCTACAGATGACATTGTGATAATTATAACAATCCTCAAAACAATTTAGAACTTTCTAAATGAGATTCAAAACCATTTAACATATTTGGTCTAACAATCCACACGGAAAAAAACAAGTGGATAAAGAATGCCTATAATTCAGACTATGAAAACCCATTGGGCAGACAACCTATAGAATTCATCCACCAGTATGCACATCTCAGACAGACACTGAAAATGGACAATGTGATTGGTCCATCCATAATTGGTCAGGAAGAAGAGAGCAAATGAGATTAGCCTCACCAAATTGTACCATATTTTTAGTGAGCTCAAATTTCTCCTTGAGACAAATGTCAATCCTTTTAATCCTAATCTTCCAGTAACGGTACATGACTATGAGTTGAAGAATATTTCATTCTCTGAATGAAACTGCAGATCACTCAAAACACAATGAAGTGGCACATGGTAAGCATAAACAAGCTGGACATATTACATGCAAGGAATTAAGAAGTAGTACAGATGACGTCAAGGAAATGGATAAGCGAAAAAGAAAAGAAGTAGGCCAAGCAACTTATCAACAGTTTGAGTACCCCAGTGTTATTCTTTTTATGTCAAGAAAACTCAAAGAAGGCACATTGGGTCACCCCACTTCAGTCCCGGGCAGCAAATTTGTAGTATGATATGGATGAGAGTAATATAAGAGGATCAGGCCTAGAGGGATTGATCATTATTGGAGGCTACAATGATGAAATGACAGATCCATCTGAGTATCATGTATTTGAACCTAGCACTGTGCTTTGTATATAGCTGGCACTTAAAAATTATTTGTAGAATCAATAAACTGAATGAAGTTCCAGAATACTAAAAGTCTTCCTCAATTAGAGGCACAGACACTTGAAAATGATTGACCTATTAATCTACTCAAGAAAAACTCAGTCAATGAAAAATGTATAATAACCATATTGTGACATACAGTTGAATGGTCATCCCATTGAATTAGTTCATAGTAATAATAGCTAGCATTCATGTAGCACTTTAGAGTTCATAAAGCACCATACATATGTTAATTCATTTAATACTCTCCATTCTGTGAAGTAGATACTACAGTTTTCCACATTTTAAAGATGAAGAAACAAGGAAAAAAGAGGTAAAGTGACTTGCCCCAGGTTTATACCTCTAAAATGTGCACTCTGAGTTCAGAGTGGCAGGCAGAGTGGAGAGAGTGCAGAACCTGGAGTCAGGAAGATTCATCTTTCTGAGTTCAAACATGGCCTAAGGCACTTGCTAGCTGTGTGACCATGGACAACACTTAGCCTGTTTGCCTCAGTTTCTCTTCTGTAAAATGAGTCAGAGAAGGAAATGGCAAACTGTTCCAGTATCTGCCAAGAAAACCCCAAATGAGGTCACAAAGAGTCAGACACAACAATGAACTGAACTTCCTAACTCCAAATTCAATGCTCTCACCCACTGCACAGCTATTTTTTCTCAGACACTGAAGATGGACCTTGAAATCAATGAAGGAAAGAAAGCTGACTGAATTGCATGGGGGAAATTTTACTTTTTTTCATACCTATACTTTCATTAGTGAAGTAACTCCTTCTACCAATATAGATTGGCACCTTCTCTGCATTTTACAGTTTTATAAAGTTGCCTATAAGTCACCAAACTTATCAATTTAGTGACTTGATCAGGGTCACAAATCCAAAACGTACCAGAAGTGAGACTTGAACTCAGGTTTTCCAATCAGGAATCAGGTTGGTGTTTACAGATTAATTTCTTAAGTAACATATGATATTCATTCTTGTCAGAAACCTTAAACTTTGATCTGCCCCAGTAGTGATCCTTCTAATCTAAGCTTGTATATAATCCAAAGAATTTCTCAAACTGGTTGTAACCCCCCAATACTCCTCCCACCATCCTTAATAGGTTTTATAAGGTGAAAATCATAGAATTTCCATTTCTTTCAGTTTTATATTATATTTCCAGGCAAATATAATGTAGTAGACATAGTATTATCCTTGAAGTCAGGAAAACCTGAGTTCAATCCTGTTTCATACACTCATTAGTTGTATGACCCCTTATAAGTCATTGAAACCCACTCAGTCTTGGTCTCCTTATTTGTAAAGTGGGATTGATAACAGTAAAGTGCTTTGAAAACTTTAGAGCACTATGTAAATGTTAGGTATTACTATACTCCAAGGACCTTAAAGGTGTATTTGTTCAGATGGAAAATAAAATACTGGCTTAAGAACTTCAGTGAACGTCAGCTACATCTTATTTCTCAAAACAGGAAGTAGAACCAATGTACTCAGCGTCAGTCTGAAGAAAGTCTCGCTTGTGGGTTTGTACTTGGGGAACGACAGATAGGAGACGTTGTGCAATAATGGTTTCCAAAAGAGATCACAAGTAATTGCCAAAACCTTGTTCACATTCAAGTCTCCCTCTTTTCAATGCAAACATTACAGCCAAAAAGGAAAGGATTCACCCAACCACCTTAAGATTAAACTTCCCAGGGCAATTTATTAATTTATTTTTGTACACTAACATTTATTAAGAGTTTGCTGAGTCCAAGACACTGTAGCAATGCCAAATCTTCTATCACAGTGGAATCATTGTGTAAGTAATCAGTGTTTCCTATTATTTATGTTCTAGGTTGTTGTGGTTAGTTGCTACTTTTGTTGTTTGAAAATTTACAAGATAACTATTAAGTGACCATTAATCCACAGAGTATTTTATAGAGGGATTCCTTCTTCAGGGAATGAATTAGACAAGATGGGACAGAGGTCCCTTCCCACTCTGAGTCTGCGATTCAGTGATGTTTCCAAGTTTGGTAATTGGTTAAAAGTAGATGATTAAAAATACAGCGGCACCCCTGTACATAACTGTGGTAAAAGTATATGGATAATGCCCACTTGAATCATTCAGGCACAAAAGTCTGTTTCACATCTCCCCGTTAAGCTGACTCCACAGTCAAGTTGCGACTATACATTAGTAAGAATAGTTTTCACACACAGGCTGTATCATCATTCATTAACTTATAATAAAACTTTACAGTTACTTATTCTCAAGGCTCTCACTTACTACCATGTAGACATATCCTGAGTCAATACAATAAGCATTCAATGGAAGGAAAAAGATTTAAGTCCACAATCTGCACCTCAATGAGACCAAATATATGTAATGATTACAAAGAAAACAAAATTAAATATAGATATTCCTGAATACTCTTCACTGGCTCTAAGGATCTACCTTTAAAATAGAAAATTCTGATATAGAAAATTATTATTCCTTGTCATATGATTGCACAGGAATAACCTAGATCTGACTGAAGGAGGGGGGAGGGGAAAGAAGGAGAGAGGTATAGAATTTGGAAGTCAAGACTTTAAAAAAATATTAGAAATTTGTTTTAACATGTAATTGGGAAAAATAAAATAATATATACTTTTTTAAGATGTTAAAGAAAATTATTATTTCCAATTAAAGGCTATGGCCATCAAGGATAACAATAGTAGTGCATTTATATCATTTTCAAGTTTATAAACTGCTTTGCAATATGTTATCTCATTGGACCCTCACAACAACCCTGTCTGGGAGGGAGCTGCTATTACTGTATTTCACTGCATAATTGTTGCACTCTGTTTTTTCACTCCAAAAGTTAGTTTATAACCTTTTATCGCTTAATTGTCACATAGTACACATCTGTTCTTCACACCACTTAAAAGGTAAACAGAGGGGCAACGTATTCACCAATGGCAAATAAATACACATTTATCTCTAGTGCATTGCCAACCTCCAACCTAGAATTCTCATCTCACGTATATTTCCAAAAGCTGACTTCCATGGTTTGTTTACAGAACTGCAGTACTCATAGTATTATCACTCTACCCAATGAAGAGCCATAGACACAATGGGAGTAAGCAAGCAGGCCGGTGAAGCTGCCATGAGTAAGTCATGTGATATGGTAAGACTTGCATCTTTCCATACTAGCTAAACTATACAATTCATCTGTCAGCAATACAGTCTAATACTCAATGATTTTTAAGTAATACCAGCACAATTTTTCTAATTTAAAAAAAAGCTTCACATAATGATCTCACCTCATTTTTTGCAAAAAATAAATGGCATAACATCTGCGACAATTATGCAGTGAAGTACAGTATCCTCATTTTAAAAAAGGGAACATAGAGGCAGAGAGCAGTTAAGTGACTTGCTTACAGTCATACAGGACCCTAAGTGTAAAAGACAGGCTTTGAAACCAGATCTTTCTGACTCTTAGCTCAACCGCTTATCTACTATAAATGAAGAAAGATAATTTGCATAGTAGCATTTACTTTTCCTCATTTCATAAACACTTTATTAAGAAATGGCACTCTGTGTCTAATCAAAGAAAAATCAGATGTGACATAGATTACATTATGGGCTTCTAATTAGTTTAGATGCTGTGTTTCCTGACTTTGGGGATATGCTTTCCTGAAGATGTGTCCTAAACGCTTCAGAGGAACGTGAAATCACCTCACTAACTCTATTTTTATATATTTCCTTTCTGGTTTTGTCATGTACCATTAAGTACTCTGCAATCTAAGTTCTGCCTTTTTTGCTAACTTAGCAGTAAGGCTAAGAAGAATTGTTATTACATACTAACTTGTCATGAAATTGTGTGTGTGTTCATCCTTCGTTGCTGAAGAAGACCATGCCATCAGAGAAATCATGACATGACTTGCACTTGACTTTGTTTTGAGTGAGGGAGGGTTGTGTAGGTCACCAGCCTCACTTCTCCTCCAGAGCCATCTGAATCCAGTGACCAGATATGCGTCAGGATGACTGGAGATGACCCAGGATGAGGCAATTGGGGTTAAGTGACTTGTCCAAGGTCACATAGCTAGTGAGTGTCAAGTGTCTGAGGTGAGATTTGAACTCGGGTCCTCCTGACTCCTGCACTGATGCTCTATCCACTGTACCACCTAACTGCCTCTCATGAAATTGTAAACATCTCCCAAAGGAAGAACAGTAAAATGGAAAGGATAAGTCATTTACCAACACCCTACACCTTTACCTACTTCCACTTAAACAACAACTCCTTTTGAAATGGCATTTAAAAGTTGCCTCACCTCCACCTGTCAGTCAGTCAACAATCATTGAAGCACAAACTGGATACCAAACACTAAACTTAGCATTGAGAATACAAAGCCTGGCACAGTGAGGTGGGGTAGGGTGGAGGAATGCCCCTGCCCTTAGGGATCTCACATTTTATTGGGGATCTTTCAAGGACCCTTTCTCTTATTAGCACTTAATTCTAGGTTCCCTGAATTCCCTAGTAGTTTTATGTTTGTTTTTTGTCTGCTCAATTAAATAATTAGATGGTAAGCTACGGGAGGACAAGCAGAGATTCTGACTTACATTTGTCTTGTTTTCCTCCAGGTACCTAGAAGTTGCAAGGGAGTCACCATCAGCAGTCTGAGAATTCAGTAATGTCTGCTTGTGCTTTGGCATTTCAGGGCTTTATATCCTCTGCCTGCTGCCAGTGACCTCCTTCCCTTGTCTAACAAGCAGAGGAGAGAAGGAAGGGAGGATACCAGGATTTGGATAGCATCCTTCAGCATTCCTCCATCCCTAGTCAATGATTGGCTGAAGTGTCAGAAAGAATCACATTCACTAGCTGGATATAACCACCAATTTAAACTGTCTCTAGCTAACCTGATGGCAGCTGACAATTCAGTCAGTCAGTGACATTGCAGGAAAGACAGGGTATGGTATCATCCCCTTACAGATTTATGAGCCTCTTTAGAATGAATAGGGCCATATTAGTGAAACATTCCTACTTATACCTGCTTGCTCTGATTCCAGGTCATTCAAAAGGGGAAAGGGGGTGTGGATGGGGAGAGAGAAAATACCTACCAAACAGAGAACAAAAGGTCACAAAGTGGCTCATTTAAAGGCATGATACTTCCCTCCCTGCTGTACCAATATATGCACACACTTTCTTTGCAACTTGGGGACAACTTCTATTTTCACTATTTTCTTTGTATACCCAGTGTCTAGCACTATACCTGGAACAATAGGAGGTTTTGTTGATTGATTCACTGATTGATTTATAACCCCTTTTGTTGCCACAATATTGGTTATTAAAAATATAAAAGACCCATCCTGCTTTATGCAAACTCAATACTTGAAATTCCAGACTTATGGAAAAGTTGAATTATAATGCAATCTTTTAGTTTGCAAAAAAGGTGAAAAACAGGCCATCTTTAATATCCTTTAAGCAATACCGCTTCTAGGACTGTATCCCAAAGAGATCATAAAAATGGGGAAAGGACCCACATGTACTAAAATATTTATAGCAGCTCTTTTTGTGGTGACCAAGAACTGCAAATCAAGGGGATGCCCATCAGTTGGGGAATGGCTGAATAAATTGTGGTATATGAATGTAATGGAATACCATTATGTTACAAGAAATGATGAAAAGGTGGACTCCAGAAAAACCTGGAAAGACTTATATGGACTGATGCTGAGTGAAGTGAGCAGAACCAGGAGAACATTATACACAGTAACAGTCACAGAGTGCAAGAACTGTTTTTGATAAACTTAACCCTTCACAGCAATGCAAGGGCCTAAAACATTTCAAAAGGACTCATGACGCAAAATGCTGTTCACATCCAGAAAAAGAACTATGGAGTCAGAACACAGAATGAAGCAGACTATTTTCCCTTTTGTTAAGTTATGTTTTGTTTTGTTCTTCTCATGGTTTTTCCCATTCATTTTAATTCTTCTATGCAGCATGACTAATGTGAAAATATGTTTAATTGGAATGTATGTGTAGAGCCCATAAAAGATTGCGTGCCGTCTTGGAGAGGGAGAGAGAGAAAATTTGGAAATTATGGAAGTGATTGTTGAAAACTGAAAACAAATAAATTAATAAATTTGGGGGAAAAAATTCCCTAGTGCATTCAAAATAATAATTTACAAACATTTGATTCACATACAACTTTTCAGAGATGCAGGATACAATTATATTTAATATTTTTATTATCACTGTCCTAATACTTAAATAACAACATAAGAACAGACATTATAAGTATATTGTACTGAAAAAAATGTGGAAAATTATCTGTGGCAGGAGGAAAAGGGGAAAAAAAACTTCCTCACAGTACCCTGAATAAATCTCATGCTTTCCCATCTCTGTGTTTTTACTCACGCTGTTTCTCTCACCAAGAATGTGCCTCTTTCCCCATCATCCATATTGTACACAACCTTCAATATTTAATTCAAGGCTCTGTGAAGCTTTCTCTGATCATGTCAATCCAAGTCACTCACTTAATTAAAGAAAATAAAGTGACTGAATTCCTTCCTCAAAAACAGAATTTTATTTCATTTATTCATATATATTTATTTTGTTTCATTAATTACTTTTGAACTCAAATCTAAGATGTTGAAATCCTGCAACTTTCAGTATTGGCATTTCAATGTGGCATGTCTCCATGGCAAGACTAAGTCAGGGAGGTGCTAGACCTAGGATAAAAAATTGACATCAATGAGATTGAATTTCTGAAATTCCTGCTGAATCCGATGTTTTTTGAAGTGAATCTGGGTTTCCTTTCATAATGGAAGTATCCCTTTACTAATACACATCTTGGACTAAAGAATTCTAATAATAGTTTTTAGGACCAAAAGGATATAGGAAGTTGCTCATCTTTTTTCTAGTGATATAGTTATTATGAAATCATTGTTGTTATGTTGATGGAGTAAATAGGAGTTGAAGAAAATCATGAATATCTTAAAATCCTTTATGAGCTATGTCAAAATAATAATGATTTTTTTTCCTTGTGCCAAGATCCAGATCCTGTGGATGAATAAATTCACTGAGGCAGAATGGTATAGTGAAAAGAGAATGCAGCTGTGAAGAGAATGGGGGTCCAATCTCAGCTCTGCCACTAACTCCCAGCATGACCTAGGATGAATCACGCTTCTCCCTCCTAGTGACAGTTTCACATATCCAAAATGAGAACATTAGATTAGATAGAGCACTCATGGGAATTTCCAATCCTAACAACCCATTAGGTTATGGCTTTAGCTCTTTATTAGCATTATATGTTGACTCTTCTAGGCCATGATGAGACTTTTTTTAAAAGTCCTGTTTGAGTGCATTAAATGATATAATTTGTTCTGAAAGAGTTCAGAAAATTTAGAAATGAAAGGAACATCTCAACCAACTAGCTCAGACTGTACTGGATCAAGACTTGCTGCTCCAATGTTATTGACAAGTGACCATCCCAGTCTATTATTGAAGGTCTTCAATGAGGAGATATCTATAACCTCAAGACACAGTTCATTTCACTTTGAGGTGGCAGTAGAGTGCTGTCCTTGGAGTTAGAAAGACTCATCTTCCTGAGTTCAAATCTGGCCTCAGACACTTAGTAAATGCATGACCCTGGGCAAGTCACTTGCTTGCCTCAGTTTACTCAGCTGTAAAATGACCTGGAGAAAAAACAGCAAATCACTCTAGTATCTTTGCTAAGAAAACCCCAAAATGGAGTCATGAAGAGTTGGACAGAACTGAAACAACTCAACAACAACAAGAAATTGTTAGTAAGTCTGTCCCTATAGCAAGCTCAAATCTGCCTCTCTGTAATCAAAGGACAACTAATTGTTCCTATTTCTCAAACCTAGAACCAAACAGAGCACATTTAACCCTCTTATCACATGACAATTATTCAAATACTTGAGGCTGCAATTACATGGCTGTTAAGTCTCTTCTTTTTCAGACTGGATATCCTCAGATTTTTTTAAACTTGTTTTCATATAACATGTTCTACAATACTCTTTCTTACCATCTTGGTCACCCTCTTCTTCATGTGATACAAATTGAATTCATAACAAAATGGAAAAGGATTTGTTATTTTTTATTATTACTTATTATTATTCCTTCATAAAGGAAAAAGCATTTATTAAGCACTTACTATATACCAGACACTATGCCAATTTAGGTTCTAGGAAATACTGGGGTTACAAGTTCAAAAAGTGAGACTGGCCTTGGTCTCAAGGAGCTTACACTCTAATAGAGAAGAAAATACATACAGGGAACAGTAACTAGAGAGTCATTTCATCAAGGCAATCACAGATGGTCAGTTCATCCACAACTCAGTCAACTGACAATCCCATTTCCTGAAATCATGATGAAATTTATTTGGTTACCATCCCCAAATCAAGAGGTAAAAAGATAGGGAGAGAGAAGGAAAGAGTTATGTGTGTAGCAACATGGCCTAGGGAAATGGTCAAACAGGATATTAGGTATAGTCTAGGAGCCACCTATATATAGTGAGTTAAGTAAATTTAGAGTTTCTCTGTCCCAAAGCAAGATGGTTTACACCCAGGGTGAGAGTTCAAGAGTTTCATGGATTAATTCCTACAGGAACTAGGATATGTCTAAAGTCCATGAGAGGATCGCTAATGCAAAATACAGAGAGTGCTGATCTAGGTAGGGAGAGTTGGGACAGTGATAATAGGGTAATTGGAGAGATGGCCCAGGACAATGGCTAGATGAAGTTCTTTTCTTAAAATATACAGTCAGGGGGCAGAACCAAGATGGCAGAGTAGAAGGATGTAGCTCTAGAAGCTCTCCTCTCACAGCCCGTAAAATACTTGTAAAAAATTACTCTAAACATATTCTAGAGCAGCAGAAGCCACAAAACAATAGAGTGAAAGAGATTTCCAGCCCAAGATAGCCTGGAAGACCAATAGGAAAGGTCTATCACACCAGGTCAGAGTGGAGTGCAGCCTGGCCTTAGCCACACCATGGCAGGGACAGGACTGGAGCAAGTTTCAAGGTGCCACCAGCAGCAGCTTTGGGTCCCAGATTCCTCAACTCACAAACACCAAAGACAGCTTCAAAGGTCAGTGACAAAGCTCTTTCACCTGCATGAGAAGGAAACCCAGAAGTCTAGCTCTGGTCCCAGATGGTGGCAGCTTCCGTTGTTGGAGCCCTGGCCTAAAGACCCTGGGGGAATTAAGCAGCTGATCTGAAACTCAGCCCTGAGTGGTGACTTCTGGGGTAAGGAGGAGTGCTGGCATGGTAGATCTGGCAAAGGCTTTGGAGAGGGAATCCTGCTCCCAGACCACAGTGCAGCCAGGAGAGAAGTTTACTCCTCTCCCTTGATTGTGCTACCTTGGAGGAACTGAGAACTTACAAGTCCCCAGAGTATACCCTCCTCTTGACAAAAGACTCAAAAGTCAAGTAACAGGCTGGGAAAATGCCCCCAAAAGGGAAAAAGAATAAGACAATAGAAGGATACTTTCTTGGTGAGCAAGTATTTTCTTCCATCCTTTCAGATGAGGAAGAACAAAGCAAACCATCAGAGGAAGACCTAAAAGTCAAGGCTTCTGCTCCCCAAACCTCCAAAATAAATATGCATGGTGTCAGGCCATGGAAAAGTTCAAAAAGGATTTTGAAAATCAAATAAGAGAGGTAGAGGAAAAATTGGGAAGAAAAATGAGAGCAATGCAAGAAAATCATGAAAAGTGAGTCAACACCTTCCTAAAGGAGACCCAAAAAAAAATTGGCATAGAGTCTAGTACATAGTAAGTGCTTAATAAATGATTTTTCTTTATGAAGGAATAATAATAAGTAATAATAAAAAATAACAAAATGAGAAATTAACAACTTTAAAAATAAACTAATTCAAATGGCAAAAGAGGCCCAAAAAGCCAATGAGGAAAAGAATGCTTTAAAAAGCAGAATTAGCCAAATGGAAAAGGAGGTTCAAAAGCTCACTGAAGAGAATAGTTCTTTCAAAATTAGAATGGAGCAGATGGAAGCTAATGACTTTATAAGAAACCAAGAAATTACAAAACAAAACCAAAAGAATGAAAAAATAGAAGACAATGTGAAATATCTCATTGGAAAAACAACTGACCTGGAAAATAGATCCAGGAGAGACAATTTAGAAATTATGGGACTACCTGAAAGCCATGATCAAAAAAAGAGCCTAGAAATCATCTTTCATGAAATTATCAAGGAAAACTGCCCTGGTATTCTGGAACCAGAGGGTAAAATAAATATTGAAAGAATTCACTGGTCACCTCCTGAAAGAGATCCAAAAAGAAAAACTCCTAGAAATATTGTAGCCAAATTCCAGAGTTCCCAGGGTAAGGAAAATATATTGCAAGCAGTCAGAAAGAAACAATTTAAGTATTGTGGAAATACAATCAAGAAAACACAGAATCTGGCAGCTTCTACATTAAGGAATCGAAGGGCTTGGCATATGATATTCCAGAAGTCAAAGGAACTAGTATGAAAACCAAGAATCACCTACCAGCAAAACTGAGTATAATACTTCAAAGGTAAAATATGGTCATTCAATGAAATAGAGAATTTTCAAGCATTCTTGCTGAAAAGACCAGAGCTGAATAGAAAATTTGACTTTCAAACACAAGAATCAAGAGAAGCATGAAAAGGTAAACAGAAAAGAGAAATCATAAGGGACACACTAAAGCTGAACTGTTTACATTCTTACATGGAATGATAATATTTGTAACTCTTGAAACTTTTCTCAGTATTTGGGTAGTTAGAGGGATTATACACACATATAGAGAGAGGGCACAGGGTGAGTTGAATAGGAAGCGATATCTAAAAAAATAAAATTAAGGAGTGATGGAGGAATATATTGGGAGGAGAAAGGGAAAAATGGAATGGGGCAAATTATCTCTCATAAAAGAGGAAAGAAAAAGTTTTTCCAATGGAGGGGAGAAAGGAGGAAGTGAGAGGGAAAAAGTGAAGCTTACTCTCATCATAATTGGCTTAAGGAGGGAATAACAGGCACACTCAATTTGGTATGAAAATCTATCTTACACTACAGGAAAGTAGAGGAGAAGGGGATGTGTGGGGGGGATGGTAGAAGGGAGGGCAAATGAGAGGAGGGGGTAATTAGAAGTAAACACTTTTGGGGAGGGACAAGTTCAAAAAAGAATAGAATAAAGGGGGGGCAGGATAGAATGGAGGGAAATATAGCTAGTCTTTCACAACATGACTAGTATGGAAGTCTTTAGCAAAACTATAGATATATAGCCTGTATTCAACTGCTTGCTTTCTCAGTGGGGATGAGTGGGGAGGGAGGGAGGGAAAGAAGTTGGAACTCACAGTTTTAGGAACAAATGTTGAGAATTGTTTTTGCATGTAACTGGGAAATAAGAAACATGTCTTGGGGTATAGAAATCTATCTTCTCCTACAAGAAAAGAGAGAAGATGGGGATAAGGGAAGGGAAGGGTGTGATAGAGGAGAAGGTAGATTGGGGGATGGGATAATCAGAATGCATGGGATTTTGAGGTGGGAGGAGGGGAGAGATGGGGAGAAAATTTGAAACTCAAAATCTTGTGGAAATTGATGTTGAAAATGAAAAATAAATAAATAAATTGGAAAAAAAAAACTGGCAGGGACTTGGTCTCAGCTCCCCTAACCTTTTGAAATTCACAAGAAAAAAAAATAAAATATGCAGTCCATATTTGAACACATTGCTCACCTACTGGTCTGATCAGGAAAGAATGCAATGGAAGGATAGCCTCTCTTCTTCTAGACACTATTATGTTTCTCTTAATGCAAGCTATTGCCTTAACCTTTTTTGCTTACCAAATCATGTTGTTGACTCATAATGAACCTACGGACCACCAACACCCCGAGATCTTTAAAAGCACCTTGTTCTTCATCAGAGATACTTGTTACAAAATTTTCACACTTTTCTGCTTTCCTTTTAATTTCGATTATATTGGTGTTGTTTGTACAAAAACTTTTTCACTTTATATAATCAAAATTATCCATTTTATACTTTATAATGCCCTCCATATTTTCATTGGTCCTAAAATCTTACCTTTTCCATAGAACTGACAAATAAACTATTCCAGACTCTCCTAATTAATTTATGGTATCACCTTTTATGCATAAATTATGTACCCATTTTGAACTTATCTTGGTACGCTGTGTGAGATGTTAATCTATATCTAGTTTCTGCCATACTCTTTTCCAGTTTTCTCAGCAGTTTTTTTCAAATAATGAGTCTGTTGCAAAAGCATGAATTTGGGGTTTATCATATACTAAATTACTATGGTTATTTACCATAATGTAACATGTACCTAACCTATTCCACTGATCCACCACTCTATTTCTTAGCCAGTACTAGATTGTTTTGATAATTACTGTTTTATAATACAATTTAGATCTGGTACAGCTAGACCACTTTCCTTCACTTTTTAAAATACTTTTTCATTGGTTCCCTTGATATCCTTGACCTTTTGTTCTTCCAGATGAATTTTGTTATTCCTTTATTGTTTGAATACAGACTGAAGCTATTTTTTTACTTATTTTCTTTCTTTTTCTTTTAAAGTCTTCTCGTACAAAATGACTAATATGGAATTTTTTTTTTACATCATTGCACATGTATAACCTATATGTGATTTTTTACCATCTCAGGGAGGGAGAAGTGGAGGGATGGAGGGAGGGAAAGAATTTGGAATTCAAAATTTTTAAAAAATGTTTTTAAAAATCTGCTTTATTATGTAATTAGGAAAAAAATAATACATGTATGTATATTTTAAAAGCACCTGGTTCCACATATAGTATTGGTCTCTGAAAGATGCTGCAGGCTAATTTGATGAAGAAAATAAAGCAGATAGTAGGATAAATTTGTATTCAAACCAAAAATAATGTAGCTTCAGGATCCCGACTGCACGGTTTTATATGTATAGAATCAGTGTTCGTGAGTAGTTTCATTAACATTGTTAACCATGCTAAACTAAATGAACAAGACAGGATCATCAGAAATAAAATTCTAGGAATGGTCAGTCCAGTAGAATCAAATTTCTAAAATCAAAAACTCTTAACCAGAACACAAACCTGATGCCTGAACTGAGTGGAGGACAGAAGACAGTATGAAATCCAAAAACCATGTAAATTATTTTTAAAAAGCTAGGAAAGATTAATTGCTGGAGGGCAGAGAGAAGAAATGCAGGAGAACATAAATTAGTGTAGCACAAGCAACAGCTGCTGAGGGAAGTGGCAATGGATCCCTCAACTTAACACAGAGATCAACGTTAGGATGACTTGTTCTGACCTATAACACTCATAAGATGAAAAGTGACAAACAGCTCTCCACCCTACAAGAATAAGCAACTGATGGACAGATAATATATTTGCTCAGTGGTAAAAGAAAGCAGACCATGTGTCACGATGATAAGATCCCTGCGCTAGGAGTCAAAAAACTCAGGTCCTAGTCCTACCCAACTTGATGATGATGATGATAACGATGACGATGAAGCAAAAACAGAGCCACAACTAGAAACCATTCACTTGTAATGAGTTAGCCATGCAGAATAGCTTTATTTTGTTTGCATAGTACTTTACAAATCCTGTGTCATTTTGTCCTTGCCACAACCCTGAGAGGCAAGTACTACTCTTATTCCTATACTAAATGTGAAGAATCTATGGGAGATAGAGGTTAAGTGAGTTTCCCAAGATCACACAGCTAGTAAGTTTCACTTGAATCTTTCTGACTCCAAGTTCAGAGCTTTATCCACTTCACTGCTTCTAATAATTTTAACAACTCACTTCTACTAATTTCTTATTTGGTTTCAAATCTAGAACCTTGAAGTTAGAAGCACTGGACCTTAGAAAGAATTCTAGGTTTTGGGTCCTAGAATTGTAATACAGACTCTGAAACTTATTACTTGTGTGACTTTGAGTAAGTCACTTTAACTCTCTGGCCCTCAGTTTCCTCAGCTACAAAATAAGGGGGATATACCAGATGGCCTCCAACATTCCTTCCATGTCTTCATCTATGATCCTGTGGTTTTAAGTCATCTAATCTTACCTCCCTCCCAAAGCATTAGCCATTGGTTTTTTCTTGCTCTTTACCACATGACCACCCACTGGTCTTTTCTGGTCATGTACCTCTCTTATTGCCTCCTGCATGCTGTGTCTTCTGATCACTTCTTGGGTGGTATTGTGTCATGACCCATTCACACCCACCCTAAACCTTCCCACTGCACTTTGGATGACTCAACTTTAATTTTCAGAGAATGAGATTCTATGACTCATACTCATTCAATATCACCATCATTTTTGCCTACTGAGATAATTTTGAATACCAATTCTGTCATCCACTAATATAACTACATTGCTTTTGTTCTTGGGTTTGTTTTTTTTTTAGTCAGCTCAGATTTTTTAATCAGAAATTTTAATAAGTGCACCTTCTAGATCTTCATTCAAGTTGTTGGCAAAAATGTTAAACAGCAAAGTACAAATGACAAAGTGTGCCAATAAAGACTTCTTCCAGTTCCAACATTAATCTATTCATTAATTAACCATCTTTGTGTATGGATATTCTACCAGCTTCAGGAGGCAACTAACTCTATCATCTAGGCCACATTTCTTCATATGTCTCCTAAATGCCTAAAACACAGTTTAGTATACAACAAGCACTTAATAAATGTTTTTGCATAACTGACTTCTTTCCAAATAGCAGACTCTAAGATGATTGGTTCATTTTCCCCTGTTAAGTTTCCCACTTTTCTTCACTGACCAGTTTCTTCTCATTAGTCAGAATTAAATCCAAAGAAGCAGTTCCCTTCATTGCTTTGTCTACTTTGCAAGAAATGAAACTGTCTGAAAGACAAGAAAATAATCAGACACTCTGCTTTTCTCAGTGAGACTGACAGTAGATATCTAGATACCAACTTTATAATCAGCATTACTAAAGCTTTAATCACCACCTCAAGAGAATAGTGTGGCATGATAGAAAGATACTAGATCTGAAGTCAAAAGACCAGGTTCAAATTCTAGTTCTGCCACTGGGATTCAGGGACGAGCCCAGAAGAAAAATCAAACTTTTAAAGAAAGGAAATTAGGAAAAGTGAAAGCATCCTTTTGCATATTTATATAAAGCCACAACCAAGCAATATGAATGGCATGACTGTGGAATGATCACTAAAATTAACTTTCAAGTTAACTTCCTTTCTGGTTCTAAATCTATGATCCTCTCATTGGTTTGGATCATCTGTAGTGTACTCCAATATTGTATGATTTCTGTTTTTCTCTTATTTGTCTTTAGTTCGTTGTTTTCCACTTTGCCTCTGTGTCCCAAATTCATTCAATTTAGCATTTGTGATGGTGGTTGTTGTTGCTTCTTGGTCATATCCAACTCTTGGTGACCCCTTATGGTGTTTTCTGGGAAGGTGCTGGAGTGATTTGCCATTTCCTTCTCCATCACTTTAACATATATTTCACTTTTTCCTCCCGTTTTGTCAAATCTGTTCCCTCTAAGCAAAGATTAGCTTTTAATTGTCCTGTTCTAAACATAAGTTCCATCTTAATTCTCTTAACCTCTTTATGCCTCATTTGTAAAGAAGAGTTACTATCACCTGCCCTATTTATCATACACCCCTGTTGTGGGGCCAGGAAAGATAATGGATATGGAAACACTTTGGAAAATGTAACTCTGGAAATGAAGGTACCAGTACCATTGAATTTTGTATTCACACATGATAAGCTCATCAGTCACATCAACTTTAAAACAAAGGACAAAACAATACAGATATACCATATTGCCAGATGATAATGAGATTGCTAAAGAGGAGAGTCTAATCAAGCACTTGGTGAATATAAAACCTCTGGCAATTTAGCTTCATTGTAGTTAATGAATTGAGAAAAACAGTCATTCAAGCACACAATCAATCCAGCTATGATTTTTAAGTGTTCTTCTACACTCATCTGACCACTAATATCTCTCCAGCTAAAGGCTTTCTAAAAATGTACTTACGATATCATTGCCATCAGCAGCCATGGGAGAGGTCAAATTATCAGAAACAAAGCTGAAAGAAAAAAAGAATATTTAGCTAATATGAAATAAAATGTTCATAATAACTTGCAAATATGTGGTAGGGGAAGCATCTCATAGTCTAGATTGATTACTTTTGCAAGAAAAAATCATATAATGACTTTTATGATCAGGGAAATATGTGTACCTGTCCAGAAGTTAAAAATGAACTGATCAAAGTAGAAGCATCTCCTTTTACATGTGTGTACAATATTCTTTTAGGTCTACAGCCAAAGAATATCATCTGTAGATACAATGTTGTCTTACACTTTTCAGTTTTAAAAAGAGAAAATTCCAAGAATTCCTCTCTGATGTTTGTGTTTTTCCTTCTCTCTGTGAGTAGCTGTTAGTGTGGAGTCTGACAACTGCTGATACTGCTAAAGTAACAGAGAAAGGGGAAATTGCCCTGAAGGTAAAGAAGCTTCAGGAAGCTTTCAGAAAGGTCACAATTTGCTCTGCCTCAGTTCTCCCAGTCTTTAAAATGGAGAGAAAAGTCCTTTTGATCCACCTCCATTAGTTCACCATGTGGGTTATCTAAAAAATGTGATAAATTTTTGACTTTGAAAAAGTAAATGTGAAAGGGAAAAACAAACCTCCCATTTTCAAACTGAAGAGCACTGGAAAATGATGGAACATCAAGAGAGTTCTGAAACTCTGAAACCCTGACCAGGATATTAGCATAGTGTGACCTTTTTTTTTGTTGTAAGAAAAACAAAAATTTTCCGCTGATAACAGAAATCAATATGCTGGCATTAACATGTTGCGTTTCACTTCATTTCCAAAACAAATTTGTGCCTTAAACCATGCAATTCAAAATTAATACTTAATTCTAATTTTATTTTCTAATAAAGTATATTCCTTCCTTTCTCCTACTTAATTTCCACAGCTTGCATAGAATCAAAGATAATTTTTCTATATAGCATAAGAGAGATGGACTTGAAGTCAGGAAGACCTAAATTCAGCCACATCTCAGCTGCTTACTGACTTAGTGAACTTGGACAAGGCACTTAATCACTAAATGTTGAGAATATGATACAGACTACCCAGACTGTTCGCCAAGAGTGGTTAGATAGAATTGGTTTCTTTCTGCGTGAAATAGACATCATAATAGCACCTACATGACAGGGTTGTTTTGAGTATCAAATGAGGCACGTACACACACACACAAGTGTGTGTGTATGAAGCACTTTGTAAACCTTAGAATCAATATAAAGAGTGGGTGGGGTAGTGGAGGTGATGGTAGAGGGAGGAGGAGGAGGAAATGGAGAAGTAGTAGCCACAGCAGCAACAGTAATAGAAGTAGTAGTAGTAGGAGTAGTAACAATAGTAGTAATAGTAGTAGTAGTAGTATTGGCAATGTAAGTGGAAATACATGTCTCAAAGTCTTAGTGTAGTTTTAGGCTTTATTAACTTAAAATCTGTATGTAGGTTGATGTTATAATTAAATTTCAAGTGATCTAATTTCCATCATTGTTGCCCGGATAATGTACAACTGAACCAGAAGGGATATTTGCTATTTTTTTCCTCCAAGAATATTTTACTATATTTTAAAATTTTAAAATTTATGATGATCTCAATATGCAAAAACTTCAAATGTGCATGAATGTCAAGCTTTGTCTGGAATCTGAAAAGTTCCTTCCCCATCTCCCAGACAGTGAGTTTAGTTACTCACTTAGAAAAATCAAGGCCTGAGAGAGTATAAAACATGACGAGAATTCCTGCTAATGTCTAAGCTGGGACAGGAGATGGGGACCACACTCCTGGAGGTGCTGCCCCGAGGAGGTGGAGGAGGGGAAACAAACACTGAGCTGATGAGAGGTTGGGTTCCCCAACAGGTATTACATACATTTTTATATGCTTAAAAACCCATCAGCTTTTACTCCAAATCAAAGCCATCATCAAAAATGGGTCTAAAATGGTCCAAAGACCTCTGGCTTTCATTGAAGCTTGATTTGAAGTAAAGCAAAACAACGAAAAATATTCACTTGATGTTTGAACCAAGATTAATTTCTTAATTGAATCTTTCTCCATTGACTTTGTAAATTCAACTACTCATACCTCACTTCTGAATTTGTCATGTCCTTAAAGGAAAAAATAAACACAGACAAAGACAATGGTGAGATGGTCAATCTAATTAGAGACTTGATGGGAGACCAGGACAAAAGTCTATGCCCAAATTTTCTCTTCAAGGTTAATCTGTTGAGTTTAATTTTTAGAAGCTAACCTTTTGTTCTATTTTTTTCCTTTATTCATTTTTGTCAAACCAATACCCTTCTATCATGAGGTCTATTTACTTATTGCTGTTCAGTCATTTCAGCCTTATCTCACTCTTTTGTGAACTTATTTGGGCTTTTCTTGGCAAAGATACTGGAGTAGTTTGTTATTTCCTTCTCTAACTCATTTTACAGATTAGGACCTGAGGCAAGCAGGGTGAAGTGACTTGCCCAGGACCACACAACTAATAAGTGTCTGAGGTCAAATTTGAACTCATAAAGATATCTTCCTGGTTCCAAGCCTAGCGCTATCCACTTTCCTACCTAGCTGCCCTTCCTGACCTCTGTAACTACCACATTTCATGAACACCTCTAAGATTCTCTCAAGAAAGAACTTTCCCTCTCACCTCCCAGCCACCTGATGCAAATTTAGGAATAAGCTATCTCTGAACATTTGAGGCTTCCCACCCAAATTTCAAGTAAGACATCTCTCTTCATTATAAATAAATCCATGGAACTTGCACTTTCTGTTATCTTAAAATTTTGTCATAATAACCACACAGTTGAAAAATTACCTGCCCAATCTGCAGAATGTAGAGAGGAAACAAAACTGATTCTTAGCCCCACTGTTATGAATCAGCAGGTAAAAACAAATATTTTGAAGTCAATAAGGAAGGATGTGTCACTTATAGATAACCTCAGCTGCTCATTGCTTCTTCTGGCTTTTGGGTCATTCTTTGTTATTGCTCTGTTTGGGCTATCAGTTGGAGACTTTCCACTCTAGATTTATGCCTCTGCTGCAGTTTCACCCTGAGCTCACCGGATGTCTGTAGCCTGCTCACCCCAGACAGCCATCAGCCAATATTAGCTTCCTTCTCCCATTGATGAGCTCCTCCCTCCCAGGGCCTCCAGTTTTGGAAAAGGTTCAGGCAGATCAGTTTTCATTCCCTTCCAGTGGCACTTCTGACTTCCCAGTCTTCAAAACCGTGTTCCATCTGGGTGCCTCCAATCTTCCTCCCCTCCTACCATCTCCCCCCCTCATTCTACTTTTCCACTCCCTTTCCTGCATTGTCTTCCTCAATTTAACTAAATACTCCTTGAGGACAAGAACTGTTTTATTCCTTGTATTTATATTCTCAGAGTTTCAGCACATATTAAGAATTTAATAAATGCTGGTTGTCTTGCCTAGTTGAATCTCATATCACCTCTCACTTGGACTACAGAAAAAGGCCCCTAATTGATTTTGCTGTCTCAAGATTGTCCCCTATCCAATCCATCTACTTACTACCTAGTTAGTGGTCAAGCTGATCTTCCTTAAGCATAGATCTGTCTGGTCTGTGTTCATTTTTCATTTTCGAAGACCATGACATCAGAGAAATAATGACATGACTTGCACTTGACTTTGTTTTGAGTGAGGGAGGGCTGTGCAAGGTCACCAGCCTCACTTCCCCTCCTGGACCATCTGGATCCAGCAAGCAGATATTCATCAGGATGACTGAAGAAGGCCCAGGATGCACTGGGAGACCTTGGCCTATTCAGGTACTCACTTAGAGTGAGGTAATGCCCTTTCAGTGAATAGGCATCTTTAAGAAGTAAACCAGGAATGGCCCTTTAATGAGCAAAAGAAAGAAAAAAATATGTAAATGGAGCTGGGAGGGAAAGAGCAACAGTTATTATTGATAATCATTCAGAAGCCAGGAGTGTCCTGAAAAAAGCCCTCAAGTGGACTTTGGGCAATAATGAAAGATCTAGATTAAGGGATTACCAAAACTCAAAACATTTAGAAGTACTGTCTTAGTGATCATGAAATGTCTGAAAGGATTGCATATGCAAAGGTTTATTTGCAGGTTTTCCAGGTATTTAGTCAGAGAGTAAGGGTACAACCTCATTCTGACACTGCTCACTGAAGCCACTGAACCAATCTTGCAACTTCCTTGCCCTAGGGGCTCCTTCCTGTTACGCAGAGCAAGAGCTCATACAATGGTCAGATTAAGTAATATAAGGACACTCTCTAGGTCTCTCTTAAGAACTTTGGAATTGATTGTGTGACATGGGAGTCACTGGCACAGGACTGCCCAACATGGCATACACTCATCAGAGAGGGTGCTGTGCTCTATGAACAGAGCACAATTGAAGTAGCTCAAAAGAAACTCAAGATATGCAAATTTAGAGAATCCATCCCAAATGTTCACATGAGTTTTTTGTGCCCGACCTCTGGTAGAGCATTCCAAATTCTTGTGTGTCTGAGTAGTCACAGCTGGATGCACTGTAACTTGACTCTAACATAGTGATGTCATTTTGGTCCTCTTTGAGAATGAAGGACAACAACCTTCCTGCTACTAAGATAAAATACAAGGTCCTCCATTATGCATTAAAGCCCTTCTCAATCTTGCTCCAGACTACCTTTCCAGGCTTATTGTATGTCCCTCACCTTCTCATACATGCATACGCACAGACATATATGGACACACATTCTAATCAAATTGGCCAACCTGCATGATATTCCATCTCTCATCTCCATGTCTTTACACAGGTCACTTCCCTTCACCCTGCAGCTATGAGTATATTCCCTCTTCCACTCAGTCCCTTAGAATCCCCAAGAATCCTTCAAGGCTCGGTTCCTGAGGCTACATGAGCTACCTAAGCTACACAAGGCTTTTCTGGTTACTAGTGTTACCTCCACCAAAATCACTGTGTGTAGATTTTACATTGATTTCTCTGGAAACATAGCATTCTACCCCCCTATTGCCCAGGGCAATACAAATTCTTTGAAGGTAAGAGCAGTATTTATATCCTCAGCACCTAGTTAAGTGCCTGGCGCACAGTAGACATTAATAAATGCTTATTAAATAAATAAATGAATAAAATAGCTTTTATTTAAGAAGGTTCTTTAAGAAGGCACATAGGTATGGGGAATGTAGGAGAAACTTGATGGTTAAAAAAAAACATTTTTTTAAAATCATCTCTCCTCTTTCCTTTCTAAATATAGTGTAAATAGTGTACAACCAGGCACTTTCTTCATTGAAACTGACTTGTATAAGGAAAAGGACCAAAGGAAATCTTTCTTTCAGAATTAGTTATTGCAGAATTCTACTAACCACGTCCACAAAATGATGTTTATTGGGCTTGTGAGTAATAGAAATAACCGTTATATAGAATCAAGTATATGGTTTAAAAAAATAGCACTCAGTTCTGAAGAAATTTTTGAAAAGAAGAAATTAAACTCAAATCTTTGTCATTTTTTTTCAGTAAAAATGCTTATTATAATATTGGGTGGTATTCTCTGAAGTGGGATTTAATAGTTACTTTCCAATTTAGTACCTGTTTAAGTTGTATGCTAGAATTATTAATACATGTTTAGGTTATATAGAATCATTATCCAACTCTGGTAGAATGCAATTAACCCTGCAGTATGTGAGAGTGCCTAAAAAAAGCATTTTTTCTGGAGCTGATTAATTCAAGATAAATATTCCTTTGCAAATTTTCATAAAAGTCATCGGAACCACAAATCTCAGTATAACCAAAGAAGTCCAATTTTACCTCATAACTTACTTCCCATAATATTTTATAGTGTGTTTTTTTAATCTAATACAATGAAAGAAAGTCTTGAGGCACTCACTTTACTGGAATTTGGCCTGTCGGATCCAACCTTTGAGTGATGGTACTTCTGAAGGAAATGGTCCCTCTTCACAGGAAGGCTTCCCTGAGTTAATTGAGCATCATTGTTCTTGAGAAATCAGTTGAAAACAGTTTTATAATCATATACATTAAATGTGGCATTATCTACTTCCTCTGGGATTTGTAGTTCTGATATATCCTGCTCATATTCTCCATACATGTCTTAAACCGGATACATATATAGAAACCAGAGAAAAACAGGAGGGACGTAGAGTCACTTCTCAGCAGCAAATTTTCAGGAAAAGTGAATAAATTTTAGAAATCAATAATTAGGAAAAACTACAAAAAATCCTTGTGCTAGAACATCTGGATAATGAGTTTCCACATTTCTATTGGAACATAGGGCTTTGAAGATTGATTGAGATCATAATGAAACAAGGAAAACACAAGAGGAGGGTTCAATACCAGACTTATCTGGTTTAATTCAATTTTTAAGCATCATCTACTATTGAAAGTTGTTTCCTTTATACTTCATAAAATATGTTCTCAGGAATGGCTATTTTTGCCAAATTTGAGAACATAATGAACAAGGTATCCTAGTAATGTTACAAACAGTGATCTTCTCTAGGAAATCACATTGATCCTGAAAAATTTAGTAATTATTTCATCCACTGAAAATCTTTGGGGGTTAAAATATATTGGTGTGTCGAGCTTAGCTACATTTCAATGTAATCTTTGTAAAAATAAGTTGAAAGTAAGAATTACTATAAGAAGGAAGCCAGAGCCACAGACTTGGCTCTAAAACTGGCTATCATAAATAGATTTCAAAATGGGAGACCTCGATGATTCAGAGTCTCTTGGTCTGGGGCCACACTAGTCACTGAAGAAATGATAGTAAAATTTCATTTTAAATATAAGAATACAATGAATTTAGAGAAAGATACTTTTCTTTCACAAAACTCTATGGAGAAACATTTCTATTACCACACTTACAATATGTAAGGACACCATAAATGTAGCCCAAGGACTTAGTTTCAAATCCTAATATTGTTGGTATAGATAATAAATCTATATGACTTGGGTCAGATCACTTCACCTCTCTGGGCTTCAGTTACCTTATCTGCAAAATGGGCAGGTTGGTCTAGATGATTTATAAAGTCTCATATCCTGCTCTTATCTATGATCCTATGAAAAGCCATCTTCTTTTAATAATGCTATTTGGCAATTTATTTTTAAAAATTTAAGTTGAAAATCAGTGGAGCAATACACATAGACAGATGGAATGAAGGACATTTTGAACAGAATAAATGTAATTCAAGTTTCTAAAAGCAATAAACAAATTCCAAATGAAAACAGCATCAATAATAGGTAGTTTGTATGGCCTAGAAATGTTTCTTATTTAAATAAAATGTGGAAGATTTCATTTCTGCACTTTGCAACATGGCACCCACCCCGTCAATGTGTTCTTTAAACTTATGGCACCAATATCTGACAAGACTTCACTTGGGTACACAAATTACCCAAAATTCATGGGAGCCATTTACGTAAAATGTGTTACTCTTCATCTAAAAACTCAGAGAAAGAGGAAACAGAAAGCTCTAGTCATTCTTAGAGCAGAACTACCTTAGATCAACAAACCCATAACGTGTGTAGCAACAGACCTAGCATCCGGATGTGTCAGTTTGCAGGCAAAAGGAGTACAACGTCACTGTTCTGTTGTAGTGGAAAGCAGCAGTTCAAGGGAAAGAAAAGAAAAAGAAAAAAAGAAAATTCACCTCCTCTGAAAGGGTGAAAAAAAAAAAAGGATGGGAATCAATAGCAAGGCTGTTTCTTATAATATATGCCATTGTTATATTAGGGTGAGGAGAAGATTGAAAACTACAGTGTGTAAGAATCTACCTAGAATCCATTTACCAGCACAATATCCCTCCATTAATATTAATATAATCCAGAGTTCAATGGGTGGGGATTACATTTTGGGTACATGGATCTTTTGAATTGGCATCTTCCCAGGATCAACTCACCAACCAATCAACAAGCATTTACTCAGTACCAATTATTTGCCAGGCCTTGTGCCAATTACCATAGCTATAAAAAAATTAAATATCCCATGCCCTTAAGGGCAGAGGTTTCTAACTAGGTGGTGCAGTAGGTAGAGCACTGGGTCTACCCAAGTTCAAATCTGTCATTTACTAGCTGTTTGACCCAGGGCAAGTCACTTAACTGCTGTGTGCCTCAGTTTCCTCAGTTGTGCAATGTAGGTAATACCTCCTAGGGTGTTGTGAACCTAAAATGAGATATTTGTAGAACCCTTAGTACAGCTCCTGGCACATAATAAAGCTCCTGTCCCCTCCTTTCTCCTCCTTTCCTCAGAAAGCAGTTTGAGTCAGTTTGCCCACAGTATGAGTTCCAATAAGTACAACAACATTCCATCCTATGTAATGAATAGAAATAGGATGAGAAAATGATGTTTTGGGCCATAGGACGTGGCGTCATCTGTGTTTTTCCAACTCTTCATCTGGTTCAAGCCCAATACACCAATATGACTCTGTCTTCTTTTACTTACTTTAGAAACTCCTCTCTCCTTTTCACTACTTTTCTCTTTTACATATTGCCCTCTCTGGTTATTTTACTGCTCCTCCTCTCTTCTGACTCCATGCTTCAACAATGAATTGGCAGATGGCATGAAGAGTTTATTTTAAAAAAACTATGATGATTAAAAACACTTTCTTTTCAACACAATAAATATACCACAATCGTTCACGTGAAGAGACTAGCAGGGCTCTCACACACTCGTCCTTCATAATTCACACATTAACTGTCATCTCTTGACAATCTAGAGATGGGTAAAAAAAAAAAATCCGCCAAACACTTTCAGCTCCTGTCATCACCAAACTTCTTACCACAGGCTGAAGCACAAGGCATCTCACTATGCCTGATGAAATCTTTCATTTTCTTTCTTCTCTACAGAAGGGAACAGCTACAGGGCAGCTATGTAGCACTGTGGATGGAGTGCTGACCCTGGAGTCAGGAGGACTTGAGTTTAAATCCAGCCTCAGATACTTACTAAGCTGTGTGACCCTAGGCAAGTCATTTAATCCTGTTTGCCTCATTTTCTCATCTATAAAATGACCTGGAGAAGGAAATGGCAAACCCAGAGTAGGCATGACTGAAACAACTGAACAACACCACCAGTAAAGAAAAAACAGTGAATTATGTGTTAGATATTGTCAGAAGTACAGTTCCCATAATGCCCTTGTGGGAGCTGGGTATAGAAGGGGCTGACAGGGGAGAAAGGCCTTTGAGCCTGGGCCCCATTTTCCAGGCCCATGGATCTATATTAGCAGAATGGCATGACCTACAGTTAGCTCAGGGATGGCCTTTCCACATTAGATTAGCTCCTAATCCAAAGAAATCCTGAGTTGCTTCTAGTGTTAGACTCCAGTGCTTTGTCCTGTGTAGCATCTCTCTCCTCTCTGAAGAATCTGTAAGAGTTGATTATTATTTTCAGGAAAACCCTGGAATCATTTCTCTTCTCTCATCATTTCCCTAGATCTCAAAAGACAATCCCTGCTGCTGTAAGCAGATCTCTTATTGCCTGAAGTAGGTCTTCAGGTCTATATCTGTCACAGCCTTCAAGAAGGCCCAAGACTTCCTAAATACTTCTCAAGAGAACCACTTGACCTCGATCCTGGCTTAGCTTCAGTAGGAGTTAGGATGTCTCAGGAGTATCCAATAGACCCATCCACAATAGAACTGGCAGGTAAACTATTGCCCTGGGACCCTTTTCTACAGTTACTGATAAACAACTTAAATCTTATCTCTTTTCTTTTCTAATTCTCTTTTGGAGAAATAACACATTTTAATTACAGCATAAAAAAAAAAAGGAAATCAGCAAACTGGCTTACCTTTCCCTGAATAACATCCATTAGATTTTGTTGTACTGTAACCGAGAGGCTTCATCACTGCTTTTTCTATTTATGATCCATTCTCATTTGAGAGGGATTTAAACTTGATGCTTTGGATCCCCTCAGTATAATTGCTATGCTGCTAAAAAACCTTCTACACATAATAGCCAGCAGAATAATCTTAGTATTTTCTTCTAATTAGCATCCTTTCTAGAATTCCAGCAAGGAATCTTTTCCAAGACTCATCAAAGAGCAGCCAAAAGACCTGCAATGGTCCACAACAGCCAGAAACCCAACCCTGACACCTGCCTCTATAGTTAGATGGCTTTAATAGGGACTCTTCTAGCTGTCCTTTTTCATTCACTAGGGAGGATTTGGGGAAAATATCTAATAAGATACCCAGGAAACACTTCGTTAATGAATTCATAGTGATACCTTCATTAAAAGGTTAGCTTTCGCTGTAACCCAAAAGTGTATCCAAAGAGCCACCTAGTGGTTAAAAATATTTAAGTACAGTATTTAGTTTGATGCTAAATTTAACTATTCTTCATAATTCAAATCAACAAATATTCATTGTCTTCTATGTGTTTGTTTAATCTGTTTCCACTCTACAGAAAGTGATCTGTATCTCTGCTTAATGTTCCTAAACATTCCTTTATCTGGTTCTCTCCTTTGCTCCTCTGATATTATACCTTGTACCACGCTTATTTCTGCACAGATTCTATCTTATCCTTTCCTCTTCCCCTTCCCTTACTCTCATTAGATTGTAAACTCCGTGCTGTTTTCTTATCTGTACACCCAGCACTCCCAGCACTATACAATGTGCGTTAAAATGTTGAATTGAATCAAATTTCTACTGGAAATCCAATGTGACTTCATTGCCATTTAATCTTATCAAAATATATTTATCCAAAAAAAATTTTAAAGGCCCCAGGTCCCAGGTTGTAAACCCCTGATTTGGTTCAACACTTATTTTAGAGATCAAGAAACTTGGAAATTACATAAGTAATAAGGATCAGAGGAGGGATTTGAAACTAGATCCTCCATGTACAGTAGAAAGTCAGTTGGATTTCAACTGAGAGGAGCTGAATTAAAACCCTAAGCTCTGCCACTTGTATGACTTTGAGACAGTCTCTTCAATCCTCTGGGCTTTCACTTCCACTTAAAAAGGCCAAGGTCTCCCTCTGCATGCTGGGCTATTGCCAGTCTTCTTGACTTATGTCTTGCCATTGGACTCTGATGACTGGAGGAGAGAGTGTGGTTGATGATTTTACACTGCCTCAGCCTCACTTAAATCCAATTCACTAGCAAGTCAAGACATCACCCTGTGGATGTCATTGGTCTTCTTTGAGAACAAAGAGCAAATGATAAACAAAACAACAACTTTCACTTCCATCTGTAAAAATAAGAGTTGAACTAAATGGTCTCTAGCATTCCTTCTAGCTCTAAAGTTAGGATCCTATGATCCTGACTGAATTCATTTTGGGGCCATTTTCTAAACAATGAGGTTATTAAATCTAAGTTGTACACAAAAAAGAAAAATATTTGTTTCTGTGACTGAGCTAGTAACAGAATTTATATAAGCATCAGAGTAAAATCAAGGGGTTGGACAAGATCATTTCTAGAGTGCCTTCTAATTCTGTGATCTGATACGAGTTATCTTTTATCAGGCCATTTAATTTCTACCACCTCAACCACAATGAAGATCTAATACAAATATTACCACGATACATTTTAACTAATTGACTTCCTCCCTATTCAGCCTCAGTATGCAACTTTTATTTATTTCTTCCCTTCAGTATATATATGTTCTGTGGTTTCCCAGTTGCTTTTTAAATAAAGTCAAAGATAAAAATAATAGCAATAATAATGACCAATATTTTTGTTACACTTTTAAGTTTTAAAGTGCTTTCTATGTGTTCTTTCATTTGGTCCTCACAACATCCCTGTTGAGGTAGGTGTTACTGCTTTCTTCTTTTTATGCATCAGGAAACTGAGGCAGAAAGAGGTCAAGTGACTTGCTCAGGATCACACAACTAACAAGCGTGTGGGATGGATTTGAACTTAGACCTTCTTGACTCTAGTTCCTGCCTTCATGCCTCATTTTTGTTTCTAATTAGCTGTCTGCCTCTACCCATTTCCTCTGCTATCTACTTATTCTCCCCGGCTTCTCTCTCCTTCTACTCAAAATAGCCTCATCCATCTATACACAATTTTTCTATAATATATTCCTACGCATGACTCAGATTTCTTTTCTCTTCTTTCATATCTTTTCATTATACTAAAATTTTGTTGTGACAAGTATTGCTGGATATGAAAGCCATCAGCAATAACACATATCGTTCCATAAAGATTGGGTTTTTGTAATAGATTTGACCTCATAGACTTGTAGAGTTCTTTTAGCCTAATCTTTTCAATTTACCAATGGAAGAAAAAAGCCTCACATGTATTCTTATAGAAAAGAGAGCAAAATGGGCTACATGACAAGTTGAATGAAAAGATGTAAACAGCAGCCAAATCAACAAGGATTTATTAAGTACCTACTATGTGCTGTTTTATATACACTTTGTAAACTGTGGACTGTGAATGTATCTATGTATAAGTATATATAAAGATATACATATAAAGTATATATAAAGATACTGTATAGTACTGAATAGTGGTTCCCCAACTATCCCCCTCTACAGACAGCACTCCCTGGAGATCTTCAAATAAAATCCCCTTTAAGAACTTAGGAAGTTACTATACTTTTGTCAGAAATCATGGAAAAGAGTGAGGTAGCCTTCTCTCCCAAGAGATACCTAGTATTTGAGGATCACCACAGCAAGAGTATTGGAGGCAGTATGAAGGTGGTATCTATCAATCTATCTATAACCCATCCATCCATCTATCTATCTATCTATCTATCTAATCTATCTATAGCAGTTATTTTCCTTTTCCTTTCTTTTAGTTTAAAGCTCTTATGATTAGATTTGCAAGACTCCAGGCAAAAACATTCTTTTTTAAAAAATAATTTTATTGATATGTTTTGTTTTATGACACCTACATCACCTGACGTATTCTCCTCAACTCCCTCTGAAAAGCTGTACAATATGACAAAGAATAAAAAAGAGGAAATAAAACCATTTCAAAAAAACTAACACATTTAAAAAAATTATTTTAATCTGACATCATCCAAAGTATTCCACTCTTATACCCTCCCATGTCTGCAAAGAATGGGGCAGGAAGGTGTCTTCTCATATCCCTTTTTTGGGGACCAAATTTGTGCATTATAATTTTAGAACTTTCTGTTTCAATTGCTTTTGTGTTCTTTCCATTTACATTGTTGTAAAACTTGCAGATTCTGCTTAGTTCCTTTATCTTCAGTTTTTATGTCTTCCTAAATTTCTTAGCATTCATCATCCTCATTTCTTATATCACGGTAATACTGCCTTACATTCATGCATCACATGTTTAGTTATTTTCTAATCAGTGGGCCTCTACTTGATATCTAGACTTTGTTACTCAAAAAAATGCTCCTATAAACATTTTGAATTACATGGAGACTCTTTTTTAGTCCTTGAATTTGGCATATGCCTAGCAGTAGAGTTAATGGATCAAAAAGTATGGTACTCCTTAGGTACATTCCATCCCTAGCCAAGAGTCTGCCATTCTTACATTTAGACCATGGTCAAGAAATCAAAATTGCAATTTCTGACATTATCTTCTTAACTAGATGTTAGCTTTCAAGATATGTATTTTTTCTCTTTTTTAACCCCCTGCCTTTGCTGATCAGCAGTGAGCAAAATAACCTGCACTCCAAGATCTTCCTTTTCTTACCTATAATTATCCATCTATACACACATACATATACATATAATGGGGTTTTTGTGTGTATTCAGAACACATAAGATAGAGATACTCCCACTCATGTGGGAGTTTTACTTTGCCTCCATAGCCAAAACAATCTGCTTCTTTAAATCTACCTGACTGAGGCATGATCATTCTCTCTTTCTGATAGCAACTAGAAGCGAAAGTCTCAGTTACCCATAGCCATAGACTAAGTTGGGAATGTAAAAAAGTTTCCCCTCCCCCTTAGGACCTGTGGTCCCAAGAAAGAGTCCTGGGATTTTAGTATTGTTTTGTTTGTTCTTTTCCAGTTTGAGGTACAAAGAATGGGAAAGAAAGTTATAGTAATGATGAAGCCCAGAATTCCAGGCCAGGTGCTGCTGCTAGCTCAGCAGGGAAGCCTGGAGAAGCAAGGGGGGGGGGGGGGGGGGCTGTACTTGGAACTTGGTGGGGCTGATGCTATATTAAAAAAAACACCGGAGTTTAGCTGTGAACCTTGTACCCCAGATATTGGGGAAAATGTTTGTATGTTTATTCTTGTCATACCTTTAAAGTAAATGTTCCTTTTAAAAAGTTAATCTAGAGGGGGTAGAGCTAAGACAGTGGAGTAGAAGGACAGACCTGTAGAAGCTCTCTCCCCATGACCCATAAAATACCTGTAAAAAATGATTCTAAATAAATTCTAGAACAGCAGAAGCCACAAAACAACAGAGCAAAAGAGCTTTCCAGCCCAAGACGGCATGGAAGGCTGACAGGAAAGGTCTATTGCACCAGGCTCAGAGTCCATGGAGTGCAACCCAGCTTTGGATGCATGGTGGGGCATTGACAGGACCAGAGCAGGCTTCAGGGCATGGAATCACGGGCAGCAGTTGCAGTTCCCAGATTTCTCAACCCACAACCCCCAAAGATAGCTTCAAAGGTCAGTGTAAAAGGTCTTTCACCTGGGTGAGAAGGAAGCAGGATCTGGCCCTAGCCCCAGGCCCAGGGTTGTGGCACCCACTGCAGCACAGAGTCCATTTTTGGAGCCCTCACCCTAATGAACCTGGGGAAATTGAGCAGCTGATCTGAGTCTCAGTCTTGAGTGGCAGCCCAGGGGTGAGGAAGAGCACTGGTGTGGTAGAGCTGCTGGAGGCTCTGGAGAGGGAATTCTACTCACAGATCCTAGGGGGAAAAGTTTGTGGTTGCTCTCACACTAGAGTGCAGGTTTGATTGTGCCACCTTGGAGGAACTGAGAACTTACAGATCCCTAGAGTTTACCCTCCACTTGACAAAGGACTCAAAAGTCAAGTAACTGACTGGAAAAATGCCCAAAAAATGGAAAAAGAATAAGACAATAGGTTACTTTCTTGAGAAAGAACAAAGCATACCATAAGAAGAAGATATAAAAGTCAAGACTTGTGCATCCAAAACCTCCAAAAAAAATAAGCAATGGTCTCAGGCCATGCAAGAGCTCATAAAGGATTTTGAAAATCAAGTAAGAGAGGTTGAGAAAAAATTGAGAAGAGAAATGAGAATGATGCAAGAAAATCATGAAAAACAAGTCAACAGCTTGCTGGAGACCTCCCAAAAAAATGCTGAAGAAAATAACACCTTTAAAAATAGACTAAGCAAAATGGCAAAAGAGGTCCAAAAAGCCAATGAGGAAAAGAATGCTTTAAAAAGCAGAATTAGCCAAATGGAAAAAGAGGTTCAAAAGCTCACTGAAGAAAATAGTTCTTTAAAAGTTAGAATGGAACAGATGGAAGCTAATGACTTTATGAGAAACCAAGAAATTACAAAATAAAACCAAAAGAATGAAAAGATAGAAGAAAATGTGAAATATCTCATTGGAAAAACAACTGACCTGCAAAATAGATCCAAGAGAGACAATTTAGAAATTATGCGACTACCTGAAAGCCATGATCAAAAAAAGAGCCTAGACAGCATCTTTCATGAAATTATCAAGGAAAACTGCTATGATATTCTAGAACCAGAGGGTGAAGTAAATATTGAAAGAATCTACTAATCACCTCCTGAAAGAGATCCAAAAAAAAAAAAAAACTCCTAGGAATATTGTAGCCAAATTCCAGAGTTCCCAGGTCAAGGAGAAAATATTGCAAGCAGCCAGAAAGAAACAATTTAAGTATTGTGGAAATACAGTCAGGATAACACAAGATCTAGCAGCTTCTACATTAAGGTATCAAAGGGCTTGGAATATGATATTCCAGAAGTCAAAGGAACTAGGATGAAAACCAAGAATCACCTACTAGCAAAACTGAGTATAATACTTCAGGGGGAAAAATGGTCATTCAATGAAATAGAGGACTTTCAAGCATTCTTGATGAAAAGACCAGAGTCGAATAGAAAAATTCACTTTCAAACACAAGAATGAAGAGAACCAGGAAAAGGTAAACAGGAAAGAGAAATCATAAGGGACTTACTAAAGTTGAACTGTTCACATTCTTACTTGGAAAGATAATATTTGAAACTCTTGAAACTTTTCTCAGTATTTGAGTAGTTGGAGGGAGTAACATGCACACTCAATTTGGTATGAAAATCTATCTTACACTACAGGAAAGTAAGGGAGAAGGGGATAAGTAGAATGTGGGGGGATGGTAGAAAGGAGGGCAAATGGGATGAGGGAGTAATTAGAAGTAAACGCTTTTGGGGAGGGACAAGGTTAAAAGAGAGAACAGAATAAATGGGGAGCAGGATAGGATGGAGGAAAATGTAGTTAGTCTTTCCCAACATAACTATTATGGAAGTCTTTTGCATAACTATACATGTATAGCCTATATTGAATTGTTTGCCTTCTCAGTGGGGATAGGTGGGGAGGGCAGAAGGAACAGAAACTGGAACACAAAGTTTTCGGAATGAATGTTAAGAATTGTTTTAGCATACAACTGGGAAATAAGAAATACAGATAATGGGGTATAAAAATCTATCTTGCCCTACAAGAAAAGAGAGAAGATGGGGATAAGGGAAGGAAGGTGTGTAATAAAAGGGAAGGTAGATTGGGGGAAGAGGTAATCAGAATGCACAGGGTCTTGGGGTGGGGGAGGGGCAAGATGGGGAGAAAATTTGGAACTCAAAATCTTGTGGAAATGAATGTTGAAACCTAGAAAGAAATAAATAAAATTTTTAAAGTTAATCTAATTATTAAGGGTTAAATGAAATCAAGTATTTTCACCTCTAAAATTGGAGGAAAAGAATTAATGGGGAAATTGTATCAAAGGCAAAGATGAAAGATGCTCCTAAGGGTACCAGAGAACCCTGAGGGAAGCGACTATAAATAAAAAAGTAAAATATGGCAGGGTCCTCTAATAGTCATGCTTGAGACTGACAAAGCTTTGGATGAATTGGGGCTAATGAGAAAAGCTGATGAAGACAGCAATAAATATGTGAGTGTGAGTGACTTTATGCATGTGTGTGTATGTGTGTGTGTGTGTGTGTGTGTGTGTGTGTGTGTAGTACTTGTGTATTTACAGTTACATTGGAGAAGAAGGGAAAACAGGTGGACCAAGACCACTCTTAGGTGAAAGGGAAATAATAATAATTAAAAAAACGTAATTATAGCAGTCTAAAGTTTACATTGGCTCCATAGGCAGTACAACCTGCTTTTTAAAAATCTACCTGATTTTAAGTACCTATGAGTACTTTTGAATTCCTTCACTGAAGTCAACATTCCCAGGTATGTCCAGGAGTATACTCTGGTTACTCAGAGAGACTGAATATTCCTTCTCTATCCAGAGCATAAGTCTTTGCTACTCAGTTTTTTGGGGGGTGCAGTGGGGGGGGGGAGTTGGGAAGAAAGGGAAAACAATGGAAGGATACAATTCATTCAAGAATGTGACTAATCGTGTTTTTATTATATTACTAGGCACATTTCATCCAACTAAATGTTTTAATATTTTAATATCATGGTGAGTAACTGACTGTTTAGGCTTGTATTAACTTTAGATGCACCCAGTTAACCCACACTGAATAAGGGCTCAAAACTTATCTTTTCTTCCTCCAATGAACCAACATAGTTTGTGAACCACAAAGTGAAAGAACAGCATTCTTCTATCACCACAATTTGAACTGCAATCCAGATCTAAAGGTGATGAGATTATTGTGGGCTACAATCACATATACCCAATGAATCATTTTCATTCAAACTTTCATCAAACAAGAACCATGTGCTTAATAATGAATAATCAAATGAACCTCAGGATTACTCTGAGTTATGTTCCAATGTTTCCATTTTAGCAGCGAGCTAATATACCACAAGGGAATTCAGTCCCTTGTATAGTCTTTATAATTTGGTTTTAATTGGAAAACTTTTGATACTTCCCCTGAAGGAAGTAAAGCAAAGGGGACATGAAAAGTATAGGAGAATGGGACAATTAGCTGCCTATGAACAGTTTTTTTCCTTTTAGTGACAGTCTACAAACCCAATATTCCAGAAAATAGTCTAAGAGAGTCTTCCGGTAATAGATCATGGAAATTACCTCAAAAGATGTCAGTTTTCAGTTGAAGAAATTAAAGCTATTTATAGTTATATGATAAAAAATGTTCTAAATCACTGTTAATAGAGAAATGCAAATTAAAGTAGCTCTGAGGTACCACCTACCAGACTGGCTAATTTGACAAAAAAGGAAAATGATAAATGTTGGAGAAGATGTGGGAAAATTAGAACACAAATGCATTGTTTGTGGAGTTATGAATGGATCCAACCATTCTAGAAAGTAATTTGGAACTATGCTCAAAGGGCTGTAAAACTGTGCATGCCCTTTGATCCAAAAATACTACTATGATGTTTGTATCCCAGTGACATCATAAAAAAGGGGAAAGGATCAACAGGTACAAAAATGTTTATAGCAGTTCTTTTTATGGTAGCAAAGAATTAGAAATTAAGAGGATATCCATCAATTGGGGAATGGCTGAACAAATTGTGATATGTGATTGTGATGGAATCCTACTGTGCTATAAGAAATGATGAGCAGGCAGATTTCAGAAAAATCTGGAAACCCTTACATGAACTGATGCTGAGTGAAGTGAACAGAACCAGGAAAACACTGTACACAGTAACAGATACACTGTGTGATTATCAACTATAATAGACTTAGCTTTTATTGTTGAGACAACAATAAAATGATCCAAGACAATTTCAAAAGACTCATGGTCAAAATGCTGTCCACATCCAGAGAAAGAACTATGGAGTTTGATTGCAGATTGAAGCACACCATTTTCACATTTTTTGTTTTTTTTTCTTTCTCATGGTTTTTTTCTTTTGTTCTGATTCTTCTTTCACAATATGACTAATATGGAAATATGAATAATATGATTGTATATGTATATCCAATATAATATTGCTTACTGTCTTAGGGAAGGGGGAGGGAACAGAGGATGGAGAGGAAGGAATAAGAGGGAAAAATTTGAAACACAAAATTTTATAAAAGTAGATGTTGAAAACTATCTTTACATGTAATTTGAAAAAAATGAAATACTATAAAGTAGAGGGAAAGAGAAAAAAAAAGATGTCAGAACTTTTCTGTTCTCTAACTCCCCCTCAGTCTTCAAATTTGGTTCTATCTCTTTAGAAAGTTAGGTCCAAATTTTTCTACCAGACAATCACAGAAGGACATGAAATTCTTTGCCAGACAAATAATATCTCACTTGCTCTTGAGACAGTTTGAAAAGTAGACCTAACCTCTTAAAGAATAAAGGTCTTTATAAGCATTTCTTTACAACCTAATTCTCCATTTCTACTTAAGATTTCTTTTCCCACTCTTTATATTGCTATTTTTTCTGGAAATCATAAAACATTTTGAGACAGAAACACCTGTTAAATCATCAGTTACTTCCTAGGCAATGTACAAAATATTTACCTTCAATTCTCTTAAAAAATCCAGGCAATTCCTTGGGAGTTTGTTGATTCTTAATTATAGGCATTAGATCAGAACCTGCACATATCTTCATAAGAAAAATTGCTTCACTTTCCTATATCCCATGGCAAAGTAAATCATCATCTAAGGCACAGATCCAATAGGCATAGCAAAATAAAGAGAAAAAAGAAAATCCTACTGAGTGGTGTTGCAGCTCACACTTTCTAGAGAGGTGTTGGAATTTATATGTTGGTACAGAACAACACACATTCTCTGGGGCATGGACAAATTGTTATAATCAGATTTAGAACAGGAAGAGACCTCAGAGGACATGTAATCCAAACCCTATTCAAATCAAAAATCCTTTCCACAACATTCCCAACAAGTAGTTATACAAACTCTGCTCGAAGACCCCCATGACAGATTTCTCACCAAAAATTTCAATGAGAGTGCTAATTACAGATTTTGGAATTGTAAAGGGACTAAATCATCTTTGTCGTTGTTTAGTTGTTAAGCGTCTGATTCTCCATGACCCCATTTGGGGTTTTCTCAGCAAAGATACTGGACTAGTTTGCCATTTCCTTCTCCAGCTCCTTCTGCAGCTGAGGAAATTGAAGCAAACAAGGTTAAGTGATTTGCCTAGGGTCATGCAGCTAGTAAGTGTCCAAGGCCAGATTTGAACTCAGGAAGATGAGTCTTCCAGACTCCATGCCTGGCCCTCTATTCACTGTACCACCTACCTGCCTCCACAGATCATCTAATTTGGATTCTGCAAATCCAAAACTGAGTTGTTTGTCCAATGTCACAATAATTTTGTCATAATAGTAGCTAATTTACAAAGCATTAACTCTACACACACACACACACACACACACACACACACACACAAACCTATATATACTTACACACACAAACACAAACTCAGACATTTTTTACTGTCCTACACTGTGCTTATCACTTTACAATTACTATTTCATTCTATCCTGACAACAACCCTTCAAGGTACATCCCATTATTATCCCATTTTCAAATGAGGAAACTGAGGCAAGGAGAGGTTAAGTGACTTGCCCAGTGTCACACAGCTAATAGGGTCTTCTTTCATCCGATCCTTTTTCATTTCCCAAATACTACTTCTAGTGTGCAAATAAGCATTTTACCCTCCCGTTCAAAAACTTTCAGAAACTGCTCAATTTTTCTTTCAGTTACTACATGTATGTTTGTACAAATGAATATATGCATGTACAGATGCATTATATGTATACATATAAACATATCTAAATAATATAAAATTATATTTGTGGAATACATATGTTGTATACCACTTAATTGCTTCAATTTCACATATCGTCAATAGCCTGCCTGATGGTAAACAATGGAGATTTTTTTCAAAAAATTATATTAGAATTAAAAGAAACCACAATTGCCATCAAGAACTCCATTTTAAGGAAGAAAGAAAAAGGATATTTGGCTTGCAAAAAAAATTAACTTATTTAAAAGGAGTTATCTGACAATGCAAGTCAAGTCCTTGAGTATGTGAATCTGATCCAAGATAATAGATACATATTTCAGGCTTGCAAGTTAGCAAAACAAAGGGTATATGATCTTGGGCCCTTTAGTTACTCAACAGGCAAAAGTACAACTTGGTTTTTAAGATGAATTAATTACATATATCAAAATCAAGCATAATTATGACCTATCTTACTCTAATTTTGCTTACCTCTGGTCTAGTCAAGAAAAAGCATATAAGTTCTTACTCAGCTTATCAGCCTGGATACAGTTAGTTGTCCAAAGAGAAATCTAAACCTCCCACTATAGCAGCAGGATGAGTCAACATGGGGTCATAAATTTAGTGATAGAAGGAATCTTAAAGGCCAACTAGTTCAATCTCCTCATTTTACAGATGAGTAAACTGAGGTCCACAGAGGTTAAATAATTTGCCCAAAGTCATACAGGTTTATGTGACAGGGATAGAACCTGACCACTGATCTTTGTAGTTCAAAGTTAGGGCTTTTCCCACTGCACCATAATTCCTCTTTACTCTACAGTAGTAAACTGATTATCATAACTACCCAAGGTCTTACCAGGAGGATGAACTTGAAAACTATGTAGCCATGGAAACCGAATCTCAGAGAAAGCCTGGATGGCTATGTATATATCTCAGACACTTAAGTTTGATATTTTTTCACAGTTGAAGGTTTTCTGGAAAAAAGTAGAATGAAATAAACATTTTAATCCTTTTGAATTCTATTTCTAATCCTATTTGAACTCTATGACTTTTCACAAAGCATACAACACTCATGAAAAGTATATGAATGAATTCAGATATTCCTTTCTCTGGATCTATCAATGTGTCATTATTATGTACAAAGGAGAATCATTTTGAAGAGGCTTTTGACACTGAAAGAAAAGGTTAAAACTGTGATAACTCCACCTTGTATTACTACAGTCTATTTCTTAGACAATGGCTCAGGAATAAGGTGCTATAATGATGTATTATTTTCAAAACTCATGTATTTATGTCCAGTGTGAAGGAGGAGAGACAGTAGATCAATTAGCATTTATTGAGCTCTTATTATATGCTAGGCACCGTGTATAAAAATAAAGGTTAAAAAATAGTCCCTGGTCTTAAAGGATGTACAGTCTAATGGGGGAGATAACATGAAAACTACATACAATCAAGATATTTAGAGGATAAATTGAGCTGATCTCAGAGGGAAGGTACGAAAATTAAGAGGAACTGGGAAGGGCCCCTTGCAGAAGATGAGGTTTTAGCTGAGATTTTAAGGAACTTGGTGAAGCTAGAAGGCAGAGATGAAGAGAGAGACACAGGCATGGGAGACAGCAAGTGAAAATGCTCAGAGAAGAGAGATGGAGCATCATGTGTGAGAAACACCAAAGAGGCCAGTTCTCACTGAGACACAGGGCATGTAAAGGGACCTAAAATACAGGAAAGTTTAAGAATAGATAGGTTGGAGAGGGCTAGATCGTGAAGGGCTTTGAAAAACAAACTGTTGTTGTCCTTCATTCTCAAAGAGGACCATGATGTCAGGAAGGTGATGCCGTGACTTTCAAGTGAATTAGATTTAAATGAGAGAGAGCAGTGCAAAGTCACCAGCCTCACTTTTTCATCCGGAGCCATCGAGGTCCAGTGACCAGATAGAGACCAGGACAATTGGAGCTGGTCCCTGAAAGACAAACTAATGACAGAGAGAAGAAGACAGTCGTTAAATTTATTCTGCATATGGCATTTTACAGGAGTGAATTTCCAAATGGCTTTGTCTTCACAGACACTTTGGTTGAATTCTTTTGGTTGGTTGATTTATTTGTTTAACTGCTTATAGGAGAAGGAAAGAGAATATGCAATTATGTAGGGCCTACTATATTACAGGCTAAGCTATTTTTATTGATGAAATATTAATTATTATTATTTGTTGCTAAATGTTTTTTACAATTATTTCTCATCTGAGCCTTACTCAGAGGATTAGGTGATGTTATTAGCTGAATTTTATTGTAGAGAAACTGAGCCAAACAGAGGTTAAGTGTCTTGCCTAGGATCACACTAGTAATAAATGTTGGAGGCCATATTTGAACTCAGATCTTCCTAACTCAAAGTCCAGCATTCTAGCTGAGTATTTGGTGACAATCAGTAAATCTACAAATGCTGCTTCATGCGATGCACTGTGGCAGGTGCCAGTCCATTTTGCAACCCTTTCTCCAGTAAACAAATCATCTGATCACCTGAGTAGACCAAGAATGTGAGAGTTCATGTGTAGGCTAAGTTGACACATTTGTTTCTCCCTCTACAACCAATTCTCATGCCACTACCAGCCTACCACTCTCAGTCCACCCTCAACCACTATTGTCCCTCTTCTAGGTTAGGTTTCCCCTTATCTTTACTCTATAGAGATGTTACAGTATTCAATTTTAAAAGCAAATGCTTTTGTAGTCACACACACAGACACACACAAAAACAAACCATGAGAACCCACCAACTGGGAAAGGACTACATCACTGTGATATCTGAAAGGAATGTAATATTATTGAATTGTAAGAAATTGTGAGAGAGACAGCATGTCATCATGGATAGAGAGCCAGTCTTGGAGTCAGGATGACCTACTGAGCTGTGTAATTCTTGCTAATCATTTACCTATTTGGTACCCCAAGAAATATCCTAAAGATTATTTTTATAAATAAATAAAAATAAAACAAATTTCAGAATCATTATTGACATGAATGGGTAGAGCAAATTTCTTCATTGAGGAACTATTTATTATTACATTTTGATTATATTATATTATTATTATTATATCCCTACACTGATGAAATTCCATGTCCTGACAAATAACGAAAACAAATTAATATGAAAAATTCATAGAAATATTTGAAAACTTGTATTAACAGATGAAGAGTAAACAGAATCAGGAGAACAACATATTCAACAACCATAATAATATAAATGGTAGCAACACCAAAGGCAATCAAATTCTCAACCATTGTAATGATCTTTACCTTTGTTCCAAAAGAGGATTCAACAGGGGAAATTAAGTGGAAATGATTATGGAATGGGAAAAAACGCAATAAAATTCAGAGAGATTTTTTGAAATTAAAGTACAAGAGATTTTCAGACTGAGTTTTCTTCTTTCCTTTTTGGTAATTGGGGATACGTGATTTGCCCGGGGTCACACAGGTAGTAAGTGTGAGGCCAGATTTGAACGTAGGTCCTTCTAACTTCAGGGCCAGTGTTCTATCCACTGTGCCACCTAGCTACCCAAGACTGAGTTTCAACAAAGTATTTTTATGATCTGAACTTATAATACTTTTGCCAGAAATGTTGTAATATTTATAATTGGATGTCATGGAAATATGTAACTAGTTGTTCACAGAGTAAGTAGTTGTAACCAGGTTTCCATGTGTAGTGGAGGGATTAACACGTTTTTCCCCCAGAATGAGGTAGGTGGAACTGGGAGGAAAGACAACTATAACTAAACTAAACTAAAATAAACTTCCTCCAAGCAGCCAAGAAATGTCGAGAAAAATCCCATGATGTCCAGCCACTGGACAAAGTTTCTTGATAGGTTTGCATAAATGTTCTCTCGGGGTAGTTGGAGGAGGGAGAGGTAGAATTCAGCAGAATGTTCTCCCATCATCTCTTCCTTATGTAAATGGAAGGGTTATCTGAGAAGTCACAAAGTTCATGCCACTAGAAAAGTCTAACCCTGCATCAACTAGTTCAGGACTGGCCTTGAAGTTAGAAAACAGGGCCAAGAATGGACATGCCTTCCCAAGCTTTCACATGGTTTATGTGATATGTCTCTTCAGACACCAGGAAAGGTATTTTCTGGAAGAAATAGGTGCCATCAAGTCTGAATTATACCTGCTTAAAATAAGAACCATTTTCTTTACTGTGGTAATATCAATTAATGACGGGAAAATTTCAGAGACTTTAAATGTGGTGCATTTGGATTTGCCTTTCTCCATTAGAATATAACTCCCTTGAGTTATACAACTCAAAATTTGTATTGTATGCAAATGGGATTTGATCGCCTTTTGGTGGTGTTACCATTTGTATTATACTTGTTGAATATATTGTTCTCCTGATTCTGTTAATACAAGTCTTCAAATATTTCTATGAATTTTTCATATTCATTTGTTTTCATTATTTGTCAGGACACGGAATTTCATCAGTATAAGGATATAATAATAATATAATATAATCGAAACATAATAATAAACAGTTCCTCAATGAAGAAACTTATTCTACCAATGCATGTCAATAATGATTCTGAAATTTGTTTTATTTTTATTTATTTATAAGAATAATCTTTAGGATATTTCTTGGGGTGCCAAACAGATAAATGATTAATAAGGATCACACAGTTCAATACAACTCTTTTACTTGGCTGTATTGGTATCCCCAGTGCTTAGCACAATGCCTGGCACATAGTAAATACTCTGTTTTGTAAAGGACAAAATCATGATGAAGTCACAAATGCTATACAACCTAGGATATATTCCCAGTACACCAATCTTCAAGAGAGAAAATGGAACCATCTCCCAAAATGTATTCCATGAGAGTCACAATGCCATGGCATTTGTACCTAACCTATAGTCATGTCTCCAAAAAGTGTCACTGGCACTGAAAGAATAGAAAAGCATATAAAGAAAAAGACAGGCTCCCCAACATGTTCCCTCAGCTAAACTCAGAGATTTTGGGGTAGGGAAAAAGATAACCAGTAAGGAGGCCAGCTCTAGAGCCAATGTGTCTCTTATTCACAAGCAAAGCTAAAAGAAGATACCCTGAAGTCATACCAGTAACTCACTACAACTTGCTTTACCTTGTGCCTGATTTCCCAGGAAGAATCACCTAGGTAACAAGAGACATGGGAGTAGGAGGCTAAATATTCATATGGCAATTACCATTGCTATGAGTGAATTACATTGTTCAAAAGAAATAGGTACTGTTTTAGTTCCATTGTAGGCTTTAAAATCATAAATCCTCATTGATATGCAATAGGAAGTGAGAGTTTAAAAAAAAAAAAAAGGAAAAGGAAAGCAGTAATGGGATGTCATGTGAATCTGAGATACTCTGTAACTACCAGAACTAAACTTGGTTACAACCTTCTCAGAAACACAGATTTTATCCTAAAGATTTTCTCATTGCATGAGCAAAGGAACTGATGGTAGGAAGTAACGGGAAGTTTAGGAATACTGAGACTGTTTAATTAAAGCATCTCAAAAATGGACGGGACAAGAAATATGGTATAATAAAAGGCAAATAGTACACTAAATAGATTCAGGACTTGGAATCAATGGCTCTGATACTTAGTACTTATGTGGCCTTGAACTAGACAATTTGGTTCAATTCAACAAACTGACAATTTAGCAGTTAATCAGCATGCATTTATTAAGCACTTACAACATGCTAGCCCTTAGACTAGGCTCTGGGAATTAAAATGCACAAGTAAGACAGTTCTTGCTCTCAAAGAGCTTACATATTCACAGATAAGCAAATAAGTGATATTCGATCAAAGTGATACAGCGTAATCAGGAACATATACAATTGAAGGAATAAGGAAAAAAAGGTTTTGAACGAGATGGCCTTTGAGCCGAGACTTGAAGGGAGTTAGGGTTCCAAGAGGCAAGATGAAGAAAAAGTCCCAGGAATTAAAGATCACTTGTGAGGCAGGAAGTGAAATGTCAAGGATGGAGAAAAACAAGTCAGCTAGCTGGGCTCATATGTGGAGTACATAAATGGGAGTCCAGCACAATAAACCTGGAAAGGTAAGGTGGAGCTAGATTGTGAAGGGTTCTAAATGCCAAACAGAGGAGCTTGCATGTTCTCCTAGAGACAATGAAATTTCTTCAGCAAGGGGTGCTATGTCCATACCTGCAAATTTGGCAACTGCATAGAGGATAAATTGGTGGAGTCAGGGGTGAAGTAGGATGTGGGGAGAACAATTAGAAGCTACTGTAATAGTCCAAGCAAGAGGTAAAATGAGGACCTGAAGCAGAATAGTTATAGTGTGAATAGAAAAAAGGTGATGAATATGAAAAATGATCGAGGAGGCAGAATCAAGAAGATTTGACTTCTGGTAATATAAGATACTACTTTATTACTCTGGGGTGAAGGAGAGAGAAGGGTCAAGAGTGACTCCCAGGTTTCTAACCTGAGTGACTAGAAGAATGATAGCACCCTTGAGAGAAATGAAATGATTAAGAGATGAAATTTAAAGGAAAAGATAATAAGTTGTGCTTTGGATGTGTTGATTTTGAGGTGCCTGTGGGACATGGAGGTCTAGATGTACAATGGGATTAGTGCCCCAGAGAGAGCAAGAATGGAACGTATAAATTTATTTGAAAGTCATCAGCATAGAGGTGATAGTTGAATCTATTAGTCAAGAATCTAATGAGATTACCAAGAAAGAAAAAGTAGTAGATTCAGTCAAAGGGTTACACTTGAGGACCTAGAGAGCCACATGTGGCCTTGAAGACACAGATTTCCCACAGCTGTTAAGTTAGACTAAATTCTACGGTTGCTCCCAGATCTATTTCCTCTGATCAAGGAGAAGATTAGCATATATAACATGGAGGTTGAGGGGAATTTTGTTTAGCCTCAGATGTATTCCCTAAATTGCTTGGGCTTACAAAGTTGATAAGTGGAAATCTAATGTTAAAGGAACTACACAACCAGCATTCCTTTAAGGAATGAAAAAAAGGAATTCACTGACAAAACTTTAAGCACAGCAAAGTTCCTTCCAGGAAAGCACCTGTGAGGTGTCAAACACAGGTATAAAATGTAGATGGCTAGCTTGAATTCATCTGTCAGTTCAAGAACCATTTATCCTTTCATCATAGAACAATACCTTTTATAATTCCTTATCTATGGATGTTTTTCAAATCAATACATAGATTCCAGTCCATGGAATTATGCAATTGTTTAATGATAGAGACATTTTTCTCTAGCCCTGGGTACTGAGCTTTGTAAAGAAATAATGAATCTGATCATTAAAATATCCAGCCAGGAAAATAAATGCAACATCTTTCAGCTTTGACACTACCTTCAAAAACTCAGCTAATTCAGTAAGAATTTATTGTTTTCATTCTTCACCTAAATTAGTTTTACAGGTTAAATACAGCAACACACATAGAATTTGAATGCCAAGTTTTATATGCAAGAAACAGAGAGCAATAGGGTATATTTGAGTTCTGAAGTCTTTAATAGCACAGATTTTATTAATTTTTTTCTGCTAACTCTTAACAGACTTCTATTACATTCAAAGAACAATGGGGGAGGCTACCTCCTGCTAATTTAACAGCTCTAATTTCCCATGGAGTGAAACTAAAGACTGCACAGCCTACTGCATGAAATTTCCATTATGTCCTGTTGAATATGAATTCAAAATTGTTTTTAAAATTATTCTAACAATACATTAACTTCTCTCTCTGGGTGATTAGTGATTAATTCTTACAACTTTCCCAAAGTATAAGATTATAGCAAAACTTGGGTTTTTACTTGTCAAAAATAAATTAATGAATAAAGGAACAGATTCAGCTTTAAGAAAATTAGAACTATGGCGTTGGTTTTTTAAAGTTGCTTAAGTAATATATAACTCACTTAAGGTTTTAATTTCTACTCTTCTTTTACAAGCCCACATGTGGAGTACCTTCCCTTAGAAATAAAAGCCAAATTACCTTTCACTATGTCACATAGTATTAAATTACCAAACCACTTTAGACACTTATGATAGCATGGCTATATTTAATACTTGCATAGCTGTGCCTAAAGGCCATATGGTATGTCTCCTTAATGCTTTCTGATGCTCTTAATGTTTTAAATATTAATCATGAAGATTTTCCATTCTTTTATAATTTGGCATGAGTAGTGAGTTAACATACATAAATGGTGAAAGCTGGAAGCACAAAAAGGGGGAGGTGGGAGAGGGAAGCAAGAAATAAACAAGTATCTGAGTCCTACTTGTTATTCTATTTTACAGGCTTGCAGTCCTCAAAATGTATCAATTCTGGAGGTATTCAGTTAGAAACTGTGTGCCCATTTGTAGGCAATGATGTAGTAGGAGCTCTCGCTCTACGCCCAATTGGGCTGGATAATTCTGATCTTCCTTCCTTCTCTGGTATTCTGTGGTTCGAGTCTACGAATATCTATTTCCTATTACCAAGCCCCCAAAAAAGAGCCCTAACTCATTTTATCTCCTAATTCTCTTTGTATCAACAGAATAATACAGCAATGTAAATAACATCCAAATGCTAAAGCTTTGGTGACTTCTAACTATATGACCTTGGGCAAGTCATTTAACCCTCTGGACCTTCATTTCCTCATCTGTAAGATGAGAGGGTTGGTTTCTAGGGCTGTATCCCAAAGAGAGCATAAAAATGGGAAAAGGACCCACATGTACAAAAATATTTGTAGCAGCTCTTTTTGTGGTGGCCAAGAACTGGATATTGAGGGGGTGCCCATCAATTGGGGAATGGCTAAATAAGTTGTGGTATAGGAATGTAATGTAATATTATTGTGCTATAAGAAATGATGAGCGGGGAGACTTCCGCAAAACCTGGAAAGATTTATATGAACTGATGCTGAGTGAAGCGAGCAGAACCAGGGAACGTTATACACAGTAACAGCCACAGTGTGCAATGACTGTTTTTGATAGAGTTAGCCCTTCACTGCAATGCAAAGACCTAAAACATTTCCAAAAGATTCATGATGCAAAATGCCATCCTTACCCAAAGAAAGAACTATGGAGTCAGAATGCAGAATGAAGCAGACTATTTTCTCTTTTGTTATGTTTTGTTTTGTTTTCTCATGGTTTCTCCCATTCATTTTAATTCTTCTAAGCAACATGACTAATGTGAAAATGTATTTAATAGGAATGTATGCATAGAGCCCATATAAGATTGCATGCCATCTTGGGGAAGGAGGGGAGAGAGGGGAGAATTTGGAAGTTATGGAAGTGATTGTTGAAAACTGAAAACCAATAAATTTGGGGAGAAAATGACAAAAAAAGATGAGAGGGTTAGACTGGATGATCTCTAAGGTCTCATCTAGCTAGAAATCTTATTATATCCCCTGGAGGAATTTAGAGACAGAAAAATGAATCCCTAACTTCCTTAAAACTCAGGTCAATACCTCCTCTTATGTTATGGCCTTCCCTGATTATCCCAACTGCCAATGCTACTCCCACCCTCCTCAAAACTACCTTGGATTTTTGTGTATTTTGTATATAATCCTATGTGCAAACCCCTTAAGTAGGGGCTGATTTAGCAAATAATCAATAAACATTTGACTACTACTATGTGGCACTCACTTCCTGAAAATAGGGATACAAATATACATTTTTAAAAAAACAGTCACTGCTCTCAAGGAGTTTATAATTTAATTTATAATTCAAGGGGGAAGACAATACACAAAAGGAAGCTGAAGGGGTGTGGGGAGTAGGAAAGTATGATGGAGAAATCCAAAGAAGTCCAAAGGCAGCGAAGCTGGTGGGAAATTATATCCAAAGAGCCTAGTACAACGTTTGTATTGTTGTTATTCGGTCATGTCCTGCTCTTTGTGAACTTATTTGGGGTTTTCTTGGCAAAGATATTAGGATGGTTTGCCACTTCTTCTCCAGCTCATTTTAGAGATAAGGAAACAGACTCAAATAGGGTGAAATGACTTGCCCAAAGTTGTACAGCTGGTAAGTATCTGAGGCTAGATTTGAACTCTGTCTTCCTATATCCAGGTTCTACTCTTTGTACCAACTAGCTGCCCTTTATCTTATCTGTACCTTTATCCAAATTACTCATAAAAGTGTTGCAGATCACATCAAATCATTAATGACCACTCTTTATGGTGTCGATGTAATGAATCAAATGGTATTATCATCTAGTAGACATCTCTCCTTTTCTACCAGAATGGCATGAGAGATTTTACCAAATATTTTGTTTAAAACCTAGGTTAAGTTAGATCAGCCCAATTCCCTTAATATCCCAATCTTGGAATGTTGCAAAAGAAGGAAATAATGTTTAGTCCATTATGACTTGTTCTTAATGGCTAAGTCTTTGATCACTGCTTCTTTTTCTAAGGTTTCCCTAACTATCTCTTTAATGATCATATCTTCTAGAATTTTGCCAGCAGTTCAAATCATGTTTGTTTCCCTGTAGTTTTCCTTTCTCTTTCCTTCACCAAAAATTGGGATATTTATCCTTCTCCAATTGTTAATGACTTTTCCAGTCTTTCAAAGACCACTAAGAGTGGTTTAATATCTGCCAATCATTTCAGTACCCTGAGATATAGGTCATCTGAGCCTAAATGTGAATTCATTAAGGGCAGTTAAGTGTTTCCTTAGTAACTATTGATTTCCCTTTTGTACTCCAGACTCAATTGCTATACTGGGCACATAAGAGACATCTGTTTATTGGATGATTTCGAATGCCATACCTTCCAGCAAAGTCATTTTCCAGTCATGATCTCATCAAATTTCAGTATTCTGGATGATATAAAATTTGTCTACTTGCATTTAGATTTCCAGCTTTTCTTGCTTCTTGGCCATATTTTGTGTATTTGTGCATAGACATCAGAGGTCCTGGGCTTTATGTTACTGAGCTTTTTCTTGAATTTTGTCCCCTCTGAATTTTGAGGTATGAGTCCTATTTGTACAGCTTAAGACCATGGGTAAATCATTTAAATTTTTCTGGTGCTCAGTTTCCTCATCTGAAAAATGAGATTATATTAGGTGATTTCTATGGTCCCATCTCTAAATCCTCTAAGTCATATACAGTTCATTTAATTTAGAAGACACATTATCTATCATTTCCTCAACTTTATTCAGCATACTGCAAATTTTTGGAGCGCATACCAATGCATTATGATGTTGTTCCAGATCATTCTTTCCTTATCTCAATTGCTGAGTATGCAGTCTCAAGGGATGGATCACTAGAGAGGCCCATAGACATACTTCCCCATTACTTTTTCTAAATTTAACAACTAGTTTGGGAAGCAAAATGACACTTCCCTTTCACAAATCAACAATGAATATTATCAAAGCTGCAGTTATCAAGGTATATAGCTACTATTTTGATGGTTTAGGACTCCAAGTTCTTTTGGAAAATACTGCATAAAAGGCAAAATGTCAATTTACTCCAGTATCTGAAAACGCTACAACTTAGGTGAAGAATTATTGAAGCTACAATTCACTATTAGTGGGAGAAGACAAGATTCAGAAACTTCTACTTCAATTATATAGATTGTCTTAACAGCAATCCTCAGAAATAGAAGGAAGCTCTAATAGCTCCGAATTCTTTTAACACCCTGTGAATTACTTGAGTCAATTACATTAACTCAGATGAAGAGGCTATTTTTATTTGTTCATAGCAGAAACAGACTGTGCCCAACTAATTCAACTAAATAGCAATGCAAACTGAAAGAGAATAAAGAGGAAAAAAACAACATCTTTGTCAGCACTGAACACCAGGGAAGGGTTTCTTCTCCTTTCCTGAAGAGCGCACAAAAGTAACCTATTAATGTGACTGAGCATCATAACACATACACACATATATACAGATATCAAAGGAAGAGCAAGCCACAGTGTTCCCATTTAGTCAAGCACTTTGTCAGGAGAGCTCTTGGAAAAGCTAGATGTTTCTTTCCTGGAAATGTTCTGAACTCTCTGTCCTTTAAGATGATATTATCAAAGCTTACCTCCTTGATTCTTTTGAATTAGTCCATCCATCAACTATTCTTTTAGTGCCCCCCATTTAGGCAGCATGGGGCTGGGTGGCAGAGAGGACACAATGAATAACTCATTCGATCAATAATCATTTTAAAATCACTAACTATATTCCAGGCATTGTGCTAGATACTGAGGGTACAAAGATAACCGTGAAACAGACCTGGCTCTCAAGAGGCACCAGGGAGATAGACAAGTACTACCATGTCTATGCAGATAACTCCCAAATCTGCATATTTGCACAGCTACAACTTCCTCTGGATACCTCTCTTAGATGCCTTAAGATGTCTTATAGGCATCTCAAATTCACATATCTAAAAATAAACTCACTATTTAGCTCCTCCTTTAAAAAACCGCACTACTAGTTCCTAAATTTTTTATTTCTGTCAATCAGCCAGGAAGCATTTAGTGTCTACCATGTTCTAGACACTGAGGATGCGAGAGAAAAACATGACATTCCCTTCTCTCAATGAATTTACATTCTAATAAAAAGACAAATAATATATAATGTAATGTAATAATACTTAATAATATATGTATATATAGCATAAATATGAATTGAATAACTGAATATATACCAAATGCCTAAATAAAAATTAGTTTGGGAAGGAAAGCACTAGTAGTTAGTGGGACAAGGAAAGGCTTTATGCATAAGACAGTTGAACCGTTAGGGGAAAGGCATGGAGACAGGAACTATATCCTCATCGAGAGACATAGCTGGCTAGATTGCAAAGTGTAGAAAAGGGAAGAATATCCAATAAGGTTAAAAAGACAGGGTACCATCATCCTTCCAGTTACCCATGTTCAGAATCTAGGAATCCTCCTTAACACTTAACTTTTACTTCTCCTACAATCCCTTTCATTCAATTGCCATGTTTGGTCAACTCAACCTCCAAGACATAACTTGCATCCATCATCCTCTTCATTTACATCATGTCTATTCACACCCAGCTCCTTGTGATCATTCTCTTAGACTGTTGCAGTAAACTCCTAATTGGTTTCCCTGCCATAGTCTCTCTCAAACAATCAATAAACATTTAATTGCCTGCTATGTGCTAGGCTGCTAAGTGCTGGGGATAGAAATATGAAAAAGGAAGAATCCCTTCCCTCAAGGAATTTACAATCTAATGAGCTGAAACAGACTTTTAAGACCTTCTTATCTAATCCCTAATGTGACAGATGAAGAAATTGAGACTAAATGAGATTAAATGAATTGCCAGAAGTCACATAGATAATATCGGAAGTAGAATTTGAACCCAGGTCATCCTCTATATTAGATGCCCTTTCCATCATACCATGCTAACTCTAAGATCAAAAACAAACACTTCTCTTTGGCATTTAAAGACCTTCACTTCTAACTCCAAGCTAGCTTTCCAGATTTATTTCCATTTACTGCCATTCGCATTTTCTATACTCTAGCTAACAATGCCCCACTCATAAATTCTACCACTCATTTCTACAGCTTTACATAGTTATGTGTAACATCCCCTATTCCTGGAATATTCTTTCTCCTCACTTCCTCCATACACCTACAGGTCATTTAACAATCAGCTCAAGGGCTAGTTGCTGTGGATGTTTCCTAAATCTCCTTCCATTTTACTCACCCACTAGGGGCTATCTCCCATCATCCTGATCTACATCTTGCCACTGTACCCAGATGGCTTTGGAGAAGAAAGTGAGACTGATGACTTTTCACATCCCTCCCCAGCTTAAATTCAATTCACTTGCAGGAGTTATGGCATTACCTTCCTGATGTCATGGTCCTCTTTGAGAATGAAGGACAAATCACAACAACACGTTCACTCCCCCCAAAAATCACTTATTTTCTACGTATATAACTTGGATTTGTTTTCCTATCTGTCTCCATATTACTCTCTGTCCTATAGAATATAAGCTCTTTGAGGTCAGAGACTGTTTGCATTTTTTTTTTTTTTTTTGTAGCTTCAGTATCTACCATAGTACCTGGAATATAGAGGTGACTTAAAAATATGGATTAAATTAATGTTATATTGTTTCTTAGAGTTTCATTCTTTTAAAAAAAAACTCCAATGAACAAAAATCTATTTTTCTCCCTTTCTCCCATTGGGAAAAAGACCCTTGTAATAAATATACATAGAAAAAAATTCCCACAATAGTCATGTCCAAAAAATATGTTTCATTCTGTACTTTGAATCTATCACCTAACAGTAATTGGTTAGCATTCTTATTCATTGGTCTTCTAGAATCATGGCTGGTCTTTGCATCAATCACAGTTCATAAAGATAAATTGGAAATATTTAATAATTGTGCTCCTGGTTCTCCTTACTTCATTCTATTAGTTCATATGAGTCTTCCCAGGTTTCTCTGAAAATTATCCCTTTTCATAATTTCTTACAGGAGAATAATATTCTACTACTTTCATTTATCATGATTTGTTCAGCCACTCTCCTATTGATAGGAATCCCCTTAGTTTTCAGTTCTTTGCCACTACAAAAGAGATGCTGTAAATATTTTTGTACATGTGGAGCCTTTTCCCTTTTCTTTGATCACCTGGGGATATAGACCTAGTAGTTGGATTGTTGGGTCAAAAGAAATGCCCAGACTTTTTGAGCATAGCTCCAAATTGCTTTTCAGAATGGCTAGACCAATTCACAGTTCTAACAGTGAATTGATGTGCCTGTCTTCCCATAGCACCTCCAATATTTGTTAGTCTTTCATTCTTAAGTGCTGAAAAATATTCAACAATGCTGCATAATTTTAGGTATGGATTTATATTATTTAAGAGGAAAAGAGCAAATCACTCTACCAAAAAAGAATTAATGTGCCTGTTTTCCCATAGCCCTTCCAACCTTGGTCAGGCTTTTATTATTAGATGCTGAAAAATATTCAATAATCCCATAAAATTTTGAGTATGAACTCTTTATTTAAGAGGAAAAGAACAAGCTGACTTTACACATTTATTGTAAAAGTATCCTAGTATGGAGGGTCAGTTGTATTATGGGGATATAAAGAAGTGATAATACAAAGGTGATAAGTGACAATACAAAAAAAAAAAAGAAAAGAACATCAATGAAACATTGAAAAATGTACCAAAGAGAATAGAAAGGTTCTGAGGTATACACAGACAAGATGAGCAATATTGGTACAATCATGTTAAATTTGATATATTCCTTACAAAAACAACAAGCTATATTGCAAAAGCTTCATGATTTCATGTATGATCCTCATTTTCTAGTCTTTGTATATAGAAATGCTCATTGTTACTGATGAATGCCAAATTCATAATGAGAAAAGTATTTAAAAATAAATTAAAAAGCATCCTGGTAGTAGTGGTTAGAAGGTTACCCTTGAGTCAGGAGGATGTATGTTCAAGTCCTGCCTTTGATATATATTAACTGTGTGACCCTGGGCAAGAGATCTCACACTTTTAGCTTTCTAAAACTGCACTTTACAGACCAGTGTGTATCACTATAGGAATTTTCCACACTAGAGTTCTGCATGTAAACATAGGTCCAGAGCAAAAGAAGACAAATATAGCTAACTCTGCTCTTTAGAAATCCATCATTGTGTTTGCACATGATCCCACTTACTTCCTTCTGATTCTCTCCTCTGTATTTTACTTTTCCCATGCTCATTAGCACCATTACCACAGTGTGGGCAGTAGAAGAAAGAAGTGAAACCCAAATCAGTACAATTGCTTCATACCCACTCTGAATACAGTTCTGGTGGAGAAGAAAATTGAAAGTTATGGTTAAAAATGTGGTATAGTAAAATGTTAGCCATTTGAGACACAAGGGAAAAGAATCCTTCAGGAGAACAATATTTTCTGAATAGCTGAGAATTTATCCTCATAAGCACCAATAGGTTTTCTTTTTTAAATATATATGTATATGTGTAGACCTATGTATGTGTACACACATGTATTTTTAAGTGTATGCATGTGTGTATATATGTATGTGTGTATATATGTGTGTGTGTATATATATGTATATATATATGATCTTTTCCCATATATTGGATCTTTTCTAACAAGATTAAAACTTGCACAAATTGACAATGATTTATTACTATTTCTTTTCAGCTCCAAACTCACCTAAGAGCATGACCTTCTAGCTCAGTGGTAGAAACAAGGCCTCTATTCCATATATAAGGATTCTTATGAGCTGCATTTTGATTTAGAAAGTCACATGTTATATTTTTATTTATTTTGTTAAATATTTCCCAATTACATTTTCATCTCATTTATCACACTTGGACTGTTGTGGGCCACATGTGGCCTGTGGGCTGAATGTTTGACACCTCTGATCTAACCCACATCTTTCCATCTTGTGTACAAAGATCAGATAGACACATGGTCAAATACTTTGCTGAAATTTGGTTATATTATATCTGTGGAATTCCCCTTATTTACCAACCTATTAACCCTGTCAAAAAGGGAATGAGGTTAGCCTGGTATAGTATCCTCCTCTTGATGAAGTCATGCTGGCTCTTAGTTATCATCATTTCCATTTCTAAAAGCTCTGTGCTATCTCTTTAATAATTCATTCTAGAATTCTGTCAGAAATAGAAATCAAGTTTGCTGATATAGAGTTTGTGTTCTTTCTAAAAATGCAAACAAACCAACCCCAGTGGGACATTTACTCATCTCCAGGCTTGAAGAACTCCTCCTGTATGACAAGAGTTTTCAAAGATCATTCACAACAGCTCTCCAGCCATATCAGTCAGGTCATTCAGTACTCAGAGGCTGTAGCTTTCTACAACTAATGACTTGAGTTCATCAGTTATTTCTTAACATGTCCCCTTTTTCAGATGAAGAAACTGACAGAAGGTAATGACTTGCCCAGAGTCTAAGGTAGGATTCAAAATAAGATTTTTGGATTCCAAATTTACTACGTTAGCCATTAAGCCACCTCCTTGCCTCTAAGACACCTAGCTGCCTCCTGATACTAATCTTAGAAGATCATGACATCCTTTTGCATGCAAACCGCAGTAACCTGAGCTAATTATAATCTTTTTCTATTTTAAGTTTGTCCATGAGTTTTCTATATATGTACATCAGTTTCTTTAGATAGTCTCCCCTTTACTTCCTCATCAGAATAATGTATTTTTGAAACTAGAATTTAGTTGAGAGCTTACCTTGCCTCAAGATGACTTCCTCTGTAGAATTTTGCATCATAACATCTTGTTCACCCTTCTTCTGAAATCTTTGAAATGTAACTCCACCCACTACTCCAGCCTATATGGGAAACTATGTCCAGTTTTCCTATCTTTCTTCATGAATTCTAAGATGGAGCAGTCACTTTCTACTAAGCTTTTTCTCATTCCAGCCATTTCCTTTGTGTGAGTTAAAATCAGGTCCAGAATAGCAGTTCCCCTTGTCACTTCTACAGAATAAAAATATTATGAAAGGAAGTCTAGAATGCATCAGTTCCTCTGTGTTCAGCAGAGGAGGAGCTCCAGCAGATGCCTAGCTAGTTGAAATCTGCCTTCACAGCTACATCTATCTCTAAATCTGGTTCATGGTCTGTTTCCCAAATATATCATCTATTTCCTCCTTCAGGATGGGTGATCTATAGTACTACCCCACCATATCATCTGTTTCTTCTTTCATTGATCCTATACATAGCTACTGCTGGTTCTGCCTCCATAATAACCCTCTCTTCTCTTCCTTCCTCTTTATTTACACTACCATCACTTTGGTCCATACTTTTATTACCATCAACGTAGACAATTGCAAAAATCTCTTAACTGGCCTTCCTGATTATATTCATCCTTCATAGTGCTACCAGACTTTCTTCCTTATTAATAGATTTAGTTGAATCATCCCCATCCTCAGAACTCTTTAGTGGCTCCCTATTGATTATCAAATAAAACTGAAACTCTTCTTCTTGTCATTCTCTATTTTTCTTGAGTATCTCACACCTTTTCTCCCCATGTACTCTAGCTTGCATTTGAACTACAACAGTGTGGTATAATGAAAAAAGTACTAGGCTTGGAGTCAGCAGACATGTGTTTGAATCTCACCTTTGACACTTATGAATTATAACATAATTGGGAAATAAATCAACCTTGCTGACCCTGCTTCCTCCTCTATAAAATAAGGAGAATACTTGTACTATCTACATCATTTTTTATGAGTAATCAAATGAAATAATGTACATAAAGTGCAGTAAAGCTCTATTCAAATGGTGTTATCCTGATTTAGATAACCTATAAAATATTGTGAAAAGTTGCAATATTTTGTTGAACAACATATTTAGACACTAGAAATTATGGAATAGTGCATATCTATATTGGTAGAAAAAGGTTCCTTACCAATAGTTCCCTACATGAGTAAAATTACTTTGCTCCTCCCAAAAGTGCAGAAGTAAAACAAAATATTTCAACCATTTTCCCTTTCATTAATGGAATAAAATCTGCAACTGGGGAAAGGATGTGAGTTTGAAATTCCTTATCCTCCCCATCAGAAAGTGTCTTCTCCCTCCTTAAATATTCCTAGAACATGATGCCAGCATTGAAGAGAGCAAGCACTATGAAAAGGGGGGCCACCTTCCTGACATTCCCAACCAATGACTATTGCCACAAGTAGGAAGGTTACCTCTCAGACTTCACTCCCAGGCCACTGGTCCTGCTTCCAGCCCAATAAGCAAAACCATAGTCCCAGGAAACAATTCATGGGGCGATAGGTTCTGGAAACTTCTCCTTTGGGTGTTGCAACAGTAACCTCCCTGAGCTATTAAAGACCCAGGAAGTTTTTGCTCCAAAATCCTTGAGACCTTTCCAAACGACTTGCAGCTGAAATCTCCAGTAGGTGTGGTCTCCCCTCTTAGAATACCAGCTTCTTGAAAGAAGGAAATAGCTTCCTTTCCTCTAAATATGTCAAGGTTACCATAGTGTTTTCATAGAATAAGTATGTAATAAGTGGCTTTAATTTTTCTTTTCATTTTTATCTCTCATTGATTTCCCACCTTATGTTGTATTATATTTAGCTATGTACATGTCCAACCTCTCAGCTTCCTCCCTCAAGTTTATAAGGTCCTTGAGGGCAGGGACAACTTTGTTTGGATCTTTGTATCCCCAGAATCCCACATGGTGTTTTCCATGTAAGTGTTTAATCAATGTTTGTTTAATTGAATTTCTGGGCCAGAAGCCAGAAAGGAAGAGAAAATGAGGTCAAAATCATCCAATCCAAAATGAGAGATGACTATGTCCTGAAAATTGAACTCATTCAAGGTTTCATGACTCTCCACTTTAATTCTATCAGTACCTCTGGAAAATCCTTCTCAATTGGTCTGTTTTTCTGCCTGCATTTCAGTTTAGATAAAACTTTCATTTAATTTTCATGTATGACCAACTCAGCTTAAGAGGCATGAATAATAAGTAGATACCTAGGACACCCTCATTTTCTGCATCTCAGTTAAAATGTGTTTATGTGTATACAGTCAGGCCAACCATGACCCACAGAAATCTGGAGCTCTATGTATATGGGCAGTTTATGGGAGGCCAATCAGAAATGATCAGGTATCACCCTCCTTATCCATTAGAATTGAAATCTTAGAATTCATTTGAAATCTTCTCTATCACTCCCTTCATCTATTGAGTCCAAACCATCTCAAAATTTTATTCGTTCTTCCTTTAACCTGTCTGTCAAATGTGAACCTTCCTTCATGAAAAAGAAGAGACGGAAAAAAAGGCTGATATATGCTTACTTTTAAATTAAGGAGGAATAGAGAGACCCTTTCTAAAACATTCCTCTTTTGGACTGAAGATGAAAAGGAATTTAAAACTATGCCAATAACCTTATCATTTTAAAAAATTCTAGCAGAAAGCAGCCAGGCTGCTTCTTAAATCAGAAGTTTCCTTAAATAATAGTCAAATTAACATTGGAGCTAGGCCTCAGGACAGAGCTAATCTTGATGATGATAAAAGAGTAAGTCAGTCATGCCTCAGCCCTCGGATTGCCTTTTAGTCTCCCACCCTCCAGGGGTATGGTAGTAAATGTTTCACAACAGGCTCCAGTCTCCTTCCTCCCAATTCCCACAAAAAAATAGGCCAATGACTTTTTAATCTACATTTTTTAACATTTTCTCCAACACAAATCTAGGCAATCAACAAAACAATAAATCAAGCCCTGATGAGAAGAGGGTGCAGGAAGAAAAGAATATTGGGATATATTCATGCTTAAAGGGCCAGACATGAATGACAATTCAGCAAAGTCCAAGGAGCTGTCAGATAGGATGAGAACCAGAAAAGAATGGTATCCAGAAAGCTGAAGGAGAAGAGAATACATAGGATAAAAAGGTAACCAGCAGCGTCAAAAAAAGCTGAAGAGCTGAGGATGAGGATTTTCAAAGGACTATTGGGTTTAACAGTTAAGAGACTGGAAAGAGCTATTTTAATTGATCTTTGGCATCAGAAGTCAGATTTCCAGGGTTTGGAAAGGAGAGGGAGGTGAAGAAGGAAAGGCAATAAATGTGGGTGGCCTTTTTTTAGGACTTTGTGAAAAGTAGAAGAGAGAGTTTGAGGACACGGTAGAAGCAAGGGAAGGATTTTTTAAAGGATGGCAAAGCTCTGGGCATGACAATGGGCAACTGGAAAGGAGCCAACAGATAGAAACCGAAGATCAAAGGGGAAGAATGTGTCATTTTTCAGTAGACCACAAGATGGCAATGCCTTAGAATATTTATCCTGAGTTTCTGTGCCTGGCTTATTACTGTTCAACCTGGCTTTGTTCTTTCAGTTGTAAAGGTCAGTTGTGATATTCAACAACATGGGTACCAAAAATTTGACTCTTGATGGGTAATTATAAAACTAAGAATAGTTCAAATTGTAGACCAAGAAGGGCGGGGGTGGGGGGAGGAACACCTTTATGACCGAATGGACATACCTTCAATTAGCCATGGTTGGCAAAGTGATTCAGGGGAAAGATTGGTTCTTGTTGTTTTTCAATTGTGTCTGACTCTTAGTGACCCCTTTGGTGGTTTTCTTAGCAAAAATCCTGGAATGGTTTGCCATTTCCTTCTCCAGCTTATTTTTCAGATAAGGAAACTAAGATAAACAGGCTTAAATGACTTGCCCAGGGTCACACAGCTAGTAAGTGTCTGAAGCCAGATTTGACTCAGAAGAGAAATTTTCCTGAGCTCAGGCCTGGCACTCTATCCATCATGCCACCTAACTGCCCCAGAGGGGTAAGATAGTTACTGTATTCTAAATTATATTGAGTTCATCTTAAGAGGGTACATTAAGTGATGTGTTAATGATATGACTATCCAAAATTTAAACCAGCTCATATTGGTGCTTTGTAAATAATCACTACAGACTACTTAATTCAAATTAAATTGAGGAATGGATCTGAATTATGGGATATATTTTTCTTTTCCTTTTTCGTAACAGAAATGTGGATTTTGTTCTATATTCAGCCTTAAGTATTTAGTCCACGCTAACAAAATCTGGAGTGAGATTATGAAAATCCTGCCTCTGTCACTTATTACTTGTGTGAACTTAGACAAGATACTTTACCACACTGGACCTCAGTTCCCTCATCTGTAAAAAGAGAATTGGACTTCCTGGCCTCTATTATCCCTTCTAGATCTGGATCAGTTATTCTGTGGTCCTGCAAGTACAGGTTTTAGTAGGATTATTTTAATGAACATAAGTAAATAACATGTAATTATCATTGCCTTAATTTATGTGAAGCAAAATTTTCTAAAGCAGTTGACCATGCTAGAAAAGTCTTTTCTCTTAGGCCTTTCAAGCATCCTTACTACACTATAAAATTGATATACTGTATTTCTAAAGAAAAGTTTTACTTAGCAAATAAAAATTTCAGCACAGCCCTTGTTCCACTTATCATTGACTAAGGATTAGAGAAGTCTCAATTAATAAGGCTTGGCTTTATTTACTGGAAGAAGAAGCAAATACTAGTGTCAAAAATAGTTATGGCTATATGTCAAAGAGCCAGGATATGTCCTTACATAAATATCTAAAAAATACTAGGAACATCATTCTACCACTGACCCTCTGAATTAGCTATGGTGACTTCAAACCATTAATTCAATTTCTCTTTTCATTAAAAAGAGAAGGCAACCCAGTATGTTTGTCTTCTCTATGAACTGTGCAATCACTAGGGACTGATCTGTTCAAGTAAATAGAAACAAGCATTCTATCTCTACAAGAGATATAGACCAAAAAAAAATCTGTACCAACAAGGATACTAACAAAATAGTCCTGCCCTCAAGGAGCTTATAGTCTAATATGGCAGAGAAATCCACATATATCGGTATATACAAAGTTCATATGTAGCGTATACATATGAGGGGAAAACAGTAGCAGTTCAAAGAGAGGAGAGAAATGGGGTGATCACTAAAAGTCTTATGCAGGAGATGCTTGAGATGAATTTGAAGAAAACTAGCACTAAGATTTACCTATTATTCTTTCTTCATGAATAAATTGTGAATGAGCATTTGTATCTGTTAGATAGGGTAGAGGATTAGGGAAAAGAAAACAGATTCTAATTTTATCTCTGTCACAAGTTTACTGTCTGACTTTAGGTTATTTAACCTTTCTGTATCTATTTCTGCATCCCGAGAATAAAAGTAGCCTTGCCATGAGGGTCAAAGAAGGTTAATAAAGCACATTTAAAAGAAGAAGCTCCCAATGCTAATCTGCAACATTATTACCATTATTGTTACTAACAATGGTAAAGAATGGGGGATTTGGTACCTGAGGAAGTGGGTTCAGATCCTGACTGTCATTTTAGTGGGAATATGACCCCAGGCACATCACTTAGATGTTCTGAGCCTCAGTTTATCCATATATAAAATGAAAGGACTCTAGATGATCTGCGCGATATCCTTCTAGCTCTAAATCTATGATTGTCCATCCCTAATTCAAGAAAATAGAATTTTAATGATCTGAGTACTCACTTCTATTCATGCAGAGACAGCAGACCACACTCACTCCTTGCTTCCCCAAGCCCTCCAGAGATAGTCTTGAGGTACTTCCACTTATAAGTGGAAAAAATATTTACCTAGTATCCAGCTTTCCAGAGATGAGGCCACTGCTAACACAGTTACATTCTCCCCTCCCCAGCATGATAGTGCCTAGTACAAAAGGCTCTTAATCAATCCCTGTTGAATTAATTCAGTTCAATTTGTCCTCAGGCTAAAGACATAAAACAGGTCACTGGGCCCATACTTGAAATTTCTCCATTTCAAAGACTTGATTAGGCCTGCTAAAGTTTTTGGTCTTCTGTTATGGTTTTTTGAAACCTGGTGTCGCCTCCATGCCTCATGAGTGAAAAAAAGTGGGTGATTTTGTTGTCGCTGCTATTACAAATGGTAGTTATAATAATATGCTAAGCATATAGTACAGAGAGCAATATTTTTCTTTGGAGAATAACAATAATAAAAACTAATATCCACACAATGCTTTAAAATCTGTGAAACATTTTCCATTTGTTATCTCATCTGATCCACAAAACAACCCTGTGAGCTAGAGGCTATCATTAGCCCCATTTTACAGGTGAAGAAAGTGAGACTGAGAGAGTGTACCTAAATTGCCCACAATCCTACAGCTGCTCAGTGCCTCAGGTAGGATCCAAACTCAGGCTTTAAAATAAGTAAATTAATAAATGGTTGAAGGAGATAGAATGATTGAGCCTATGAAAGATTTTCTAACTCAGGGCAAAATATTGCAGGAAGAACTTAATAAAGGACAACTAGGTGGCACAGTGGATAGACTGCTGGGTATGGAGTCAGGAAGACTCATCTTACTCAGATACTAATTTGCTGTGTGACCTGGGGCTGGTCACTTAATCCTGTTCCCTTCAGTTTCCTCATCTCTAAAATGAGCTGAAGAAGGAAATGGCAAACCCACTCTCATATCTTTGCCAAGAAAACCCCAGATGGGGTCACGAAGAGTCAGACAGGACTGAAATGACTGAACAAAACTTAGCGAACAATAGAGAAATTAAGTGAAAATGCCACCTAGCTACACAAGTTTCTGACTTGCTTAGAACTTCTAGTTAAGGGTGGTTGCATACTCAATGACACATTTTCTGTAACATTGTGCAATATATGGTGATGAATTTCCTGTGCCACTTTGCTGCCTCTTCCAGCTTACTGGTGTGCTGCCTATGCTCTCTTATGTTTTCTCTTAGATTCATGTAGTCACATCTTATTTTATAGAAGAGAAAACTAATGCCCAGAGAAATAATATGATTTGTCCAAGATCACATAGAAATCTGGCAGGAGTGCTGGGACTACAATCAGTAAATGAGTATTTCACAAGTGCCTATTATGTGTCAGGCACTGTGCTAGGGATACAATTACAAAGAATGAAAATACCTTTACTCATCATGACTTCATGTTTTAACTCAGGATATAAGAAGTACATATAAATATATATACAACAGTGGTATCAAACTCAAATAGAAATGGATCCCTATGGTAGCATATAAACAGAAAACTACAAATTAATATTATCTATATTGTATTGTATTTTTACGTATTTTGTCAAACATTTCCCAATTACATTTTAATCTGGTTCAGCCCCACTCAGTTTGTAAGTCTCATGCCATCACAGAAGTTCCATATCTATGATATACAGCATATAAAGTTAAGAAATATAACCACATACTAGGTAGTTAGGGAGTGAACACACTAGCATTTGGCCAGCTCTAGAAAGGCTTCATGAAGAAGATGATGCTTGAGTGGCATTTTAAAGGAAGAGAAGGATCCTATAAATTAGAGGTAAGAAGGTACTAGCATGGAAGCAGACCAGAGCAAAAGCACACAGATGGAATGTCTTATGTGAGAAGCACAGATCTGGCTGGATCATAGAATGCAAGGGGAGTGAGGGGGAGAGTAATGACCAATGAGGCTAGAAAGATGAGTGGGGTCTGGTTGTCAGGGTTTTAAAAGCTAAATAGACAAACTTTTATTGTATCCTAGAGTTGATAGGAAACCGCTGGTGTTCGTTGAGTAGGGGAATCACATGGTCCCAGAAAAATTACTTTGGCAGCAGTGTATAGAATGGACTGGAATAGGGAGGGACTTGAGGCAGGGAGATCAATTGGGAGGTTGTTACAATAATTTAGGCAAGAGGTGAAAAGAATCTGAACTGAAATAGTAGCTGTACAAATGGATAGAAGGGGGTTGGTGATCCAAGAGATGATATGAAGAACCTAGAACCTACGTGTCCAGACTCTGTATCTGGTGTGCATTGCATAAATATTTTGTTGGTGTTGTTCAGTCATTTCAGTTGTGTTCAACCCTTTGTGACCCCATGTGGGGCTTTCTTGGCAAAGTTATTCAAATTCAAATTCTGTTTGCCATTTCCTTCTCTATTTCATTTTACAAATGAGGAAACTGAAGCAAACAAAATTAAGTGACTTGCCCAGAGTTACATAGCTAGTAAGTGTCTAAGGTCAGATTTGAACTCAGGAAGATTAGTCTTCCTGACTCCAGACCCAGCACTCTATCCATTGTATAACCTAGCTGTCATTCTCTTGGTGAAGTAAGGTGTATTAAAGTAGTGCTGTGGGGTGTTGCTGTAAAAAAACTGGTTTCCAACAGTTTTGATGCATTCTGGAACAACTTCAGAAAAGAAAGGCGCTGTAATGTTGCCAGCTCTTACCAGGGTCAGTGCATTGACCCATTGCTTGGTGAGTAACACTCAAGAAGCTAATAGCATCAGCTGCCAGGAGAAGTCATACCCTTGTGGGAAATGAACAGCAAAAGGGCACTGGTGGATGCCAACCTGAGACACAATCGCTATAGCAGCAAGCCAGTGCAGTAGTAAACCACAGAGAAAATTAAATCAATTTCACAAAAATAAAAGACAAAAAAGGGAAATTTTGCTGTTAACAGAAGACAAGAAATGAACAACCCTTTGCATGTGCCATTACTAGAGCAGAAGGTTGAAGCAATCGGATGAAGTCTGTGTACCCCTTCTTGGAAGAATATTTTTAAATGAATAAAATCAGAACCATATGATTGCACATTAAACCAATGATGCTGAAATGTAGTTATTAAAAAAAAATTATACAACTTCACAGACCTCAGCTTAAGAACTTCTGCTATAGAGATATGATTGGATCTATGCATGAACAAAGTTGAAATGATTTATTTCAATCAATAACAGACATTCATTAAATACCTACTATAGTCATGAACTGAGCTAAACACTGGAGATACAAAAAGAGGCAAAATACAATACTTGCCCTCAAGGAGCTTATAATCCAATGGTAGAAGACAACATGCAAACAAATATGTCCAAAACAAGCTACATACAGAATGAATGGAAAATAATTATAAGAGGGAAGACACAGGAATCAAAAGGGCTTAAGTAAGGTTTCTTGTAAGATGGAATTTTAGTTGGGACTTAGAAGAAGCCAGGGAGGTCAGTAATTGAAGTGGAGGAGGGAGAGTGTTCCAGACATGTGGGACAGTCAAAAATATATTTATATATCCTGAGCTGAGAGATGCTTCCTGTTCTTGAAACAGCCAGGAAACTAGCATCACTGGATTGAAGAATATGTGTTAAGGAGTGAGATGGAAGAAGACTGGAAAGATGGGAAGAGACTACAAATATTAGTTACAAGGGCTTGATTTTTCATTTTTTTCCCAATGAGGAGGGGTAAATTTAGGAAGGAAAGAGAGAAAAAAATTAATATAAAAATAAATAAAACAAAGGGGCTAGACTAGATGATTGCTAAAGCCCTTTCTCCTAGTTCAAAAAAAAAATCCTATAAGTCCATTTATGATCCTATAGTGTTGCCTTAGCTGCCTATGTAACTGAAAGATTAATACATTCAAGACTCCAAACACATAGCTGAACAAATCATTCACATACAAGGTTTTGTGCTTGGTTTGGTATATACCAAGTGTCTGGATTACACTTGAGAAAAGTCTATTAAAATTCCCTTTAATCCTTCCCACCCAAGTTTGCTGCTATTTATAAACCTCCCTGAGCCTTTTCATTTGGCTGTACTTATCTGGACACATAAGCCATGCATGGTAAATTTCAGACCTATCATTTGTGGCTTCCTGCCTCCAAGATTGCTTTGGAGTGGTTCTCATGTGACCGTTCCTCTAGTTAAATATTTACACACATGGGGGGGTGCACAGGCAAGAACTCAAGATATTTCTCATGATTTAACAGCATCTGCATGTGTTTTTCATCATGACGACATATCAAAAACATTTGCCTACTAAGCACTTTTCAAAGGTATTTGACTAAAACATCATTTCCTCACTACACATTAGGTATCATGGAGAAAAAATAGAAGTGAAGTTGGACTCTTCCCATGGCCTTTCTCTTCCCTTTCCTCCCCCCTGCCTCAGAAACCTCTCTTGCCCTCAGTCATCCTTCCTCAGACTAAAGCATGGGTCATTTCTTGTGCATTGCTTTATTTTTTTTTTATCAGTGTTTGAAAAGTTCATAATTAAAGTGAGATACCAAAGGAAGAGGGAAAAAAAATCCTACTTAAATAAAAAAGCCTCCAAGAACAGCAGCCAACTTCTGGTATGCAACTCCAAGATTACTCTGATTATGTCTGAGCAAAGTCCCTTCTGCTAGAAAAGTGCCTGAACTCTGTCTCATGACTATGGACAACCTCAGGAATGACCTGGTCCTGTGAAAGGCAAAAGAATTCTTGGCTCACAGGGAATAATCATTCTTAGTACCCTCAGATTTCGAAGCCAGGCACAAACATTCACTTTAATCCTCTCAGCTTCCTGTTTAAAGAGGCCAATCATATTTTAAACAAGCACATTATTTACTGAGAGATGATAAAACATGTTACAGTCTTGACACTTTCTTTCTCTAAACACTATTTTAAAAACTGAACTGAACCTGTCAGACTTTCAGTCTGCTACTTTGGGAATCATTTTGGAAACCGAGTTTCTCATTTCCCACCACATGTTGCTCTCCCCTTGCCTCCCCCTCTCACACTCCTTAATAATAAGGGAGGGGAAAGGAAATAATCAACAATGAACACGTAAGGTAGCTTGACTATATTTTAAATTCAGTACAGAAAAGACTATGCAAGTAATAGTTTGAGATGGAGATGACCCATGATTTCACTGATAAAAGAATGCCCAGTGAGAGAGCTCACTATCCATGAAGATTAGTTCCTTCTCTGAAACTTAGGACCTTACAGTGCTGCCTAGAACACTGAGTCACTTACTTAGGGTCACACGGTTAGTATGGGTCCAGGGTGAACCCAAGTCTTCTAGGATCAATATAGTGACAAAGGTCTCTTGTCACTAAATATATTCGTCAAATACTTTTAATGCATAGAGAATAATGTCTCTCAATAGAGTGGGATTTGGGGTTTTGTTTGTTTTTTTTTAAGTTGCAGTCTTTTTATTCTAGTATCCAGAGAATGCCAGTTATTGAACATGGTTTCTCCATAATTATTGATCACAGAGTTTCAACAAGAACAACCAAAAAATAATAATAGTTATTTTAAACTTGGCTCTGACCATTTTTCTCTGACTGTCCCTCATGCCTGGAATGTTCTCCCTTCCTACACTCTGACTACTGACCTCCCTGACTTCCTTTAATTCCCAACTAAAACTCTCACCTTCTACAGGAATCATTTCCAACCCCCTCTTAATTCCAGTGTCTTTCCTTTGCTAATTATTTCCTATTTATCTTGTGTGTTTTGCTTTGTATGTATGTTTGCTTGTTGTCTCTTCCATAAGATTGTAAGGTCCTTGAGGGCAAGGACTGTCTTTTGTCTCTTTCTGTATTTCCAGCACTTAGCGCAGTGCCTGCCACATCACAGATACTTAATCTGAATTGAATGTAGAACCTAGGTTTCTCTCTCTGTCGTCTGTATTTTGGCCATTTATTTAATCACATAAATTCACAACATCCCTACAAAAAGAAAATGTTCAGGGAAGGAACTACCACCATTCCTGGTAAAAGTAAAGGAACTGGTTACACAAAGTGATTCAGTGATTTTTCCAAAGTGATTAAATTATAAAACAACTAATCAATAAAAAATTATTCAACACCCACTATAATCTACCAATGTAGCCTGTCTGAAACTCACACCTCTGTGACATAGAGCAAATCACTTAAACTCCATGGGCCTCAGTTTCCCTTATCTGTAAAAATGAAAGGATTGGATTCCCTCTCAGGTCTTTCCATCTCTACATCTATAATCCACTGAAATTCACCTCTGAATGAACTACTACGTAACGGTCTCTTCCCTGTACTTTATATGGTGGTATTTATCATGGACTGCCCTTGTAACCTCTTCCTTCCTCTTGCTCAATGGAAAGACTAGACTCTTCTGCTTTCTACATACATAGGTTTCTAAAATTATTGCACTGGGCACAATAGATTCTTAATGGGCTTTTTAAATATGGAACAGAGAGTAGGTTGTAGAGAATGGAAAGTCAAGGTAAGCAGAGCCGTACTAGAAGAATCTGACCACATCCAATACCACCAAAGGAGAAAATGACACAACTCAACTCTATTTTTCAGAGTGGTTTTAAGACAGTTTGGTTTTTTTTAGCATCAAAGAACAAGTGTCAGTGATATACTATCTCTCATAACCTTTCTTTATCAGGCTCTTCATCTCTTCATTTGTTTTCTTTCTTTCTCAGTGTTGTTCACCACCTTCGGCAAGGATGGGGTCTCTAGTTTCCCATTTCTATTTCCTTTCTTTCTGTATTTTCCTCCTCAGAGATTTTATATGTAGAAAGTGACATGGGGTTTCACTCAAAGTATACTCCTTACTTTGATACTTCTAGGATCTGTTATTTCATTGGTCCAGGAATTCTCTACAATGAAAGATCAGTGACTCTTCATGTCTTTAGAAGGCAACATACATGAGAAAGTGAAGTCCAAAAATTAGTCTCTTGATATTCAACAGTCTAGTCATGAGCCTCCACAAGCTAAATGAGGCTAGTCCAGGGGTATGGAATCTGCCCCTAGGCTAGTCCCAAATGATGGAAACCCTGGCTGGTCCATTCTTGAAGCCTACTAGGGCTTACAAATGGCCCAAGGACACATCTATGACACACTTAGGTAAATAGAGTAGAACTTCAATGAAGGAAAATGCGATTTATTGTTGAATATCACCTGTGAAAGCCTGCTTATTTCCTTCTAAATGTCTTCATTGAAGATGTCCTCAATTAATACTTAGATAAGTCATCAAAATGTTATATACATGGGAGAATAGGAATATAGTTCAGTAGTTATTGGTGGTCTTTTGGCCACCTTTTCCAGTATTAATAAGGCATGGGATTTTTCTGCACACTTTTGGTATCTTCCCTTCCTTTAGATACATTGTTAATTGGTCCCTCAGCATCCTCACAATTGTTTTACCTTAGTGCAAATCTCTTACATGTATGCTTAAACCAACCTGACTGATTTTCCTGTCCTTGTTTTTTTCTTGTTTCAGTGTCATTTCTACCTCCTCTCTAAGCACCTCAGGGACTATGATGTTAGGTTCCAAAGGTGCTTCTTCTACTATTCTTGATGAAAAAAACAGTTTTTTGAAATAGTTCTTACAAAACTTTGCCATTTTTCTTTCATTTGTAGTCCTTTCATGCATTTTCATAAAGCCGTTGGGATTGATTCTGCTTCATTGGATATCTTGCCAACTTTCTTTAAGATGGCTTTACCATCCATTACTCATAAGTTCTTTATGAGATGATTCTGCTCATCACACAACAACCCGTCATGCTTTTTTGTAAGATATTAGGGATGAGTTTATATTCTAACCCACTGTTTTCTTTGGAAACCATTTCTTACTGAAAAGTAAGGTAACAAAATTTTGGGTATCTGCTAAAATGTAGACAATTTCATTTAATATGATGTTATTGGCTGTTGAATTATTGTCTAAATGTTCATTTTACCCTAAATAAGTTTAGAAAGTTAGTCTATAGCTTAACTGTTAAGAGTTTTAAATAAAGAGTTTACCCTGAAAGTAATAAAGAACTATTAAGAACTTCTGAGTTGGGTAGGGAGTGACATAGTTAGACCTAGGCTTTGAAACAACGATTTTTTTGGCATCAGTGTAGAGGATAAATTGGAATGGGGAAAGACTTGAGGCAAGGAAATCAAACAGGAAGTAATCTATTGCCATGGATCAAGTATGACGTGATGAGGATCTGTACCAGGGAAGCAACTGTGAGTAGAGAGAAGGTGATATATACAAAAATAAATGTTGTAGGGTGAAACAAGACTTAGCATCAGATTGGATATACAGGTGAGTATGGATAAATGTGAAAATGACACTGAACTTTTAAGCCTATGTGATTTGAAGATGGTGGTGGGTACCTTTGTCATTAACAGAGAAACTGGGAAGAGGAGAGGATGTGGGACAAAATATTGATTTTGAGATGTACAATAGGCAGTTGATGATGTGAGCTTAAAGGTCAGAGCTGGATAAATAGATCTGAGAAGCTTCTGTATAGAGATTATAAGTGAATCCATAACAGCTGGTGATCTTTCCAAGCAAGATAGTATAGAGGGAAAAGAGAAACGGGCAAAGGGCCCATCTTTGAGGGACACACATGGTTAGTGGGTGTGACCTGGAGGAAGATCCAGTAAAAGAGGATAAAGATGGTAGATCAATTATGAAGAGAATCGGGAGAGAACAGGATAATCAACACCTAAAGAAAAGAAAGTACCCAGGAAAAAAGGGTAATTGACAGCGTTGAATGCAACAGAGGAGCCAAAAAGATGAGAATTGATGGAAGGTCACAAATTTGGCAATTTGAAAATCACTTGTAGCTTTGGAGAGAGCAGTTTGAGTTGAATGATGAGGTTAGAAGCCAGAATGCAAAAGAGAGGACATGGAGGCACCACTAATAGACAGCTTTCTCAAGGAATTTAGCCCCCTCCCCACACACACACACACACACATACACACACACACACACACACACACACACACACACACAAAGTGTAGCGATATAGGACTTTTAGAGATGGTTGAATCAAGTGTGGCTTTCCTGAAAGTCATGTGTCAGTGCTAGAGAACTGATCTGAGTATAAGAAGCTAGCATATTTATCAATTCTTCAAAACCTCATAGCAACAAAAGGTTTAAGCTTGACCTGGAAGCTTAAGCTTGAGATGTCACAGGAAACCACAGTCTGCTTTTCTTCTATGCCAGAGATCAGTAGCTTCTACAGCTTTTGCAGGTCACTGCCAGAACTAAGTAGTGTCCATGAGTGCCACCAACAGGTCTAAAGGGTGGGCAAGACAAGGAAACCTACCCCAATAGAAACTCTTGAATTTGCTCTCAGGATCCAGGTGTACATAAAAACTGAGAAGTCATAAAGCCTAGATTAAACATTGACTTTTCTTTATGGTTTGCTGAATCCATTTCGTTAATTGATAACTTTTTATCTGATCCTGCCCTTTACCACCTCTGCACATTTGTACTTCTCGTTTTCTGTGCCTGGAATTGGATTCTTTCCATCTGAAAATCTGTTGAAATTCTTCCCTTCATTAAGGGCCCAACTCAGGGGTCATTTCCTCCAAAAAGCCTTATGAAATTACCCCAGCTAGAGATGAATCCTTCAAGCCTCTCTTCTAGATCTGTCTTGCAATGATGACATTTTATATTCTAAGTATTTGTGAACATGTGTATAGAATTTTAGCTAAGAGGCACAGTAGATAGAACACCGAGTTGGAATCAGGAGGATTTTTATCTTCACGAATTCAAATCTGGCCTTAGACACTTACTGGATATGTGATCTTGGGCAAGTCATTTAACTCTGTTTGCCTCAGTTTCCCTGTCTATAAAATGAGCAGGAGAAGGGAATGGCAAACTACTCCATCATCTTTGCCAAGAAAATCCTAAATGGGGTAACAAAGAGTCAGACGTGACTGAAATGAATGAACAATATAGGATCTTAGAGTCAGAGCTGAAAGGCACCTCAAAGGCCATCTGGTTTAACCCTCTCATTCTGCAAATGAGGAAACAGACCGAGAGAGGTTAAGCAACTTTCTGGTGGTCATAGATCTAGTAAGTGTGCCATTGTAAGTATCAAAGGTAGGATCCAAACCCCAGTCTTTTGAATCCAGAGCCAGTGTTCTTTCTACTGTACTTGGTGTTTTATTCTTCCCTGGGTCTGTAAGGTTCACCAAGTTGGTGACTGTGTCATAAAGTAAGGCTATGAGTGAGTGAAAAGCATTTATTAAGTGCTTACTATGAGCACTATGTCACTATGTCAAGTACTTACATTTACAAAGTTCTAATTATGTCCAATTCGATTCCCGCATGTAAGACAAGCCCTACCTTTCCCCTCCCTTTATTGCACCCACTCAGAAAAGTCTCAAAGACATGACTGGGGAAGTCATACAATAGGTGACTCCTTTCCAGAGGCACATATATATGTATCTACATATATACATACATATATACACATACATATGTTTGTATACGTGTGCATGTGTATATCTATCTATATGTATATAGATACACAGATAACATACTATAAGGGATATGACATGAACAAATGTAAACTGTGACCCAGCATGCCCTGACTATGTGCTGATTGGAGAGAGGTTTCCACACCAGGATTCTTGACAGCAACCAAATCACACCAGGCAAAACAAACAATAGCAATACAAATCCCTTCATCTCTGTGCAGCCCCTTAGCCTCCCTGTGCTTCAGGTTCCTCATTGATGGAGATTACAGTCCCATCTCTTCAGTAGCTAGAGCTCCAGAAGACCCAGAAAAGAAAGTTTTTGCCACCAAAGTCCTTGGCAGTGTCAGATTGTTCAATATCAGGTACAGATATGATTTTTATCTTTTCATGCTTCTCTTGATTCTTGTGTTTGAAAGTCAAATTTTCTTTTCAGCTCTGGTCTTTTCATCAAGAATGCTTGAAAGTCCTATTTCATTGAAAGACCATTTTTTCCCCTGAAGTATTATACTCAGTTTTGCTGGGTAGATGATTCTTGGATTTAGTCCTAGTTCCTTTGACTTCTGGAATATCATATCCCACGTCCTTCGATCCCTTAATGTAGAAGCTGCTAGATCTTGTGTTATCCTGATTGTATTTCCACAATACTTGAATTGCTTCTTTCTAGCTCCTTGACCTGGGAACTCTGGAATTTGGCCACAATATTTCTAGGAGTTTCTCTTTTTGGATCTCTTTCAGGAGGTGATTAGTGGATTCTTTCAATATTTATTTCACCCTCTGGTTCTAGAATATCAGAGCAGTTTTCCTTGATAATTTCATGAAAGATGATGTCTAGGTTCTTCTTTTGATCATGGTTTTCAGGTAGTCCCATAATTTTTAAATTATCTCTCCTGGATCTATTTTCCAGGTCAGTTGTTTTCTCAGTGAGATATTTCACACTGGTTTTGTTTTATGATTTCTCGGTTTCTCCTAAAGTCATTAGCCTCCATCTGTTCCATTCTAATTTTGAAAGAACTATTTTCTTCAGTGAGCTTTTGAACCTCCTTTTCCATTTGGCTAATTCTGCTTTTTAAAGCATTCTTCTCCTCATTGGCTTTTTAAACCCCTTTTGCCAATTGAGTTAGCCCATTTTTAAAGGTATTATTTTCTTCAGCATTTTTTTGGGTCTCCTTTAACAAGGTGTTGACCCGCTTTTCATGCTTTACTTGCATCTCTCTCATTTCTCTTCCTAGTTTTTCCTCCACCTCTCTTACTTGATTTTCAAAATTGTTTTTGAGCTCTTCAATGGCCTGAGACCACTGAATATTTATTTTGCATGTTTGGGATACAGAAGCCTTGACTTTTATGTCTTTCCCTGATGGTAAGCATTGTTCTTTCTCATCCGAAAGGATGGGAGGAGATATCTGTTCACCAAGAAGGTAACCTCCTATTGTCTTATTTTTTTTCCTTTTTTAGGCATTTTCCCAACCAGTTACTTGACTTTTGGGTCCTTTGTCAAGAATAGGGTATACTCTGGGAATCTGTAATATCTCAGTTCCTCCAAGGTGGCACAATCCAGCATGTACACTGATCTGGAAGCAGGGAGATTTTTGTGTCCAGAATCTTAGCAGTTACTTCTCCATAGCCACCTGGCCTCCAGTTCCGCCAAGTCAGTGCTGGGGGCTGATTTTCAGATAAGCTGGATGGGCAGGGCCACCATTCAGTGTGAGACAAAGACCAGCTCCCCCAGGGCCTCCACACATGGCTGAGGCAAGACTCAGCTCCTCAGTGTCCCCAGGGGTTTTACGATCCAACAATGTATGTGGGCTGACATAGGGGCTGCCTTGAGAACTGCTGCTGCCTGCCCAATGTAGCCTCTGAGGCCAGAGCTATGGGAAGGCCCTTCTCCCTTCCTGGCCAGCTGAAAAAACCCTGTCACTGACCTTTGGCTCCTGTGGGTTAAGGGATCTGAGGACCCACTGCTGCAACTGGAGATTCTGGCCCCAAGGTGTCCTCCTCCCAGAGTCTCGTGGTGCAGAACCATGCAGCCAAGGCTGGGCTAGGCTCAGCACTCCACTCTGCGAATGCTGCAACTGATGTTTCATGGGCCTTTCAGGTCACCCTGGGCTGGAAATCTCCTCCACTCTGTTGTTCTCCACTTCTGCTGCTCCAAAATTTGTTGAGAGTCCCTCTCTACAGGTATTTTATGGGCTGTGTGGGGAGACCCTGCACATGTGTGTCTTTCTACTCTGCCATCTTGGCTCCGCCTCTAGTACTTTTTTTTTGTTCCTTCCCATGGCACTCCTTATGATTAATCACTAGCCATATCTGTGGATGAATATATTTCAATTCAAAAAACATTTACAAAGTGCTAATTATGTCCAGTTCAATTCCCACAAATATTTATTAGGTATGTATTTTGTGCAAATTATTGTGTTATGAACTAGGGAAACAAAGACAGAAAATGACACATAGTGCCTGCCTTCAGGGAGTTTTCAACCAAAGAAGGTGGCTACAGGTGGCTATAAGGAGGATGTGGTAAGAAAAAGGAGAGGTTTAAATAAAGTGCTTTAGGGAAACATGGAAAAAGAGAGATCATTTTCAGTTAAGGGAAGGGAAGGGAATCAGAGAGAGAGGAAGATGAAAAAAAGTACTCAATACTGACCTCAAAGACCTTAAGGTCTTAAAGAATAATAAGATATAGATATAGATATAGATATACACAAATAACTATAAAACAAGGTCAAATGTCATCATTACAAGGAAGTCAAAGAGAGATGTGACATTCATGTCTAGTGGCAAAGAACCTTTCCTTGTGTCCTTGATGCCAAACCCTCTGGCCTCTTCCAGGAACTAGCCCCTTAAATTGTCCCTGTACTCTCTACAATTTTCAACCATTTTTTTTACTCAATGGTGCCTTCCCTGCTGCATTTAAACATGCCTCACTCTCCATTATTCTTTAAAAAAACCCCAAAAACCTTCACTTGACTTTGCTGTTCCCTCAAGTTATCAACCACACAACCAACCTCCTAGAGTAAGCTACCCTCATTGCCTCCACTTTCTACTCCCCCATTCACTTCTCAGCTTCCTCAGACCCGCTTCCATTCCCACTGCTTGACTTCAGCGAACCTCTCTCTCCAAGATCAGGGATGATCTCTTTATTACTGAATCTAACTGCCTATTTTCAGTGTTAGAGTTTTTTGACCTCTTTGCAGAAATTGTTACTATTGGTAACCCCCTCCTTCTGCATCATCTCACCTCCCTGGGCTTTTCATAACACAGTTCCTTCATAGTTTTCTTGGTTCTCTACCTGTTCTTTTCGGAGTCCTTTGCAAAGATCATCATCCAATTCCATAGCAGGCACTTTTGGGCAATAGCTAGAGAGCTGGACTTGGAGTCAGGAAGAATTGGGTTCATAGTCAACTACGTGACTGGGGAAAGTCACTTAACCTCTGTTTGCCTCAGTTTCCTCATCTGTAAAATGAGGTCAATAATAGTATCTACCTCTTGGGCTCCTGGGAGAATAAAATGAGATCATATATATAAAGCACTTTGCAAACTGTAAAGTACTCTGTAAACATGTTCTTTTGCTATTATTATCCTATTCCCTACATGTAAGCGGATCTCAGGGTTGAGTCCTGGACCTTCCCTTCTTCTCTCTCTATATACTTAGTGATCTCTTCAACTCTCACATCTCTATGAAAATGGTTATTAATTAATTAATTAATATATCCAGTCTTCATCTATGCCCTCAGCTCTCCTTCCATACTTCCAACTTAATATGTCCAAAACAAAACTCATTCTCTTTCTTCATAAGTTCATTCCTCCTTCTATTTAGAACCCCCCCCCCCGCCCTGTTTGTGGGGAGGGTACCATCCTATCCCCAATCACCACAAGTTCAGAACCTAGGCATCATCTTCCCTTTTCACTGTCACTCACTCCCACCTGCCCCACTCAGTCCAAAGTAATGCCAAGTTTTGTTGCTTCAACCTCCTTAGCATCACTTTTATCATCTCCTTCTCTCTATTTACACCACAACTGTCTTAGTCCAGGCTTTTATCTCCTGGGCTATTGCAATACTGTTATACCTGTCTTCCTGCATCTAATATATCCCCTCTACAAATCATTTTCCACATATCTGCCAAATTGTTATTTTGAAATACAGTCCTAAACATGCTTTTCTCTGCTCAGAAAGATTCAGTGGTCCCCCATTACCTCTAGGCTAAAATAAAAAAAGTGCTCTGCTTGGCATTTAAAGCTTTTCACAAACTGGCTCAGGTTGGTCGTATATAACTTTCTCTCTGTATTCCAGCCAAACTGGTTGTTTGGTTGTTGCCTGTGTACACCACTCCATCTCCTCTCTTTGCAGAGGTTCTCATCCATGCCATTTGGCTGTTGCCTGTGTACACCACTCTATCTCCTGTCTGTCTTTACAGAGGTTCTCATCCATACCATTTGGCTATTGCCTGTGTACACCACTCCATCTCCTGTCTCTCCGTCTTCGTAGAGGCTCTCATCTATGCCTGAAATGCTCTTCCTCCTCCATCTCTTGGCTGTCTTCAACTCTCAGCTCAAATGCCAAATACGTCAAGAGACAAAGGTCAAGGGACCTTTTCCCTACTCCCACAGTTTGGTATTCTCCTCCCTCTCCCTAAATCTTGGCATATATTTTATTTCATATATATCCTGTATTCACTGCTCTCAGAACATGATATATTCCTCAAAAGATAAGCTCCCTGAGGGCAAATTCTGACTTACTTATGTATTTGTATTTTCAATGCATAGCAGAATGCCTTGCTCATAACAAGCACTTAAAATTACTTGAATGATTGAATGATCTATAAAAATTTCTTGAAAAAGGTACTAAATGAGCTCCACATTAAAAGATGGGATAGATTTTAACAGGCAGAGATGTGAATGGAGTCTGGTATAGGCATGGAGGACAACAAATGCAAATACGTGGAGGTGGGAGAAGAGAGAATTATATCAGGGAAGAGGATATTAATATTTTCTTCATAAATTAACTCTTAAATTGCAAGTATTTTAACCTCCTTTGGACTGACAAATGGATAAATGCTTTCTTGTTGACCAAAGCAACTTCTTTGAGGAGCAACATAATCCCAAAGGCATTACAAAGTACAACTCAAAATCATGATGCACCTTCAAAGATATGCACCTTTCCTTTACAAAGTTCACATTGCATTGGAGCTGGTCAATGACAAAGTCACCTTGTCAACAAAAGGCCTTGCTGATCCATTCGCTCTTCTGGAGCCTTGTGCATTCCACCAAAATATGTAGAGCAGAGGAAAAAAGCATGCAATAAATTAATTTAGGACAATCCATGTTTAGAGAGACTCGGGGAACCCAAAGCAACAGCTAGAAGATCAATGATGATTAAGATGATTTCAAAAACCAGACAAAAAGAATTCTCTCTGTTCAGAGTCCTAATCCTCTATCCAACTAAATTAACACACATCCACCCTTCCCACATGATAAACCCCAGATACTCAACGTATTTAAGGGGGGAAAAGAAAAAGAAATTGTTACATTCCTTTTTATTTCCAATTAAACTGGCCAACAGATTTTTGAAATACTTTCATTTATCAATTTCTCTTTTTCCTGTTGTTTGCTTTAGATAAGACACAGAACAAGAAACATTTATTTTGGCACAGCTCAAAAGCTCCCCAATCCATAGGATCCATATTTCAAACAGGGAAAAGGTAATAGAAACCTAAGGACATAACTTCTTAACATTTGAAACTGTATTAGACTAGAGAAGTCAGGACAAGGGGCCACCAGCAACTCCAAGAAACTAATTATTTAATGTCTCTTTGATATTGCCTCCCAGATATCCTACATATCTATGGGTCACTTATTTAGGAAATTGTTTTTCACTTTCATGTGCAAATTTGTGAAGGGCAGACATGCTTTCTGAAATGTTATGTTATGAAACGTTTCCTTGGTTTCATAAAACAGCAATAGAGGTGATAATATAGTGAGAGTACTGAAGGCCAAAATTAGAAATATTTTCACCTAAAGTTAGCACAGTTGAGTTTGGAGGCAAAAGACAAACTAACCACAGTACAGCCATGCTGGTAGAGGCCATAGTCTGATACTTACATCCATGCTCCCATCAGGATTAGAAGAGAAGGTAGGAGAGAGTGGTGCCATGGCAATGTAATTGTCAGAGTGGTAGCTATACTATAGTTCCAATGTCCTGAAGATAATTCTGAAAGGAAGCCTGCCCCATCTGATGCCAATGCCTTGGGTCAAAACCCTGTTTACCTCATGCTAATTAAGATTCTGACAATATAAACCAGAGCTCCTGGTGTTATAAAACTTATTGTCCACCATATATCTAATTTATTTAAATTGATGACCCAATGATCCCAAGACCAGGCAGTTCCCTCAAATATATCATAACTTTGGCTTAATCTTCAATTAACCACATTCAAATTGACTTGAATAAAAAACCTCAATGAAGCTCTCTTTGGTCCAGATGAGTATAATTAGTACCCCAAGTTTTGATTCCCATCTCTGACATTTACAAGCTATGTTACTACAGACATGAGACAACCTCTCTGCAGCCTCATTTTCTTCATCTCTAAAATGGAAATAATTATATCTGTATCAGCTACCTCACAGAGCTGTTGTGAGAATAAAATGTGGTGATGTAGATGCTTTGTTAGCCTTCATATTTCCATGTGCATGGTGTTCCAAAAGTATTAGTGAGTTTTAAGCTATCAAAGAAACTGCACTAAAACATATTCATGCATGTTTTCTATTATTATTAAGGAAGGTAGAGTCTTTTATGTGATTTTTAACATCCCCAGCATTACAAGTAAAATACTGGGACTGAAAGAGGCTTTTACTTGTTATCAGATAACCCATACCAAGTAGGGGAATAAAAAAATCAACCTTAAAAATTATTCTGCTGCTTTGCAAACTTATAATAATTTCTTCTTCAAGATTCTAAGGTTGTCAGGGTGGCGGTTTTTATTAGTTTTGTTGGTGTTTTTTAAACAAGAATCACTGTATTTTCCAAATGATGCCACTAGAAAGGCAAGGCCAAAGGTAATTGGCTAAGTAAGAGGCAAAATCAAAAATGACAAACCAGGACCTATAAATTGGCATTCTGGGCCTGACTTAATATGAGTAGTATCCAAAAAGCCTTATCAAGATAATGATCAGAAAAGGTAGGGGGCAAATTGTTATACTTTGGGACAAAATCTTCAGAACTTTCATCTGGTCATCTGTGATCAGGAATACTTTTGCCTCAGTGTGGAAGATGACAGTGGTGGGCACTTATAAAAAACTGCTGACCTAGGAAAAGGCCATGATCAAGACAAGTCACAAAAAACTATTATAAAGTATTCACAAAGCTACTGAGTGCCCAAAGAATCAAAGATAAAAGAAATGAAATAAGTTAAGACCCTAGACAAGACGAGCAAGGTCAAGAAGGAAAATGTTCAGGGGGGAGCTCTCTACTGCATTAATAACAGCCTTTTCAGTAAATATCCCCCAAAGTCTGTCTTGTCATCCACTTGCAAAAAGGAAAATAATCAGGTTATTTGATATGGATTTCCCACTCTCTGCTTGCCAGCTTTGGCACCATAGCAGCCTAGTGTTGAGAGAGGATATAGACCCACAAATGGATGGGAAATGGAGAAATGAAAAGAATTGTGTCCTGATATCACATGAGCTCACAACTATTGTCAGTGGTTTTGTTTTTACCTCTGAAAACTCAAAACTTCTGCCCTAGATATGATCCCCAAATGGGCACATTTTGTAATTACCCCAAATTTAGATGGAAATTGTCCGTATGATTTTAGCAAAGCATACCTCTGCTACAGGGAACAGGAACCATGTGCTCTTACAAGGAATAAAAGAAAGGCCTGAGCAGTGAATGTGTGGATTTAGAAAGAAATTCAATATTATCCCATTTGATCACTTCCTTATCTAAGATAATCCTTCCTGATACCTTTAGAGTACTATCTAAACAAAGTCCATTCAAAATCTAACTAAAAAAAAAAAAGATGCAGAGAACAAACTCACCCAACACCCCTCCTCTTGACAAGAACCAAATCGGACTTCAGAAACAAAAGATTTGTCTCTTTCAATTCAGCTGTTTCAACTAACCCTTCCCAGTCTTAGTGTGTAAAGCTGTAAAAGAGTGCTTCTTTTCTAATACTACAAATAGGTGGATTGTTTAAAAGTATTTCTGAGCCTCTCACAAACTTATTGTTGTTGTGGTCCAGTCATTTCATCATGCCTGACTCTTCATGACCCCATTTGGGGTTTTCTTGGCAAAGGTATTCTCCAGCTCATTTTACAAAATAAAGTAACCAAGGCAAACAGGTCTAAGTGACTCGCCCAGGGTCTCACAAACTAGTGTTATCCTATAAACTTTGATTACACCAGCTTAACTGCAAAATCACAGGGAGCAGAGATAACCTTGAATTTCAAAGAGTTTCCTTTGGTCTAATTGCACACCAAAGCATTTCCCACTCATTAAGAAGTGGTAGTCTAAAAACAAACAAATTAAAACTTTTTTGGCAATATACAGAATGTTTGGTTTTTATAAATAATGATAGCCAATTGGATAAAATATAATTAGCCACATAGCCATAATCAAGAGGGAGGTAGCTTCATCAGCTCTCCCCCTTGCCAGTTACTTTTTGTCTTTTCCCCCATTAAAAGGTAAGCTCCTCGTGGCAGAGGCAGTCACTCTTTTTGCTTGTGTTTATATACCTAGTGATTAGCAATATCTGGCACAAAGAAAATATTTAATAGATACTTGTTTCCTCCTCCCGATTCTAACTGGAACTCTTAGGAAGGATGCAATTGAGGTACAAGGAGATAGGACTTAGCTATAACATTTAGAAACACCTCTCTCTCTCCCTGGCTTCCTCTCCTCATTTCTCCCTCCCTCCCTCTCTCTCTTCTTCTCTCTCTCTGACATCTGAAACAATGGTAGTTGTATATAGTGTTCTCTATTTACTGCATCTTTAAGAAAAATGTAGCATTATCACAAGCTTCTATAGGGAAGTATTTATGTCTTCATAAATGTTTTGTTTGGGGGTTTTTTAACTGTAGTTGTATGTATTGATTTATTCTGGATGGATGGATTTTTTTGGCAAAACATTTACACCACCAAAATGCTTGAGACTGAAAAGATTTCCCTGTTGTTCTCTCATAATTATGTTAAGTTGGAGAATGAAATGTTTTGCAACGATTCTGCTTGAAATTATCCATTTTGCTCAGTAATTTTCAGTCGTGTCTGACTTTTTTGTGACCTCATTTGGGGTTTGCTTAGCAAAGATCCTGGAATCGTTTGCCATTTCCTTCTCCATCTCACTTTGCAGATGAAGAAACTGAGGCAAAAAGGGTTAGGTGATTTGCCCAGAGTCACACAGCTATTTAAGAGTCTAAGGCCAGATTTGAACTTAGGAAGATGAGTCTTCCTGACTCCATGCTCAGCAGTCTATCCACTGTACCATCTTATTGGCTCCAAATGATAAGTTTATCCATCATTTCCAATTTCCTGGGAGACAGTATAAGTATGGTCAGAACAAATACTCCTGTGTAAAGAAATCAAATCTCTGATCCAGAAAGCCACATTCATTGCTTATAGTAAATAGGGTCAGAGAGAGGAGGAACTACAGAGAAGAGGGCCTGAGTTACAAAGGATGAGTAGCAAAAACTGACCTTTATCTCATGGAAGATCAACTGGAAGCTTAGGTTCTTAGGCTGGGAGCACTGTTGCACAGGGCTCCATGAAGATGTCTTATAATCAAGGCAGCTAGCTAATCCAGTGGGTAAGACCTTCAGCTCTGAAAAATCTGCCTCAGATACTAACTAGGGGTAAAGAACACTGGGCAAGCCATTTAAACCTTAGCCTCAATCTCCTTATCTGTAAAATGGGCATATTATATTATTAGCATCCACCTCAAAGGATTGATCTGAGGCTCAAATGAGATAATACATATATAGTGCTTTGCAAACCTTAACGTGCTTTATAAATGCTAACTATTAGGAGTGGTATAACTAAGGCAATTCTCCACTAATCTGAAGGCAGCCTGTCCTGGGAAATGCATGATTAAAAAGAGGAAAGGGTGAGAGACATTGCCTTTATTCCTAAAGACTTATCCTGTGAAACCCGTGCTGTGTGAGAGACCAGGGGTTCTCTCACCTCAGGCCCTGAGGGTCAGACAAACTTAATCTCTTTCTGTGATTTAAAAAATAAAAACGGTCTGGGTAGGCATAGGGTAAAGAAGAAAGATAATCTATTTGTTTAGTTGATCAAAACTCATTCCTAATGAGGCTAAAGACATCTGTTCATTTCCCACATGGATCAGTTAGTTTTGAACTACTCCCAGCGAGAAATCACACTCACCCTAGTCAGCCCTACTGTAAATTCAAGTCATTGGTCATAAAGGAGCTCCAGAAAACCGGGAAAGATAGAGTGGGGTGTCTACTCCATCACCACCACTAAGATAGCAGACTAATGAATATGACCTGTTGTTTAGCAGATAGCATCTGCTGTCTTTGTTTGACAAAGGGCAAAACCCCATCATATGGAAAGGATCTATATTTTTTTTTAAAGATTACAGTTAAAAACTAATAGGAACTAAAAAGAAAGATTTTATAATCTGCATTTTTAAATAAGTTTAAAACTAATAGGCACTAATAAGAAAGATTTTATAATCTCCATCCTTAAATAAGGGTGGTTAATTTAGACACTCATCCCCCAACATTTAAGAAACTGGGTCAGATGACCTTCAGAATACAAGATTTGGCCAATTCTAAAGGCCTGAAGGAAAGCAGGGCTTCTTAAAATCCCATTAAGGTCTGAACTAAGGTTAATACAATTAAATCTAAGATGACACCTCTCCATCCCAATTTGCATGGCCCCTTCCTCTTATAATACCTTTTCAAATTGGATTACTCACTTGGAAAATGATTTGGTTTTTCATTATCTAACTGAGGATAGGAAAGATCTGTTTTGTTTTGCCTAACATATTATTAGAGTGAACTTCTAGTTGGGGAAAGAGGTGTCATTGGTAAGGAGTGATAGAGATGAAAATAAACAGAAGAAAAAAGAAAAGCTTATTATTGACTTTCAAAAAGCCATAAAGGAAAGCAGAAGGAAGTTCCAACAGGGAAACAAATAAACAGGCCAGATTAATTACTACAGTTTAAATTTAATATATATATGCTTTATAAAACAAACTGTCTAACAAAAGCTCACAGTTTCAGACATAATCCTTTTTTTCCTGTTCTTTGTATGTTGAAATGGCTGTGTTTATAGGTATTTGCTGAATTCCTGATAAAAAAGCAGTAGCACCTGTAACACAGATAATCCCAAACGACCAAATAATAAAAATAAAATTTTAATCCCTTGTTTAAGTATCCTTTTAAAGTATCTTTAAGCAGCTTTTCCCCCCTCAATGGAGCTAATTTTTCTCTCGAATTGTCTTGGTTAGTTAATATTAAAATGTGTTTGCACTAACTGAACATACAGCCAAGGCCAACCACCCATAAAACTGTGAGATAGAAGGCATTTATGTTCTTTGCCCTCCTTTGTCTCCATTATGAGCCTCTCTTTCCTTCTGGGATACATTCTCCTGCTCTGCCTTCATGTTGTTCTCTTGATGACCTGGGTCCCCAACCCAGGCCTGCTTCCCTGTGGTCTGCATCTGCTTCACTTTCAGCACCTGGTTAGTCTTCAGTCAGCTATGCCATTTGAAAGAATCTGACTAGTTCTTAGTGAGATCCTAGAGTATATAACCATAGGGATATTTGAATTTGATCAAGGAAAATATCTGTAACCCAAAGCACTAAAGGCAAACCATCAAGCTGCAGCAAGTAACCAAGAAGGAGATATTTGAGGAATGGTTAGCCCTCAAATCACAACGACCACATTTTCATAAGAGACAGTAATGCATACATAGAACTCATGACACAGGAAGATGCTGGAAGGCCCAGGATGACATTAAGTAGCAAAAAAAGAAGTTAGTCTGGGACAAAGCCCTAGAGAAACAGTTCTTTATTTTTCTGGCATCTCATAAGGACCCTGTTTGCAACTGATGATGCTTAGGGACCCCTTCTCAAAACAATGCTTTTATAAATGCATAAAGACAAATATATTGGATTACAAAAGAAACTAATTATTTGAAATATGTTGGTTTTTGGTCAATTAGTCATGTCTGACTCTTCGTGATCCCATTTGGGGTTTTTCTTTAATTCAGGTCCTCCTGACTCCAAGAGTGGCCTTCTATCCCATCAAAATATGGAAAAACAAAATGAAACCAAATTCACAGTCCCTAGACTAAGAACCCTTAATAGAGTGAATTTTCTACATACAGATAATTAAGAATTGGAAGTGTACTTATCCCAGTCTCAGTTTCCTCCTCTCTAAAATGAGGGTATTGGATTAGTTTGCTTCTAAGATCCCTTTCATCCTTCATGTTCTGTTCTTCTCTGTTATTAGATACTAGGAACTTGGTTGGATGGTGGCTGGAGTTTTAAAATCCCCATTTCTGATTGTGCCTAAATATAACTATATAAATGTTCCCTGCCTTGCTACCACTGTAGAAATGTTAGGAAGTTCCACTTAGCCGGGCAGATTTCTCCCCTTTTCCTATGAGCATCACTATTGCCAAACTATACTTCTACATGTTACACTTGTAAATTTCATGGGTCAAAATGCCACCCCTCCTAAAAGTGTCCTTTCCTGCTCTCAGATGGAAATTATTTTCTTCTTTATCCAATTTCATAGCCTTTTTAGACAATTTAGCACTTCTTTTAAATTGTAGGTAGGTAACACAGCAAATAGAGGGTTGGACATGGAGTCAAGCAGACCTGGGTTCAAATTCAGCCTCAAACACTTTCTTGCTGTGTGACCCTGGGCAAATCATTTAACCCTGTCTGCCTCAGTAAAACAAGGATAAAAATAGCACCTACCTGGCAAGGCTGTTATGAGGATCAAATGAGATATTTGTAGAATATTTTGCAAACCTTAAAACGCTATGTAAGTGATAACTACCATTAAGTTATACTTATTTGCATAACTAATTACCATACAAGATCCTTGAGAGTAAGAACTGTGTCTTACTTTTTTATTTCAATCCTACTTTCTCTCCTTCAGGCAGCTAGATGGCACAGCGAATAGAGTGCTAGACAGGAAGTTTCATCTTCATGAGTTCAAATCTGACCTCAGATGATTACTAGCTGTGTGACCCTGGGCAAATCACTTAACCCTGTTTGCCTCAGTTTCCTCAGCTGTAAAATGAGCTGGAGAAGGCAACAGCAAATCACTCCAGTATCTTTGCCAAGAAAACCCCAAATGGGATCACAAAGAGTTGGACACAACTGAAAAATGACTGAACAACAAACTGTCTCCCCTACTTAGACAATCGGATATAATAAATATTTGTGAAATGGATTAATTGGGTCACTGTCTCCTCCATGAGCAGAGCAATGAAGGCAAAAACTTCCAAAGAGGTAATTTTCCACCTGCTTCATTGCTAGAAATACTATATATTGGAATGTCAGCATTCCCTGCTGCACCGTTGCTCAAACCTGGAGACATTTCACTTAGTTGGTAGGATGACAGCTGGGGCTTAGAAATCCTTTCATTATGCAGAAATGTTCATTGCAAATATCCCTTGACTTCTGGGTTGCTGCTGAGACCTGGAGAATTTCCACTTAGCTTGGCAAATTTCTTCCCTTGTCCTGAACCCATTACAGGAATACCTTGGAGATATTATGGGTTCAGTTACAGACCACACCAATAAAATAACTATTATAATAAAGTGAGTCACATGAATTTTTTGGTTTCCCAGTGCATATAAAAGTTATGTTTACACTATTTTGTATTCTGTTAAGTATGCAATAGTATTATTTCTTTAACAAATGTGTATATCTTAATTTATTGCTAAAAAATTCTATCATCAGGGTCTTGAGTGATTTATAACCTTTTTGCTGGTAGAGGGTCTTGCCTCAATATTGACGGCTGCTGACTGATCAGGGTGGTAGTTGCTAAAAGCTGGGGTGGCTGTGGCAATTACTTAAAATGAGACAATGAGGTTTGCCTCAATGAGTCTTCTTTTCACTTGAACACTTAGAGGCCATTGCAGGGTTATTAATTGGTTTAATTTCAATATTATTGTGTGGAACAGTTAGAATACACATCACTTATCAATTTAAGCTCACCATCTTACATGGGTATTGTTCATGGCACCCCAAAACAATTACAATAGTAACATTAAATGACTCATGCCTATGCTACTGCCCAAGTTATCATTGGTTAGAAGTGATCTTTGAAGTCAGCTAGTCTAAACTGGTCTTGAAGTTGGAATCTACAACGTCTCAGTTACTTAAAAGCCTTAAGTGAGTTGGATTCCTTTACTAAACGTCTAAATTTACCAAGCTGAGGGCAACTTCCCCAGATTTTTGCAATGGTACAAAAGGAAGAGATGTGTACAGTAAACATTTCTGTATAAGAAAAAGATGTCCTAACCCTCTGTCCCTGGTCCTGGTTACTTCCCATCTAGCTGCTTCTACTGCTACTTCAACCTCCAAAAGACCTTGTCTAGAAAGAAGTAATTCACTCAGCTCTGAACTCCCCAGGGCAATTTTTCTTTGTCCTAATCACCTCCAGCTCTGCTGCCACATAGTTTCCTACTTTTTTACTTCTTTCTCTGGGAACTATAATCAAACCCAAACTGCCTTTTGTTTCACAAAAAATTGGCTCAATCCACTGCCCATTTGTTTCATTCACTATCCTAGTGATTTCCCAGGCCAAAACTCCATTCCCTGGTTATCACTGTCCTAGTCTAGTCTCCGCAAAATAGAATATAAATTCCTTGATTACATTGACTGTTTCACATTCCTGGAGCATAGTAAATGTGTGCTTAATAAATGTTTTCTCACATACTTAATGAAATTTTTTCCAAAAAGGAAAAGATTTATAGGTCCTGGCCATCATCCCACCTATTTGAAGTGATGCTTAACTCCTCAACACTACCCCAAACAAAATTATCTCAGGACACTTCCTGGACTCTAAGTGACATTTAGGGAGCAGAGTCCAACACAGAGACAGAACTTGGAAAGGCCAATGTAATGCATGAAAGGGGAAGAGCTAAATGGAAAAGGAGTCTTACCAACCAAATGGACCACACCAATTTTCCTGGTAGCTAAACTGGGAGGAGAGAGGAAAGGAAATTATTTCTAATCACAATGACTGAGTGAGCCAGGATGAAAAGCATGATGTAATCATGCCATCGGGCCCAGACAGGAGTTTTAAGTGCCTGTACAAGGTGCTACTGACAAGCCATACTAAGTAATGAGTGAGGAGGAATACAGAAGAGAAGAGAGGAAAAAGTAAGGCTCAAGGGCACTTATGCTCAACCTACAGCACTAGCTCTAATTTAATTTTCCTTTGGCTTCCCGAATGATCAGCCACATTAGCTTAGGATAAAATTTCCTTGCAGAGCAGCTAAAACTATATTTGGTAGCATTTAAGGGTGAATTTATGATCATAATATGTTAGAGATGGAAGAAACCTTAGTTGATCAATCAATCAACCATTTATCAAGTGCCTATTATGTTCTTAACCCTAGAGATGAAAAGACAAAAATAAAAGCAGTCCTGACCAGCTTGTAAACAGTTTACATTCTAAAAGAGAGGCAACGTACCCCCATATAGTGTATAAATATAACACATGCAGAGAATGATGCAAAGCAATCTTGTGGGGTGCCCAGGAACAATCCTAGGCAAAAATTGGTGACTGAGCCAAGTGTTGTAGGAAAACAAAGATTCCAAGGGGCAAAATACTCAAAAGGAAGAACCTTCCAGTCGTAAGGGACAGCCAGTGTAATGATCTAGAGATAAGAAATTGAATTCTTCTCAGAAACATCAAGTAGACCAGTTTGACTGAATTGTATAGTATGTAGAGGGGAAGTAATATATAATAGAACAACAAGAAAGTTGGGACCAGGCTGTGAAGAGGTTTAAATGCCAGACAAAGAGGTTTAACTGTGATCCAAGAAGTAACAGGAGACTATTGTTGTTTATTGAGTAGGGGAGAGGAGGAGGAAGGGTGACCTGGTCAGCTCTGAACTACAGGAAAATCACTTGGGTGGCTGTTTGGAAGATGGATGAGAGTAGGGAGGATCTTGAGGCAAAAGGACCATTTAGGAGACTAATTAGAAAAGTACAGCAGCAGTCTTACTGAGAGGTAATAAGGGTCTGAACTAGAATGGTGACTGTGTAAATGAATAGGCTATGGATAAGAAATATTGTCCAAACCCCTCATTTTATAAATAAAGAAACCAAGACCCAAGAAGATCAAATGACTTATCCGAGGCCACAAGTGGGCTTTAATTTGTCTGCCTGGTTTTTCTATGTCCCCTACTTCTTTCTTCTGTTTGATTGTAGAAAGGCTTATGTGATCTTTTTGTTTCTAAGTTTGATATATTTTAGCTAGATATCATGGAAGAAGGAGAGAAAAGATAATGTGGCCCAGTGGGTAAAAACTTAGCCATAGAGTTAGGAAGATTTGGGTCTGGCCTCTATGAGATCTGGTACTATGACCCTGGACTAGTCACTTAACATCTCAGTGTTTAAGGCAACTCTTTTAAGATCAAATTGCAGAGAAAATGAAGACCTTTACTGGTAGAAGTTTCTAAGTTCCCTCAACCAAGGAAATTAGAGATCCACTCCCTATCCCCAGGGGAAAGGACTGTTGCTACATACAAAAGATAGAGACTTTAAGGTCTGAACCAAATCTGTCTTCAGAGCCTTTATTTTAGTCATTAGGAAGCCTTCCAATAGGTAAGAACTGAAGGGTCTATTCATTCATTCAATAGGACTCATTGAGGACCTAAATCATACTTAGAAGAGAAATGCACCACCTGCCCTTGAAAAGCTCACTGTTTAACAGAGGGAACAAAACGTGCACATACAAAACAGTTAAGTCACAATACCATGATGTATTTGACTAAATGGGGCAGCTTGTAGCACAGTAGATAGAGGACTGGGCCTGCAATCAGGAAAATTCATCTTCCCAAGCCTGAGACACTTACTTAGCTCTGTGACCCTGGGCAAGTCACTTAATCTTGTGTGTCTCAGTTTCCTCATCTGTAAAATGAGCTGGAGAAGGAAATGGCAAACCACTGCAGTATCTTCATCAAGAAAACCCCATACAGGATCACAAGAAGTCAGACACAACTGAACAATAACATTTGATCAAATGTCAAAATGGATGAGCCAGATCTTAAATGCTAGAGGAGTTCAAAGAAAGGGGAGATAGCTGATGACTGGAATGCTCAGAAAAGGCCTCCTGGAGGAAGTGGGATCTAGGTTGGAGTTGGACAGATGATTAGGGTTTGCACGGGTAGAGAGGACAGGATGAGGATTCTAGTGAAGTAGAAATGATGCAAACAAAGGCACAAAGTTGAAGGGGCATGAAGTGCTCTGGAGCCAAGCCAATGAGGTTTAAGATTACTAATAAAAACAACTGAAATTTGCATAGCATTATAAAATTTTCAAAGGACTACAATGCATAGTTTATCCTCATTTAATCCATACAATAGCCCAACAAAAGGAATTGCTGCCCCATTTCAGAGAGGAGAATATTGAGGCTCAGGACAGTTGAATGACTTTCAAATCTTTAGGGATATAAAGACAAAAATAAAATAATCTCTGCACTCCAAGTATTAAATTCTATTAGATTTCATAATGCCTGAATGTTGGTGCTTCTTTTAGCTCAAATTTAAACTTCTGAGCTTCATGACATTGTAAGGGGGTATTACAGTATCATGAGTTTACAACTTGAGCCTCAGGGAGATTATAAGTGACTTTCCTGTGGTCCTTTAGGAAGTATGAGAAGCAAGTTGAAACTCGAGTCTTCCTGACATTGGTGCTGCCTTCTTATATTAAGTGAAGATTATAGACTCATGGAAGGGAGGAAGGAAGGAAGGAAGGAAGGAAGGAAGGAAGGAAGGAAGGAAGGAAGGAAGGAAGGAAGGAAGGAAGGGAGGGAGGGAGGAAGGAAGAAGGAAGGAAGGAAGGAAGGAAAGAAGGGGGTGAATGAACAAATCATTTGAATCTCTAACTGGATGTCAAGTAGACATTTTAAACTTAACATGACCAAAACTAAACTCATCTTCCTCCCCACAGACCCCACTCCTGCCTCTTCCTAACTTCCCTATTAAGTCAAGGGGCTCCACTACCCTTGGAGTAAACCAGGTTAGACCCTAGGTGTTATCCTCTCATCCACTTGGTCCATCTGGTTTCCAAGTCCTGTTGATTTTGCCTTCACAACATATCTCAACTATGACCACTTCTCTCCTCTGATGCTACCAACCACTCTGGGGCAGGTCCTCATTACCTTACGCCTAGATTATTCAAAGAGTCTGCTGCTTGGTGTCCCTACCTCCAGGCTCTCTACACTCCTGTCTATCCTCTGCTCAGCTGTCAAACTGATCTACCTAAAGTGCAGGTGTGACCATGTCTGTCTGTCTGTCTCTCTTTCCCTTCTCCCCACACCATTAAATAAACCCACTCAGTGGTTCTCTATCATCTCAGTTACAAAATCCTTTGTTTGACATTCAAAGCCCTTCACAACCTTACTCCTCCTATCTTTCCAGGTTTCTGTACTTTATGCTCCATCCCTAACTGCATTCTATAATCCAGTAACACTGGTCTCCTTACAGTTCTTCAAATAATTCACTCCATCTCCCTACTCCAGGGAATCCATGAGATGGAAACAATAAGGGAAAGCATTTCAGGCATCAGGTATACCTAGTAAAAATACAAGAAGTTAGGGGGAATATCATGTGTGAAGAAGAACAAGGAGACTAGAGTCACTGGATGTTAAGAATATGCTGGGAGTTAGGTATAAGAAGACTGGACAGGTAGCATTAGGCCAATTTATAAAGGGCTGGAGTTAATCAAGTAGAGGTGTGATGTGGTTGGACCTATACTTTATTTAGGAAGATCACTGATAAAATATTTTAAAAACAAGATGGCATCATATGATACCATGACAGTATGAATAATTCAGAAACCAAGAGCTACATGATTTGAGAGGACAAAGAAGATAAAAGGGGACTCAGAGAGTGAAATTTGAACTGAGCATAGGATAGGATTTAGACAGGTGAATGCAGGTGAGAAGAAGACTCCAAGTAATGGGGAAAGCTGCCCCTGATAATGCCAAGATGAACAATACAAACACAGGCATGAATTTATTGAAAATATGCAAATGAGATTAATTATCATCAGAGTGCTGTGGAAGCAATGGTGAAGCATTTACATACCATAGGTTAATTCAGGGCAGCTAGGAGGTACAGTGGATAGTGTGCCAAGCCTGGAGTCAGGAAGACTCATCTTCATGAGTTAAAATCTGGCCTCAGACTCTTACTAGCTGTAGGACCTTGGACAAGTCATTTCTCACTGTTTGCCTCAGTTTCCTCATCTGTAAAGTGAACTGGTTCTTCAGAAATGGCAAACCACTGCAGGATTTTTGCCAAGAAAATGGAGTCATGAAGAGTCAAACATGACTGAGATAATTGAAAAACAAGGGTTAATTCATTTGGTGAGTAGGAGCAAGGGTGATTATGTAGTTGTATGTAGACTGAGAACAGTAACTTGGGCTTCCATTTTCAGACAGTGGGGTAAAGTTAAAGCATTTTTCAATTTCCTCAGATTTAACCTCCCAAAGGAGAAGAAGAAATAAATGGAAACTATCCAAGGGTTTCCTCCCAACATTCCACTTGCCTCTTATACTTTTCTCTTTTTTTCTTTCAAATTCTTTTCAAAATTTCAAAAATAGACTGTATCTTCATTCAGACACATGGGTCATTTCTCATCTCCACTCCTATCCTCACTGAAGTTATCTGATTGCTTTCCTTAGGTCTAGGAATGCCTTTGAAGATGAAGATGAGCTTTTCCTCAGTTCTCCAGGAAAATGTGTGGCCATCAAGGGTAAAGTCTCTCATTATCAATTCATTTAAATGCGTTGGGTCTTAACAGACCCTCACATCCAATAACCAAGAAAAACGGGGTGGTGAGGAGTAGCAATCTGTGTGAAATAATTCAGCTATGAACACAGAAGAGTCCTGAGACCTTTATTAACACTGTTAAATACCTTCAACTAGAAAAATACCAATAAGAATGTTAAGCAAAGTTTGGTCTAGGGAAGGAATGCTGAAAATCAGAAGAACTTACTTTCCCACTAACTTAGTTGTGGGTCGCCATAAGCAAGTCATTTAAATCTTTTGACCTCTAATATCCTCAGACATCCCTTGAGGAGGCTACATTGGATCAGGGATTCTTAACTTAGGTGTTCTTATCCTGGAAGACAGATTTCAAGAAGTCTATGAACTTGGATGAGAAAAAAAAAACCTTACATCTTTGTTTTCAGTAATCTCTAACTAAAATTTAGCACTTCTTTCGGTTACAAATGTAGATAAAAACTCTATGCTGAGAAGGAGTCTATAGGCTTCATCAGAATGCTGAAAGTGTTCATTACCGATACAGACACACGCACACATTAAAATACAAAGGGTATCCTTTCCTTTCACACAATAGTAGCTTTTATAGATACATTTTTAAAAATCAGATGAAGAATTACAAAAAGACTAATAAAATGTTAGAGTTACCTAAAATGCCATCTAGTCCTCATTTGGACAGGTGGGTGGTACAGGGGTACCAGTCCTGGAGTCAGGAAGATTTGAGTTAGTTAAATAGATGATCTCCAAGGTCTATATTAGTTCTGAAATATCATGGTTCTATTGTAGAGATTCCTGAGTCCTTTTGGCTTTCAGCGTCCTAAAGCAGGGTCTTAGAGGCCATTGTAAGATACTTATTTTAGTGTGGAAAGCTCCAGCTGACATTGTAGATAACAGCCTAGCCATGGTCTTTCATTTGCTGACGTGTGCTATGTAAGACCTCTATACCCATGACACATAGACTCTAGTGCTGAGTTCCAAAGATACTGTGAACTCCTTATTGGGGACATCACCATTTCATACCCAGTCTATGATTCCAAGCAAGTATCTCTTAAGACTGGGCAGCCATTCTAGAAAATATAGGCAGCATTCCAGACCAAGTATAGATAGCTATTCTAGACAGGGCTTCTGAATGACACAAGTGGTGCACCCCTGTTAAAATCACTGGGCTCCCATCCCCTTGAATTCACTTACCCATGTTATATGACAGATGCAGTCTTTTTTCTTTCATATTCCTGTGCTGACTTCTTAGTTCAAAATAGCTAAAGAGTTTGTGTTCCAGTTGAGGTGACTGATTTGTACACAGGCCTGGAACGTTAGTCAGTGCTCAAGAGATGAAACACAACAGGACTCCAATTCCTTGCTGAACCTTCAGAGTACACATTCTGTCTTTAATTTCCCATTACCTACATAAAAGTTGGTCTAGTTGATTAATCAAGTTGAAAATCGAACTGCAGAAAGCCCTGGCAGTTTGAATTGCACAGAGAAATCCAGTTCTAGCCAGAAAAGCATTACAGAGGACTAAGAGGAGAGAAACCCAGGCCCCTTCACCAATCTCACAGTAATTGGCTCTCATCAAGGGAAAAGAGGTCATGTGTTCCTTTGAGTCATTATAAGGGAATTTAAATGTGTAGGCCTGAGAGGGAATTTAAAAGGTCATCTAGCTTATCAATAGAAAAGTATGCACTTATTAAATACCTACTATGCGTCAGGTATTGTGCTAGATTCTAGGGATTCAAAATAAAAAATGAAACCACCCCTTCCCCCCCAAAAAAACTTACATTCTAGTCTTAATAACCTTGTTTGCCTCAGTTTCCTCATCTGTAACAATAATACCTACCTCCCAAGATCATTATGAGAATCAAATGAGATAATCAGAAAGTGCTTAGTTAGCATTGTGACTAAATTATAATTTGTGCTATGTAAATATTAGCTGCTATTATTATTATTATTATTATTATTAGATATGGGAACTGATATCCACCCTGAGTGAACCACTACTCACATAAAGCTATAGAGCTAGTCAGTAGCAAATCCAGAACTCAGGCCTCTTGGCTCACAGTCCTACATTCATTCTGCTTCTCACAATTCAAATACAGAATTCTTCCCTAAGTAATCCTTTGTTACAGTTGTACAGTCTCACAGTCATGTCCAACTCTTTGTGATCTCATTTTGTGTTTTCTTGGCAGAGATAACAGAGTCGTTTGCCATCATCTCCACTCATTTTACAGATGAGGAAACTGAGGCAAACAGGGTTAAGTGACTTACCCAGAATCTCACAGCTGAGGCCAGATTTGAACTCATGAAGATGAACCTTCCTGACTCCAAGTCCAGTGCCCTATCCACTGTGCCACCTAGCTGCCTAGTTACTATTATTATAGTAACTAATTCATTTAAATTCTATGGTTAATACAGTGATCCACAAAAGTCACCATGGTTCATTCCTCTGCAATTGTAGGTCGTTTACACACAAAAAAAAATTATGATTTCAACAGCATTTGTTCCACATCCATCCCCAAGATTTAAGAAATTCCTAACTTTTTAGGTAGAAGTTGGCTCTCTGCCTAAACCTGCATTTATGTTTATTTCTATTTAATCCCAAGCTCTTCCATGATTGGGGCAAAATCCAGATTTTACTAGAAACATTTGGGCAACAAGATAGAGAACTTTATAGTGTCAGTTGGCACTGAGAATGAAATTGGGAACAGAGCAGATCTTTTCTCAATATTTCCTTTTAGTCTTTGAGTAGATGGGCACACTGGTAATAGTCAGCCTAGGTTTCCTGCACCAAGATGTACATGAGCTAATGGCCCTCTTCAATATCCCCTTTCTCTTCCATAGTTCAGTCCTACCTTCATTTTCTCCTTTCACTGGTTGCCTCAGGGCTGCTGGTTCTCAGCTCAGCTTTAGAAGACTCCACTCCTTCTTTTCTACTTCCAGGCATGTAATTTGTTTCTGAGACAACCCCTTCCTTTCATCAAAAGTCCTTAAGGCATGACCCAGTCTCTCAGAAGTGACCGATTGATTCAAGGAAGTATACAGGCTTTGTTCACATCAGTTCCAGTTGATTGATTCAATTAAGAATCTCTTTTAAGTGGGTGGGATAATCAATGGATCCCTCCCCACCTTTCCACCAAGTTTTCTCATGCTAGTTAGGGAGGTGGTTCTACTGAACCATAATGCAATAAGTATAGGATTTTAGGAGCATAGATTTACAACTGGAAGGGACCTTGGAGTTCAATCTCACTGTAATTATGAAGATTAGGAATTGAAGCTAGGAAAGGTTCCCCAAAGTCACACACACAGCTGACAAGTGTCTAAGGCAGGCTTTGGATTCAAAGGTTCCTGACTCCAAGGGGCAGCTAGGTGGTGCTGTGGATAGAGCACCAGTGCAGGAATCAGGAGGACCTGAGTTCAAATCTCACCTCAGACATTTGACACTCACTAGCTGTATGACCTTGGGCACATCACTTAACCCCAATCCTGGGTCATCTCCAGTCATCCTGGGTCATCTCCAGTCTTCCTGGATTCAGATGGCTCTGGAGGAGAAGTGAGGCTGGTGACCTGCTCAGCCCTCCCTCACTCAAAACAAAGTCAAGTGCAAGTCATGTCATTATTTCTCTGATGGCATGGTCTTCTTCAGCAACAAAGGATGGAACACAATCCTGACTCTAAGCACTTCACTCTACCTGTTGTGACACCTAGCTGCTTCATCAGTGTGAACATGTTAGATATTTGGAAAGGTAATGAGATACAGTGGAAAGTGCTTTGAATTTTCTATCAGAAGAACTGTCTTTGAGTTCCAATTCTGTCTCTTACTAGATGTTTTATGTCCTTAGGAAACTCACTCCTGGATTTAGTCTCTTCATCTGTAAAATGAGGCCAAGAATACCTGCTCTGCCTACCTCACAGGATTGTTATGAGGGTCAAGTGGGTTAATGTAAATGAAAGTATTTGTAATAATATTGTAATAGTTATTCAGTGCTATGCTATTTTTTTTCTTATGAAAAGTACTTATCCTCCAGTCTAAACTGAGGTCACTAAGATTGGCTATTGACCAGATGAAATGCTGTAGACAACTATAGTCTAAAATTGTCTGTCTGCCAAACATGTAGGCAAGAGATTAACAAATTAAATTTCATCCTCTGAGGTTTCTTTATAAGTGAGATCACTTCAGTTGTATTATGGGGCTCTGGATACTTCCTTTCAAATTAAATGCACATTTGCTAAGTGCCTACTGCATGTAGAATACTCTAGGTATTAGGTTTAGACAAGAACTACCCTTCCTCACCTCCTGAGATCATATTCCATTCAATTCTATTTACTTATATCAACAAGCTTAAGGATCTATTACCTGTAAGGCATTGTTGATACAAATACAGAAATGAAAAAAAAAAAAAGCAATAAAAAGAGCTTACTAAGGATACAATCAAGTAAACTGAAAAATAGATACATCAATGAAAGTAGGAAAAGAAAATCACTTTCTTAAGTAACAACCTTCAGTCAACTCAACCTTCTTTGACAGTCTGGTAAAGCCTATGGATCCCCTCTCAAAATAATGTTTTTGAATGCATATTGGATTACAAAGGAAACCAATTATATTGAAATATAATTATCAAAAAATGTATTTTAAGTGGGAAAAATCTATATATCTTTTGAAGTAAATTTAATAAAAGCCATTAGATCTTCTATAACCAAAATATCTTCACATCTCATTTTTTTTAACAAGGTAACATTTGCTTTCAAAGCACATTAATAAAGATGCATTAAACAAGTCTAACACATATCTCACAATCCTCAGAGAGCTGCTGTTTTCCTTGTCAAATCAAAGATACAAATTCCAAATGACACATTCAAAAAATTTTTTAAATTAAGGCATAGATCCCTTATACTCCAGGTTAAGAATCCTTAGACTAGATTAGGGCTTCTTAAACTTTTTTCCACCGGCAACCCCTCTTTGCATTTCAGCAGTGTTCATTGGCATTGCATGGCCTGAGGCCACATGCAGTGCAAAATACACATGTTCTGTGTTCAGAACTAAGGCTGTAGGGAAGTTGTACAATGCAACACCAGCAAGTGCTGCCAGAAACATCTCAGATTTATTACACGTTTGATTTTTAATTAAATTTTGTTCATTGCAAGTTCAAAAACCTTTTATCGCTGCCAAATTTTTCTCAACCCCATATGGGGTCCCAACCCATTGTTTAAGAAGCATTGAAACAGATGATCCCTATAGTGGAACAATGTATAGAATGCTGGATCTACACCTGTAATGTTAATGAGATTTAAGTTAATGGGAGTTAAAGATCTTCCCAACCCATTCATTGGCCTCACTTGGAGTCCATTAAGGGAAGCTTTTCTTAATCTCTAATGAAGCACTGGGTCAAGAGGGTCATGATGCCCTCTGACTCTGAAAAGTGTATATATATATACTCTGAGATGAAGTTTTGCTTTGGGGGCTTACTCTTTGGAACCTTCTTCCAAACCTTCTTCCTTCCTTCTTCCTTCTTCTTCATCTATACTCCCCCCCCCCTTTGAAAACCCAGATGTTGGTACTTCTCTCTCTGGTAACTCTCTGGTAATGGTCAGACAGTTGGATCTGTCTGTTGATCTATGATGTTGCCTATGGCCAGAGAGTTAGAAGCGTTGGTCTTTATTTCTCTGCTTGTATTTTCTCAGTTAGTATGTAATTAAAGAAGATTATTGACCCCTCAAACGTTGTTTTCCTTTTAGAAAAGCAGATCAAAGAACCTGCACTAACAGGTAATCGTGGGCATGCTAGGGTGCTTGCTGTTACAACACCCAATCAAGAAGACCTGAGTTCAAATCCTACCTCATAGTACATACTAGCTGTTTGAACCTGGGCAAATCACTTAACTTCTGGTGGTCTCATTTTTTTCATCTGTAAAATGGGGGTAGTACTAGAACCTATTTCTCAAGGTTGTTGTCATTATTATGATTCTAAAGTTCTAAGAACTTATGATTGACATTAATAGCTTGCTTTAATATAAAACATTATGCTTAACAACCTTGTGAGGTAGATAGGATGAATATTATTACCTCTATTTTACAGAAATGGGAACTAATGACTTAGCCAAGGTCCTACAACAAATAAGGGAAGAAGAAAGGACTTGAATCCAGCAGCCAAGTCTTCTGCCTTCAAGGTCAGTATTCCTCCATACTATGCCACCTGGTCTTTTGAAAGAAGCTGATCCTGTGAGATAGACAGGGCAGGTATTCTTAGCCCCATTTTACAAATGAAGAAACTAAGTCCTGGAGGGAATCTCCTAAGGACATAATAATCTAGTAAGAGACAGAATTAGGACTTGAAGAAAGGTCTTCTGGTATTAAATTCAATGTTCTTTCCACAATATCTCACTACCTTTCCTAACATCAACATGTTCACACTGGTGAAGCATCTAGGTACCACAAATGTTTATAAATTAGTAAGTTCGTACCCCTTCTCAAAATTTAGGTACTAGTGTACAGTCTTCTTGAGACTATATATCCTTCCCTTCATGTATTTCAGAAGAGAAACTGTCCAATTTAACTATTAACTACTGTAGAGTAGGTCTTTAAAGCTGTTCAAACCCCTCAATAAGCTAAGTACTACACAAAAGTGAAACAAGGGAATTGGAAGGGAGAGAGAAGGTGCTAAGATTCTAATTTGTGCCCCCAACAAAGTAAATTCAAACTTGGACCATGATATTTTCCCATTTTTGTCACAGTAGTATGGATTAGTGTAATTGAAAACCATAGTGCTACTCATTTATGAGAGTTTAATATTGTGGTGGAGGCCAGAATGACTGAAATCCAGGCTGTTTGTGCTAGGTAGTTAAGCAGGTACACAGAAATCATGTACACATTACAGAACAACCTAACCAAATGAAAACAGCAAAAAAGATGAGATTTGGTGCAGCCATTAGAATATTTCATCTTTTAGCACTGCTTAGAGTGGACCCTTTGTTTAGCTCTTTGGAATAATGTGTCATCCTATTGCATCATTTTCTAATTCTGAGTGCCTGAACTTTTCCTCTGCCATAAGGTTTTGGAAAAAGAGCATCCTTCCAGATGAAGATTGAAGTGCCCATATCTGGGAAATGCCCTCTCTTGCATAGTAATTCCAGCTAAACCCTTCATGAAAAGACATCTTTTTAATAGACTTCACAATGAGCTTTTTTCCCCCCATTTCCTAAATGTGTTCCATTGTTTTGTGTAACACTTTATTTCCATCCTATGATGAAATGACTCTTTACTATTTAAGGCTCAGTGCCACAGGTTAAAGTCACTGAAGTGACTCATATTGGATTTGTTCCCTGAAAGTTTTTGCCAGTGATGTAGATGAATTTCTTCATTGCGAGACCACTTAAGGGGATTGCTCTGCATTAGGCACCACTTCAGAGCTAATTTTCTTGCCAAAAAAGGTCCAGTAGATCCAAATAAGTCCTCAAATGGGATGAAAATGGAGGGTGAGAAAAAGGAAGCCACATGGTACAATGGAATGAGTACTGGATTTGGAGCCAAGCAACCCGACCAGAAATTTATATCTGTCCTTTAACCTCTTGAGATCTGTCTCAGTTTTCTCAACTTGATGGACTAGATAACTTAGAAAATGATTTCCCGCTCTACATCTATGATCAAGTTGAGAAAAGAAGGTCATAAAGATTATATACATAAATATCTATAGCATTATAGAATATTAGAGTTGGAAGTTAGGAGTCATCTAGTCCAATCCTTTATCATTTTGAGAGGATTATGAAATCTCATATTCAACATTTCTGACAGTCATTTACCTTTTACTTAAAGGTACTCCTCTCTCAAAACAGAATTCTCATGGCTTCATAAGGCATTCATTCCATTTTCAGACCATCAAATTTCTTTTCATTTTGCCCTACACCGTAGTGACTACTGGTGTACTGATGTACAAAAATACAAAAGAGCAAATGAAGAAAAAGATGCTGTTTAGCAGTTCCTGAAAAAGTAGCTATGTAGAAGAGATTAGTCTCCCTCTCTGGGCCTACCAATGGCAGAACTGGAGTGATGGATGAAAGCTACAGGGAGGCACATCCCAAGAGCCTTCTCCTAAAAATTAGAACAGGGACTCTTTACCTGGCACCCATGGATAGACTTCATGGGGTCTGAGAACTTGGAGGGGGGAAAATATCCCTATATTTTTATTTTCATCAATCTTTAACTGAAATACAACATTTCCATCAATTACTCTAAAACATGATTCTGAGTAACCACCAGATTTCTAAAGGGGTCCCATGATGCCAAAAAAGTTTTAGAACCCCTGAATTAGGGCATCCCAAAATGGAATCAGCTGTCTCTTGAAGTAGTGGACCACCCATTAGTGGGCATATTTAAGGAGAATCTCAGAAACCACTTCCTGAGAGACTTTATCAGTTCGTATCCCACTATGGTGTGACTTGAATAACAACGACTTAGGAGGTTAGCGACCTAGTTCCTCCACTAACTGGTAGTGTGACCTTTTTGTTTTTAATCATTTAAATTTGTTGTGAAAATCAAATGAGATCATTATTTCGTAAACTTTGAAGTGCTATATAAATATATAAATGCTGCCCTCATCATCATCATCTGTGATCCTAAAAGGACTCTTCCAAGTCTAATTATATGAGAGCTTCTAGATCTTTGCCAAAGTAAGGAAGTACTTCTAGCTGACTTAGAATGCAAAAAAAAGCAGAATCACAAATAATGGCAGGTTCTGAAAATACCCACGGCAGCTATGAAAGGAGGGAAGGAGGAAAGAGAAGAAGGAAGGACACGAGAAGGGAAGGAAGGAAATAGACATTTATGAAGCACCTACTGTACGGCAGAAAACTTGCTTTACTAACGTCATCTCATTTCACCCTGAGCGATAGGTGCTATTATCCTCATTTTACACTTGAGGAGATGGAGGCAAAGCATTATATTTTGAACATAAGACTCTGAGGAATCTTCCTGACTCCAGGCCCAACCCTCTATCCACTGAACCAGCTACCTGCCATTAGATAGGTAAGAGTTCTTGAGAGAGATTTTAGTGGATTGTAAACTTAATATGAACTAACAAGGATCTTAGGCAGCATTAAGAGAGGTGCAATTTTCAAAGCAAGGGAGGCGATAGGCATCTTGTACTCAACTGTGGTCAAATTGCCCATAGAGTATTGTGTTTAGGTACAACACTGTATTTCTAAGCATAATATTTTAGGGAGGAAATGCATAATTAAGAACTTATCCAAAGGAGGACAATCAAGATGGTGAGAAGATCTAAAAATATTCCATGACAATCACATGAAAGAATTAAAATGTTTAACCTAGAGAAGATTTAAGAAAAACATAATACCTGACTTTAAACATTGGAAATGATGTCATCTAGAACAGGGATCAGGCTTGTTCTTCTTGGTCCCAGAGGCAAAAACAGACTTTAGTTCAAAGTAAGGATAATACCCTCAAAATCACAACTGTCCAAAAGTGAAATAAGCTGCCCTGGAGGAGGCGGTAAGCTAAGAACTTCAAATGGAGCTGAGATGATCACTTACCAGAGGCATTAGAGAAGAAATTCCTGATCAGATATGGATTGGATGAAATTAAGTAAAAGGTCCATTCTAATTATGATGCTTTTTTGACGATTTTGTGACTCCTATTTATCCCTCATAGCCAATAAACTGCCAATGCTTGTCAATTCTACCTCTACAACATCTTTCACACCCCTCCTGTTCTTTCTCCTCCTATGGACACCACCCTTGTTCCAGCCCTCTTAACTTCTCATCTGGATGTCACAATAGTCATAGCCTTCATGCTTCCAGTCTCTCACTCCTTCAATCTCATGTTCCTAAAGCACATGACTGGTAGTTGAATCGCTCCCCCACTCGAAAAGCTTTAGTGACTATTACCTCTGAGATAAAATATAAATAATGTATAAAATATAGTTAGATAATCTCTAATCTGCTCCAGATTCTCTTTCTAGACTTATTTCACATTATTCATCCTCCTTCACTCTAAGTTTTAACCAAACTGACCTTCTTGTAGTTGAATTAAATTGAATTGCTTAAGGTCCCATAGTACTGAAGTCCTTTCATTCCAATTCCAAGACGCTTTACAGGGTACCACTGGGAGCAAACATGGGGTCCCTTAAGTAGCATAGCTTCAGAAATATTGGAAGGACTCTCTCCACTCAATCCTTTCTTACCAGTTTGTTGATGTCTGAAATTCCACAAGAATTATCTAACATTTAAAGATTTACAAAGCATTTTATGTAGAAAAGATTTATTTCTTTGAATTGTCATTTCATCTTTTGCTAAAATGCGAATCTCCCTGGAAAATATTACATTTTACTGTGAATGAGTTTCAGATCCTTTTCCTATGTTTTTAATGATGGAAAGATGGTGACCCTAAAGAAGGAAAGAGGAAGCTGAGGAAACAGGGGTTGAAAGTAGATACTGAAGGCACAAAGGTTTAAAGGTGCAACTGAAGGCACATTTACTTTGCAGTGCTGTCTAACACCAACTCTGCATGCCTTTTAAAGTAAATGGTAAACAGAAAAAAAATTCACTCTGGTAGTTCTGTGGAGGATGGATTGATAAAAAAAGACACTATTCCAGTAGTCCAGGCACCTGGTGGAAATGGGCTACACTACAATGATGATTAATTGAAGACATACCCCAACAGAGGAAAATGTTCTTTTTAGTTGAATGCAATGTTTTTTATGGCTTTGTGAATAATTTTCCGTAAAATGTGGAACTTGGACTGGCTCTACCAGAAACAGAGGAAGGCTTCTAGAGAATACTGACAAGGTGAAATAATGTGAGTTAGTCTCATCAAGTGGGGAGTCCTTATCCTAGCATCAAAGAACTTAGCACATAGACATGCAAACAGATAGATAGATAGATACATACATACATACATACATACATGCATACATACATACATACATATACAGACAGACAGATAGGTATATCTCAATAGAATTGGTTTCCTTTGTAATTCTGTGTATTTTATGCTATACATTTAAGAACATTTTGAGAAAGGATCCATAGGTTGCACTGCTAAAGGGATTCATGAAACAGGAGATTTAGAACCCCTCTTTTAGATAATAGCATTTTTTTTAAAAAAAAGGCAAATGGTACCTTTCGATCTAGTTTCCAGAAATGGCTTCCACTGTTATGGAAAGCTTTCAAAATCAGCTTCTAGTTTATTTACCAATTGTTCTAACATCTACAATAAATGTCACAGTAATGTCAGGAAGTCAGGCAGATATTTTGCTCTTATTTCTTTTTCTATTCTAGACATTATACTATGTTCTACTGCACAAATTATAGTGGAAAGAACAGTTATTTCCAGTATTTTAGCAAATATTTACTACTTTGTGTAAGGTATGGCATTATGCCCTTCAACAAATATATATACTATGTGTATGGTCTCTGCCTTCAAGAAATTTGCTATTTAATAAGGATCATGCACAAAAATAGCTAATGGAATGGGGGAAGCCCCTGATCTAGGGGATCTTGGGCCACTTCTGATGGGACATATGAGCTCTGGATCAGTGCTGAAACACTTGACACTTTGGGATAATACACCAATCCTTTGTTCTCTCAATGACAAAAGAAGGAGAGGGGATGGATGCATGAAAAGAGGCTTAATCATTGGTAATCTCCCAGTCTTCTTCTTCTCTCTAGAACGTGTGGTATAGAACATTTTCTGAGACTTCCCACCATCAGAAAACAAGGGTCTCTCTTATCTCCCTGTCCTAGTGCTTACATACAGCAGATAGAAAGTTTGCTGCCTATATAAGACTAAGCCTAGGCCACAGGTCCTTAAATGCTTCGGCTTTGTATTTCTTTCCCTGAGCATAGGTGATCAAACAGCAATCCTGAGATGGGTGTTTCTGCCCCAGGAAGCGACCTTATAAATCCAAGAAGTCAGGAGATTCTGAGTCTTTCAGTTGGTGCCTGCTACACTGTGGGAAGCATTCCCTTCAACTACTATAATGATTCTCAGAAGAAAAGGTGGCCACAGATGGGAGAATGAACTCAAGGCTTGGCCTGATTTACCAGAAGACATAGACCTTAAAAGAGGTGATCAGACACTACCAGAGCTGAGGTGAAAGTTAAATGCCTCTTCAAAGATATGACAAAATGGCCCATGTTTTTAGTACCAACCTCCTAGGAGATATAGATTATACATTATTACACTGAGCTTTAAGTCTTTGTCATGTGCACTTGTAAATCAATTATGGTTTATGTGCATAAATAGCTATCCTACTCCCAATCCACATTGTACCCTCAGTACATTTCTATTCTGTTTTAGGGAGATCCTAGACAGGAACCAAATCTAAGTTTTAAGTGATTTTTCCCCTTAGGGCTCTATAGTGGAGACATAAATATCCAGATCAATAAGAAAGAACCTCTATCAATAAGAAAGAAAGGAGACCTCTACCCAATCTGTAGATAAGCCTGGAACTGTTGTTGTGGTTTGTCCTTAGTTCTCCAAGAGGACCATGACCTCAGGAAGGTGTTGCTGTAACTTGTAAGTGAATTGGATTTAAGTGAGGCAGGGCTGTACAAAGTCACCAGTCCCACTCTCTCCTCAGGAACCATCTGAGTCCAGTAGCAAGATATAGATCAGGACAACTGGAGGTGACCCTGGATGGTTGACCTTCTTAATTTAAAGTCTTTTCCAAGTTTCAGTTGGACTGAAGGAGTTATCATTCAATGACTAAGGCCAGGTAAGAAATGAGGCAGAGAATGACCTCTTTCACCGAGTCAAAAAGAGCTCTAGGCTTATTAAAGGAAGAGGGCAGCTGACCAGGTCCTAGATCTACTGTTATACTAAGAGTATTTATAAGAATCAAATGAGAGGCACAATGTGTACTTTTAGAATTTCAAAGGAAGAAGCAACTATTTCTAGGTGGGTAAAAGGAAAATTTCAGGTAGAAGTAGTATTTGCGCATTCTCAAATGTGATAAACTTGTAACTTTAAAGTATTACACAACTATTATTACTAAAATTATGCTATTATTATTATTATTAAAGCTATTGATACTACTATCTTTTAGGGGGTATGGACCTATGATTTTCATGGTATAGAGAACTCTCAATGAGGAAATTCCTTTTGCCAATGGAAATTGACACCTATTCTACATCAGTCTTAGAAATTTGTCTAAGGCACTGAGAGGTTAGGGGACTTGCCCAGTGTCACACAGCATGTGTCTGAGAATTCTAGGTGTACAATATATAGAGCACTGGACCTGGAGTCAGGAAGACCTGATTCCAAATTCAGCCTCAGCTACTTACTAACTGTGTGACCTTGGACAAGTCACTTGTCAAATGATATAATATTTGCAAAGCATTTATTACACACAGTACTTGAGGCCATTTAAATCCTTATTACCTTGTCTTCCCAGAACATGAATCAAGACCTTCACTCTGAGACTGCCCCTTTATCCACTATACTAAGCTGCCTGCCACTACCATCATCATCATCCCAACTGTTACTATCCTTGTCCAGGAGAAGTGAACATACTGTCAGAACATCATTTCTCAAAATGTGGTCTCTGGACTCCTGAGGAATCCATATTCCTTTCAAAGGATCTGTGAAGTCAAAATTGTTTTCATAGTACTACTGAAACATAATTTGCCTATTTAAATACTCCTCTTTTTTCCAACTATATGTCTGTCCAAAGTCAGATTTTCTTTATGTACTTCAACTAAAAAACGTCACAACAAATTGAATGCAGAGGCCTATATGAGAATACAGTTGTCTTTGATTAAGCCAGACATTAAAGAGATTTGCAAAAAAAATATATAAAATGATACTACTCATGAATAACTTCTTTTTGTTTTGGAAAATATAGCCATTTTTCATTAAAATGTTATATAATGTTTAATGAATTCATTGTTATTTTTAATTTTTAAATTTAATTAGTTTTAATTTCTAAGACACTAAATATTGATAGATAAAACCAAATAAATGTTAATTTGTAGAAATGTAAGAAGGTCCCGAGACCAAAGCATTTGAGAACCACCATACTGGAGGAAGAGAAATGGAAGGTGTAACAGATAATCCAAAGACGGTTGACAAAGGAGTTGTTGGGTCCTTTCATAACCTGGCCCCATTCTACCCTTTTAGAATTCACATACTTTGCTCTCTCTCCCAACCTCCCACCCCACATATTCTGAGATTCAGTGATACTGTCCTTCTTGCTATTCTTTCAGACAAAACACTCCATCTCCCAACTCTAGGCATTTTCACTGGTTGCCCTTCATTCTTGGGACTCTCTCACTCCTCATCTCTACCTCCTGGCTTCCCTCCTTAAAGTCTCAGTTATGGTTGTTGAGTTGCCCAACGGATAGAACTCCAGACCTAGAGTTAGGAAAACTCATCTTCCCAAGTTCAAATCCACCCTTCAGATACTTACTAGCTGTGTGACCCTAGACAAGTCATTTAACCCTGTTTACCTCATTTTCATCATCTGTAAAATACACTAGAGAAGGAAATGGCAAACCACTCCAGTATCTTTGCCAAGAAAACCCCAAATGGGGTCACAAAGAGTTAGATACAACTTTAAAATAAATGACTGAACAACAACAAAAAGCCCCACCTGTTACAAGAAGCCTTTTCAAGTCTTCTTTAACCTTAGTGCCTTCCTTCTGAGGCTATCTCTAGTTTGTTCTGTATATATTTTGTTTGTACATGGTTGTTTGCATGTTATTTCCTTCATTAGACTGTGAATTTCTTGAGAGCAGAGACTGTCTTTTGTCTTTCTTTGCATCTCCAATGTTTGGCATAGTGCCTGGCACATAGCAGTCACTTAACAGATGCTTGTTGACTTCACTTGGTGGGGTTGTTTTTTATCATGCATCCAAAGACAACAAAAAACATTTGATGGAACACTTGGTCATCTCATGTGGAGGTATGCTTGATCTCTTTGTCAAGAGGAGAAAGATGGCAGCCAAGGGCAACACTGGTTTAGAATACAAGTTTGTTTGTAAATCTATGGGGGGAGAATGGTAAGAAAATTAAACTGCTCCATAATAAGATGAAAATCAGTGAAAGAAAAAACTTTATAGAAAGTGAGTGAAAGACCCATAAAGTCAGATTATCATGGAAGAATTCAACAATGAAACTAGAAGGAATAAGCCCTAAAGTAAACAAATATGGGAAGAGCAGATTAGACAAATTATTAAAAGAGGATATTCATCCCAGAAGGGATACAACTGTGTTAATAAGCAACCAAGTCTCATAATATACAAATACTTGCAAAAAATCTGAAACCCTGGGAGGCATAGCACAGTCCTGGGCTTAGAGTCAGGATGACCTAAATTCAAATTCAAGTAAGTGTCTGCCTCAGACATAATGGCAGCAATTCACCTCAGGCTCGATTTCCTCATCTGTAAAATAGGGGATAATAATATCTCAGAGTTGTTGTAAAGGTCAAAGGAGATAGCGTGCAAAGTGCTCACCAGAAACTTTAAAGTGCTATCAAAGGGCTGGCTATTTTGTTATGATGATGATGATGACGATGGTTATAAGAAGGGTGACAGAGAAGCTACCAGGAATTATTAGTCTATATCTCTGCTTTACCATCTCTACCAAATGTTTATGAAAATCACCTCCAGAACTCCAGTTCTGTCTTGAAGTCCTGGTAGGTAATTTCAGGGATTTGACATCATGGCTTCTACCAGTGATAGTCAGAATCATAGATTTAGATTCAGAAAGGATTCTTAAAGATCATGCAGTCCAGGGATGGGGAACCTGTGGCCTCCTAGGTCCTTGGGTCTTTTTGCCTGAGTCCAAGTTTTAGAGAAGAAATCCTTTTATTGAAGGGATTTGTTCTGTGAAGTTTGGATTTAATCAAAGGGCCACACTTGAGGGCCTACAGGGCCCCATGTGCCCACCCCTGGTAGTCTAGTACTCTCATCCTGCAGCTAAGAAAGCTGAACCCTAGAAAGGTGATATAACCTACCCACACAATTAGTAATGGGATGCAAAGGCAAACCCTCTGACTCCAAAGTCCCTGCTCTATCTAGTCTCTGTTAAACTAAGGCTACTCTTCTAGGCTGTGAACCAAAGGCTTCTCTCAGTAGGATTCCTTCCTCTTTTCTGTCATACCGTCAACCCTAAAGAAACCACCTGCCTATATTGTCTTATTAAATTGAAATTGAAGGTTGTGATACTAGTGGTTAGACTGTTGTTACTGTTCAGTCTCTTTCAGTCCTGGCTGACTCTGTGGCCCCACTTGGGGTTTTCTTGGCAAAGATATTGGAGTAGTTTGCCATTTCCTTCTCCAGCTCATTTTGCAGATGAAGAAACTGAGGCAAACAGGGTAAAGTGACTTGCCCAGGGTCACACAGCTAGTATGTATCGGAGCACAGATGATATGCCAATTCAAAGGTCCTGGTTCAAGTCTTGCAACTGACCCCCATTTGGAACATGTTGAACTACAGAATTAAAAATCTAGACAAGAAAACATGTCACATCACAACAAACCCCAATCTTTAGGACATTGAAGTCATCTGGTTTAAACAACAGTGACTGCTCTTTCCATTTTGCCTGATCTAGGAGCTATGACTCTTGAATGACTTCTCTTCCTTCTCCCAACAACAACCTATGATCCTCCTCCACTATCATTGTCACCTGACACCAGAGAAAGACCACCATAGATTAGGGAGATAAGGCAAATCCTATGATCCCAGCATGTGGAGATCTGCAAGGAGGCTGGTCCAAGAATGAGGAAAGGCAGAAACAGGTGAAGTCAATGCAGAATGGAGCGAGATAGTTAATATTTCAGCTTGCCTGGAACAGACTTCCTCAAGGGGAGGATCATGCAGTTAGGGCCTTAAAGGGATGTTGGAGCCAGATCTATGGCCAACAGGGAAGTCACTGAAAAGTTTTGAGCAGGACAGTAATGTGATCAGACTTATGCACTGGGAAGATTACTTTGGCATAGATGGGAAGTACATAATTAAAAGAGGAGTCACTGATGGTAGGGAGGCCAATTAGGAGGTACAGAAAAGATATAATAAGACCTTTATTGTTTGTGAGTCCTAATGGCAGCATTACCCCAGTGGTTTTCTTCAACAACAAAAGGAGAAAAAGCCAAGTAAACTCAGGTCCCATTCAGAGTGCTGTTGTCTGATGAGTGTAACAGGAACACTCCTAGGCTCCAAAATGGATGCAAAAGCAGAAGTGAGTTTACAAACAGAGGCCAGGAGGAGTCAAAAAGAAAGCAGACCCAAGCAATGGAGTCATGAAGTAATAGCTTATCTCTCATTGCCCCAGTACGCTGCTGCAGAAAACTTCCTATTTCCACTCTGCTCAGTGGGAGCTTGCTTCATGCAGTGGACACCTGAAATACTTGAAACACGCAACTTCTGCAGAGAAGGCAAGCTTTAGTTCCTGTCATTGAACAGGATACAAAGACTGGGAAAGAAGAAAAGAGAAAGAGAGAAAGCTTAATTCTAAACTCCAGTCCTTTCCTTCCTCACTTGAAATGGGAAGGAACAATTTTATTTTCAAATCTTATTCAATATTTGCATATCAGAAGGCAAGCATTAGGTCTTTTTCTGCCATTTAAATATTTATCCATTATGTATACCATCCCTAGGACAGTGCTAATAAGTGAGAAGTGCTGGGCAAGTAATGAATATGTGTGTGGCATTTGGTGAGTCACTTACACTCCCTGAGCTCCAGTTTCCTTATCTGTAAAAGCAAGGGACTGATCTAGAGAATTTATCTGTAAGATTCCTTCTAGACCCCAAATCCTGTGATTCTCTGGTGTCATAGCAATAACTAAATTGGGAATCACAGCATCTGAGTTTAAGTCCTGGCTTTCCCATTTAACTAGCCCTGTGGACTTGGGGAAAGTTACTTAATTTTTCGGAGCCTCAGTTTCAACGCCTATAAAATAAAGATACTGGATACTATCAGAGGGTTGTTGGGATGACCCAGTGAGCTCTCCACTGGAAATTCACCTTCTAACATGAAAATTGCTGTGCAGATGCAAGGCATTCAAGTCAATTCAACCCAATGAACATTTATTAAGCAGCTGCTACATTTCATAAAATAATTGTATTACACATGAGGGATACAAGACAAATGTAAACAAACAAACAAACAATACAGCATGGCAGGTCCATCCAGAGTTTATCATCTAAGAAGGCTGACAGACCGGTTAAGGTAAAGAAGCAGTCTAGAATGTTCCAACAAAATTTAAGAAGATTTCCCAGAGGAAATAGTTGTGTGAAGGAAGAGAACTTGCGGTTTAGTAAGATGAGCACTGAATTTGGAGTCAAGTGGCTTGAATTTGAAATTCCAGCTCTACTACTTATGCGACCTCAGGCAAGCCACTTGCCTCCTGGGGTCTCAGGGTCCTCATCTATAAAATGGGAGAGTATTAAAGGTTGCTCTTAAAATTGCTCTTAAAGGTACCATAGAGATCAAGCCCTATGATTTCAGCATGTGGAGATGTGGAAGAGGTTGTTCCAAGAATGAGGAAAGGCAGAAGCAGGTGAAGTCAATGCAGAATGGGGCAAGATAGTTCATATTCCAGCTTGCCTGGAACGGACTTCTAAAGGGGAGGATCATGCAATTAGGGCCTTAAAGGGATGTTGGAACCAGGTCTATAGCCAACAGGGAAGTCACTGAAAAGTTTCGAGCAGGACAGTGATATGATCAGACTTCTGCACCGGGAAGATTACTTTGGCATGAATGGGAAGTACATAATAGAAAGAGGAGTCACTGATGGTAGGGAGGGCAATTAGGAGGAGGCTCTTAGAATGGTCCAGAAAGACATAACAAGGGCCTGAATGGGAGTGAAAACGAGACAGATTCCAGAGACACTTCAAAGGTGGCATTGAGAGGACTGGACAACGGGATGTGAGGGAGGAAGGGAGAGAGCAGAGGAAGAATCAAAGATGACTCTGAAGTTGAAAACTTGGGTGATTGGGAAGGTGGTAGGGTCAAAACAGGAAGGGAAGTGGCTAATTAATAATTATAAATACTATTAAGGTCAAAGGTGCTATGTGAAAGGTCACAACTAATGCTTTCCTCTAATAATTAAATGTCCTCCACACAAAGACAAACTAAAGAGGGGCTCCCAAAGCCCCAAGGAAGAAAGTCTACCAAATAAGCAGCACCTTGCCTATGCTTGGCTCTCCTTTCAATCCCTACCATGGTTCTTCAGCATGTTGATTTTGCTTGAAGTGAAATCCCCACCAGCTGTAGGCATCTGGGTAGGGAGAGGAATTTTAACTGCAGGGGGAAGGGAAGGATGGAGAATGGACAGCAAATCAGGCACAAAGAACACACACTCCCTCAGACAGGGATGTCACTTCAAGACTTCCCCCAAATGAACTTTACAGAACACACACAAACGCAGCATTGTGCTGGTCTGAATCAGCCCCACAGTGGATGGTCCAAACAGCTATCAATACTCCATCCATTTCAGAGCAGGAGAGAGACCCTGAGTACACAGCACTGCCCTTTCAAGTGACTGCCTGTGGATAAGCCCCCATTTTAAGGACACCTTCAATACCACCCTTTTATCCTGTCACTGTCATAGTGGGTTTACAAAGAGCTGAGCTGAAGAGCTACTTTCTCAAGATTCACACTTTAGAAGACACCCACAGAAATCAAGACTATCCCTGGGCTGCCCTCAGCTTTGCAGCCCTAATATATACACCCAGCAATTGCTTCCCTTCCATAGACCAAGGAGTCATGTTACTTACATGGAGTAAAGGGGAGAGAGATCCAAGAGCTGACTCAGGTGTCCCCAAATTCAGAAAACTCATAACATAGAGGGCAACAGCTGAGGTTTTCATTCCATTTAAGCAGAAACTACTGGGAAGACTCAGACAACAACAGGGTTCACAAGCAGACCAGAGAATGAAGCTTTTGAAAGAAGAGGAAGTTTCACTGTACTTCCCTAAATTCATCGTTCTTCCTTCTGATGGTTACTAAACCCTTCTCTGATTCCAATACCCCAGGCATAGCTATTCTGGGAAGGCAAGTCCGATCTGTCTCATTCCATTTATTCTAAACATTGCCCAATGTATTCATTTCCAGGACACATGTACAAAACATTGGGCTGCTCTGGTTTCCTGTTTTGGAGGCAAAGGCTCTCTATTTACAGACATGTAGGGAGAACTCCTCTGCCTAACTCCCCTACTTCCATCAGATCCAATTGTCTGATTTTACTAAGCTACCCTTCCCAGATTCAGATTATTTTATGAATTTCCCTCCTTTGCCCCCATTTCTCAAGCATTCATAATGGGCTACCAAATAACATAACTGCAGACTGATAAACAAACAAACAAAAAGAATCCTTTTTCAGTCTATCTTTAGCAACACTCACCAAGATATCTTCCAACTATAGCTCATTTCTTTGACCCACAAGGGCAGGAAAAATGACAAGTGGCAAGCTAAAAATGGACAAATCCTTCCCTTTAAGCACTCCTACAAGGGCTCTCTCATTTCACTGGAGCCCGCCCTCTTAGCACTCTCCTCTGGGTTCACTGGTTTGCACCTTCTCAGGAAAAAACAAAACAAAACAAAACACCATCTCATGTTTCTACTCAATGGTTTCAAATTTAAAAAATTAAGCCAAACAACAGTTAAGACTAGAGCTCTACTTGTAGAGGTAGCTAGACTTTATTCAATTCTGTTTAAAATCTACACCTGCCAAGCAAAATGCTGACGTTAGCGAAGGCTCTTCCAATGGTTTAATTAGAAATATAAAGGCATTGGGAACAAGTCAGAGTTTTTCAAGCCCAGTCCAACCAGCCCTCTCTTCTCTGCTTCGCTTTCAAAGCAACCATGGCCAGCAAAATGGAAAATGACCGGTAAGAAGAAATCAGGGACCGTCACATCTATTGCCTCAAATAGCAGCACTTCATGTGAAAAGATCTCCATGTTATCATAACATTCAGTACAAAAATGGTCATAACTATAAGCCCTGGTCTCCCAAATCTGAGCTTCTTCCCCCAAATTCTCATGCTCTCTGCTCCCTCCATTGGTCATGTGACTATGGTGTACGGGCATTTCTCCACATCTGCAACGTCCACCAACCTCAAAAGGCCTACTTCTTTCTCATTAAGAGGTTTGCTTAGACTAGGCATGATTGGGGAATCTGTAGCCTCAAGGCAACATGTGGCTTCTAGGTCCTTGGGTATGACCTTTTGACTGAGTCTGAGTTTTATGGAACAAATCCTTTTAATAAGGGGATTTGTTCTGTGAAGTTTGGATTTGGTCAAAGGGCCTCACCTTGAGGTCACAGGTTCCCCACTCCTGGGACAGCAGTGCCGGATTACGTGTCCTGGCATGGAAACAGTGGGGTGTGAGAGGAAAAGGATAGTTCCGCGCACAAAGATAAATAATCAAAATAATCCAGTTCACTAGAGTCCTTCCTAATAAAATGAAGCCTTCACAGTAGCTGGCATCACATGAAGAAACTAATGAATTACTTGATTTTTACTTCAGCTGACAGGAGATTTCAGAAGCAAACAGGCATTGTGCTCTCTAAGCTGTGTCTGTATTCTTGAGGCCCATAGATGATAAAAGGTTTTGAGACCCTCACGTGTCACTCACTACTCTTAAGTCCCTCTCAGCCCTAAGAGAAGCTAAATGTTACAGGAAAGCTGCTTTTAAAAAAAAGAAATGGACAGAAAAGGAATTTAAAATGTAAATTAAATTGATGTCTGGTCATTCCTATCACCTTTAGATAATGATTGAACCTCACTGGTTTTCTGAACTCTGGTCTCTGGACATTTATTTCACAAGAAAGGTAAATTTATGGAGAAGTGAAAAAAGATTTGTGAATATACAGATATGGGCTGAGAACAAAACAAAATGATTTCTGGGAGCACTTAATTTGGGTGAGCATCCATTTGCGAGGGACAATCCTCCCTCAGTTTCTCCTGAATGAGAAGCTCCATTCCTGCTCTATGGAAAGGTAGTACAGGGTTCTGAGAGATGGAGATAATGAGAAGAAATACCAGTAACACACATTTCATTTTCATTTTAGTCTGCTTTCCTCTATTCTTAAAATTTTGAATTTAGCAAACAAATAAAATGAGCATTTTCATATACAAAATAGAACAGAAAAAAACAATTGTATATAAAGCCACAAATCCCTATTACATGCAATTTGCTTTATACATTAAAAAAATTAATATATAACTTTCAAAGCTGTTTTGTTGGTATGTGTTTCCTTCTGGCCTCCTATTCTCTTCTGTGCCTTTTTAAAATGTTTCATTTACCCTCTTTTCTTTTCTTTTTTTTTTTTTGAACAATTCTATTATTTACAACCTCCTTTCCCAAATCCCCCCTCAAAAAAAAAAAAAACAAAAAAAGAAGGAAAAGACTCATAATAAATATGCATAGCCAAGAAAAACAAATCCCTACATTCGTCATGTTCAACAATGTATGGTCTCATTCTGAACTGTGAATCTATTATCTCTTTGTCAGGAGGTAAGTAGCATGCTTCATCATGCATCCACTCTAATATCTGGTCGATACTGCATTGACAAACCTCTTAAGTCCTTCCACTGTTTTTCTTTATAGTGGCTGTGTAACTTGTTCTCTAAATTCTGCTCACTCCCCTCTGCCAAAATTCATGCAAGTCTTCTCAGTTGCCTTGGAAATCATCCCTTTCATCATTTCATCATACAGTATATGTAACAAGGGCTGGCCCCCACATGTAGCAGGGAGGTGTCATTGTGTGGCTCAAAGCAAGGTAGAATAGACATCTCTAGCCTCTCTTCCACCCACCCTTCTCCAAGGAAGACTTTATTTCCTACCAAGAGGAGAAATAGGCAGTTGAGACCAAAAGGCTGGCCATTCTGCTTTCCTCAAAAAGGTACCAGGCTAGAATTATATTTATCTGATCTCTTAAATATCATTAGTCTAGGGCAGGGTTTCTTAAACTTTTTCCATCTGAGACCACTTTTATGCATTTTGGAAGCCTTTGTTGGTGTTGCCTGGCCTAAGGATATGTGCAGTGGAAAGTGCGCATGCTTTGTGTTCAGAACCAAGGCTGTAGTGAAGTTTCCACTGCAACACAGGCAAGCACTGCCAGAAACACCTCAGATTCATTAAATGTTGGTCATTGTGCATTCAGAAACCTTTTCCCATTGCCAATTTTTTCTCGCCTCCATATGGAGTCTCAACCCACAGTTTAAGAAGCACTGCTTCTTAATATGGCTTTCAAGTTCAAGCTAAACTTTTGATTACTGTTCATTAATTGGGGGGAAAGAGGACCCAAGCTTTTTATCCAGTGCTTGACTCCTTTCCAACCAAATACCAGTGCCACAACAAGCATACATAAGAAATAACAAAAAACCTTATTTATCCAAGTCTATAGCAGGACATATATCAAAGAAAGTATACATACGAAAATATATACCAGACAATACATAATGGAGGAGCTCTCCTGTTGAGAGGGAGGCAACTCAACTTAACTGAAAAAGAGTGTCCCAGATCTTACCCAAGGGGAAAAGATCCTGAAGTCTATAGTATAACAAGATGGGACAAGGACATGATGAAAACTGCTAGCTCCTCTTATGTCAGCCTCTTCCTGGAGTCTTTCCCTGAAGCAATCTGAAGCAGCATGTGGCATCATCTATCTTCTCTCTCAAAGCTGGAAGCCAGAAGTGCCTGAAGCCATTGTAGAGACCAAAGAGCCTACAATAAGTGTGACTAAAGAACACACAAAGATGGAGCCTTAGAAGTGTTCTTCAGGACACAAGAGGAAGTCAGAGTCCTGTGATTTGGCATTCCATGATGATATAGGACTCCTTGAAACATGCTCCAGGACAAGTGGCTCAACTCTTGGTAGTTAAGCTACAGGATCAAAGCTCCTCAGGTGTTTCATAGGAAGGGCAACTTTCTCAGTTGAACCAGGTTAGTTTCCTATCTCTGAGGTCACAGGTTTTGAGACAAGCATCTGCCATTACCTCAGCCTATTGTTGAAACAAAAAACACTCCTCTAGAGGAGGAGAAGCCTAGGAAGCAGCTACAGAGAAAGCCACAACCCAAGAGGAAGAACATTTTGACCCATTGTGGTTACACCTGGTTGTAACTCTTCCTCTTGCTCATTCTCATTTCCATTGTGAAAGAGTTAAGTCTCTATACTGTCCCCAGCATGAGAGAGGATAGTGGGCTAGCCAACTTTCAAGGTCCTGGCTCCAGTGCTGGGGAGTTCACTGGGCTACTCCAATTTCTTTCCCTTGATGTACTAGTCTCCTTCTCTTTTCAGTGTCTCTAGTTAAAACATGGAGGCTCCTGTTCTGAACTTTCCCTTAAACCAAATAAAAGAGTCTATTACTCTCAGCATTAAGTGGTTCCTCTCATTTTCCCATTCAATGCCTTTGGTTCTCTCAATACCCTCTAACATCAAACATGAGACCAGTAATATCTTATAAGTCTATATCTACATAATGTGGGTGTTTGTAAAGTGTTTTATGGTTTTTAACTTCATTTGAGTCTCTTAGCAACCCTATGGGATAGGCAGTATATTATTTCTTTTCCATGTTACAGATGAGAAAACTGAGGATAAATGATTTGTCTTTTATGGGGCAAATAACTTTCTATCAGATCACAAATATTTTTACTTACTACCTTTCTAATGTTCTATCACTTTTCTTGTGAAGTTCCTCCTTTTGTCAGGCAAGAGATTCCTGTAAAGAAGTTCCATCTATTTTACACAGACTAGAATCCAACCTAAAACCTGTCAATAAATTGATGACTCCATGCTGCCTCCTAGTGGCGTCCTACATCCAACTAGCCTTTGACCTGGAGCAAAGGTACTTTCATAAATTTCAGATAGTGGGCTGTGTATCTTCTATTAGTTGCATCTGACTTTCATTTCCTAGAATGCATAGGTTTAAATAGTCCATCTCTATTGTCAGTGACGGGAGTGATGTGAGGATGAGGGGAAAGGAGGCAATATTAGGGTAAGGTATTTTCTCAGTGGTTACCTATTACCTACTGGATAGTGACACTGTTAATATTCCTTACTAGTCTCAAGATTCCTGTTGGCTTGAATCTTACTTTTAAAACTTCTGAGGGAAGCAAAGACTATTTGAGACTTCAATGTAGGCTTACTTAATAAGGCACAGTGATAGCATTTATCTTTAGTTCCAATGAAACTGGATAAGCCTAAAACAAAGATTGAGATTCTGAGCTAGTACTCGAATCATAGCTTTTCAGTGATTTTGACACTGTTTCAGAGCCTCCAAGTAGTAACTGAAAAATAATTCCAAGAGAGAGAAATTGTTGGGATAAATGCTTGAATACTCAAGGAATGACTGGAGAGAATGACCAGGAATTGATGATAAAAAAACATTTCCTAAAATAGATCTGGTGAGATTTCCAGTGAAACTCTGGGGGAATTTTCAAGGTCTTAGTAGTAATTACATTGAGTTCAGTCAATAATTTTCCTGAAGCAAGATCTCAGTAAATATTTGTAATATTTGAAATCAAACATTCTTTCATTGGCCCTTCAACCACTATGTCCAAGAAATCAGCTGTATGTTGAAGGGCTCTTAGGTTTCCATGTTTATAATAATCCTTTAGTTTGTCTTGTACTTTCAGGGTTTCCAAACATTCCAAATTCATTTTTCACTTTTGTTCTCACAAATACCCTGTGAGTTACACAGGCTTATCCCTCTTGTGTAAATAAGGAAACTGAGGCTCTGACTTAATTAAGTCATGCATAGTACACCATGGAACTAGAATAGGAATCAGTTGACTCCTAAATTCATTTCAGGTGTTCTGAATGAGTGAAGTTTCCACTATGTAGGATACATATGTGATTTCCATCATAATTTGTCATATTTTCATTTCTTTCTTTCATTTATCAGCACTCACCCAGAACTTAAGTTAAAATACTTACTATGCCTAAAACCTGCATTTCCTTAATACTAATTCAATAATCTATCCTCCTTTCTCCTCCCCACCCATCAATTATCCCTTAATAGCAAAGCTTTCCTCCACTAAAGCGCTTTTCTGAACCCTCACTGTGACATGCAAGTGACCCTGAGTTTCCAAAGCCAGTGGAGAGCAAATTCTAGCAAGTCCCACCAAAGTGAGACATCTTCAAACAGAATCCAGGAATAGGGTGATATTTCTGTTTTATGAGGACCAACCAAGTACAATCAAGGGAGGCTTAGCATCAAGGTGATTGGGTGTGCTGTGGCCACAGTGACTCTCAAAAACCAGTTCTATTCAGTTTAGAGCACAGAGTCTAAACTTTGGTCAAAATTAAGATTCTCATTACTTTTAACTCTATTTAAAAAGAATATTTTATAACTATTTCCATGTAAACTATTTTATTTGTAATATAACATATTTTACTTGCACTCATCCAGAATTTAAGTTAAAAATACATGCTATAACTAATAACTTTATTTCCTTAGCATGAATTTGATCATTCAAAAAGACTATTCCAAGAAGGTGTCCATAGACTTCACCAGACTGCCAAAGAGTGACACAAACAAGGTTAAGAATCCCTCCCTATTCTCGAAGGTTCACAATCCACATCAATGAACATAGAGCCCACACAAGAGGAACAAAATCACAGATCCCTGAAACATTGAGGAAATAGGATTTATTTATGGTTCCTGTACCATATGCCAGCTAGTTATCTCATAATTTGCCCAAGACGAGACTGAACTCTTCTTTCATGAGTGAAATGGACCGATTATATTTTATAGTAACATTTTTTTTATAATATTGCTCAGAGGGAGTTTCCTTACTAGGACTTAAAGGAGAGTAATGAAAGAATGAGTTTTACAGATGAAAAAAGTACTGAGATGTTTAATGACTGGCACACGTGGTCAGAACTGACTACTGCCACCAAGTGGTAAATTTTGTAGCTGGAGTAAGACGATGGACACAGCAGGCTCAATATATTTCAGTATCACCTATGTCTCTGATGACTATCAGATTTATCTACATCAGATTTATATTATGTCTTGAGATTGACAAGGCACTGTTCTCACAACAACAGTGTGAGTAAGATTGAGAGTCTTAGGTTAGCTCTGGATGAGGGAGTTGATGAGACTAATATTTGAAAAACCTTGTGAGTAGAGAGGAAGAGATGAATGTGGAGACTAGCTGGGACTCACAAGCAGAATTCATTATTTTTTTATTTCAATTTTCCTTTTGATTGCAATGCTGCCTTCTCTAGAAAATACAGTGAATTAGATAAAGTTCAGGGGATAAAGCACTAGATTTGGACTCAGGAAGACCTGGATTCAAACCCTACCTCAGACATTACTTGTGTGACTCTGGATAAGCCATTTAATCTCTGTCAGTCTCAGTTTCCTCATCTGTAAAAATGAATATCAGAATAGTAGCCACCTCACAGGATTCTTGTAAGGATCAAATAAGATAATGTATAGAAAGTACTTTACAGACTTCAAAGCAGTATTTAAATACCTATTATTTACATAGCACAACCTAAATTATTTTGAATGAGAGAAATTTCTATAATACTGAAATCTCTTTTTTTTACTTAAACTGGGTCTTTATGAAAACCTAAAATGTGTTACACTGATATCTTGTTAGTGGGGTTATATCATAAGAACATGACTGACAATGGGGGATACCATATGTACTAATATGTTCATAGGAGCACTTTTTATCATGGAAAAAAACAATTTAGTCATAAGAGATGATGGTGCAGAATGAGAGAATGAATTTTGAAAAAATAAAAAAATAAAATATTGATAAAATTATTTTTTAGAAGATGTGGCTATGGTTGGTGGTGTTGTAAACTAGTCCAAACCATTCTGAAGAACAATTTGGACCTGTGCCTAAAGGGTTCCAAAACTGTACATACCCTTTAACCCAGCAATACCATTACAAGGTATGTATCCCAAAGAGATCAAAGGAAAAGGAAAAGGACCTATATGTACAAAAATATTTATAGCAACAATTTTTGTGGTAGAAAAGAACTGGAAATTGAGGAGATGCCCATCAATTGGGAAATGGCTTAACATGTTGTGGTACATGATTGTGCTAGAATACTGTAATGCTATAAGAAATGATGAGGGGGTGGGTTCAGAAAAACCTGGGAAGACTTGGATGAACTTATGCAGAGTGAAGTAGGCAGAGCAGAAACAGAACATTGCATATAGTAGCAGTAATATTCTAGCAACGATCAACAGTGAAAGCTTTGACTACTCTAATTGACCCAATGATCTAAAATAGTTCCAAAGGACTCATGATAAAAAATGCTATCTACCTCCAGATGGAGAAGTGATGAACTCTGACTTCACATTGAAACACAGGCTTTTCTCCACTTATTTTTCTTGCTTTATTTTTTTTGCAACATTACTAATATGGAAATACATTTCGCATGATTTCCCATGTATAATTAATGTGTTGCTTGCCTTCTCAAAGAGTGAGGCAGGAACTTAGGGAGAGGGAAAATCTGGAACTCAAGATTTTTTAAAATAAATTAGATACAAAAGATATATGGCTGAAAGAAAATATAGGGTGACCTCAAAATCTACTTTGGGGCTACCAGTCTTAGTCTAAGACTTTGGGACCCCTGCATGTGTCTAGAGATGGGAAAATAGTTGAACAATCTAGGGTGTAGGAACGTAATGGAACGTTATTGAGCTCTGAGGAATACCAACTACAGTGAATATAGAGGGACCCAGAAAAATTTATATAAAATGATGGTAAAGTAAGAAAGCAGAACCAAAAGAACAATATATACAGTGACTCTGATCATGTAAATGAAGTCTCATAGAGAAGCAAGAAAACTCTGGTTAATTATTTCAGCACTGTGTTGTCAAAGTTAAAAAAGGGATGCATCTCTCCTTTTTGTTAATAATTGATTATTTATTTTTTATGAACATATTTCATGTGTTCATTAGGAAGTAACTGTTAGGTCAAAACAAAATTCATCAATAACTTTTTTTTAAAAAAAAGAAAACAAATAATGAAATGCATTATGCCCTCCCTGGATTCTTAAGCAATATATATGTAATTGAGGGACAGTTAAGTGGCATAGTGGGTAGAGTACCAGGTCTGGAATCAGGAACACCCATCTTCTGGAGTTAAATTCTGGCCTCAAATACTTACTAGCTGCATGACCCTAGGAAAGTCATTTAACCCTGTTTGCCTTAGTTTCTTTATCGATAAAATGAGAAAATGGCAAATCCCACTAGCATCTTTGCCAAGAAACCCCAAATGGAGTTATGACAAATCAGACACAACTGAAAAAATGGTTCAATAAATAGTAATTAAATCTTTTTCTTATTCATTCAAATCCATCATAATGAACATTCAAAAATACATATTTGTTGAACTCAGTGTAATTATTTATGACTCAAGGTTGTCATAATGAACATTCATTATACACTATAATGTAGCAATATTCTTAATGGGAATTAAGGTGTGTAGGATTGCTTGACCCTGAACTAAATGACTCCCAATGTTCTTTCAGCTCTTATTTTTATAGGGTTTTTGTGGTCTTGTTCCTTGCTGTCTCTTCAGGCTCCACTAGGAAAAATGAGACAGTGGTCTGTTTGTCAGCAGAGCTCACTTTCTAATCTGATCCTCTGTTTATGAAGAGGCTATAAAACTAAACTTCTTAGACTGTCACATGATAGGGTAAGTAAGGTGCCAAGGAAGGCTCCAGAGAGGAATTGCTAGTTCAACAGCTCAGAGAAAAGGCTGGCCCCCCTAAATCCTTGACCACATTACTACATATCTGAAAATACAGGAATAAGAGGGAGAATAAGGGATTCAGAGGACCTGGGTTTGATTCTTGGCTGTGCTATTTAGTACTTATATCTCAGGTCACTACAAAGTGACCAACAAGCATTTATTGAGTTCTAATGACTTGCCAATTACTGCCCTAGGCTCTAGGGATAGAAACACAAAAGTCCTTCAAGGAGTGCACATTCTGTACCAGGGAAGACAAGCATACATTTTGAAGGTTAAATGTACTGGTACCTAGGCCTCATTATCTCCCTCATCTGAAAAACGATGGGGTTAGACTAGTTGATCTCTACCTTTAATCCCTCCAACATTAGAAGGCTAAAATTTTCCAATGACTGACCTCCAGATAAGTAAGGTCATTATCATAATAATAAAAATAATTATACTTATGCTTTTAATTTTCCAAAGAATTTTCACATGTCTGTTTTCATTTTATCCTCACAACAAACTTTTAGTGTAAATAAAGCAGCTGTTTTTATCTTTCCCTAACAGAAAGGAAAAATTCTAGCACATGCAGGTCATGTGGCTTCTCTAGTTCCATAGCTAGTGTCAAAACTACTGGGTCAGACTAGAATCTGATTCTTTTCATACCCAATACTGTGCTCAGAGAAGATGGGCAGAAAGGTGTATATTTGGCCAAATACACAGGGGCCAAAACAAAAACATCATTTTACAAGATCACAGGATTCAGAGCAGATTTTAGATATTATAGATTATTAGTCTACCCTCTCATCCCCTCATTCTACAAATGAGGAAAACAGGCCCAGAGAGGGTGGGATGTGACATGTCCAAGGTAACATAAGTAGAAAGTTGCTGAACAGGGACTCTTTAGTCCTGAAATTTCAGAAAATCTTTCTTAAAATTCCGTTTCCTATTTCTTCTTGTTGTAGCAAGCACCCTGACACACATTCAGGATGACCTGCTGGCACAGGTTCTTAGAACCATTTTTCTAAGGAAAGTAACTTAAAAGGGGGCCAACAATTTTCTTTAATCACATATACCAACAGAGAAAATACAAGCAGAGAAATAAAGACCAACAGACAGGGCTCCTACCTGTCTGACCATAAGCAATATACCAAAAGTATGGCTACCCAGAGTCTCACCTGGTACACGACCTTCTTCCAAAGAGTAAGTAAGTCCCAAAGCAAAACCTCACCTTGGGGTATATATACGCTCTTCAGAGCTGGAGAGCATCATGACCTTCTTAAAGTGCCTCATTAATTAACAAAAGGTATGGGCCTTCCTACAAAACTAGCTCCCCTCTAATCAAGCTTTCCTTAAGGACTCCACCCGAAGTCTATTAATGGGTTGAGAGGATATTTAATTCTGATCACCCATGGTTGTTTACATTACACTTCTCTATAAGCATGTTAAGTCATTTCAGTCTTGTCTGACTCTTTGTGACCACATTTGAGGTATTCTTGACAAAGATACTGGAGTGGTTTACCATTTCCTTCTCCAGTTCATTTTTTTACAGATGAGAAAACTGAGGTAAACAGGATTAAGTGACTTGCCCAGCGTATGAGGCTAGAATTGAACTCAGGAAGATGAGTCTTCCTAACTCTCAGCCCAGCACCCTATCCACTGTGCCACCTAGATACCCTAGAACTTTACAGCAAGTTAATTCGATAGTTAAACTATTTCCCACAGAACCAAGTTTGAAGCAATGCCTGTTTTAAGGACCATGGTTCCCCTTATAAAAAATGGGCTTATTCTCATTTAAGAGACTTAGGGCTCTTGGGTGCAAAACTGATTTTGAGATGACTCTGGTTTCCCATACTCTGATTGAATTTACTCTACAGAGACCAACTCTTCTCATATTTAAAATCACCAGACATTCTGTCTTAGGACACAGTTGTAGTCTACATTTCCCTAATCCAGCCAATAAATAACACTTATCATATCCACATGAGCCAGATGTAAACAATTTCTAATACTTGACTCATGCTGTTTGGCCAGATAGACACTGTTTTACAACAGAAATTGAGTTAATTTTTCTTTTGCCCAGTCCTCATCCCTCTTTGTGTTGTCTCTTCTTTGAACCTGAGAGAACATTCTAACGTGACCAGGAGGCATTAGTCTTACACTCATAACTTTGATGAACTCCAGTACTCAGTTTCTGGTCATTATATTTCTTTTGGGTCTTCAGGGAAAAAAAAACAAAAAACAATGCCTGAGGACTTAAAATTCCTGAACCTCTACTTTTTCTGGTCAGCCTCTCCAATGGTTAAATCACAATCTGGTTTCCAAAAGGGTACAGAAGAACAGTTTAGAGTGACTCTGTTAACTATTGTAAATAACCAAATTAATTACAAAGGACTATGAAGGAAGTTCTCTGCATCCAGAGAAAGAACTGATAAACAGATGTATAGAATGACTTTGTGTGTGTGTGTGTGTGTGTATGTATATATATATGTGTATATATATATATATATATATATATATATATGTGTGTGTATATATATATATACACATATATATATATATATATATATATACACATACGTATTTGTGTCTAATGGTAGCCATCACTAAGGCAGGGAAGGAAGGGAAAGGGAATTAAAAAAAGGGGAAAAAGAAACTTTCATCATCACTTTATTATATGTTTAAAAGGAATAGCAAGTGTATATAACAGATTTGAAGTTTCATGTACAAATCATCTTTTCTATCATATTATATTGTGGAAATGCTTCTTTTATTCCATAAATTAAAAATAAAATAATTTTTTAAAAAATGAAAGTGGAAATCTTATGTAATATTAATTTTCTCAAGTAGCTCATAGGACTCAAAATGCATCTTTGTGGCAACATCCTGTCATCCTTTTACTGATTTATTTAAATTATTATCTTTCTAGAGTACTGTGATAGAAGAATCTTTGGGTTTGTTTTTTCCCAGGGGGATAATTATCCTCCATTGGGAACTCAACTGGGCAATTTTAATCCCACTCAGAAGTGTTCATCCTATTCCTGGAGTTTCAATCTTAAGGATACTGTGAAAATAACAGATTATAGAATCATTGATTTAAAGCTGGAAGGAACCTCAGAGAGCATTCAATTCAGTCACCTCATTTTACAGAGGAGAAAACTGAAACCTGGAAAGGTGAAGGGACTTGCCCAGAGTCACACTGGTACAAAGCTGGGAATGCAAACCAAGGTAACAGATGAGCCAATCAAATTGAATGGATTTACTGCTCTATTTGGTATCCTTGAGATAGTAAAAGAACCTACAAAGTCTCCAACACAATGGATGGATTCTTTATGGAGGAGTCACAGAAATTCACAGAAAGACATGGCCAAAAAGATGACCCAGGAGAAGGTGTGGGTTGTGATCTGTACTAGAGAAAGGACCCATGATGGTGAGATTACAGATCTACAGAAGTGTTTGAAAAAAAAAATCAGAACAAAACCAGACCAGGCGACACACTATACCTAAAACCAATCAATCAAGTAGCTAGAGAGAAGAGCTAGGAAGACAGGACCACCTCTTCCTGTTCCATGTGATTTAGACTCATGTGGTTCAGGTTTCCGTGTGATCCAAGTGGGTCACATGGGCCTATTAATGAATGGGAAAGATCTTCCCATTAAGAAGCAAAATTATATTAACAATAAGCAAATATGCATTAACAATACACACCTACATGGCCATTCCTGTCAAGGGTACCACCATCTTCCCAGTTACTGAGGCAGGCAACCTTGGCGTCCTCAACTCCTCTCTCTCATCTGCCACCACCCCATCTAATTTGTTGTCAAATCTTGTCATTTCTACCTTCCTTGTCTCTTTCTTATTCATCCCCTTCGCTCTACTACACAGCCATTGCAGTGTTTAAGCTTTCATTTCTTACCTAATAAACTAATTAGGATAATGAATTAATCTAATTAGACCCCTTGCCTCCTCTCCTCTTTCCAGTCCATCCTTTACTCACCAGCTTCAGTGATCTTTCCAATACCTCCCCATTCCCACCCCCTCCACCTCAATAAACTCCACAGTCTTCCTATTGCCTCTAGGATTAAATACAAAATCCTCTATTGGCCATTCAATGTCTTTCACACTTTGAACCCTTTCTCAGGGAGTCTTCATATATACCTCCATACACTCTTGGATCTAGCTGTATTGGCATAGTTGCTATTTCTCTCCTACAACACTCTGTTCCCACCCTCTGTGCATTTGTCCCCCGACTGTCCTTCATTCCTAGAATGGTCTCTCTTCTCATTTCTGCCTCCTAGCTTTCCTGGCATGCTTTAAAATTCAACTCAAATTCTACTTTCTTCTGGAGGCTTTTCCCAATCAGCCTGCTAACCATCACCCTATCACCTCCTCCATTAGTGTCCTCCCTCTAAGATTATTTTAATTTGAATTAATTAAGATTAATTTAATTTAGATGAATTTGATTTACCTTGCTTTATTTCTGCAACATATATCTTCCATATACATAATTACTTGTATGTTGTCTCCTCCCATTAGAATGTGAACTCCTTGGGGACAGGTGCCATGTTTTTCTTTTCTTTGCTTTTCCAACCTTTGTACAATAGTTTGTACTTGGTAAATGCTTAATAAATGCTTGTTGACTGACTGTTTGGTTGATTAATATCTATACATAAAACTCTTGGGAAAAAACTCTCCCTCCTTCTCCTTACTGTCTTTACTATGAGGTAATCTGAACCTCTAGAAAAACTGATTGATGACTTGTCCTGCATCTCCAGGTTTTCTATCTCTAAGGGGAAAAAACAGTACAAAGCTACTGATGCATTAGTTTTGTCCCTATCTAACCTCCATCATGCTTCATTCTCTGGTTTGGGTTGAGTTGGGGGCATTTAGGGAGTGGAGAGAGGACTGGACCTGTAAGTGAGAAAACTTCCTCTACCGCTACAATCAGCACCTGCTCTGCAATTGAATCGTCTTAGAAGGTTACTTCGGGGCACTGACAGGCTAAGTGATTTACCCAGAACCACAAAGCCAGTTTTGGTAGAAATAGGACTTGAACAGAGGTCTTCCTAATTTAAGGCCAACCATCTATCTATCCACCATGTCAAAACTGCCTTTCAATGAGAAGAAAAAATTTCTCGTACCCCACTAGAAACAACAGTGCCAAAGAGGAAACTGCATTTTTCTCCATACAATATAATTTCTAAACTTCAAAGTTATCTACAACTGTAAGCAGACTACACTGTACTCTGGGGTGGTCCAACTCTTCTTTGTTGGAGTCAGAGAGCTATAATGCTGACAGAAGTTTATGAAGAGACTATTAAAGGAATGGGAGAAACCAAAACAAATGCCGAAGATGTTGGCTCTGTCTGAATTGTTGTCTGAAGCAAGGCTCATCTTACAGCTAAAAGGCATGCCTGAAATTTGTCCAGGCATTAAAGTACATTTAGGAATAATTACCATAAATTTAAATGCAGAGTCTAAAGTTATGCCTATTTGTGTAATAAATTCCAAGGCAGTGTTTGGACTTCGGTTAAGAGGTTGGGAGGAGGGGGTGGGGAATGAGGGGACGGAAGGATGCATTTTGTTTAGTTCTTAAAAATTAATTTAATTTATTATACCAATTTTGATCACTAATGATCTCTTTTATGGGAACTGGTCTGAGTAGTTGTGCTATATTTCATTTCATAAGTGTTGTTACTGCAGCCATGTTTAATACACACAACCAGTCCCTCCATCTTGTTGTTGTGTTCGTCCTTCATTTTCAAAGAAGACCATGCCATCAGAGAAATGATAACATGACTTGCACTTGACTTTGTTTTGAGTGAGGGAGGGCTGCGCAGGTCACCAGCCTCACTTTTCCTCCTGAGCCATCTGGATCCAGTGACCAGATATTCATCAGGATGACTGGAGATGGCCCAGGATGCACTGGGAGACCTTGGCCTTTTAGGCTAACACCATCTGGTAAAAGCTCCAGCTGAAGGTGGGCCTGATTTACCTGAGGTCTAGTATTCATGGTCTACAGCCTCAGGCATTTTAACTTCCTTCTCAATTCTAGTTTTGTTCTCCCAAAAGGAAGTAAATAGTAGGCTTTGGTTTAATCACTACTTAAGCCAGGATAAGAGGTATGTATTTTACTCAAAACCAAGGTGTCTCACCTGTGTCCTTTCCCAGATTGTAGAAAACAATTTTGTATTCACAAACGTTACCTAGGGTTCCAGCTCCACATCCCATTCACTGTACAGTGGACTTCTCCAAATCTAAAATTCCTTTCTGTAATCTACATGGCATCTTTAGATAAGGCCTGTGCCACATACCGTATTTTCTTTAAAAATAAATACAACTGTTTAAGCCAGTTTTTTGCTTCCAAACTGAAGAAGCCTCTACTGTGCAGGAATTTCTCAGTAAGAAAGCTGCAGGAAGATGCCCAGAGTTGGAAAGATGGCAGATGTCAGGGGAGGTACAGGGATGTGGGAAACAGAACCAAGGGAGAGTGAGAAGGACCTTAAGTAAAAGCAAATATATTTATACAATCAGAGCATTTATTTTTCTTCTTTTTACTTAGTCAACAAACATTTAAGTGCTTACTCTTGGCCAGGTGCTATACTAAGTGCCAGGGTACAAAGAAAGACAAGAATAGAATTCCTGCTGAGTGGCTCACGTTCTAATGGGGGAGGAAACAGGTAAAAAAATCCCAACTAAGTATATACAAGAGTATATGGTGTAAACAGAAGGTAATCTCAGAGGGAAGGCATTAGCAACTGGGGGAAAGGAGATAGAAGAGAGGAGGACCAAGAAAGGCTTCTTGCAGAAGGAAGGATTTCAGCTGTCTATTTTTTTTTTTTTTTACATTTTGATCTATTTTATTTTTATTTGGTGGAATAAAACAAGTTTTTCTATAACATAGTATAATAAAAAAGATGATTGAATATGAAACTACAAATCTATTATGTACAATTTGCTATTCCTTTTAAATATATAATAAAGTTATCATGTAAATTTCTCTTATTTTCCTCCCTCTCCGCCACCGCCCTAGATATTAGACAGAAATATGTGTAGGTATGTAAAACTATTCTATATATATACTTCTATTTATCAGTTCTTTCTCTGGAGGCAGATAGTCTTGTTTCATATGTCCTTTGTAGTCAGTTTAGGTATTTATAGCAGTCAAAATGACTTTATGCACCTAAAGTTGTTCTTAAAACAATACTGACGTTACTGCACACAACACTATCCTGGTTCTGGTCATTTCATTCTTCATGTTTCATGAAAGTCTTTGTATGTTTTCCTAAGGTCATCGAGTTCATCATTTTTTATGGCACAATAGTATTCCACCACAATCATATACCACAACTTGATCAGTAGTTCCCCAATTGACAGGCATTCCAGTAATTTCTAGTTCTTTCTCACCACAAAGAGAGCTGCTATTAATATTTTAGAACATATAGGTTCTTTTCCTTTTTCCCTAATCATCTTTAGAAATAGACTTAGTAGTGGTATTGCTGGGTCAAAGGCTATAGGCAGCTTAGTAACTCTTTGGGTATAATGCCTGATTGCTCTCCAAAATGGTTGGATCAGTTCACAATTCTACCAACAATGAATTAGTGTCCCAATTTTTCCATGTTCCCTCCAACATTTATTGCTTTCCCCTTTAACCATTTTAGCCAACCTGACAAGCATAAAATGATATCTCAAGGTTGTTTTTATTTGCATTTCTCTAATCAGTCATGATTCAGCTGTGTTTTAAAGGAGCTCAAGAAAGTAAGGAGGCAGAGGTAAGGAGGGAGAGCCCAAGGACAGGGGCCAGTCAGTGCAAGGGCAATGATTCTAGACATGGGGTGACTTGTGAAATGAATAGCACTTAGGTCCAGCGTACTAAGGTCATAGAGTATATGGAAAGAAATGAATGCAAGGCTGAAGGTATCAGTCAAATGGAGAGGTGGGAGCAGGACAGCTGTCACATAGCCACAGTATAATTGTGAGAGAAAAGGCGAGGGACCCTATTCTAACAGTGCCAGGGGCAAAATAACCTAGACACGACTTTCATCATCCCTGTAGGTACCATCTACCAACTGCAAGCACTTTCACTGCCTGTCCTCCCATGCCTAAAATATTTATCTCATCTCTACCTCCTGGTTTTCCTGGCTTCCTTCAAAGCCCAACTAAAATCCCACCTTCTACAAAAAATCTTCCTCATTCTTTCAATGCCTGTACCTTTCCTTTGTTGATTTTTCTCCAAACATCCTGTATCTATGGTGTGGCCTTTTTCATGTTGTCTCCTCCATTAGACAGTGAGCTCACTGAGGGTAGGGACTGTCTTCTCCTTTGATTTATATCTCCATCATTTAGCACAGTGCCTGGTAGGCATTTGATAAGGATTTGTTGAGAGACTGACAGTTGTTTTGACAAAAGCACAAGTTATGAAGGAAATAGTTTATCTTGTAATTCTACTGTAGATTGGATTTATCTTTGCTCACCAAATATTATTTGATAAAAAAAATCCCTTCTTTTTAAAAAAAATCACTTTGCTCAGTAAGTTGAGAGACAGCTTACAGAGGATTAATTAGACAGAAGCGGAAACAAATGCCTCTACTTTATAAGGCATAGGGGAAGCCAAGAAAAAGAAGGCTATTCCAGAAGAAAAAAATGTGTTCAGAGGACAAAACATGGCTTTGAAGTGGTGGGATGCTCTGAGAAACAATAATAAAAACCCATCTTTGCAAATCACTTTCATGAAGGTTGTATGATGGATAAGGGAAAGAGATCCAGACCAGGAATCAAAAGGCTCAGACTGAATACCAGTTTGACACTAATTACCCATGAGACATTGGATAATTTAGTTTTCTATGCCAGGCCTCCATTTCCTCAACTGTAAAATGATATATTAGCATGACATCTCCAGTCCTCTCCTCTAATATTCTTTAATATTCATTATCTTTTGTGATTCTCACAACTCTCTAAGAGGAAACATGTGGCAGTTTTTGCTCCCCATTTTGCGGATGAGAAAACTGAAGCACTAAGACATTAAACAGCTTGCCCCTAGTTACAGAGTTAATAAGAAGAGTAACGAGGACTCCAACCTGGTCTTCTGCTTCCAGATACAGTGGTTCTTTAACCACATCAGGTGAATTCAAGGATGCAGACTGAGCTGTCTTTAAAGAGCAAAGCAGCATTAATAATACAACTAGATCTTTGTTGGCTGAAAGAGTGAAAAACTCAGAAAAAGGAGGACAAAGTAGAGTTATCCCAAGCAAGTTAAAAAGTTTTGGGAAAAAAACTACATTTTTCTCTATTTAATACTGGTCTATTTAGTATTCTTGCTCACAACTAGGTGGTGCAGTGGATACAATACTGGTTCTGGAGTCTAAAAGCCCTGAGTTCAAATCCAGCCTCAGATCCTTACTAACTGTATGACCCTGGACAAGTCACTTAACTTCTGTGCGCTTCAGTTTCTTAAACTGTAAAATGGGGATAATAACAGCACCTACCTCAGAGATTTTTTGTGCGAATCAAATGAGATAATGTTTGTAAATCTCTTAACACAGTGCCAGGCACACGATAGACATTAATAAATGTTTGTTTCCTTCCTTTTCTTCTTTCCTAATTATTATCGATTGGTTTCTTTAATTTTCAAAAGTAAATTAGCTAGTTTCTGTTTTGTTATTATAAATAGTAATATATCTTTCTTTCTATAAAACTTAGGGAGATTGAGGAAGTGTTTCCTCAGTAGTCTCAGTTTTTCATGCCTAAAGGATTCCTCATCTAAAATCTGTCCCTGATAGTCTCCTCTATAAAGACTGTACTTATAGAAAGTATTGGCAAAAACCACAGTAAAGACATTGACTGGGAAAGGATTAAGACATGCCTTAAAACCTGAAATGTTACAGGAATGATTTCAGATATAATGAGCATATGTACCCCTGGGGATTCCATATTGGAGATTCCCTGAAACTTTAACTTCCTTTTAAACAGGTAGTAGTTTAGACACCCAGAAAAAGAATACAGAATCATAAGGCTTAGGTTAGGTGCCTGGCACTCAATAGGTGTTTAATAAATGCTTGTTGATCATGAGTGAGTTTGAGTTACAAACTGACTTCAGGCTAAAACAAACAAAATCAAAGACAGTTTATCAGCGTTACAAGGCATGCTTCTCTTTGGGTGCCAAAAGAGCTACTAGACACTAGCCTGATTTTATTAAATATAAGAATAAAGTACTATGAAGTGTTGCACCCACTCTCAAGTTAAATGTTCTACCCAGCCCAAGAGGGAGCACCAGGTAAGTGCCATGCTCTCTATGGTTCTCAGAGATGGCTACCTTCTGGGAGTCCTCAATTCTGTCCTTAGTCTAAAGGATGTGATCAATGTAGATTTATCCTATAAGACTGCTCGGAAGCACCCTGCCCACTAGGAAATTTCCACTTCCTTCTGGATCTCCTATCTCGATGTGTTTTCATCCCAGTAACCATGGTAAAATTGTCAGTCATGTTAAAGAATGCTTACTGTATGCAGTGTATTTATGAAAAGGCATGAAATGATTTCTGTAGTTTGGGTATCCCAGGCTCTGGGAGGAGAGAGGGTGTGGGGTATAGAGCTGAGCTCTATTTTAAGCCCAGAAACATGGCCTGTCCCTTTTCCTCTGTTCCTCCAGTCTCCTGAGGAGATCTTTTGCTGCACAAAATAACCCAGGACTGACTGTTGAAGCCTGAGCAGAGACCCCAGCAAATTTCATCACCTTGGAACCTAGACTTCCATGGCACTGGAAAGAGGGAGGGAGGCCTAAGTGTGAGGATGGGCTTTGTTGCAAGCACATGTGTCAGGTCTTTGAGTTGACTGTATAGCCTCATAAGCTTGGTGGGTAGTGGAGGAGAGAGTGCAGTGTCAGTTCATGGACTTGTTGGTTTTTTCATTCTGAATGTTCTAGGGGGTGGGATACCTGCGGCCTGAAGGCCACATGTGATCCTCTAGGTCCTTAATTGCAGCCCTTTGACTGAATCCAAAGTTCACAGAACAAATCCTTATTGGATTCAGTCAAAGGGCCACACTTGAGGACCTAGAGGGTCACATGTGTCCTTGAGGCTGCAGGTTTCCCACCTCTGTATGGAAAGAACTGAAAATGCTTTACCTTTGGCACATCCTCTCTGTTTTCAAGACATCTGAGAGGCTATAGGGATCAGAGGAGTCTAGTCCTCCATCTTGTTGGTCATGTAACCCACAAGTCCCTTTTCCAACTTTTTAAAGAGCATAAGGGTATACCTTGGTCCATTTTGTCTCTGATGTTTATCCACCTAACATCAGAAATGAATGAACATAAAGAAACAAAAGAAGCAGAGATGCCATATGTTCCTGACCACGTGCCAATCAGGCAGCGCATGGGGAGACAGAGTACTTTCTGTCACTACCTTCCCCATGCAGATCCCACAGCATTTCTTCCTCTTCCAGGAAAACTGAAGGAGTTCTTATATGTAGCGTTATCCTTACTTTACAGTTGAAGGAATGGCTTTTTTTCTAGGGCTAACCTTACTTTCGCTACTGTTTCACCTCCCCTAGTGGAGAGTAGAAATTCCTCCTCCATGTAAGGAGGGAACATAGGTTAGTCATCTTTTCATTTCTTATCCACCTATACTCCTCTGGACTTCATTCTGCCCCCCTTTACAAGTTACTTTCCACCCTTTTCTACTCTTTTTTGTTAATTTATCTTTCACCATTAGATTGTAAGCTCCTGGAGGTCAGGGACTGTCTTTTGCTTTTCTTTGTATCCCCAGGGCTTAGCACAGGCCCCGGTCCTTAATAAACAATGTTTAATAACAGACTGACTATACTAAGTCTCCATGTCAGAATATGAGGAGCATCTCTACAAGATCCCATGTGCACCCAAATACAAAATCTACTTCTAAATGGTCAACTGGGGACTAAGCCCGGAGTTAAGAGGAAGCCCCAGGTCCACTCCATCAAAAGCAAGACAAAGCAAGAGTTTTCTCCTTGACTTTCTAGCTTCTCAAGCTATATTTTTCTCCTTTTTGCTTCTGTTCTTCCTCTTCCCAGCCTTTTGGGATCCCTCTTGGATTCTTCCAAGTGAGAAACTTCCAATTTTTCTAATCAGTTGGTACCTCCTAACCTGTGACTTCATAACAAGATAAAATCATAGATTTGGAGCTGGAAGGAATACAAATAGTCATCTACTCCAACCCCCTCATTTTACAGATAAGAGAACTGAAACCCAGAGAAGTTAAATGACTTGTCCTAAGTTACACAGGTAGTAAGTGGGAGAGCTGGGATTTGAACTCCAGACCTCAAATTGCAAAACCGGTAATTTCCCATTAGAGATGGGGAACCAATCAGATGCTCCTGATTGGGAGTCCCACTTCCCTGTCTCCATAGAATACTTAAGGCTCTGATCCCTGAGCAACTTTTAAAATAGAACTTACCCTGAAGTATGCAGTGATTATGAATAGTGAGAGCTTGGCCTCTCCATGAGTAGCATGCTTTCCAGACCAGCATGGACTGCCTTCTCTTATCATGAGGAATACTATTCCCAGGGCTCTTGAATGGTGCTCCTTATAACATAGACAAACATACACACATATATATATACATATATGTGCATGTATACATATATAAGTATAGATAGAGATATATACAGTAGATATAATAGGCATAGATATAGTAGAAATAGACAGATATAGTAGATATAGATACAGTAGATATAGACATAGATATAGATTTTGCTTTAGTTCTCCCCCCCCCCCCCCCATGTGTGTATGTATATGTTTGGTCATGTCTGGGATGGTGGTGAGTTAGTTGGTTGGAGGTGTCTTTCCTGGCCTCAGCATGCCTGGAGAAGGGGGGAGGGGCAGAGATTTAGACCTCTGTCCTCATTTAGAGGTTTTAGTCCCAAATCCCCACAGGTTGCCCCTAGTATTCTTTTACTTTCCTTGTCTCCCCTTTGGTGTTCATTTGGGTAGTTCATATGCAGTTTTAGGTGGGTGGGTTGTGTGCGTTGGGTGGGGGGGGGGGGGGGGAGAGGTGGAATGTCTTCCCTTAAGCCAAATAAAAAAGGCCTCTTGTTTTCCTCACTGACCGCCTCACCTAATTCTTCTGTGTGGGACAGAGAACGACTGGAACTGTGATTTCATCCCTTGTTAAGAAAGGCCCTCTACCAATGCAGGTTGGCACCATCTCTGCAATTTACGGTCTTAAAGAGCTGTCCAAACACAGGTGATAAACATGTGGCCAGAATGCAGCCCGCAACACTTCTGAGGGTGGCATGAACTGGATTAAAATGTAACAAAATAAATAAAAATAGAATAAAAAACATAGATAATATCACATCTTAAAAATAAGTCAATGTGCAGGGTCCACAGGAATCCTTAGGTATAGAATAGTGACCCCATTTCTATTGGGGTTTGACACACTGGTCTAGAACACTGGGGAGTTAGGGGATGTGCTCAGGGTGACCCAGACAGTATGAGTCAGAAACAGCACTTAAACCTTCCTGGCTCCAAAGTCACCTTTCTAACCATTGTGCAATGCTGCCTGTCATAGACTGCTAGAATTGAGAGGGACCCATGAGATTGTAAAGTTCAAACTTTTTTACTTTACAAATGAGGAAATAGACCCAGTGGAGTCAAATGAAGGAAGTATTATTAAATACTTGTGTGTTCCAAACCCTTTATAAATATTATCTCATGATCTTCACAACAACCCTAGAAGGTAGTACTTTATTATTCTTATTTTACAGTTAAGGAAACTGAGGCAGACAGAGGTTAAGTGACTTGCCCATAATCACACACAGCCAGTAGTGTCTAAAGTCAGGTTTTCCTAACTCTAGGCCCAGCATTCTATCCACTGTGACTCCTAAGTGCTAAATGAACCACATGGTACACAGTTGATTAATAATAAAACATGGCTACAATCCAAGTATCCTGACTCCTTATCCTGTGATTTTTCAGTGAATTTAACCAAAATTTTCTTCCAAAACAATGAAATAAACCTTTATCGATATGTCAAGTATTAGAGAATAACCTTAGATCACCTTGACATCAGACTATTAGGACACTGAATGAAGGGAACCTATCCAAAGAAATCTCAAAGTAGAATTTCCATGCAAAATTAGGCTAAAGTAGCACTACAGACCAGATTCTAATCTCTGCTGCACAATGTGTATAAAGCTGCATATCGAGAAGTTCAGCCACACAGAACAGAGGTAAATTTGTCAATACAACCAATCATGTGTGTCTAAAATAATCTGGCCTCATGGGTCTTGTTCAAACAAAGGCAAGGCATGTAGACTTGGCTGAAATACCATGCAATCACATGCTGAAATGCCTCCAGCCCCCATGGATTACATTGAGTTTTTCTGGTCTCTCGCCCTTGGCTTTGGACCTTGATCCCTAGAACAGGTATGGGTGGGGCTTTGGATGACTAACTTTGATCTCCAGCTTTTTCTCTAACCCTAGGATTTTTTTTCTCCCTAGAAAAGAAATACAGTGAAGGAAGCTTGGTAGCCATGAACTTGGAAAGCTTGAATTTACTCTGCTGTCCTATACCAAGATTCCAATTTTTGCTTTCCGTATTGAATCCCAGTAACTAGAGACCTTGAAGCAGTCTCTCTCTCTTTAGGCAGTTAGGTGAGTATGAGAGAACACTGGACTTGGAGTCAGGAAGACCTGAGTTCAAATTCTGATTCAGATATATAATAATAATAATAATGTAATTTATATAATGAATCCAATTCTGTTGTCTTTGGAAACAGAGAACATAGTGATGGTTTCTTGGTCCCTTACTCTATTTCTTTGACCAGGTGTGAGTCCTTGGGGTTAGCCTGCACTTCTCTACTGTCTTGACCTAGGTCAAAATGAGTCCTGATTATTGACCACCAATAAGGAGGGAGATGGAGGAAGAGTACTTGGAGAATTTAAGACCAACCTCCTTCCCAGTCATAATTTGCTTTTACTATATTTTTGACTCCCATATAGTCTGATCACTGATTTCTGACATTGACACACACCGTGAGGAAGGGAGTGGCTCAGAAAAGCTGTCTAGGTCATGGCTTTTCTCTGATCTTAAAATGTAGATTCATAGCAGCCAAGATCATTTGGGGATAGGAGTATTTTCCATACTCAAAGCCCAAGTTACTTGATGAAATAGTAGATTTACTAGACCAGCTGTGAGAGAGAAAAACAAAGGATACACATAGTACATGCTCTCCCAGAGTCCTCCAGGGGAGATGCTTTGATACAAGGCATAATAATAACACAAAAGGAAAGAAAAAAAGAAAAAAAAAACTTTGGAAATTCCCAAAAGTGTGTGTTTGTTGAGATGGGGCAAGAGGGGCGGGGGAGGAAGCAGAAGAAGAGGGAGAGGTGAGAGGAAAAGAGAACTGATTAGTTCTCCAGATTTTTGCTACCTTCACAAAATATTGCTCACTCTCCTTAACATGGATAACCTAAAGATCAAAGAAACTGACACCAATAGGGTTGATTGCTCTGTGACCTTTATATACCATCTGATTACAACCTTCTGGCAAAGTGGGAGCCGCTGGGACCTTCTGGATGCAAGTACCCTGGCTACTTCCTATATCTTGAGTTTCCTCTGTCCTGCTTTCCTATTCTATTAATACTCTGATGATTCCAATCTGTCTAACTTTGTCTACTGATTCTCCATAGCTTGGTATCTGTTTTCCACTCAAAAAGGGAAGTGCAGTCCTGAGATCCTGACAGCCTCAAGTCTGATGGTATATAATCTGCCTTTACTGTTCCTATCCACTGGGTACAGAGAAGTAAATGTGTTTGGATTCCTAAACAATAAGATAAATTTCACTTTTAGGTTATGTATTTGTAGGTTGAACATCATTTTATTTTTCTTTTAAAAAGTAAATTTTACTTTTTCTTTAAAAAAAAATTCTGTCACTTTTTATATCACATCCCATTCATTTCTAAATTTATCTCTCCCTTTTCCTCTATCCAGAAAGCCATCTTTTATAACAAGAACAAAGAGAGAGAAGTTCAGTAAAAATCAATCAATCCATCAATTGTGTCTGACAGTACATGCAATATTCCACACCCATAATTCCCCATCTTTTTGAAGGGGGGGTTGGGAGGAGGGATATTCTTATTGAAATGCTATTGAAATTAAAATGTTAAGTTCTAAAAAAAAAAAAATCTCCTGCCTGATGAGGAGCAAAAGATAGCAGAAAGCTTCAGTATCAGACTTTTAGGGCTGCCTCTGGATAGCACTCTAGTTTGGTCATTTTCTACTAAACATTAACTTTTCATTCACTGAACAGCACAGAAGCCCCCTTGCCCTTGTAACTGTCACCGTGTAATCAAACCAGATGATGTTTTGTTTTGTTTCTTGCTTTCAGGAGTGTCAGGGCAGGGGGAGAGGGGGGGGTCACTGATTTGATGAGCTTTCCCCATTTTTTTTAAAGAGAGGCTATAGATTAAAGTCTAACCATAAAACACTTTACCCCCATTGCTGCTGAGTTCACAGGCCAGAAAAGTCAATTCAATGGCTTGTTCAGTATAGCACATTAGAAACATGAAAATGTCCCTTTCAAATTTAGTTCAGCTGCTAAAGTTCTGAATAAATCAAGCCAAGTTTTTGCAAAGTGCAATAATTCAACAAGTGATATCTAAGCCTCTACCTCGTGACAGTTGTTCTGTGTTTCACTTGGCCTAATCTAGAAATGTAGACCTGAAGAAATTATTTCATTGAGTCCTTGCCCTTTTACAAAGCCATGGCCAGGCATACCTCAAGAGAGGAATGGCTAAAAGATGGAAACAGGAAGTTTAAAAAGGAAGACATCTTAGCTATCAATAGTCATACCAGTAAGATAAATGCTCCAAATCACTAATAATTAGAAAGAGGCAAATTAAAGTTAACTCTGAGGTCCTATCTCATATCCAATAGGTTGACAAAGATGACAAAAAGGGAAAATGACAATTGTTGGAAGATCTGTAGGAAAACAGGCACACAGATGTGCTACTGATGGAACTGTAATTTGATCCACCCTTTCTGAAGAGTGATTTGGAACTGTGCCCTTAAAGTTAGCAATCCATGCATGCCCTTTGACCCAGCCATACCACTACTAGACCTCTACTCCTAAAAGATCAATGAAAGAGGGACAGGACCCATATGAATGAGAGTATTCATAGCAGTTCTTTTTGGAGTAGCAAAAAACTAGAAACTAAAGCAGTGGGGGTGTAACCACCTAACAGAAAATAGTTAAACAAGTTATGGCATGCAAATATAATGAAATATTATTGCACCATAAGAAAGGGATCGTTTCAGAGAAATTGGGAAGACCTGTATGAGCTGAACTGAACAGGGCCAGGAGAACAATTTACACAACAGTAACATTATAAAGAAAAACAACTTTGAAAAACTTAAGGATTCTAATCAATGCAACTGCAAACCAAGATTCCAGAAGACTGAAAATGAATTACACTAGCTGCCTTCTTGTCAGAGAGCTGATAGATTCAGAATGCAGAATGGCATTTTTGGACCCAACCAATGTGAGAATTCACTTTGTTTGATGATGAATATTTGTTATGAGGGATTTATTGTTGTAATCAATTGTTGAGAGAGGGAAGAAGTAGGAAGGAAAAAAACAAATGTTTATTAATTGAAAAAATTAAACTTAAAAAATGTGGTCAGTGCCTATGCTCACTTAAATCTGAATATTAATTACACCCTCCCGCCCCCCAAAAATTATATTTCTCTCCATTTCTTTCTGTCTATGGTGAAAGACTGCAACAGTTTGAGTTTCGGTCCAAGCTCTGCCACTTTGTAGCTACATGTCCTGGTTCAGTTCTCTGAAATTCTATCATGTGAAAGACAAAAGAGAATACTTCAGGCCCTCCTGCCTGAACCTTTGCAACAACCATCTTCTGGAAAATGCAGATAATAATATTTACTTGCATTAGCTGACCGAAACAACATTATAATTAGAATGATTGTAATGGACCAGAAGTTATCCCCTACCCAGTGTTGGAATCTCTTTCACAACATGGCGGACTATCCATAAAACATTTATTTAGCACCTGACTGGTAATCATTTATCTTCTGCTTAATATCTGCTTGGGACCATCCCAGTACTTGTTTTTGGAAGGCAGAATATTAGGAAGTTTTTTCCTTACACTGAGCCAAAATCTCCCTACTTGTACCTAGGAGATACTGCTCCTCACTCTGCCCTCTGGGACCTAACAAACTAATCAATAAGCATTTATTAAACACCTACTACATCCCAGGCACTATGCTAGATGCTAGGGGTACAAAGGCAAAAATGAAATAGACCCTGCCCTCACAGAGCTTACATTTTATTAGGGGTAATGAGATATACAACATGATTTTTAAGGGAGAGGATTAGTAGCTTGAGGGATCAAGTTAACACCTCTAGGCAGAGATGGGATCTGAGCTGAGCTTTAAAGCAGACTAGGGATTTTGAGAGTGCAAAGAGAGTGCATGCTAGTAATGGAAATAGCCTGAGCAAAAGCATGGAGATAAGAGATGGCAAATCATGTATCTTTACAAGATATCAGTTTGGTTGGACCAGAAGATTCATATATTATAAGCTTGGAAAGTTATGGAAGCAGATAGTAAAGGCTAAATGCCAAACACAGGAATTGGTATTTTAATAGAGAAGCAAAAGGGATCCACTGGAGTCACACCCAGGGGAATGACATGGTCAAAATTCCTGGAATTAGGAATATCCTTAGTAGCTATGAGAAGGATGAATGAAAGAGGCAGGCAGAAAGAGTATTTAAGAGGTTATTGCAAGAGTCCAGGCAGGAGGTAAGGAGGGCCTGAAGTATTGCTTCCTATTTCACATGACAGCTTTTCAAAATATTCGAAGACAGCTATCCTGTCTTCTCTAGGCTAAGCATCCCCATTTTCCTCCACAGATGATAATATATGACAGGCACTTGGTAACCATAGTATCATAGAAATGTCAGTGCACGGTAGTGTTTTTATTCCTGGAACATACATCTTGCTGTTCTCTATGGATAAATAAATGAATAAAACATTTATTAAGCATTAGCCCCATGAAAAACCCTGCAAACACTGGGGATACAAATAGAATTTTAAGACAGTTGCTCCTCTCAAGAAAAGCTCACATTCTAATGGAAGAGACAACACATATGGAACTTTTCAGCTACAAGTCAGATGACAGAGTCCCGTGGTCCCTAGAGTTCAGTGGCAAAGCTTATGTCAGCGCCTCTTCTTTAATGTCATTTCGGCTAAAATCTATGTAGGTCTGTGGTCCAATGGCAGGGATATCCCCTTTCTGCCCCAGCCCCCATCCCAAGCTGCCTTACTCAGAGCATCTGTCTGTTACTTTATGCTCCATTTAAGCTGCTTGGGCAGAGCTCCTCCAGATTTTCAAACCTGCTCACTTTTTACTTCCAACATTTGAGTCTCCCTCGGCAAATAGGCCATTTGGAAGATGATGGGTAAAAGGAGTCGTAAAAGCAAGCACCTCGACATACAGAGGAGGGCCTGCTATCACGGGTTCTTGGATCTGCTTTTCTAAAAGGAAAGGCAACTTTTGAGGGGTCAACAACCACTTTAATCAAGCACAAATATCATTCCCTTAGTTCAGCGGGAAAAGTCAGCACCCTGAACTTCAGAGAAAATTCAGAGAAATAATAATCAACAGACAGGGCTTCCCACCACTTGACATAAGCGATACACACAACACAGATCAACAGACAGAGTCAGCTATCTGACCATTACACACATACATAGTTACCAGACAGAGAAGCACCAACACCTGGGTTTTCAAAGCCAGGGGGCTCCTTAGAGGCTGCCCAGAATCTCATCTGACCAAATATTTCCAGTGAATAAGCCCCAAAGTAAAACCTCACCTCAGAGTATTTATACATTTTTCAGGGTCAGAAGGCATCACAACACTTGAGAACCAGAGTATGAGAAATTAACAAAAGGTGTGGGCCTCCCCTAACCAAACTTCCCTTAATGGGCAGGCCTATTAATGGGCGGGGAAGATCTTTAATCTCATTAACATTACAGGAGTTCATATTGCACTGAATCTTCAAAGGTTGTGATCCAACTTTCCAGGAAAAAAAAAGAGCCATTTAAACAGCTAAGTTGAGGCTTATCCTTTATAGGAAGGGTTTAGAAACTGGACAGCTGCTAGTCTGTGATGTGGTAGGTAGAACGCATTCAACCATTGACTAGAGGGTTAAATTCACTAGATGGGTAACTTTTAAGGTTACCTTCTGTGATTCATTTTCTACCTTAGCCAGGGGTGGAGGAGGAGGATGGAATAGTTCCCAACATTCGAAGCAATACTTCATTTTTCACTATTTTCATTTTTTTTTACAAGTACCAACTTTCTCAAACTACTTTTCTGGCCCCCAAATCACTCAGCAGCATTCATGGAAAAAAACATGTAACGTACAAGATGGGATTATATTTACTAAGCAAAACAATTTAGCACACACCTTAAAATTCCTAAAATCACCTCCAGGCATTCTGCTTTATTGTAAATTTACAGCCCCTCCAATAGCCACTTAAAAGTAAATGAAGTCATTTCTAAATTGCCTAAGCAGTGAAGATCATACAAAATTAATTGTGATCCGCCCTCCTTTGTCTGTCTTCCCTAATACAGCGAGTTCATATACCACTCCACCCATCCACCTGTCATCTCCAAGGCTTTAAAAAAATGACAGTGAAGTTGCCCCCAGGGAACTCATAGCATGTTTTCACCTGTGCATTACAAACTTTTGAAATGAGATTAGAATACAAGCTATCAAATTTATATATATTTTTGAAAACCAAAAACACTACACCACTGTGACATTACTAAAATATAAAGAAAAGGGGACCTCTCTCTCCTGCATGGCAGGATATGAGATATACAGAGTGTCCTAAGTCTTAGTGATGTTTTAAGCTTTAATAAGTTCAGAAGAATAAATGCTACAAAATTTCAAAAACTGAAAGGTTAATCACTCAATTTTAAAATACTTATATCTTTCTTATTAAATCACCACCATCTTGTGCTATACATTCTTCTAGTAGATTTTTGAACTTTGTAAAAATTTTCATCAGCTACTGCTCAGTGACTGAAAGAATTTCAATTGTAACCCCAGCCTTAAGATTATTCAAAGAAGGAAGGAAGGAAACAAGCATTTATTAAGTGCCTACTATATGCCTGAAACCATGCTAAGTGCTTTATCTTATCAGATATCTCATCTTATCAGATATCTCATCTGATCTTCATAACACCCTGGGAGGTATGTACTATTATTATCCTCATGTTACAGTTGAGGAAACTGAGGCAGAAAGGCGTTAAGTGACTTGCCCAGGATCACACAGCCAGTAAGTGTTTGAGGCTGAATTTGAACTACAATTTTCCTAGCCCAGCACTGTGCCGCCTAGCTGCTTTGTTTGTATATATAAATGTAAACCATCCTCTGTGCCACTTGGTTGCTGTAGTGACGACCCACAAGAGCATGGAAGCAGTGGGGAACAAAGAGGAGGGAACAGATGTGAAAAATGTCATGGAAACTGAATTTACAGGGCTTGTTCTTTGGATATGAAAGGTAAGGGTTGGGTAAGAGTCAAAAATAATACTCCTACTCAGAGGAGACTTTGTGAATTGTGGTAACACTAGCAGAAATAAGTCAGAAGGAGGAACAGGTTTAAGGGGAAAGATTGATTCATTTTTCACATGCTGAGTTTGAGGTGGCCTTGGGACATCCTTTTAGAAAAAATTGTCTGGAGTTCATGCATGAGAAAGGTCTAGAGAAGGAGCGGAAACAGAAGGGAGATTGGGAGAAAGGAAGGAAGGAAGGAAGGAAGGAAGGAAGGAAGGAAGGAAGGAAGGAAGGAAGGAAGGAAGGAAGGAAGGAAGGAAGGAAGGAAGGAAGGAAGGAAGGAAGGAAGAAGGAAAGAAGAGGAGAGGAGAACAGAATAGAACAGAAGGTCAAAGACAGACCCTTGGGAAGATCTGGTCATAGGCATTAGGAAGAAGAAAAAGCAACTAGTACAGGAAAGTGTATACTGTATGAAGTCAAGGAAGGAAATAACAGGTTACAATATTGAATGTTGCAGAGAAGTCAGGGAACACAAGAATTTAAAAGAAGTCATTGTATTGGCAATTAGGAGAACACTGGTGAATTCTAAGTGAGTTGTTTCAGTGGAGTGATGCGAAGCCAAATTTCAAGTGATAAGAGGATAGAGTTTTGGGGAAGGGATTTTGGGTATAAATTATTACTTAAAATGTTTGATAGTGAGGAGAGAAATATGATATTGCCAGATCAGTGGGAGGGTTAAGGTAAATTAGGGCTTTTGTTTGTTTTTGTTCTTGTTCTTAGATTTGGGAAGACCTGAACATATTTGTAGGCATAATGAGAGGAATCAATTGAGAGGAACAGTTAGGGGAAAAAAAGAGGAAAACTCCGGGAGAGTTCATAGAGTTCTCCAAATTATTAATAAAATGCCTCCTAAAAGTTCATTATCCCCCTAGGCAGCATCTAAATGACAAACTGGAGAGGATACTATCCAGTCAACCATATTCTGTGAAACGTAAGCTCTAGAGAGATGATATCAAACTCAAATAGAAATGAGGTTCACTAATCCATACACAAGGATCCCTGCCAGCCACATATTGACTAAGTTATATAATGTTATGCATGTTTTATTATATTTTTACTGATTTTCTTAAATATTTCACAATTACATTTTAAGCTGGTTTGGAGATGCATGAGGCCAGCTGGCCATGTATTCGAAACCTTTACTCTGGACCTTGCCACGCTCATATGTACTACCCCCAATTAAAGACATACTCTCAAAACAACTTAGATCAATTTCATCTTTCATTCTAGAGAAACCAGGCTTTAAAATGTCATTGAAACAGTAAAGAACAGTTTAAAACAGAATCAGGAAACTGGATTTAAATTTCAATCTTTGGGGACAGAAAGGAAAAGGACACCTAGATTCTCAGCCAGCAGAGAGCCCTGTAATGATCAAGCGTATATTTCCATTCTAATTATTGCTGTAATCTCTGCCTCTGGTGGACAAAGATTCTGGCCATTCCAGAGGAACCTGTACACACTCGGTGCCATCAACTACTGCTACTGCAGGTCACTTATTCCTGGCTCTCAGCATAATGATGGCCTTTCACCATTTCATAAAATTGTAGACCCTCGTTCAAACCTCATAGGCTTCGTAGTCTTGCCATGTGGTCTAAAATCATGAGATCGTTCCTCTGAGTCACTGGACTATATTTCCCTGGCACTTTGCTTGCATTCAAACTACTTTTCCCCGTGATATTTCCAGAACCAACCATTACAATGGGGAGGATAATATGATCAGTGAACACCATGGATACCTCTTCTTCAAACAGAATAAGAGGGAAATGGGTAACAATGCAGAGGAACAAAGAATTTTGTTGAACTCAGTAGCGTATCAGCCCCTGAAATACACTATGCTCTATTAAGACAAATAATCCACATTGCTATATGATGGGTAGTGTTTCTTCTCTTTCTATTAAAAGTTGGAGTTCATAAAATCAGCAAACAGGCACATGATGAGTGTTCTGAAATTCATTTCTTTGTTTCATTCTGTTTGTAATTTCCGAACATAGGATCTTATGACTAAAACTATCGAGGTCTTTAATAATTTAATATTTTATAAAAAGGCAATTAGACCTGTTGTTTATCTCCCTCCAAATAGGGTCAAACTAATCTCTTTGAAGCTAACCTGAAAATCTGAGGCATGCCAGACTATAAAGAAGAAAGTGCCTAAAAGGCATTGCTGCTTTTCTCTCAGAGCAGATAAAAGGTATTTAAGCCCATGAGATTTCTTCAGTGCCTTAAGAAAAACTTTCCCCTTTTTTAACCCTTAAGCATATATATCTCTTCTGCTAGTGCTCCCAGATAAAGGTGGTCACATCGCTCCATGCTCAACCAGATCCAAACTCAATCTTGACCAAACTGGATGGATTGCATTACTAGAACCAGAGTCCACCATTTTTATTTTAAATTTAAATCAATTAATTTTTGAGGTTGAGTCTTCTGTCTCACTTAGGCAGAAAGCGCAGTGGCTACTCAAGGGCCCAATGCCATCACTGGTTGGCTTGGAAGTTTTGGCCATCTCTGTTTCCCACTTGGATTTCCTTGGGTAGCAGGGTGCCTTTTCTCACCCTCTCTCTCAGAAGTTCCCCATATTGGTGCCAGATTTAGTGTAGACATCTGATTAGCTACAAGGATTACAGGTGTGTACCATTATACTTGGCCCACTACTTTCTTTCTTTTTAATTTTTGTTTATTTAATGTGTTTTCTTTGACCCATGACATGGAAGAATATAGATGGATTCAGAACAAAAGAGGAATGAGTCGAAGTACCAGGAGAAAAGAAAACTTGGCTTCAAGTAAATTGGGAAATCAAGATCAAGAAAGAGAATGAGAAATGGAGTCTAAGTTTTAAAGATAGAAAATTAGTGATTAACATAACTGTTCTTCCTCCTAGCTCTGTTTTTTTTTTCATGAATCTTTACATGTCACTGATCCAAATACCCTGTGATATGGAGATGATGTCCACAAGATAAATCGAACTTAACAGTATTAACTAAGAAAGTTTTTGTTCCGGCATTGAAATAACCCTATAGAAGGCATCAATATCCCCATTTACATCTTATTTGAGACTGAATTCCGGCCTTGATGATATACGTCTCTGACCAGGGTACTCAGCCCACTGATGTAACATTAAGGATGTGAATGATTGTTTCAAAGCTAGTTTCAGGATACCTGGGCTACATCTTTGAACCAGTACTATAACAGAGAGAATCAGAGATATCAAGGGAGCCTGAACTGAACATTAAGATAGCAGACTCTGCCTCAGCTGCCAGGATGGGAAGCCTTCACACGTGAGACCCCTTCAAGAAACCATCTGGTCCAGAAGATTTAAGAAGTTCCTAAGGCAAGTAAGGAACTGCAGAAATGCAAACCGACAACAGAGGAGTTCTTTAATTAACTGAGAAACTGGGGAAACAAAAAAACATGGAAACTGAGGGCTTAGCTCTCTAATAGCTGCAAATGCTGTGTTGTTTTGGGTAGTCAGGGTTGGGGCATTAGCCCTAGGGTAGTACCTGCCAGAGGTACAAACTCCTAGAGAAGGAAGAGAAATTTATTTGGCTAGTTGTGGGCTTGGTGGTAGGTCTTTTCTGTTAATCCCTAACCTGTATTTGGGGTGTCAGCCTGAATGTGTTCGAGGATGCTGAAGGGTCATTTACTTTTGCTGCAGAGACCAAGACACAAGCCATATTTTAATGTTCCTAAGTGACGAATGTCAAGGCAAAGAATGATTTCAGTCATCAGTCTCATTAAATCCATAGTTGGTGTGTACACAGAGTTGTAACTGGAGAATTTCATTTAAAGAATATTGTACTTTTCTTCATAGGAAATGTGACTGGATTTTGCTTCAGGAAACTTGGAAACGTGGTATACATGATAAGCAAAATCCTATTTTTCTTCTTTCTTCTTAGGCCTTGGACTATAAGCCTCAATGTATCACCCTGGACAGATGGTGGTATCAGAATGCTTCCTCCCAGCAGCAGATTACCTTCCTCCAATCAAGTTTGTCTTAATAAGCTCACATCTTTGCTGAATCGTATCTTGAAGTTTTCTTTCCCCTAAATTCTCTTTTTATGACTTCTCTACATTCCCATATAAAAGAGAAGGCGTTCACCAATTATTTAGATGGGCATACTATGCCATAAATAGGACAAAAATGATCATTTTGTGAACAGAATGACTTCAAAGCTATGTTCACATCTGAAGTAATCATTAGATTTGATTGTCCTCAAATCACAGTTGTCTCTTAACCATTACATCAATGTTCTCAAAGGATCCAGTCACTTCCCTCAGGACAAACACACTTGGTTATATTGCACCACTTGGTGTTAAAAATACTTGGCTCCAGTAAGACACAAAATACTGCCCCCACCTTTAACCAATCATCATGCCACTAAAAATACTCCCCATTTCCCCTAAACCTTTCAGAGGAAGCTACGCAATCAGGATAGGCCCCATTAAGTTTTCTAGGGCTTATGTGAGACATGCTGCACATGCTTTAAATGATGCCTTTGTAGGACTGCTGAAAGTGCTCACATTCTCAGGGCAGTTACCACAGCCCTACAACCAAAGCAGTCGTTGTTGACTGCCAGATTTTATTTTCCCTATAAAAATGAGCAAGCCCTGACACCTGGTGAAATGTTATTCTTCAGGATGAGAGCCAATTTAATGAAATCCAAGGCATGTGGTAGACTGTGAATGCTTTAAAGGAGGAAAAAAAGTTTTGGATTCAGCATCCCTTCCATTTCTTAGACAGAGAGAAAGAGCTGAAATGATTTTTCTAAGAAGGTCCTGTAACTTGATTCCACCTGAGTTCAGAGCCATGGGATTTGCCATGTATGTAATAAAGTCAAGGAGTTTTCCATTTCATACCCTACGAGTATATGGAGGTATATTTTCCTATTAAATATCTGCATTGTTTAAAGAAGCAGCAACAAAAAGGCAATCTTTTTTTTTTTCCAGAAAACAAAACTTTATGCTTGCATACACATTTTCAGTAGTGGAATCCTCAGATCTAGACTTCAATTTATTACGGTTGTTGTTAGTTGTTTTCCAGCCATATCTAACTCTTCTTGACCTTACTGGGGTTTGGGGGTTTTTTGTTTGTTTGTTTTTTGCAAAGAAATTAGAATAGCTTCCATTTTCTTCTCCAGCTCATTTTACAGATGAGGAACTGAGGCAAACAGGTGAAGTGACTTGCCCAGAGTCACACAGTTAGTAAGTGTCTGAGGTCAGATTTGAACTCAGGAAGATGAATCTTCTTGACTGCAGACCAGGCACTCTGTCTACTGTGTCACCTACCTGCCCAGACCTCAGTTTCCTCATGTATAAAATGAGTAGATTGGACTAAATCAGTAGTGTCAAACTCTAATAGAAATAGATCCCTGTGGGCCTCATATTGACTTAGACAAATACAAATGAATATTGTCTATGTTGAGTTGTATTTTTATTTTGTTAAACATTTCCCAATTACACTTTAATTGGGTTCAGGCTGCACTCTGGAGTTTTGTGGGTCATGAGGCTAAAAGGCCATGAGCTTGACACCTCTATATTAGATGATGTCCAAGATCTCTTCAAGCACCAAGTCTATAATTCTGTCACCAATGGTTCCTGAGTTCATTTCTAACTCTAAAATTATGACGCTTATAGATCAAGAGGTGGAAAGGACCTCAGAGGCCATCTAAGACAACCTCATCTTTTACAGATGAAGAGAGGGGGAATCACAGAAGTTAAGTGACATAACGTCACTTAAATTATGGCAAAGCTCAAATTTTAATTCAGGTCCTATAACTCAAAGGTTAGAGTGGACCTTTCCACTGCACCAGGAATAGGGTAAAGCCTAGAAAGATACTGGATTGTTTATTTAGTATATTCTTCCTCTAATGTAGCATCTAGCCTCAAATTTAGTCTGCTATAACATCATGACATAAATGTATACGGCCAAGTTTTGATTATTCATAGAAATATTAATTTCATTAATACAGATAATATAAAATGACAGCTGTCTTTTCCTTCCCTCTTATGTAATTTCATTTTAAAATAATTCATCCTGTATTTCACCTCCACCCCATCACATAAACGTATGTAATAAATATTTATTCATACTTTAAAATTAATTTTTATGTGCAACATATAATAGCTTCTTAGTTGTTCCTGTCTTCCCACTCCATTTATTCATTCACCTTTGCACTTCTAGGCACATTTCTTTTCTTTCTTACAGTTGTAGTCCCGTATATAGGCTCAGGAAACAATTGAGCATTTGTGCGTGTGACCCTGTAAAGTGGGGGTTCTTACCTCGGGGTCCATGAATTTGATATTTAAAAATGTTTTGTAACTATTTCAATATAGTTAGTTTCCTTTGCAACATGATATAGTTTATTTTATGCATTTAAAAACATTATTTTGAAAAGAAGTCCATTGCTTCATCAGACTTCCAAAGGGGCCCATGACACAAAAATAATTAAGAACCTGTCCATAGGGAAGACAGTGTACATACAGGGTAGGAGAGGTGGGGAAGACAAAAGCAGGGAGGGCTGAGATGCCAGTCATACATAGATAATGAGGTTTGAAAGATGGAAGAAAAAGGACATCAGAAATAATCGAATCTCCTTATATTTTGCTCATGGGGAAATCAAGGCTCACCAATGTTAAATGATTTTTTTTGAAAGTCCCCAAAGTAGTGATTGGCAGAAACAAGATTCAAAGCCAGGTTCTCTGAAACCAGTGTTCTTTTCATCCCAGCAATATATATATATATATATAGTGAACTTAAACCCAGCAGAACAAATGAAAGATTAGAAATAGAGAGACAGATAGATGGATGGACAGATAGACTGATATAGGCCTGGTAATTTGGGAAGTAGTAGAGAGGAAAAATAATAAAATAAAATAAAATAATAATAACATAATTATAATAAAAAATAAAATAATAAAAAATTCTGCTAATAGGGGAGCATTATTCCCCTTGTTTTATTGTAAGCATGGAGAAAGGAATTTTGGATATGTATGGAGTGAAACAGGGCTGTGTGCTTGCTCCCATGCTTTTTAGCCATGTTGTCATATACTTTCAATGAGGATGAACATGGCATCAAGGTAAACTACCATACTGATGGTAAGTTCTTCAATTTGAAAAAGCTACAAGCCAAGACCAAAGTGGAGGGAGTGTTGGTGCATGATTTTCTGTTTGCAGATGATTGTGCACTCAGTGCAGCCTCTGACGCTGAGATGCAACAAAGTATGGATAAATTCTCTGCTGCTTGTGCTATTTTGGCCTAATAATTAACACCAAGAAAACACAGGTGCTCCATCAGCCACCACCATACCAACCATATGTGGAACCATTGGTTACAACAAATAGACAAGTTTTGAATGCTGTGGATAAGTTCACTTACCTTGGTGGTGTACTTTCCAGGGATGTACACATTGACAATGAGGTTGATGCACACATTGCCAGAGCTAGCTCAGCGTTTGGGAGGCTCCAAAGAAAAGTTGGGGAGAGAAGAGGTATTAGACTGACTGCCAAACTGAAGGTCTACAGAGCTGCTGTGTTGACCTCATTGTTGTATGCCAGTGAAACATGGACAGTCTACCAGTGCCATGCCAGGAAACTGAATCACTTCCATTTAAATTGTCCTAGGAAGATTCTGAGGATCACCTGGCAGAATAAGCTCCTTGCTCGAACAAAACTGCCAAGCATCCAAACTTTGCTTCAGAGAGTAACTCCGATGGGTTGGTCACATGAATGCAAAATATATGCTTGCCAAAAAGACTATTTTATGGAGAACTCGCATGGGTCAGGCAATCACATGCTGGACAGAAGAAGTGATACAAGGACACTCTCAAGGTCTCTCTCAAGAACTTTGAATTTGACTGTGCGACATGGGAGGCACTGGCACAGGACCTCTCAGCATGGCATGCCCCCATCAGAAAGGGTGCTGTACTCTATGAGCAAAGCAGAATTGAGACAGCACAAAGTAAACATAGGATGCGCAGATTTGGAGTATCCACCCCAAATATTCACACAGACTATCTGTGCCCAACCTGTGGTAGAGCATTCCAAGCTCGTGTTGGTCTGATCAGCCAGTCGGACACACTGAAACTTCACTTTATGATGGTGATGTCATTTTGGTCCTCTTCGAAGAAGGACAACAACCAACCAACCATAATCAAGTTGAAGCTATATGTATAGAGAAATACACCCCAATAAATTGGGTTTGGGACTAGAAGAGGCTTACTCAACCAATTCCATTGACTTCTTATTGCCTCTAGAATAAAATAAGAATTTCTCTGTTTAGTATTGAAATCTCTGCCCAATCTGGTCCCATCCTTCCTTACCAGTCTCACTGGATATTACTCTCATCTCACACTCCAGTCCAATCAAAATTGGCCTTCTCTCTTTTCCTCATTCAGGTAATTCCCATCTCACATCTCCTCTATTTATGCCTGGATTGCAGTCCCTCCTTACCTCCGTCTTATGGAGTAAGTCCCTCTCTTGCATTACAATACAGCTCATGCACCATCTTCTGTACAAAGCCTTTCTAGATATCCCCCCCAACCCATCTCCACTGCTAGTGCATTACCTCCCCTACTACCTTGCATTTCACTACTTTTATGCATGTGTGTATGTGTATATTTAAAATATGTGTAGATATATATACACATAAATATATACACCAATATATACATACAAGAGTAGATACATAATGTATACAAGTAGTGAAATATATATTTATTATATATAATGTATAAATATATCTCTATTTGCATTCACATTATGCTGTACCTATTTTCTATATGTACTTGTTGCTTCATCTATTAAAAGATAAGCTCCTAGCGAACAGGAAGTGTTTCATTCTTTGTATTTGTAGCCCTAGTACCTAGAACTGTTTTTTATTATAAACAAGTTTTTAATAGATACTCCTTGTTTGACTTAGCGGTCATCTAGGTGAACTCATTTTAAAGACAAGGAAATTGAGTCCCAGGGAAGTTACATAATTTTTCCAAGATCACAAAGAAATCAAGAAACAGAGCCAAACTAGTATTTCTTCAATATTGCACACTAACTTACAGGTACTATATCTTTTCCATCAAGAGAGTCTGAGTGTAGATAATAACCAGAGACTCCTGTGTTCTGTTAGGATTGCATCTCTTCATTATATTAGCTAAGCGTTTTTATTTTTTTTCTAAATAGGGTTGTGTCTAAGTAGGGCCCACACAATACACATGTTCAGTTGGATGGAATTCCCAACCTAGTTAGATGATAACTGTAGAAAGAATTAAACCCGGAATCCCAGTGGCTCATTCATAGTTTCTCATGTCCCACCTATAATCTTCAACCAACTCTTCTTGGCCACACCCAACTTCTGGTCCAATTGAAAACGTGTTGAACTAGGGTGGGTTCAAGTCCTACTGTTGATAATAATTAGTCATTTGACTAATTAGACATATAACTTTTCTGAGTTTCAGTTATGCTCAGCTGTCAAATGAGGGGATTGGGCTACATAGCCTTTCATATTCCTATTAGCTTTAATAATCTATAATCTAAGAGTTGGGGAAAGGCAATTAGTCATGTGATTCATCTTTTTAACCTCTCTTTCCATTTCTAGAGACAAAGAGGCCATGTGCTCTTATTTTTCTATTGAGACAGCTACAAATTCAACACTTATTAAGGAAAGTTGATCATCTGGTATAATTTCTCAATTGCTACTTCTCATTTGTGTGCTTTTTGCTCCAACATGGTAGCAAAAATCAACAGAAATTGTGTGATACTTTACTGCAATTTAGAAAGGTTACTGAGCCATCCAGATGGCCAGATTTTCCAGTTGTCTGTTCCTTTAGTTGCTAAAAATGTGCTTATTTTAAGGACTGTTGAAAGAAAAGTTGGTAGAGAAGTTAAATCAGGGTTATCTTACAGTTCTGTGAGTTTGGTAAATCAGAGGCAGAGCTCTGTCAAGAGCTATTGAACTGAGTTAACGGAAACATCTGAGTCAGGAAGTATTCTCCCAGCAAAAACTACAGCAAGGCATTCCATCATGGTCAAAGTCACCCCTTCTATGAGCAGCCTCCTGACAAAGGGGTGGGAACTTGGTGACTGGTCAGCTGAACAATTATTTGACAGCTAAGCTCTACTTTAGGGTCTACTTACTCTAAATTGTGATAAAGTATCATTACTACAGTGCAAAAAGATTAGTCGTTTTTGTCATGTCTTTTTTGCCACGAATCTTTGTGCTAATCTTTGTGAGTCTAGTGAAGCCGATAGACCCCTTCTCAGGATGTTTTTAAATGCATAAAAAACATAAGATCACTAAAGAAACAAATTATATTAAAAGATATCAAATATTTTTAAAATAAGCTCCCCCTCCCTCCAAAAAAACCTGCTAATGCACACCTAGAATTTCTTGATTCCCAAATGCAGCAGAATTCTAATTAATTAGAATTCAATCTCAGACATCTGCTACACTTGTTTAATCTAAGAACTCTAACAGAAGATGGTGACCTAAGTTGGATGATGAGGATTAAAAGTCAGAACGTGGGTGTCAGCAAGTAGCAAGAGATCAAAAGCCCATAATCCTCAGAACTGAAAGGACAATATCCAACTTCAGAGATGGGCTAGTTTAGAAAAAGTTACATTTTGGGGTTTTTCCTGTATTTCATTTTCTTTTAACAAAACAATGAGAATCTGCTATGTCAGAAGAACTACAGCTTCAAACTGAAGAATCCAAACTGCATCTCAGCACAGTTCCATTAGCAAATCTTACTTAGTTTATCCATTTGGGGAGAAGGAAGTAACTGCATGATGTTGAACCAGGAGTCAGGAAAACCTGATTTCAAATCTAGTTTCCAGAGACTTACTGTGTGACCCAGTCTCAGTTTTCTCATCTTTTAAATGTGGATAATAATAACTCCTACCTCTCAGGGTTATTGTGAGGATAAAATATTTGTAAAGTGTTTTGGCAAATCTTAAAGTACTATGTAAGTACTATTATTATAAATGGAAATATTAAACTATTTGAGATGTAGACACATGTATGTATGAACATGTGGTATGTATGAAGATATTTATGTAAATCCAATCTTACCTATTTTTATTGGGTAAGGGAAATACCCAATGCAAATAACTCTGCTACTCAGTCTTAGAAATGATATATTTTTCTTCCTTTCCCCTTTATATGGACAGAGGTTGATTCTGTGTTTTCTGGTCACAGGAAATTTCCAATTAAAGGTCTACTTTAGAGTACCTCCGTCAATTCAGATTTGCATCTTCCCTGAAACTTACAATCTTAGAGAGTTTCAGAGAGCCCTGAGAGGTTATGACTTGTCTGAGGTCATATGGCTTCAAAGATCAGCTCTTTCTCATACCTTTTAATTCTAACTAATTTCATTTCCAGAGGTTTATTTTTTTATAAGCTTCAGATGAATTTGAAACTTAAAGTGAAGTGCTATTGTACAAGGCTGGTGAGGGAACAGCCACAAGATCATTACGTTCACACCCTTTCCATTTGTCTTTATTCGGCAGAAATCAAAAAGCCTTGGACTGGTCAGTAATATTGACAAGTGCATAGCAGGCTGAAGATGTAACCTGTTTATCACCAAAGCCTGAAATATTGCAATCTATGAAGACTTCATAAATAAACCCATTCAGCAACAGTATGCAACATACAGCCCAGGTTAGTGACTGACCTGTGAGAATTTCACAAAATCATTACTAGGTACTTTCAAGGTGATCTAATTCTCCTCTCAGTTTAAAGATGGGAAAACTGAGACCCACAGAGGCAAAATAATGACCTGCCTTCATCCACACAATTAATAATTGGTGACACTGGGAACAGAACCCATAGCTTCTCATTCTTAATGTAATGCTTCTTCTATTACCCACACCAAGTCCCTCCAAGAATCTGCATGGTACAGTGGATACATTACTGGACCTGGAGTCAGAAAGGCAAGAGTTCAGATTGGACCTCATACACTGTGTGACCCTGGGCAAGTCACTTAATGTCTGTTTGCCTCAATTTACTCATCAGTCAAATGGGGATAAGAATAGCACTACCATTTCAGACTTGTGAGGGTGAAATGATAATATTTAATGTATTTGATAAAAATTATTTGTACTTTGCAAACCTTATAGCACTATATAAATGCTAGCTATTTTTATGGTGGATTGGTAACATTCACTAGATATTGGTGGCTAAAAAAACCCTTAGATTTTGCTTATTCTTATATTAAGAATCCTTAGGAGATCAGATACCTGGGACTCATTTTTGGGCAACCCAATTTTACTATCTTCTTATTCCTGGGTAAGTCTAGTCTGAATTTGGGGCAACCATTTTTTTCTGTTATTAATCTGGAAACTCTAGATTCAATTCACCCTTGCCACAACAGATTATTTCCAGCACCAGGTCTTGCCAAGCATAAATAGAACCCCCCTACACACACACACACACACACATCTTGCCAAGCATAAACAGAACCCCCCTCCATACACTTGCCAAGCATAACTAGAACCCCCCTCCACACACACACACACACACACCCACCCCCGGACTGAACTTGGCAGGTAGGAGAGTTTCAAATATTTATTGGACAACTGCTGCATTTTAAGACATTTAAAACTCCATCTGGTACCAATTCTAGATCTTACATGCTTTTAAATTATCATAGTTTTCAGATATCATCCTTGTCAGCATGAACTAATATTTTTAATATATCTATTTTGGGAAACAAAACATTTCTGGTTGCTTTTTAACCCACTCATGGTTAGTTTTCTTCAGACTTTTTCTTTTCCATCAAGTTAGAAAGCACATTACCAGAAATGTTATTTCTGAAAGCCAATTAAACCAATCATTGACTAGGTCACGTGGTGTTATCATATCTCAACCAGCTCATGCCATTCCTCAAAAATCTGGGTCCCAAAGAATCTCCAAAGGAGCAGTCTACACTAGGGTCATTCAAAAATATGTATTCTAGGAAACATAAGTGAAGGTGGGGGCAAAAATATGAATTTACTATTAGTAATAAAGATTTTGTAAAGCACAGATGGAGGTGGGATCTCCAAACCAACATTACACATAGCCCTTGGCTTTATTTACATGATTCATCGTATTTATGTCTATCATTACAAAAACACAACATGACTAAGTTTTTAAGTAGTGATATTCTAAGATAGCATAAGAGGGGAGCTAATTTTTCCCCTGTAAAATAAGATGTAACAATTGTTGCATTTTCAAGTTGACATCTTTCTGTTAAAAATGGAGAGAAACAAAACATTTCTTCCAAATTTAAGTAGGAGTTAAAATCTTTTTTTGCAGCATATTCTGACAATATTTTCACATTATTTCATGGGGCAAAATCCTCTCACCCTTTCTCCATTAAAAAAAAAAAGCAAGTATGATACAGTTGATGAGTCCTGGCTTAAAGGGCTTGAAATTCCAGCTAGGTGACGATGGCAAATAATTTAATTTCATAGAGACTGCTTCCTTGTCTATAAATTGGGGATTATGATAATTGCCCTACCTACTTCACAGGGATAATGGGAGGATCAAATAAGATGATATATATAAAATGCTTTAAAAAACATGAGTTATTAATAAATGAAATAGGTTTTTGAATTTCAAGTAAAGTTTTCTCTTTCTCCACCTTCCATCTTTTAGCTTTATTTCACTCAAATGGACCACACTATAAAACTGAAGTATATTTCTGTAGTATTCATTTTATTTATTGAATAAACTTTGTGCTTACTAGTCTAAATTTGGAAATGGATATGTGGGACTTTTCCCATTAATTTCCTTCTACTGAGGCATTATCCATTAGTGGGATAAAGCCACGCCTTAAAGATTGAAGGCAAGTGGGATTCCCAGCTAAGCCATTTACTAGCTTACATATATGACTCTGAGCAAGTCAATTTCTGAGGTCAGTTTTCTGAACTGCAAAATGGGTAGAGAACTATTTACTTTATAAGAGCACATGTGAAAATACACAATGACCAAAGAGTACTATGTATTCAATTCAAGGAACAGGTTATCAACTACCTACTACATACACAGTATCTACTCCACGCACAATCTGGGGAAAATGTAAAATTTAGATTTTTTTTTAATTTTTAGTATACATAATATAGTTACTAGTGGACAGCCCTCCATTTTATTTTGTGGTTTTGTGGCCCTCAACAGAAAAAGTTTCCCTCTTCTGATACAAGGTGTCTAATGGCTACAATTCATTCAGCTGAAGAATATGCACTTCACTTTTCCAACACAAACTAGTTTCTCTAATATAGTTTGGTGTCATTTTGGAAAACATTTGTGTTACATTTTTACCACAACTGTGTCTATTCCGGAAGCAATTAATTATTTCAGGAGAACTGGAGTAATACCACTTTTCATAAAAAGTGAGCACTGCTTTGGGGGGGAGGGGTGGGGTGCTGGACTCTGGACCCTTCCCTGCTTTCCACTGAAAGCCTTTTTTTTTAATGAGAAAACTAACACAGGATATTTCTTTAGTGAAAAGAACGTATACATTTCCTTTAACACAAAGTTTAAATTATTCTCAGCCCAAAACACACAAACTCAACATAATAGGAGCTCTGTCTCCTTCTATTCAGAACATTCAGAACATTCTCTAGCAGTTCAGTAAAAGAGGTCCCTGGCAATTCTTCCATCTAGCAGTACAGAAGCACAGAGTTGGAGCAGGAAGGAATATTACAGGTCATCCAGTCCAATTCCCTCATTTTACAGGGGGGAAAATTGGAACCCAGGATTTTCCATTCTATATATTTTTTTCTATGTTTGGGTTGACTAAAAGACATGGTCAAGTCCTGTAATTGGCAGACAGCCAAAAGATACAAAAAAATAGTTTTCAAAAAAACAGTAAATTATGTATGACCATATGAAAACATATTCCAAATCACTAAGAATAAGCAAATTAGAACAATTCTGAGGTTTTACCTAACACCCAGGAAATGAGTAAAGATGACAAAAACCGAGAAGTCAATGGTGGAGGGGTTGTCAGAAGACAGGCCCTGCAAATATATTGCTAGTAGGTCATGAGTTCATCCAATATTTTAAGATATCTATTTGGAATTTTGGACTTTTGTCCAAAGTATTTGACCCAATGATCCTCTTCTTGGGCATATACCCAAAGGTAGTCAAAGACAAAAATGAGAGTCCAATGTATTCCAAATTAGTCATAATATCACTCTTTATGGTAACAAAGATCTAGAAATAAAGAGAATGAAACCAAATCTCAAAGTACACTACAAAAATCTTACTCATCAAAACTACTTGGTAATGATTAAAAACCAGAAAGTCAATCAGTGAAACTGAATAGGTGCATGAGATCTTGATGTAATAAAACATATTAGCAAATAAGCCTGCTTAACTAAGTTCCATAAACCCAAAAAATTCAACCACAGGGATAAGAACCATTTGACAAAAATGCTGGGAAAGCTGGAGAGCAGTCTGGCAGAAGAAGTCATATTTGGACCACCTTCTCTCTTGGACCCCGATCTAAGATCTAGATATAATAGGTCATATCATAAGCAGAGTAGCAAGGAAGAAGAGTCCTCCTTTCACAACTATGGAAAGGGAGAGCAATTTTATGAAACAATAGAGAGGATGACAGAAAATAAAGTGGTGAATTATGATTATATAAAAGTGAAAAGATCCTATGCAAATAAAATTAAAGGAGCTAAAATTAGAAGGGAACATATTCACTGAAAAAAATTGCAACAAATTCCTTTATAGAGGCCTGGAATCCCCACTAAGTCTATATCCCAAAGACATCAAGAAAAAAGGAAAAGAATCTATTTGCACCAAAATACTTATAGCGGCTCTTTTTGTGGTGGCTAAGAACTGGAAATCCAGAGAATGGCCATCAATTGGGGAATGGCTAAACAGAATATTACTATTCTGAAAGGACAAGCAGAATGAATTCAGGAAAACCAGAAAAGACTTGCAAGAACTGATGCAAAGTGAAGTGAGTAAAAGTAGAAGACTGTACACAGTAACAGCTATACTGTACGAGAAAGAATTGTGAATGAGTTAGCTATTTTCAGCAAGGCAATGATGCAAGACAATCCCAAAGGACTAATGATAAAGCATACTCTCTGCCTCCAGAGAAAGAACTGATCGTGTCTGAAAACAGTATTGTTGCCATTAAAACCATTAGAATGTTTTTTAATCATTAGCAAGGAGTTTTGATGATTAAGATTGCTGTATTTCACATTATTTCTTAACATCTTTCACTCATTCTTTTTCCTTCATTCAAGTCTTCTTGTACAAAATAACTAATATGGAAATGTTTTACACGATTGCACATGTATAAATTATTCTGGTTTGCTTGATGTCTCAGAGTGCAGGGAGGGATAGAATTTGAAACTCAAAACTTTTTTTAAAAAAATTTAAATATTGTTTTAAAATATAAGTAGGAAAAATAAAATATTATAGATATAAAAAGGCCTGGTATCTAAGAATCTTTATAAATTTCTGAGAATAGAGCATTACTCAACAGATAAACGATCAAAAGATATGAACAGATAGGTCTTAAAAGAAAAAAAAGTCAGTTATCACACAACTATGTGAAAAAATGTTCCAGGTCATTACAAAATAAGTTCTGGCCATTAGATTGCAAATAATGCCCCAGAAAAGGAAAATAACATTTGCTGGAGACAAGCACACAAATGTACTAACTGCTGTAAATCAATCCAGCTATTCTGGACAGAAATTTGGAATTATTTTGTTGAAGGAGCAATATCCTAAACCTTCCCCCACAATGCAAGTTAGGCTCATTTTGCTATTACTGTTGGGGGTCTTCCCCCTGTTTTCTTAAAGGGCAATAAAGCTGTCCCCAGGACTTGACTAACCCAGGGGGCTAAGATTCAGTTGCACACCTCCTTTTAATGAATTTTCTGGCCATATTGGCAAAACATAACTTTCTGGACATCTAAGTACATAAAAAATGCTATCCCGCATAGAGTTAGAACCTGTTGGACTTGCTGAATATTCTAACACAAGTTACCACTCTCTACCCTGTTGTTCAAATATATTTATAAGGAAGTGATAAAGCATCCTTTCTACGCTATGGATAAGTCATTTTTTGTTTTGTTAATTGTTTAAATGACATACTAGTGTTTCATTTTGTTCTAATTCTGAATCTGAACTGGCTTGAGTCAGGTCTACCCCAACATATTCCTAAAAAGTTGCAGAACTGTGCATACCCTTGGCCTCAGTAATACTACTACTGGACAGTGTGCATGCATGCATGTAAGTGCAGATGCAGAGACACACACACACACACACACACACACACACACACACACACAATCCCCAAAGAGGTTAAATAAAAATGGAAAAAAGACTCTAAGTACAAACACTGTAGCATCACTTTTGGTTGTGAAAAAGGCCTGGAAACAGGTAGGTGCCTATAAATTGGGAAATGGCTCTTCCAAAGATTTTTGCAATTTTTTTTTAAAAAAGAGTTGCTTTTTATTAGAGATTCAAATGACTAACTGATAGAACTTCAGGCAGGATAATAATAAAATAAGAAACTTCTAAGAACTGAGGTGGGGAAACATGAAGAGAGAACCTTTGACAGAAATAGTTTCCATAAATAGGCTAGCTCTGACTGGAGTCAGCTCTCCTAAATTGTGCCTCTTCCTCTAAAGGGTCTTTTTCCCTTCTAAATCCATGTTGCTTTTTCCATATTCCACATTGATTACCCCTCCCCATCCCATGCTCCACCAAGAATTCTCACATAAAGAGAAAGCTGTGAGAAATCTTAGGAATCAGAAAATCTGCCTTTATTAATAAAGTTTTACCCCCTTGCTTTGGCTAATTTATACATGGCGCAGTAACAGAAACATTCCAACTACACATTTGATAAGAGTAAGAAAAATATACAACTATATTTAAACACTTAAATTAACACAATAAGACTTTTTTCCTTCTAATAAAATATCATACATTCATTTAAACACAATTTATATCCTAACACTTTTTTTCCCCAAATACCAGATGCTACTTGAAAATTATTGACCATTAGAATTTCCAAGGTATATTTGAATAGCAAAATTTTGATAAAGGGTTCTTTCCTAGGATAAAGACACTTAACAAAATGCAAACTGCTGAGTCACTCATAAGCCTAAAGGCCAGCTGCTTTATTTTCCTGAAAGATGCTTTGGTTACCAGCAAATCAGTCTTATAGCTTTTTTCTCCCTTTAAAGACAGTATCTACTAACATGACCAAAAACTGCACAAATAACCACTGAAGGATTGATATATTTCTTGCATGTTTAGTAAACCATAACTAATGGGTGCTTGTATGCTCCAGAACTGAATGACCTACAATGAAATTTTCACCAAAAGGGGAATGATCAAGTGTAACAAATTCCCCAACATTATTTTCTGCTTTCAAAGAAAACAAAAAACAGTTCCCAGGCTTGGAGTTTCCAAGTCAAAGCTGCTATATTATTCAACTGTAGAATACAGCTTTTTGCCACAAGAACATGGTATCTTCCCCACTGACTCTTTGAAGCCAAGGAGCTAAGTCCCACACCCAAAATAATATCTCCATGACCACAGGGTCTCCCATCATTATAATCACAAAAACATAAGTACAAGTGGTGCCACACACCAACACAGTCCCCTTTTCTGTTCCTGTATCAAAATATCATGCTGACTCTCAGTTCAGAGTTGTCTCCAGCTGCTAACCAAAATCTTGCTGCTTGATGATGATGTACTTCTGAATTGTTTTCTCCTCCTCTTCTGCCCACCACCATCACACCTACCAAATCCATTCCTGTCCAATTACCCCAAAACTTGCTTTCAAAATAAAATAAAATTAAAACAAAATAAAATAAACAAGAAGGTCACTACATAATACTGTAGGTCAAAGTACAAAGAGGTCAGCTGAGGAACAAAGGCACTTGGTAACAGAAGATGGTGACAGAGTCCAGGACAAAGGCAAATCTCAGTGAGTCAACAACTTAAGCCTAGTGATCCAGCTGACCAGGAGTGATGGTTCTGTGGAAGAAGATTTTTTGGATGATGAAACGGAGTTCTTTTTGCTCCCTTCCTCCTGAAAGGGAATGGTGGCACTGTTGTGAAGGTCTGAATTAATGTAGCACCTGCTGCCTCTTATGTAGTCTGCACCCCGGACTAGATGTCTGTCAGGCATAGGTCGGGAAAAACGATGCCGTGAGGAGGAGCTTTCTTCAATGATTGGGGGTATCCTCTCATTACTGAAATACCTGCATAGGGCATCTTCACCTGTTTTAATATAGTTAGAATAATTCGGATGACTATTCAAACAGACGACTCAAAACCCACCTCAAAACTCTTATAAGCACTCACTTGTCAATATGGCCTCCTGATATCTTACCATCTTCAATTATTTTACTGTTTTTACTTTTTCAATGTTCCAGCCTTTATGCTGTCCACAAGACTATAAGATCCTTACGGTGATATTTCTTTTACCAGCATCAAGCATATTGTAGGCAATCAATAACATTTATTGGTTTTATTTTGATTTTCCAATGACAACAATTTGCAAAATAGTGAGAGGGAACATTAATGAGATCTACTATTCCACTATTCTCTCTGTTATATGTTATACTTCTGATATCTATGTCAATCAGCAGCTACGTAAAGGAGACAACCTTTGCCAAATTGGCAAGAAACCCCAATTATTGATTAACTCTAGAAAATTTTAATAAGTCAGTTGTATCCTCAAAATGAAATTAAACTTCACAAGCTTATTAAAGGATTATTTTAAACATCTATACATGTACTTGTCTCAGATCTGATACGGATAAAATTTGAGGAGGGAGAGAAGGGTAGCGAGGCCTATATTCAGACAGATACAGTATATTGGAACTTTTCATACTTCATACTTTAGATTACCTTATTTTATCTGCATGACACTTTTGAACTTTAGACAGAAATGATAACTACAATCACTGAGTCAAAGAAAATTGGGGATTTATTCCAATATCATAAAGAAAGGCTGTGGATATGCACATAGAAAAGCAGTTGTGTAACACTATGTAACAAAAAGACCAATCAGGGGAAATGAGGACAAAATTGAAGTACACTGACACTACAAGGCATACTAACATATGTCTGCTATCTGCAAGAAATTCATTCGAATGACTATGGAATATCAATTAACTGCATTTTTATCCCCCACCTCCAATCCATTGGGTCACAGATCCAAAGTTGACAGGGACCTCCGAAGCATGAGGTTCAATTCTTGGATTTTATAGTTGATCTGCTTAACATCACACTGGATATAAAAAGTAGGACCTCACAGACAGACCCACATCTGGATAAAGAAGCCAGGATTAAAGTGCTTACATCACTTAGGGAAATTTTAGATCCAGCATGGGGTTAGAAAGGACAAATGGCGCAGAGCCAAATTCTACCCATTAGCCAACCATTTCTTGGTTCTACCTTAATTAGTGACACCAAAATATTTCAAGGCTTTCCAGAGAGGATGGAGAATGCCAAAATGTGAATAAAAAACCCAATATGGGTTTGTGGCAGAACTGGGGAGTAATCTCTGCTCTGTGTTTAAATGAATGCTCCCATTGGCCAGTCCTGTCAGACAGGGGCTTCTGAGAACTCCTTGGGTTTGTCTGAAAATGAAATACAACTTGCCTTTTCTCCCATGTCCTCGGGGTCTGGCATATGGGTCCACAATTCCCATCCAGCTCCCATCTGCAGGCATTGACAAGGGCCGGGGCTTCCCTATAAAGGCAAGAGAAGGAAAATGAGGAGGCATGCCCATTTACACTTAACAGAAATTTTCCGGAACACCAAGCAATCATTCCACTCATAATGCCACAAGTATTTAAGCAGTAGCAATAACACTTGAAGAATACGGAAAGTATTCCAAAGCATTCTGTTTATAAGGCAAGCAATTAGACAAGGGGCATAAAGAATGACAGGCTACATGTCCACAGAACAGAGTGACCCAAAATTTTAAAAGGCATGCACCAAAAGCTAAAAGCGTAATCTGATCTCATCCAGCTGGGCTTTGATACCCATCAAGAGGAATGGCAGAACAAGGTTTCACTTTAGAGAGATGAATACAGGGTTTCATACTCAGATTTTCACTGCAGTTTACGTTTTCCTCAGATTACCCCAAGAGTGTGCCAAATTCAACCAGCATTTCCAAATAAGGAAGGGGGAGGGGAAGACCAAACAAAAGAAAACATCCAGAAACTCACCATAAGACTGTGTTTTCTCCCTCATCTTTGTGGGCTGAACATTAGCTTCCACTGAATAGCCAGGCAACTGATCTGAATCGGCGATAGTAAATCTTCGCCTTCGACTTTCCTGGTCTAAGAAGGAATTGGGGGACTCGGAACCCTTCGAACCTGGCAACGGCTGTTTACATTTACTGAGGCCTCCATAAACAAAACTCCCCTTCTCGTCCCTGAAAATTCACATCGAACCATTATGTTAATTTGGAAAGGTCCCTTCACATGGCATTAAAATGAAATAATCATTGTATCTTGTGTTATTTTAAAGAAGAATCGCAGCATATAGTTACTATTCATTCATGGAGGAAAGTCCTCAATTTGGAATCCAGAGACCTGGATCTGAATTCTGGCTCTGGCATTTACTATCTGTGTGACTTTAGGCAGGTCACTCGGTCTCCTTGGGTTTCAGTTTCCTTATCTGTAAAATGACTGATAAGGTCGATCTGCCCTCCCATCTCTAAAATCTATGATCCAACTAGGAAGAGAGGAAAAGACTCATTTTGAGATATATTCACTGAAGTTTGTCCTCCTATAGTTAAGGGATTCCATCCTGCTTCCTAGGAGCACATAAGAAGCTCCTTAAAAGAAGGAAGTGCATTGTTTTGGTCTACATATTGCTGGTGCCTAGTACAGTGCCTGGAATAGAGCAGGCACTTAAAATAAATCCTTATTGAAATGAATTGAAGAAAACAATTTCATACCAACAGTGCTTTCTGAAAATCAACACAAACCCCCTAAGATCTCTATGTTATCATAAGTCCCTTTCAAAATATGTAAAATGAAATATTTTTTGTTATGTTTCAAAATTATACAAATACATAGCTCCGAAGAGGTCACAGTGGCAACTTAAACTTCGGAGTCTCTGCTGTGCTAGAAGCGCCTGCTCATAACAAGAATCACATCAGGCCAGAAGTTAAGAATGTAATCTTCTGAATCACTTCTCCCGTGCCAAGCGAAAGATTCCTGCTAAGATCCAAGAGGGAGAGAATACTCTGTGCACGATAGATTTGTGCATAGGTGTGTATATGCGTGCATGTATACATGTATGTGCATATGTATATACGTGTGTACATGTATGTGTGTATATGCATACACATAGATAGATACATAAATACATTAATTAAAATCTAACTATATGCACACCTACCAGGTAGCACAAAGAACTCTTTAATAAGAGAAAGTGTTGGACTATCTTCAGAAGTCAGTATGGACAGATTAAGGCTAAATCATCTAAAATGGCTTATAAAAAGGCTGGAGAGCTTCTGTAGCTAGACTTGTATGCAGTGGCTTCTATGAACAAACTCTATTAGATAAATGCAAAAAGTATCAGAACAAATAACTGATCTGTCTAAATCACTTAAGAAGTTTTGATATGCATAAACAACCCACTTGAGTGCTCCTCTATGTACCAGGAAGGCCCTTCATCTCCCAACCTCCTGTGAATCCACGTCCCTCACCTCTTTTAAAATATAAACTGGAAGTCACCTAAATGAAAAATCTTCTAAGAACAAGCCCAGCTAACTTTATTTTTCCCTGTTATTCTATGTCCCTTTCTGAAGTGGGCTGCCATGTAGCTCTGAAAAGGGCTGCTTTGGTTGACTGAGTTCATATGGTTTTTCCAACTAGTCTGAAAAACTCCATTTTCTCTGACTCGTTCCTCCCTATCAGCAGACTTCACTCCGTACACTTGCATCTTCCTACTTGGGGTGATGGTTCCTGAAAGCCACCTAAGTCCCAATAATGGAGCTGATTATGTGGACAAAACATGGCTAATACGAGATTTCAAACACATGGCAGACTGGAGATTGTTTTTCTATGTAATTCTATGTCATTGCTGTATTTCTGTGATATACAGAAAGGAATGGAGGTGCCTTTCAATCCTTACCATTTTTTTTCTCTAAATAGCTCATAAAAACCTAGAAGGAAAATTAGGAGAGGAGTTCTTTCTTTTCTAGGATTAGGCAGTTAACACTAGAGTGAGTTTATTTTTTTCCTTAAAATATCAGACTTTTAAAAAGTACAGAATATCATTGCTAACCCAAAGTTAACAATGTCTTCTTATTAGAGTATGCACTGTTCTCTACTACAACCTCATTTCTCTGTCCATTTAGGAATAATTATTTAAGATAAATTTTATCATCAATGATGAAGAACTGAATCCATTTAATTATGCTCAGATTTTATTCCTTACCTCACATCCTCAAACTTCAAAATATGTTTGGTCAAACCCATACTTATTACCAATTTGAGATTTTCTACACTAGCCATGAAAGAGGAGGGAACATTAATAAATTTCTGCAAAGGGCATTACCTTTCTTTCTCCAACCAAGAATTTTCATTATTTATGTTGAATGCTTTCAAAATTCAATCCTACCAAATACATTTAATATATGCTATTCAAAACTTTGTTGCCATTAAAAATTCACAGTGAAAATGAGCTTTGTGTATCCAAATCTTGACTGGGGAGAGTTGCATACCGGGGAGAGTAGGGGACAGCTGGTGGTGGAGGGATATAAAGATCCAGAATGGCTGATTTCTCTTTCTTCAGTGAGGTGTCCATGGTACTCTCTGGGGACTGGGTGGTAGTAGGTGGAGGAGAGGTCTGAAACAAAAACATTCCAATGATGCAGATAATGTAAGTAGAAGACTGGGTCCCTTAGCAACCATCTCTGCTTCCTCCTTCCCCCAAATCTGTTTGGTCCTGCCATTTCCCAACATTCTCAAAGGGGAGAGGATAGGGTCAGCTGGCATGTCTTCCTACAATAATCAACAACTCTCAACTGCATGAGGCACTGGGGCATTTTTTAAACGATATTACCATATTTAAATGTCATTCTTGATTCAAAACAGTCCCTCTACAATTCAACATATCTAAGACTTTTAGTCTTACAATTGAAGAGGCCTTCAAAAAAATCTAGACCAACTCAAAATGAACAAGAACTTCATCTAAACAGAACACATTCAACCAACAGTCATCATTGTCTTTACTTCTAGAAGGGAAAAACTCACTCCCTTCCAAAGTCAATCATTCCATTTATGGATGTCTTCAGTTGATTGGAAGGCTTTACTGACCTCATGACTAAATTTATTTCTTTTTCAATGTCTATTCCATTGTTCCTTATTCTACCCTCTGGTGCCAATCAGAGCAAGTCCAGCTCTGAGGAACAGTCCTTCAATTACTTGGATACAGCTTTCATGTCCTCTAAGTGTTCTCTTTTCCTTGCTAAAGATTCCCAGGTTCTTCCATCATCGTGAGACATGGTTTTCCTTTTCTGAATGATCTCTAGCTCATCAATGTTGAACCATGGTGTATTTTTAGTTTTATTATTTTGAAATTAGTATGAGTTCAAAGAACACTAAAAAATGTCACTGAGTTTAATGAAATCAGCAACTTTGTCTTTTTGGAATTTTACAGCACCTTTGTATGAATGAGGTAGTTGATGGCAATGGAAAATGCAATTAACAAACATTCAAGTGTTTGTAATGTGTAAGACACTGTGCTAGACATGGTCTAGCTTAGACTCTGAGCTTATGGTCTAATGGAGGAGACCAGACAAATATGTGAAAGACTGGTTAAAGATCAACTAATTTACACTAACAAGAGATTTGAATTTAAATAAAAATGTTCCCACTAAATGTCAAATTAATTATACAGACAATAATTGCTATAAGATTTCTCAAAAAAAATAAAGAAAGGGCTGGAGTAATAAGGAAAAACTTAATGATGGAGTAGAACTTAAGCTGGGTCCTAAAGGATACGTGAGTGTTGAACAGACAGAAACGAGAATACATAGAGTTATATAGTCCTATCTTCTAAGGGGCCAAAAGTACTTACTGACAGAATTAACTAATCACAGTTTCCCGCTTTTAAAGGATGAAAACAGAGACATAAAAAAAATGACATTTTCCTACTCACCCCACCCCACTCCAATATTAGACTACTGACGGCTATCTCTAAATGTTTGTTCACCTTGGACAAACTCAATGTCTACAACTGTTTTATAACTATCGAATATCTTGTGGATTTGCTGGAACATTGAGTTAACTGGGAGTTATCTTACTACCATACCTAAGAAAACTGCTCCAGAGCTGAGACCCTAAGTAGTATAAATTAGAGGGTTGTTACAAAACGACACCCCTTCAATAAAAATTCCCCTAACAGTCTGACTCACTGGAAAGACAAACACACTCAATAGTTACATACATCTCTGTGACTTTTCATTAACCAAGCACAAGTCCTAAGAAACAGTTACTCCGTATTTTGCTCCTGTATATAATTTCAGAAGAGAATTGTTGGATCCTAGAAAGTAAAAAATGGAATTTCATGGCTTAAGGTAAAGGGAACATATACATAATGGAAAGAATTTTTTTTTAAACCATGCCTGTGCTTTCATGAACTTAAGAAACTCTGGGGCAGAATTCATTCTATCAGTGCAAAATCCATGCCTGCACTAAGGTCAATATCCACTATGGCATGTTAGTCTCATGGGAAGCAAAAGACGATTAAATGTGACATAAGAGTTAAGTTTCAGAATCCTAAGGGCAGGTGAATCAGGACATTTATTGGGCAAAGATTTGAATGGCAATGACAAGTTTCTAAGCTCCACAGCTGAGAAAGAAAGACATATTCTTTAGAGCTAAAGGTCCTGAATGAAAAAACAAGTAGCCATTTGCATGCTCCCTTTGAGACGCCCTTTCCAGTCCTACACTGAGTAACAATGTGGTATAAACTTTGCACTTGAAGTCTGGGAGATCTAAGTTCAAATCCTGCCTTAGACCCTTATACCTGTGTGATCCCAGACAAGCTTCTTAACCTCTCTCAAATTTAGTTTTCCCACTTATAAAATGGGGACAATAATAAGGGTTTGCTGTGAGGATCAAACGAGATAGCATATAAATACACACACATATCCTTCTATCTATATCTATTATATATATATACACAGAGACCAAATGAGATAGCACATATATATGTATATATGCATATATACATATATACATACATATATATATACACTTTGAAGTACTTCTATATAACTGTTAATTATTAGCTATTATTACTGAACTGAATACTATATTAAAGAAGCTCTGAATGGTTCAGAAATTGGCATGTGGTCTGTGGGTCCAAACCTTGGCTCATACTCCCTGTGTAAGCTCAGGTAAGTCATGAAATCTCTAAGGGCCTGAATTTCCTCTTTTATGAAATGAGAAGGATGGATTACATGACTTCTAAAATGTTCAGTCCTATGAAGTTCTCTTCTTAATTTTTTTTCAATTAACAAATTTATTTACTATCATATGCCCTCCCCTCTTCCCACCTGGATGGTGAAGATCTGTACTTCAAGAGCACAGTATAAGAATTCAGAGAAGGGAAACAATGTCCTGTTCACAATCCTATTAACTATGAAGGTTCACTGTGTTACAGTTCACTCTGTTCTAAAAACATCCTGCTCTCAATTTCAAAAATTTACAGTCAAGCAAAAAATACTAATGAATCTTTTTCATGTAAAAAGTTAGCTAACATCACTGAAAATGAAAAATAAATTTTATATTAACTTTCATTTTACCTGTTTCCACATTTTCAAAGAAAAGTAGGCATAAAATAAATTCTGTTTTTCAATCATTTAAACACAAAATCTTAAAATTATATTGAGTCAAAATTCTGCTTCATTATTTAATAATCAATTTTTTAAAGTACACATGGGATGAGAAAAAGTCTATGGATCACCAAACACAAGGGGCAGTTACTTTGGGGGAAATAAATAATTATTAAGTGAAGATCTTCATATGACAGGCTCAAGGGCCTTCATCAACTTGGTTGCCTTCCTTTGAATGTCCTCTCAGCTTTACCTATGAAAAGATAGTTCTTAAACTATGAGAACTGAAAATCCAAAGGACATCAGGAAAGTATATAGAATGGCAATACCACCTCCCTATTCCTACAAGCTATTGCATTAGCTTTCTTTTGCTGACACATTATACTGCTGACTCAAATGCTCTCTGATCATGCCCCCCCCATTCTGTACTTGTGAAGTTGATTTTTAGCAACCAAGCATAAGACTTTACATTTACATTACCGAACTTCACCTTATTAAAGCAAGCCTGTCGCGCTCTCTTTGGATTCTGTCATCCAGTGTGACAGCTACCCCTCTGAGCTTTAGGTCATCTGCAAATCTGATGAGGATACTATCTATGCTTTTATCCAATTCACTGATTAAAATAGGAAAGCTACCCAGGGCTCACTCCATACTATTACTCCTCTGGAGACTCCCTACTACATTGAACCATTTACAACTACTGGATGACTCTGGTCATCCAACCGTTTCTATATCCCTTAAAATTTTACCTCCTATTATATTAATGTTATTCCTGCGCTCAGAAAGTAATCATTCTAATGTGAAAATATGTTTAATCTGAATATATATGTAGAGCCTATATTGCACTGCATGCCATCTTGGGGGTGGGGAGGGGGAAGAGATGGAGATGGAGAAAATTTGCAACTCAAAATCTTGTGGAACTGAATGTTGCAAACTAAGTAAATAAAATTAAAAAAAAATTTTTAAACTAATTATCAAGGTTTCAACTTCAAGAGTTCTGAAGCTAGTGTCCAGGGAAGTCTGTCCTTCATATATCTGCATAACTTCAGAGTTTGTCTCTTGTCTTGAGGGAGTCGGGGGGGGGGGGGGGGGGGGGTGCGATACTGCAATAGAAGACAAGGACCTGCTTTCTTAAAAAAAAAAAACAAAACGTTCAAAAGAATTTTAAACAGAATAAGCCAAAGATTTATAATTCATAAGTTTAATGTAGAAAAATAATTAAGAAAACTAATATCCAAAAATGAAAGAAAATGAATATTGGAGAACGCAGAAAGGGGGATGGGGTGGAGAGAAGGGATCTTGATATTTCCAAGAAAAAGAAACCCATTACCCACTCAACTTGTTCACATGCTTCAGACTAGCTCTTGGTACCTGAACAACAGGTGGCTTCCATCGTAGGTTTTTCAGTGGAGCTGGAGTAAAATTGAAAGAACCTGTGGGGCGTTTCTTGAGGAGGAGCACCACTCCCGTAGGATTCTCTCGCAACTTGCGCACCAGATTTTTTAATTGCCATCCCACCTTCAAAGGAGAAGTGGAGAGGAAGGAGAAAGTCTTTTGATAGGTAATCAAAATTCAGAACCATTATATAAAGGCGAAATCTGTGTGTGTGTATATGTGTATATGCATATGTATGTATATATGCGTGAATGTATAGATGTGTATATGCATGTATATATGTGTGTATGTATGTATACATGCATCCATACTCTAAAAAAAATGCCTAATTACAAGATGTTGAAGTGATGATACAAAATAAACCTGAAGATTCTCAATGACAGTCAATGTATACACACATGCATTTTCAAGGACATGTAACAATACTAGAGGGTTAGCAGGTCTAACCACCAAGATCAGTGGGAATCTTAAGAAAGGTGAAAATACCTTAGCTACAACTCTTTAACATCTCCAAATCTGATGCCTTGGTGTTTCAAAGCACAGAGGCAAGGAAAAACTATTGAAAGTTCTAATATTGTCCCAGAATAATTCTTTGAAACAATCAAATGATTTGCTTCTTCTCGAAGTTGACAAGTCACAATTATAAAAGGCTACGAGAAAAATATGCCCAAAAGTATCTTCAAAAACTAAAGAAGATCTAAAACATCTGCTTTGAATATAACCTATGTCTGACAAATCACTCCTTTAAGGAGAAGTCAACAACAGAGGCAAGGAAATTGCCTTAGATCCAATTAAGATTCTAGGGGGACATACCAAGATGCTCAAAACAAAACAACATTAAGAGGGTTGTTAAGACTTACCACAGTCTGCTTGTTAACTTGAATCACCTCGTCACCGGCATGAATCCTCTGAGATTTATCAGCAGGAGACTAGATGAGAACAAACAAGGCAATTTATCTAGCTATATTCAGAATATCTATGTGTTTCAGATTCTACTTATACATGCACATTGTTATCCATGTATTTTATGTCTGGTGAACAAACTCTAACTTTATCCCTTACTCACAGGCTACATTTGCAGTGAAATAGCTCCAGCTAATTAACTAGATAGCTAGCTATATCTATATATCTACATCTGCTTGTTGTTATCAATCTAAATGCAGATAATGTGTGCATGCATGTGGAGGTATCTACATATAGATATATCCACAGATAGAAATACATAGTCACACAGATTCACAAACATGTTAATATCAACCTAACCCAAGTACCATATTGTTTTCAGAGGGTCTGGGACCTATGATTCCATTAGTATAGAGTATTCCCAGTAAGAACTCTTTCAGTGCAATTTAGAAACTTAACAAGTTGTCTGGGACAGTGAGAGGTTAAGTTACTTGCCCGATGTCATGCAGCAAGTATATATAGCAAAGATGGCACTTGGGTCTTCCTGACTGAAGACACCTCTCTCTCCACTACTCATACTGATGGATCATACAATGACTTAAAAAAAATATCATCTTGACTCCTGACTTCCTATAAATTCCTATTGGCCTTGCTTAAAGACATTACTCTATATAAGGCTGATTAATCAAAAACTGGCTGTTATGATGGGAAATCATATCCTATGAAGAAGAAAGCTGGAATGCTTAGCCTAAAGAAGAGGAGGAGATCAGGGAGAACGGAATATGACAAGGCTATTATATGGAAATGCCTTGTTCAGATGAATTTCAGAGGCTAAAACCATATCAAATAATAGACGTCACAGGTTGACACTTGGATATTGTTTAGTTGTTTCAGTTAAGTCTGACTTAGCACGGCCCCATTTGGGGTTTTCCTGGCAAAGATACTGAGTGGTTTGCCATTTTTTTCTCCAATACAGTTTACAGATGAGGAAACTGAAACAAACACAGTTAACTAACTTGCCCAGGGTCGTACAGCTAGTAACTTTTTGAACTCAGGAAGATGAGTCTTCCTGATTCCAGGTCCAACACTTTACCCACTGTGCAACCTTAGCTGCCCTAATACCTGGATACCATTTTTCCCTGTTAAACTAAGAATTTGATAAGAGCATGGGCAATTTCTTATGAGCAATAAGGAGGCAAAGAGAGTTAAGTAATTTGCCCAGGGTCCCACAGCTAGCGTCTAAGGCCTGATTTGAACTGAGGTCTTCCTGACTCTAGGACCAAAACTCTATCCACTGCACCACCTAGCTGCACATAAAATTCAGTTTATCAATTGCTTTCTTTTGTTGTTCAGTCGTTTTTTAAGTTGTGTCTAACTCTGGAAACCCATTTGGCAAAGATACCTAAGTGGTTTGCCATTTCCTTGTCCAGCTCATTTTACAGATGAGAAAACTGAATTAAACATGGTTAAGTGACATACCTGGGATTTATTTTGTATATATTATATATTCTTAGATGAGTTCATGTTTCTCCCTTGCTAGAAAGCAAGCTTCTTGAGAGCAGGGACTGTTGGGTGGTTGTCTTTTATATCTCCACTGACTAACTCATAAGTGCTTAATAAATGTTTATTTATGGATTAATATTCCAGACATAAGCTTCTCTCTCACCCACAGGTGTGGCACTCAACAAGAAGGAAGCAAATGACACTAAAGAGTAGAAATCTTCACTGATGCATGTAGGTCCAATATTAAGGTATGTATGGCTGTGACAGCTATTTTTGAAAACATTCACCTCGATACCATAACAACCAGCCATGGCTCACCCGAAAGACTAGTAATACATGCAGGGCCTGGTGATGCCGTTCAACAATGAACTTCCTACAAAGTGTATTACTCAACAGGACATAAGCCCTTGGAAAGCCTCTTTTCTCTAGAGGCATTTTTGGAAATCTGTCTACTTATCTAGCAGCCAGCCTTTACTCTCCTGTATTTCACCATCTTGGATCTGTATTTCCAGTCCTGGTTAAGCCAAATCTGGAACACTTCAAGCAAATCCACAATCTCCCTCTTTGTGGTTTGTTTTTTTAAATGTGAAGGGAAATCCACAGGAACATAGCTTTGGATTCGGAAGAGATCTGAGAGGGTGGAGTCTACCCTCTCAATTTATAGATGAGGAGACTGAGGGTCGGATAAGTAAGGGACCTGCTCAAGAAAATGTAGCAGAATTTAAACTTGGGCCTTCCTGAGTCCAACACTTTATCCATTCTGCCATGTTCATTCTCTGATTCTGAAAGCAGTTTCAGGGGAATAGGATTTTTCCACTTGAAAATTCATTCAGACTCAAAGGGAGCTTTGTTAGAGTCTCACATTTCATCCTTTAAACCACACACATCTACACAGAATAAAAAGATGACTCTGGGCCTCTCAGTAGTAAGGTTATAACGTTCCACATGTTTCTCAGAGATTGAAATAGCTGCCAACTAGACCTGATAGAGATCTGGGACTAAACAGTTCTGTTCAAGTAATCCAATACAATCAGTTACTGAAGTGCTATGGACAGAGAGATGGGCCTTGAGTCAGAAGAAAAATTTCAACTCTGTGAAAAACAGAATATAAGAATCTTCTTTCTTCTAACCGACCAAAACTGAGTGAGAGTCTATGTGATTCTCATTCTGTTTACTAGGTGCTATGGAGGTCCAAGTCAAGAGGAGCAAAAGACTGAGGTCATCTGGAACATGCACCAATTTCTAGGGGATGGGTTCAAGGATCATTTCAACACCTTTGTACAAAGTACATCTTTTAAGGTGTCACTCCAATGGTGACAGGAGATGGGATTTGCATAGGGAAGGCCAAGACTAACCCAAATAAAATCAATATAGCAAGGTTTGATATAAAGACCAGTGAATCTTAGGTTGGTATTTAGCTGAGGAGGAGGGAGGATTGATGAAAGACATCGTCTTATATACCTTCTTCTAAAGGTTGTGTTCGCTAGGTTCTAGATAAGAACCTAATCACTATCTTACATCATATTGCTATTTTCTTGTTAAAAAAAAAAAGATTTGTTCAAATTAAATCCTAATTAAAGATAACATGGTGAAATATGCCTTACAATATAACCTCAAAGCCCAAAGATTTATATGAGCTAAAACAAAATGAAATAAGCAGAACCAAGGGGAAAAAATAAACACGAGAATAACATCATGAAATGGAAAGAACAAAAAAATGAAACTCAATGGTGTGTAATTATAATCAAACATAGCTCCAAAGGAAAGACAAGAAAACTGTACTCCCTTCTCTTCTTTGCAGAGGTAGGGGACTAGAGGTATGGAACATGGTATGTATTGTTAGATGAAGCTGATGTGTTTTCAGAAGGCGAGCTCCTTGAAAGCAAGCACTATTTTGCTTTTCCATTTGTAACCAGAACTTCTTAGCCCAGTGCTTTGGATAGTAAGTACTTAATGAACGCTTTTCAATTCAGTCATTCATTTAGTTTTGTTGAATTGTTTTTCCCGTCTTTTTTATTATTTTAAATTTTTATATGTATTTTATATATTTATATTTTATAACTAATATTTATTATTTTTATTACAATTGAGTCCTATATTTGTAAATTATAATGACAATAGCATTTATATAGTTCCTTAAGATTTGAAAAATACTTCATAAATATTATTTCATTTTATCCTTACAACAAGGATAAAACCTTGGAAGGCAGATATTATTATTATCCCTACTTTATAGGTTGAGGAAACAGAGGCAGGCAGAGGTTAAATGACTTGCCACCCAGCTAGTGTCTAAGGCCAGCTTTGAACCCATGACTTCCTGAATCGAGGTCCAGTGCTCCATCCACTATGCCATCTAGCTACAACATGAAATGAATGATATAAATAAGCATTTTAAAAACAATTCAAGAAATTCACTTTCCTCACAACAATCCTTACTACAGCTAGAAAGTACAAGAATCATAAAATTTGGAGTTGAAGGGGCCCTTAGAGAAGATCTGGTCCAACCCTCTCATTTTTACAGATGAGGACACTGAGGCCCAGAGACATCAAGTAATTTGCCTTGTATGATTATACAAACAGGTAATAAGAGAGGCAGGATTTAAAAGCACTTAGATGGTAAATGCCAGGCTCTTTCCAGGGTTCAGGTCAGGTTTCCTCTTACTATTCCACTTTCACAAAAGAGGAAACTGAGACCCACAGGCTATGATTTGCCTCCAGTTATACAAACTAATAGGTAATAAAACAACCCAGGCCCAATGATTTAAATTTCATTTTTAATTTAATTAAAATAAAAATTTAGCCCAAATCTAGATGGCAATGGCTTTAAGAAGAAATTTTTCAAACTCAGTTACTAATTTCATATAGAATTTTCATGATTTATACAAACTATCTGTCTTTAGGCAATGAGAAGGGTTAAATTACAGAAATACTCTTGCTTGCTGAATTTTGCAGTATCTGTTCTTTTCAAGAAAGTTCTGGACCATCAAGAAATGTTCTAGAAGAATATGTGTATGAGACAAAATAAAACAACCTTTACAACTCCAGTGTGTTTGATGCACTGCAGTAGGCAAGCGAGAAACATTGATTCTAGTTCCAGCTTAGCCACAAGTTAGCTGTGCGACCCTGACCGACTCAAATAAAGGCCCTTGAGTCTGTTTCTTTAGTTATAAAAGGAGAGCATTAGATTAAATAACCTCTGAGATCTCTTACACCTCTTAAAATTCTACTTTTGAAATTCAAAACATTTGAAGTACTTTAAAAAAAACCCACATCTAATACAACTTCCAAAAATGAAAGAATTAACCAAATTTTCACAGGCTTCTGCTATGCTTTCAGCCATTATCCAGTTGTGTCCAACTCTTCATGACTCCTTTCGGGGTTTTCTTGGCAAAGATAACGGCCAACCACTCCATGTCCCTTTCTTCAGCTCATTTTACAGATGAGGATCTGGGGCAAACAGGGTTAAGTGAATTGCCCAGCTACTAAGTGTGTAAACCCAGGAAGATGAGTTGTCCTGACTCCAGGCTGTCTACCGTACCACCAAGCTTGTCTTCAGTATGCTTCTACTTAATCTAAAAGAAGCTTCTTTCCCCAAGAGGTCCTTAAAGCTTCTCTATTCCATCCCACATGCAGCTACTAAAATAGCTTTCCTAAATCACAAGTCTGACCATGCCACTATTCTCCTGCATGATAAGTTTTTATGTGTCCCTATTACCTCTAGGACCAAAAGGAAATTCCTCTGTTTTCATTTAACATTCTTCGCAAATTAGTCTCAACCTACCTTTCTGCCCTTGTTATGCAGTGCCCCAAAATTCTAAATGAAATTTTAAGTTATTAAAGTTTAGAAGTGTAGTAAGACTTTGGACTAACCTGTACATTCTTGCCTCCCGCCCCATTTATACAATCATACTAGTCATCTTCCTGTTCTCTACACAAAACACTCCATCTCTCATCTCTATACTTTTCACACACTGTCCTCATACCTGGAATGCAGGCAGCTGCAGTGCCGTGGACAGAGAGATAGGCCTTGAGTCAGAAAAATCTGAATTCAAATCTGTGACCCTGGGTATCTTCTAGGTATGGAATGGGAGGTGTTTCACAATTCCTTAGATATGCGAAAATTTGCTTATAGATACCAAGGAATAGCTAGTAATCCTGTTTGGCATGAATGTAGTATGTGAATGGTATTCATGGGAATATACATTCTCTTGTTAAACATCCCCCCCATTCACACCTCTGCATAATTTTCTCTTCCTCTGATTTCTGAGACACTACTTTCCCTCCTATCCAACTGACCTCTCCTGTTCACTCTCCTTTGCTCTTATCATCTCCCATATCCTGACCCCTGTGGGTTACACCTTATCACTATCACAAGGCTCTAATCCAGAACTTCTCCATCTAGTCATCTCATTAATTGCAATGAGTCTGATTATCATCTCCATGCAAATGACCCAAATCTGGATATCCAGCTCTAATATCTCTCCCACAGTCTGGTACTGAATCACTAAGTGATAGTTGTGCATCTCTAGATACCTGAGTGTCCTATAAACATCTCAAATGACATGACCAAAATAGAACTCGTCATCCTCCTGTCCCACCCCAAGTCTCCCTAGTCATTCATTCATTTATTCATTCATTCATTTAAAGTTGAAGGCATCAACATCCTTCCAGTCACTCAGGTTTCTAACTTTGGAACCATCCCAGACTCCTCCCTTGCCTCTCCCAAATATAATCAGTGGTGATGTTCCATGAAGTCTACTTCCAAAATATGTCTCACATCTTTATTTTCTCTCTCCCCTTTCACAGTATAATTTAGAACTTCAGCACTGATTGATAAATAAACCCAATGCTAATAGCCTTCTACACCATCTCCCCATTTTCCATTTCTCCCTCTCTTATCCATTGATATCAGCTACCAAAATTACCTTCTTCAAAGCACAGGTATGAACATGCCAATCACCCGCTACTGAGTGAGTGAGTTTTCTAGTACCTTTGAGTAGAAATCTAGCCTGGCATTTAGGTTCCCTACAATTTGACTCAAAAGTATTTTTCCAACTTTATTTCCCATGAATACCATTCACACACTACATTCATGCCAAATAAGGCTACAAGCTATTCCTTGGCATCTATAAGCAAACTCTCTCATATCTAAGGAATTGTGAAACACCTCCCATCCCATACCTAGAAGATGTTCCTTCCTCCTTTTAGATTCCTTGTCTTCTTTCAAGGCTCCAAGTTCAGTTGCCATTTTGGGGGAAGGGGGGGAATAGGAAAGAGGATGAAGTCTTTCCAGATCCTCTACACTACTCCTTAAATATTCCCAGGATGCTCTTTTGTTTGATACTCCAATCTCTCTTTTGCCTCATTCACTCAAATCTTTGTGTAATGTCATTTCACAAAGTAAAATGAAAGATTCATGAAGGCAAGAGTTATTTTGTTTTTGTGTCTCCAGCACCTGGCATAGCGCTTGGCATATAGCAGTTACTTAATGAATATATGCTGAATTTAACTTAAGAATATCATTACAAAATCCAGCTCTGTAAGTGGAAGGTATTTTCAAGTCCAGACAGTAGATCCCAATATAGCAATCTACTAATATGGGAACAAGCTTTTAAGTAAAAATTTCTGCAAAAGAATTGTGCTCACCGATTCCCTGTTCATGTAGAAATCACTACTCCCAGAGGTAAAAATGATACTATTTGGCATGGGAATGAAAAACGGGCAGAGTACAAAATAGTGAAAAGTAAATATAGATCACAAAGAAGAAGAAAAAAGAAACATGCCTTGAAGTTGAGTTTTATTAGCAGAAACCAACAATAAAAATGTCTGTTCTTGCAAACAGTATTCAGCCCTCAATAGCAATGGGTACCTACTGAAATTAACAGGATAACCTTCTGACAGAGAGGTGATGGACTCAAGATCCAGGATAAGATTTAAAGTTTTGAACATGGCCAATAAAGGAATTTGTTTAGCTTGATTATGCATATCTGTTAGAAGAGTTTTGTTTTGAGTGGGGGAAAGAAGGTAGGAGAAAGAATAAATGCTCAATTTTAAAATACAATAACAGTCAAAATAAACATGACAGATTTTTTTCACATTTCTTTCAAAAATAGTTCTGAAATTTAAGTAACATGCACTTACATTTTCTGTTGTCCCAGTAATCACATGCAGTCCATCATACGTCGATTTGATGTACATGCCCTAGGGTAATCCATAAACAAATGTATTAACCAACTTCATGCTCCAATACTATGTTGGACTTAATCTTAGAAAACATTTTAACAGAGTTCCTTTAGAACAACAGCTATATTTAGGACCAGTAAAACAAATGTGAAAGCCTCTGGCTCCAGCCAAAGAAACCTGAGGAAGAACAGAGACCTCAAACATATGGAAAGACTAAGGAAACAACCAGAAAGCAATCTTCTCTTTGATTTACCACTTACGTACTAAGAATGCAGGATTGTCACATCCCTGGAGACTTATCACATGAATACCCAGAGCCAGCTCTTCTAAGAAAGCCAGGCCATAGATAATTCAAGTATCCAACGAACAATCTCAGTTCTTCCCTGACTATTTCTTTGCCTAGAAACAAAGCAACTGTGTTCTTTCTTTCATACCCTTGATATTTAGGCTCTCAGGGCTATTTTTAAAGCAAATAAATTTTGAGCTCTGCTAAGCTTATTTTTTAAAGGATATTAAATTTGGCCTCAGCACTGAATTTAGCATAGGCTACTTTTTTCAAAGGGATATTATGAATGCACACCAGGATGTAACAGCAAGGCCAGAGGTATAGCTCAGAAGCCTTGCAGTGGGGAAGCTGCAGTATGGATCCAACACCCTGGCACCTCACAGACTCTGGGGGCAGGGTCTCATTATATTGGGGCAAACATTGGCCTTTTCCAAGTTTCCCATGGACCAAGTGAGCCAAAGTATTCAGAGTAAGAAGGTCAGAAGACAAGCTAAGTGAAGAATTTAATAATATCTAAGAAACATCCTACAACCTGATACACAGCATACTTTAACTGAATTCCTATGATTTATGAAGAAAGAAGCAGACATTTATCCAGAAGGCAAGTTTTATATTTGGAAAATAGGGGAATGTTCATGTAGTTTCTTTTTGTTATGATGGTTTTGTTTCCTAAACAAATATGAAAAGATTTGGGAGCCTAAAATGTGTACTCTCCTAAAACTCAGGGTGGTAAGACATGTAATAAATTTAAGAAACCACATTTCTGGACCTCTAGAAGGCAACAAGAAGATTTTATCCCATCTGTAATTACTATTAAATGCTATTTTTGAGGTAGTGTTGCTCAATAGATAGAGATCTAGCCTATAGAGACCAGAGCAGCTAGGTAGCACAGTGGATGGAGTGCTGGTCCTAGAGTCAGGAGGACTCATCTTCCTGAGTTCAAATTTAGCCTTAGAAACTTGCAAGCAGTGTGCCTCTGGGCAAGTCACTTAATCCTCTTTGCCTCAGTTTCCTTATCTGTAAAATGAGCTGGAGAAGGAATGGTAAAACCATTCCACTATCTTTGCCAAGAAAACTCCAAATGAAGTCACAAACAGTCAAACACAAAAACAGGACTGAACAATAAATGTGCACCAGCAGGGAAGCATCTCACTAGAAGACAACTTCAATGACGAAATCCCTTGTCTAGAGCAAAAACAAGTCCCACGTATAGCTGCGACAGCCAAACTTTACAAGGAAATATGGAACAAGTGAATCAAACCAGTTCTAAGGAATGCATGAATTAAGATTAGATTAGATTAGATCTAATCATTGCAGAATTAGAGGTGCCTGATATCAAGCTCATTCATTTGTCTTGCCTGAGGTTAATTAAAAACAAATGATTCTTTTCACTACTAAGACACATAATCTAGATTCAAAGCTACCTCCTTTCTCTTCACTCCTTGTGTCCGTAAATTCAAGTTGTACTATTTCTTTTGTATCTAATAAGTAGGTAATAACTTAAATCATCTCATGCATGCCAATCTCATTTTTCTAACTGTATGGAAAGCTTAAGGAAGGTTTTTAACAGGTTTTCTTTTCTGTTCCTTAGAGTAGAAGGCTGGTTAGTAAATAGCAGTAATTGAGTGCTATGGAGACCACTACCATCACGCAAAACATAAGAGATATCCCTCTATGAAAAGCTTTGTTCAGATCATTCTTTAAGCTCTACCAGGTTCTTTGGAGAGTTCAGACACCAACTTGACTGGAAAAAAAAAGTTTTAGAAGCATGTAGCATAGATTCTTGTCTTTCTTTCGAAACCATGTTTAATTCCACAGAAAGCCTTCAATTCCTTCCCCCCCCCCCCCAAGTCCCTACCTCACCCTTTCCCCATCTACCCTATATGAATGAATCACCCTCAGAAAACAATTTCAATCATCTTGCCACTCACTTGCTAAGAAATCTACAAGGACTCTCTGGATTACCTATCATATCAAATACTAAATGCCTCAGCATATCCTTACAGGCCTCCTTTCCCACTATTTTCCACAAAGCTCATTTATGATATATTTTTTCTATGTAGATCACTTCCCCTGCACACACAGAAGCACATATTGAGACCTGGATTTCTTTGTGCCTTTTCCATATATAATTCTCAGTGCTCTGACAATGCAGGTCTCACTGACTTCCAAACCTGATTTTCAAAAACATCTCCCTCCAAGGAAGCCTCCCCCATTAAATTCCCCTGACTGCTTGTTAACTGACTGACCAACCGATCAACTGAGCACCTTTTGCTCTGAATCACTATAGCTCTAATATTCTTAATGAATGAGGTATTCATTTCTACTTTCTCTGAAAGTAATTAGCTGTTGTCTTGTCTCCCTTAAAATCTAAGATTTGATCTCCACTATCTCTCCTTATCAATTGCCAACTGGGTCCTCAAACATTTAATTAATTAGAGACCCTGTCCTCTAGCAGGGATCTGGCAGATTCTATGGATGTACCTTCACAGTCTGTACTCCTTTTACACAGCTCCTGAAATTATACATGGAACCTTTTCCTCACAGCTGAACCTTCTCTTTAGCATCTTTCTCTCATGCTAATTCCATCAAGACCTTCCCTGGGCTTCCTAGGCCCCGATCAATCGAGATCCTATTTTTTTTCCTGCCCTAAGAGTTTATGTTTTCTTTATGTGAAGTATTCTCATCACTATCAATACATCGGAGTGAAGGGTATTATTATAAATTCCCACCCTCACCCAACTGATAAAGAAAGCACTTCTGTCCTTGATGTGATAATTCCACTCCAAGTCCATTTTTCATTTTATACTTAAGCTGATGCAAAATAAACCTCAGTATAGTTCAAGTTCATATATATATATATATATATATATATATATATATATATATATATATATATATATATACACACACACACACACATATATATGCAAAAAATGAATGGGAATGAACATAATGTAAGTTCATTTTGAAAACTGTGGTTAGGCTGAACAATCATTAACATAACAACTTTTATCTGACAAACAAGATGACATTTTACCTAGAAACAATACCGGAATACTTACCAGGCCTTCTCCGGGTTTAACGTTGGGTAAATTAACTTCCTCCAGGCATGCACACTGGCTCATAACTGGATCGGTAGTTGATCTGATGGTCTTATCACAAATGCTATTTAAGACCTTGGACTAAAATTAGAGGGGAAAGAAATAGGCCAAGAATGGCTAAATTAACAAATTAATTTCTAAAATCTACTTACAAATAAACATACGATCCAATTATAATCTTCAGTTTTTGCTGAATTTCTTTTACGTAGTAACGCCCAGCAAGGGTCTTACTGTGAAAAGAAGTAGCTCTGTATCTCAGTAACGACACAATGTGCCTGGGGGAGGAGCTGGGGTGAGATGATTTATCTACGAATTTACAGATGAAGTCTCTTCATTAACCCATTCTGCTGCCATTAAAGGGCATAGATGTGTGTTAAGTCCCTTGTCTTCCACTGAGGAGAGGCTGAAGCAATAGGAATTCTTCTGGGTAGAGGTTTTCTATTCTCTAAGCACTAGCCATTGGAAATGACCATACACATAAACCAAAGTTTTGGGGACTTTGTTGATGTACCCCTCCTCACTTCATCCTCTCCAGATGTTTATAATTTCTACTTTGATAGCACAATTAACCCCCTTAAAAGTTACCAAACCAAATGGGCTCCTCCTCAAAGTAATAGGTTAAGGTTGTTGGTTTTTATTTTAATTAAGTAAGCTTCAGCTCTATTAATATTATTTTTAGGTTTGGACTTATTCATTCATGTGGAAAACTCCCAGTTTGAAAATTCTCTCCAGTGATGCAGATTGGCACTCATAATCTCCATAATTTGTCTAGGAGCACAGAGAGGGTTAAGTGACTTGATGTGGTCAAACAATAATTAGAAACGGGACTTAATTGCAGATGCTCCTCCCTCCAAGGTCAGCCCTCTAGACTCTCATCACATAGTTAATATAACACTCACCTTTCTAAACACATATTTTGCAGATTTTAAAGGACTAATGAATGAATGAATTCCAAAGATTAAATTTTTCTTTTAAGAAGGGGAAGAAGGAGAACTTTAAAAATTCTTCCTAGATGTTTAGCCTCCCTATTTATGGAAAATATATTTATAGCAACGGCCCTGCTAAATTCTTCATCAGCAGAAGGAAGGTCTTATCAAAGATCCTCGCCTGGTTTATGTCAAAAGGAGGAAGTGATGATGAATAGTTATTAAATGCTCAAAAAAAAAGTTTTTATGGTACTTTCCCTTGGTCACAAGATTTCTGCCAACATATTCCCAAAAACTTTAAACTAAAAGAGTACAAGAGATCAAGTTTGTTAATGTTTCATTGCCATTAACAAAACAGCTACTCAGAATAACTGTATCTGGGTGAGATAGTCATAAAATAGAGAAAATGCTACGCACATCACTTTTCAGCATTATATGAGCTGAAGGTTTGGGGTTTGCTTTATTTGGGTTATTGTTATTTTGTTTCTGTGTGTGTATGTGTTTATGTGTGTGAATCAATTGGGGTTAAGTGACTTGCCCACGGATCACACTGTTACTAAGTATATCAAGTATCTGAGGCTGGATTTGAACTCAGATCCTCTTGACTTCAGGGCCATGTGCTCTAGCCACGTGCCACTTAGCTGCCCCTATTTTGCTTTTCTTAAACCCCATCTATATTTCCCTTCAATCTTACTGGGATTCCTAATTCCCTTACTTCAATTAATGAATTAATGTGATCCTTACCTATCAAATGAAGGGAAGGAAACAAGAAGGAAATAGCCATACACAGTGTCTACTATTTTCCAGGCACTGAGCAAAGTGCTTGTTTACAAGGATTGTTTCACTTGATCTTCACAACAATTCTGCAAAGTAGATGCTATTATTATCCCTATTTTACAGCTGAGGAAACCAAGCCAAAAAGGTTAAGTGACTTGCCCAGGATCACACAGCTGATAAGTATGTGAAGTCCAATCTGAACTCAGCTTTTCCTGATACCAAGCCCAGTGGTCTATCCATTGTACCCCCAGCTACTTCTGTTAGCCTTTGCTGAGGCAGTATTTGAGCTGCTGAGATATTTGTAAGGAGCTTAGCACAGCTCCCAGCATACAGTAGGCTCTTAATAAATGCTCACTCCTTATCTCTGTCTTCTTATTCCTATTTATTTTTAAAATTCAGAATAAGAGTAATAAGGATGTGTACTTACAACATTTACAACTTTATCCTCCATTTCAGCCACAGGACAGTCCTAAAGAAAGAAGAGAAGGCTTAAAATAGTTAAAACTAAGAAATAAAAACTTTTTAAAAAACGTCAACTGCAAGCGAACTCTACCTTGAACTTTGAGATGATGGGAATTTTTTCCTCCTCCCCCAAAAAAGTTTTTATCTTAATTTACTCTAGTATCAAATACTACCAGGATCCCCAACATGTTGTTTTTTCCATTTCTTTAATAAAATAATCAGGGAATTGGAAGAGGTGGGGATGAGGAAGGACACTGAGTAGGAGAAATGTTATGTTTGGTCATTTCCAATGGCTAGTGCTTAGAGAATGGAAAACCTCTACCCAGAAGAATTCCTATTGATTCAGCCTCTCCTCAGTGGAAGACAAGGGACTTAATACACATCCATGCCCTTTAGTGGCAGTAAAATAAAGAGACTTCATCTTTAAATTCTTAGATAAGCCATTTCCTTTAGATAGGTCATCTCCCTGAGTAGGAGAAAAGTGAAAGGGACATGGAAAAAACACCTGACTTCAAGATCTTAAAGAAGTAGCATCTTTCTTCCAACAGGTTCCAATCTATTGATTTGGGACACCAACAATGGGTCACATACCAAATGTTTTAGCAAATAAGAACCAAAAATATATATTCATAAAAATATGCTGTACATCCACTTTTTAGCATTCAAATTTAGACAGACATGAAAAAGCATCCACTGATTCTCAAGAGTCAAAGAAAGTTTAATCTTGAAGGGCTAAATTCATGATCCTGTGGTGTTTATTACTAATGTGGGAGCCCAAGGATAGAAAAGGGGGCAAGGGCAGAAAAGCTAGCAACTGGAATGAGAGAGGAGTAGGACCTGGCTTATCACATGATTCCTGGTCATCATTCATTAGGAATGTACCGAATAAAGTTACCTTAATTCTCAAGTGAATTAGACTTAACTAATCGTTTTTTCTATTCCCTGCACATAGTGGGTCAGAGGCAAAGGACAATCTGCATGGCAGCCAGTGGTCAAAAATTCATGGGCCCCAAGTCTCTTTTGGCAGCCAAGGTATTAACAAAGCCACCAGAAGTTTCTTCAGCTTTGTGCTTGTCTCTAAGAATATCTTCCAAGTAAAGGGCGTTGGTAAACTAAATCATACCAGGCTATTTTAAGCAATGTCCAGATTAAATCAGATATTACAGTGCTTCGTGGATGGAAAAAGTCCCAACAAAACATTCATTAATACGCTGCCAAAAAAAAAAAATCTCATTAAGAGCGTGTTATTGATGACAATAAATAAAGGAAGGACTGGAATGTGAAGAATTATTTACCCAGCTTAGGTACAGAAAACTTTGAACACTGAATGAACCCAGTTGTCAAATTACAGAAATCACCATTGCTGTCTTTAAAAGCAGTCAAGACAGAAAATGCTTAAACTCGTGTTCTACACAAGCACAACTTTTAACTGTCAGCCAGCTCAACTTTGCATGCCACAGGATTTCAATTCAAATTTACGTTTTTTCACAGAAATGAAGTAAACCCTACCAAAAGCCTAATGCCAAACTTTTTCAGCCCCATAGAACTCAATGGGTGCAGTCTCCAAAGATGAATATTATTTCACAGTATATAAAGAAAACTAACAAATAGCTTTTGGATGACTAAAGGATGGATTTCACTTAAGTCCAGAGAAAGACTTACGGGAGACAGAACCAGAGTGCTCTCATGATGGGTGAAAAGGAAACAGGCAATGCATACCATGGGAACAGAAGAGATTTGTGGAAGTCTTTCTTCCAAGAAACTCTCTCCTACCAGATAATCTGAAAAGCCCAGTCAACTGTTACAAATGGAGCTGCTGCAGCAGAGGTTAAAAAACTTGGGTAGTTAACACAACCTCTCCAAAATAACTAATTTTTCAAAGGTTTTCCTACCATTCTTTTTCTTTTTTTCTTGGTCCCTTGTAAAAGGAAAATTGCTTCATGCCAAGAGAAGGAAGGAGAAGTAGAAAAAAATACATAAGGACCACAATAAAGTAAATGAGGATAATAATAACTACTATTTATATATCGCTTAAAGTAAATTTACAAAGAAAGCATGTTATATGTTATCTGGTAACACAAGAAGGCAGCTGACCTCACTAAATGCAATGACCCATTTTGTTCCCAAGGGGCAGACAAATGAACTACTTCTTTCCTCTCAGCAGGAAAACAAGGGACTTTGGGGCAGAAGGTTGCATGTGAAATCAGATGCAACTGTTTTTACTTTAGTTTTTATTTGTTATAAAGGCAAAGCCTACTGGGGAGGGTGGTAAAAGATTAGCAAGAAGTTAAAAAAAAGCAGCAGCAGTGGTTTGTTTTTTAAAACTCCACAGCAGTGGTTTGTTTTTTAAAACTCCACACATTTATTGGGGATGGGAGGGTAGGGAGGGAGAAGGTATTTTTTAAAAAGCAATAGATTTCTATTATAAGTTCTCAAAATGTATGCTTCTGAGAAAAAACTTAATTCTTTCTGGGAGAATATTATTAAATTCAAGCCATTCAATTCAAGAAATACTTATTAAACACAATTTCAGCCTAAAGCACGGAGAATAAAAAGATGAAAAGTGATAAATAAACCTTAAGAGAGGGCACAATGTATCAGAGACATGTTATGGCATTATGACATGTTAATGAGTACAGTGGGAAGTAGACTGTGCTGATCACAAAGAAGAGATCCAGAAATCAATCAATCAATAAACACTATTAAGTGCCTACTATGTGCCTAGCACTGTGCTAAGCACTGGAGAATATTACCAAAAAAAAAAAAAAGACAAAAGACAGACACTGCCCTGAAAGAGCTTATTAGTACTTCAAGAAAAACTGAATTGCTTTATCATTCAGCAATGCATTTTTACATGCATACAATCTGTTGTACTACATGGTACGCATTCTGAACTATAAATGTAATTTGTTAAAAACAAAGTCCCAGGGCTATGTTGAGTAAATCTAATCTAGTTCAACTAAGCAATTATCCTGTGCTAGGTATTAGGAAAATAAAAATGAAGACCTGCAAAGTTCCTGATCTCAAGGAGCTTATGATCTACTAAGAGGGATGCACACAAATAACTAGAAGAGCTTAGTGAGGCAGTTTCATGTAATGAATGGAGAACTACCCTGGAGGCCAGGAACTTGGGGACACAACCCACCTCTGATACACACTGGCTGTGTAATAACCCTAGGCAAATCACTTAACCTCTCAGGGTTCAAAGGTACCAGAAGCTTGAGAGAAGAGGCTGATCCAAACTGGTAGAGGAACTTTCTTCACTTGGAAGCCCAGGCCATATCCCAATAGCTTGGATAATGATTAAATACAAAGCAAGTGGGCCATAATGGTGCTGAGAAATTCTAGGAAGAAAAGATCAAGCTGGGAGAAGAAATGATGGGCAAATCTTGCACAATTTTAGGGGACATCTAAGGAGGACCTTGAAGAAAAGGAGGAATGTCAAAAGGCATATAGGAGATAATATGAACAAAGGCATCTAGGCACTGGGGGGCGGGAAGAGATGGGGAAATAAATTATAGGTCTCATTTGGCTAGGGGCACAGAGGGGAAAGCATGAAGAAATTTTTAAAAGGCTAAAAAGTAGGTTTGAGCCAGATGAAGGGAGTTGAACATCAGGTTAAGTAGTTTATTTTTTACTCCGTAGGCAATAGGGAGATACCAGAGGCTTTTAAACAGGGGAGTAACATGATCAAGCCGATGCATTAGAAAGATGACTTTGACAGCAGTATGAAGGATGGGGAGAGAATAGAGGGAGCAAATGCCAACTAAAAATAGTCTAGACAAGAGTTGGGAAGGGTCTCAAAGGAGATGTTGGCAGTGGAAGTGCTAAGGGAGGGGAGTGAATGGGGCAGAGACAGATTTGAGATTGTCTAAGTAGAACCTACAGACCCTTTTGGAATTAGAATAATATAGAGTTGAGGTGAACTCTAATGCCTTCTCCATCTAATAAATGTGACCCAAAGAGCCAATCTGTTAAGATGGCTCATCACTTAATGACATGCTCTGAATGTCATGGTAGGAATTATTAACAATCAGTTTTTAAAATCTATATGCTTAAAGGACCACATGCTATCATAAAAGTAATAGTTTGTATTTCTAGCCTTTCATTAGGAAATCTCCCAATGCTTTACAAGCATTAGTTTATAGACACATCATCCTTGTTGAGTCAGATCACTCTCTGACATACAGATTAATTCAGAAGGCTCATAATAAAAATTCAAGTCAGTGACAGAACAGATATTTGACCTCAGAGCTAGCAATTCCTAGTTTCATGGCAAACCCATAGACTGCTACCTACAAGAGTTTATTCATGTATAGACAAAACCAAGTGACTACCAACAACCTTTCTGCCACCCGAAACTGCTCCAGCCAGCTTTAGAGAAGGGACCCTCCCCACCCTTATGCCACTAGTGAGCACGGGTTCCCACGATCTGCTCTTGTAAGGACTAGAGGAAGTGGTTGCAGGTGTGGCTTCAGAGTTTCTGGCAAGAAACCAGAAGGACTGTTCTCCCCCCTCAAAAAAAAAAAAAAACTTGGGAAAAAGTCACTGTCACTGTAAGGCAAATGGTGAGACTGACATTACAAGCAGGAAAAGTGCATGCAAAAACCTCATTGCCTCATTTCAGTCTCCTAGGTTTGGCAGAGCCAGTTTAGTCTAACCTGTAAAGCTGGGTTGGGAAGGGAAGGTGTAACATTTTATCTCCCTTTCCCTATCCCCTCCCCTCTTATTTTCAGTGTCCCCCCAGGACCTCTTCTCATCATAGGATCACAGCACGGAGAAACAGAAATAACCTCAGAGGTATAATCTGCTCATTTTACAAATGAGGATGTGTGGATGTGTTCGTCCTTTGTTGCCAAAGAAGACCATGCCATCAGAGAAGTAATGACATGACTTGCACTTGACTTTGTTTTTGAGTGAGGGAGGGCTGTGCAGATCACCAGCCTCACTTCTCCTCCACAGCCATCTGAATCCAGTGACCAGATATTCATCAGGATGACTGAAGATGGGCTTCTCCAAGGAAGACTTTTGAGTCATCTTTCTATTTATCCACAAATGAGGAAACAGAGTCCCTGAGAGAGGACATGGCTAGCTTCCAAGTTGTCTGGATCCTGCTACGTTTTGCTCCCTTCCCCCTCATTTCCTTCTCTCCAGTTCTGGATTTTCTATTCCTCTCCCTCCTTCTTTCCCAAAATAGATTCTATCAAAACTTTACTTTTCTTTTTCACTCTCCTATTGCCATTCCCTTTTGTACAACTCTACATACTGCTGAATGCTGTATAAAAGAACACTGTTGCACATATCCCATACCATCCTATTTTGAATTCTTTCATCCCAATCTATGAAGGTATGGAATCTTAAAGTTACCACAGGGATCTTCTAGTCCAGGGGTGGGGAACCTGTGGCCTTTCCCACCCCTGATCTAGTCTAACTTCACACTTACTATGGGAATCTAATCATTTCAGCACATTCCCTTCATGAAAAAAAAAATGGCAAGCGAAACATATTTGCTAATACCCAGCCAAGAAAATACAAACCACTCTCATTAAATAGAAGAAAAGAAAAGCAGGGGAAAAAAAGTGACTAAGGAGAAAGAAATATTCCAAGAGTTTCTAAGTTCAGAAAAGGAAGATTTACTCTGAAGGCTACTTGGATAATTCAATTCAACAAGAATTTTTAATATGCTTCAAAAAAATGCATTTCTCCAGTATCATTCATGAACAGAGTAGTCTTTGAGTAGAACATTGATGAATGGATAGAATTTCAACACTTGGAGATCAATAATGAAGAGTATTTCTATGATAACGGCAGAGAACTATGAAAACAAGGGATGTATAAAGGAACAACAAGGAGTGGGATAGGGCTTAAGATAAAAATGGAACACTCGACTGGGGCCAAAATGGAGAAGGTCTTGAATGCAGAGTTAAGGGGCTTGGACTACATATTCAGCAAGTGTTTAAGTAGAGAAGTAACTGGATAAGAACTATGAATTAGAAAGATTAATCTGGCCATGGTAACATGGAGTAGAAGATAAAGAAACTGGAGATGGGGAGAATGTTTACAAAGCTAATATAGTAGGTCCAGGTGAAGAAGTCATGAACTAGAATGACGGCGGCAAGAACAGAAAGGACAGGATGAATGTGAGTTTGAAAGTAGAAGCCATCGACACGGAGACATACTAGCTGTGATGACACATATGAGATGATGAAGGTTTTGATGACTGAACAGCAAGGTGGTGCCATTAGCAGAAATGTGAACATCAGAGTAGGTTTGAGGGAGATGATAACTTTGATCATGGACCAACTGAGCTTGAGACACCAACAGAGACTTCTAAATGGTAATGTCTAATAGGCAATTGGAAACAGACCTAGAACTCAAGGAAGAAGTAAGAACGAATATGGATTTGCTGAATTTCAGATAAATATTTGAAAAGTCATGTAGACAGAAGTGATAAGGTGAAGCTGTAGTGGTAGATTATGTCACCAAGGAGACTAAAGACAGAGGAAAATGTCAAAGACAGAGCCTTGGAAGACACCTACTCTAAGGGATGTAATGTGACAAAAAAAGCTGCTGGAGGAGAAAGAAGGAGCCTTCAGAGGAAACCCCCTACTACTACTACTACTACTACTACTACTACTACTACTACTACTACTACTACTACTACTACTACTACTACTACTACTACTACTACTACTACTACTGCATTATATGAAGGTTTTTTTTGTTGTTTTGAGGCAATCAGTGTTAAGTAACTTGCCGAGGGTCACAAAGCTAGTAAGTGTCTAAGGCCATACTTAAACTCAGGGCCTTCTGACTCCATGCCACCATCTGCCACTATGGATTGAATTCCTACCATCCAGTGTAAAATGCACAGCCATCATTCAACTTCTTATGACAGGTCAAAATCCTGACAGTAAAATTTCATTTTTGAGTCTGGCTCAAAACATATGAATTATTTTTTAAGTTACTGATAACGAATCCCATTACACCCAGAAGAAACAAATATCTTTATTTTGTGCAAGTCTTTTCAGGTTTTTCTGAGATCACAGAGCTCATTAATCTTTATAGCACGTAGTATTCCATCACAATCATATACCATAACTTGTTCAGCCATTTCGATGAAAGGGGAGAAGAAGGAAAAAAAGAAATTCACAGGATAACTTTATTATATATTTAAAATAGCAAGTTGTACATAATAGATTTGCAGCTTCTTTTTTGTTATTTAGTCTATGCAATCATCTTTTTATTATGCTGTGTTATGGAAATGCTTGTTTTATTCCATAAATTAAAAATAAAACTGATGAATTAAAATAAAACAAATAAATTTTTCAAAAAGGAGTATCTTTACTGCAGGCTTGAAATCATGCAGTAAGAATCCTCAGATTCATGGTTGTCCACTGAGAACAAGAGCCCGCTCTGCAGGAGCCATGCCAATAGCTTCGGCACTTCACCTAAATACAGTCTAGGTGGGCAAGAAGCATCCCATCAGCCTTGAAGTCAATTATCTAGTCAAGAGTAATAACTCAATAACTTAAGTGTAACAGCATAATCACTGCCATTACTCATATTTCAAACTATACCAAATGCAAATAGTGCTACACACCAAAAAAGCCAGGCCAACCCTGAAAAAAACATCCTCCACAACAAAAACAGGTTTGTCCTATGAGCAGACTTCCTTGTTCTATTTAGAGCATTTTACTGAAGTGAAACAGCTTGGCATAATACATAGGGAGGTGGTCTTGAGTCAGGAAGACTTGGGGTCCAGTCTTGCCTCTAACACATGCCAGGCTAGTCATTTAACTTCTCTATGCCTCCAGGCAATTCTGTAAGACCACACTCTGCAAAGAAAATGCCCATCTGCATTGGTAGAGGGAGCACCTCACCAGGAATTCCCTATACCAATGAAATCACAGAGCTGGTTTAAAAAAAAGATCCTTTAACCATACTTGAGTTAATTTTTAACCAGAATGCTTTACAAATCAACTGTGACAAGCAGCAGCAGCTGCAGCAAAATGGGGCTATGGAAAGGGGAAAACCAGGTTATGTTATTCTTTGGTGGGGGTAGGAGTGGAGGAAGGAAGCTGGAGAGAGGACACCAGGGCCTTCTGGCTGTATTTTTAATACACAGCATCAGGCATCCTTTATCAAAAGTAAGCTGTCAATCTGAGGAAATTCGGTCCTTTGAGCACCTTTCCAAAAACAGGGCCTCAGAAGCACTCTCCAAAGTACATGAGGAAACTGTGAGATGGTTAGAAGTTCAATGACACAAGAACCAGGATTGACACATTAAAAACTCAACATGTTGGGGTCTAGGAAAAAAAATTAATGAAATCAACAGTCATTCAGGATCATACCTACTTGAGCCCCACAGTGGTATGGTCAACAGAAGGTAATTATATTCCATAATCTACTCCAGTTTGATCATAGGACCTATTAACAAATTCTGTTTCACAAATGAGCATGGACTAACTGTAGAATAGACAGAATTGTAGAATACTAGGACTGATAGATTCCCTAAGAGATCATTAAAGTGCTGGCTCTGCTATTTACCACCTGGTGTGATCTTGTGCCAGTCACGATTGGACCTCACCAAGGCTGGAAGTGCAAAGACTACTCCCAGGCCCATTCCCACTACTGCTTGGCACTATTTTCAGTCAGAGCCAAATCACTCCTCCTTAGACAACCTGGTTCCATTTCCTACCACACTGACTCCCTAGGGGATGCCCAATTGGGCCAGATCTAAGGAAATTTGCCACCTCAGCCTCCCTAGTAGTTGGAACTGGCTCTTATCAGTCAACTTCTCCACTCAAAAACCATGTCTGATGACTTCATTTTCCCTATCTGTACATGGCCTCCAAGGTCCTTTCCAGCTCTAAATACAGAGATTATCATAGATACACTATATATGATCTAGTACAACTCCCTTATTTAACATATGAGGAAATTAAGGCCCAAAGAGTCTGAAGACAGTCAGGGTATGAGAGGGATTAATTTTAATATTTATATAGCCTTTCTGAAGTCCAGTGCCTTTGAACAGAAGAAAATTTAAGCACTGGACAGGACATAAAGGGGCCAAACCAGGAAATGCCATACATCAAGGTGAGCAAAAAGAGGACCAAATTACACTTATCCTATTTCCACAGAAAAATGCTGAATTTTCTGTCTTGAGTGGAAGCTATTCTATCACTTTTTTTTTTTAAGAAAGAAAATCAGGCAAAATATCTGATTAGGAGACCACTGATTTTCTTTTTACATTTTAGCTGTGCATCGCAAGTCATGTTAAAGATGTTTCTCTCTTGTTTAAAAAAAAGGAAAGACTTGTATGATAGGAGAAGGGGAAGAGAAAAGGTGAGGAAGGGATGGGAAAAGAAGAAAGAATGTCAGAGGAAAGAATTAACTGACCTTCTGAACTGAGGTGGTCAGATCCAAGCAGAGCTGAATGATTTTAGTTTTAGTCACTGAGAAGTCAGTGATCCCTGTAAATGGAGTCCTGGAAAAAGAAAAAAAAAATCTTTCCTTGAGACAAGAAACGTACTAGACTCCCAACCCTGTCAGCTGGTAGGCACGACACACATTTATGAGTGCACAGGATATATAGTTAAATCTATGTTATAGTTAACCCCTTCCTATCATTAAGACAGTAAAACTTTATCCAGACTAGCACTAGCACTGGGAATAATACACTGCTGAATAAAAAGAAAGCAAAAATGGACCAGGGAGTTAGCATGCTGCTGGAAGCCAACAGTCTTCACACCAACCAAATTTTCAACACAATCTTTAAAATAATATCAGTCTTGGAAAAGAGCTGAGATATATCTCTTCCTGCTAGGACACTTTTAAAGTCTTTCCCAGGGGACTCTGAAGTCTGTCACTGACCCATGACTCCCTGGGGAGTGTCCGTGTGAAGAAATCCTTCATGTTCCTGGAACAAAAGGAAGTCAACTAGGCATCCCATATCCTGACCTGACAGGAAAAGAAAAGGGAGATTAGTAAAGTTACCTATCCAGCCAAGCTAGCAAAGCTTTGGCAGCACCAATGAGCTCCACCACTGAGGTCAGGAATTCATTAGGAGGTTTACGGGAGGAATTTCCATCATAAGATGCACTTTTCCGTCGGCTACTAATATAATTCTGTAAGTTATTGGAAGAAGCCCGTAGTTTCAGAACCAAGTTCTTCATATTATCTGTTTCAAGGCCATAATTCTGTGGAAAATAAAACAAAACAAAAAAAAAAAGGAAATTAAACTCTATATTACCAATTGGCCAAAAGGTCAATGACAATTTTAGCAAGTCATTAAATGCTTGCAAACCCTGAATGACTGATCCCCAAAGGGATCAATGGGCAGCTAGGTGGTACAGTGGATAGACTGCTGGGTCTGCAGTCAGGAAGATTTGTCTTCATGAGTTCAAATCTGGCCTCAGACGCTCTGTGACCCTTGACAAGTCACTTAACCCTATTTGCCTCAGTTTCCTTATCTGTAAAATGAGCTGGAAAAGAAAATGGCAAACTACTCCACTATGTTTACCAAGAAAACTCCAAATGGGTTCACGAAGAGTCAGATACAACTAAAAAAGACTGAGCTACAACAAAAAAAGGGACCACTGGTGGGAGGCAGGAAGAACCTTCAAACATGGGCACAGGAAGTCAGGACATGGCTAAGTGAACCTCACATCACCTGGAAACAGAGCAACCTCCCTTAAGCTGCCAAACCCCCGCCCCCCATCCCTCTGAGATCCAAAGACCTTACTTCAATCCAATCAAAGGACATGTTAATGCCCTCTTGATAATTTCCATCGAAGTTTTTTGTTCCAATTTTCTTTGTTCCTGCTCTGTATCTTTTCTACTTTATATACGACATGATACTTTACATGTAAAGTATATACAAGATAATTTACATAATACTCTACATGTGTAAATAATTTACATATGTGGTTACTGTCCATTCATGACACAGTGCTCAGGATCCCAACAAATACTCAACTGCAAGCCAGAACAAAACCAAATCAAATTTGTTGAGAAGATATTGTGTTGCAAGGTTAAACGAAAGTATAAGGAACAGACCTTGCTTTCAGAGAGCTTTTCACATAACTGGGAGGTCACAACTTATGAACAAAATAAGAGAAGTATAAGGGCAATACAGATAGTAAGTGCTTCATCATTTTGGAGGAGGGAGATAACACCTAGAGACAGTACTGGCCCCGGGTTCAAAGCACTGAACTTTGAATCACAGGATCTGAGTTCTGATTTTAACTATTACCTGTGTGACTGTGGCTAAGTCACTTAACCTCACTGAGACCTGGATTCCCCCATCTTTAAAATGGGGGATGGGTGGGGGTAGATGAAATGATCTCTAAGGTCCACCACCTCTATATAAGTGTATAATCCTTCTAGCACAGGTAGGATTGGAGCTAAGCAGTGATGGAGGAGTGTGACAGTCTGAGGGGTAAATGAAGGACACTCTGGAGAGAGCAGCATAACCTAATACAAAGCCAAATGCGTTATCTTCATTTTGCACTTTAAAAGTTATAAAAAGACAACTTAGTCTACTGAAGACGGCAGTATAGAAGGCACATTCAATATCCTCTGGATAGAAACACAGACTGCTCCTCACCCAGATGTTCACCCACCTCAGGTACGCTCTTTTTTCTATATCTATTTTGTCCATGTATCGTTTTATGGATATATGTTGTCTCTCCCTATAGAATATGTTCATTGAGGGACAGAAGCTGTATCATTTTTGTCACTTTATCTCCACTAACAGAAATAGACTAGAAAACTTAACACATGCTTATTGACTGATTCAGGCCTAGAAATTATAAAAAAGCTAAATAATTCAAAATATTCCCCTCCTCAACCCCACTATCACATTTTTTTTCTTTCCCTTGATAGAGGGTTTGGGTATTATCCAAAATTATTTATTGGGCATACAATGTGACTTCGTATCACTAAAGATTTTATTAGGTAATAACCTAAATGTACATCTACATATGGAAAAATCATAACAATATTGATCTTTGGGTACCACTACCTTAAATTAGATGACGCGTACAAAGACAATAAAATGAAACATTTCTTGCCCTCAACAAGCTTACATTTACATGTAAATACAAACGCATGTAGGCAAGTGCTGGGGATACAAGTACAAATAAAAAATATAGAAAAACAAAATAAACCCTCACTCAAAGAGTTTACATCCTAACTGGGAAAACAGTAAGAATGTGCAGAATAAATATACATAGAATAAAAATACCAGGCAGGTGGGAAGGAAGATGGCCGGCCATAAGGGAGAGTGAATAAGCTGCATCCTGAAAGAAGAGTAGGATTCTCTGAGACAGAGGTGAGAAGGGAATACATCCCAGGAAAGGGCAACCTCCAGTGTAAACAAAGGCATGGAGATGGGGGATGGAGTGAAATATCTGAAAAATAGAAAGTCAGTTGGGTGGATTATGGAGCATATGAGGAAAAGTGAGTGTACACTGAAGTCGGAAAGGCAGGTTGAGGCCTGATTGTAGTGGGCTGGAGAAGCGAAAGAAAGGAGTTCCAAAACATAAAAAAGATGAGCTAGCTGTTGAGCCCACATCAATGGAGGAAGGGTGTTACTCGGCTGCAGTACTCTAAGGCTACTTTGATTTGATTTGAGTGAAAAAGTATAAAAGAACTTGTTTCAAAGAACAAATGGTGGGTGAGTGATTGTGGCAAAGGAAGAGTCTAGAAGCAACAATAAAGAGAAAATAATATTCCAAAATCCTCCTCCAGAACCTGAGGGGGAGAAAAGGAAGGAGAAGGGGTCTGGGTGAAAGTACAGCCAATGCTGGTAAGGATGGCCAGGGACACACTGGGGGAAACCAGGCCTCAGTGAATGCAATTAGGCAAAAGGAGATTTAGAGGAAGAGGGCCAGAATGAAGGGAAGTTTATTCACTTGAGAACGGGAACTCCAGAGGGCACAATGGATAGAATGGAGTGAGACGTAGGGTAGAGGAGGCTGGAAGTGAGAGATCAAGAAATGGGATTTGAATAGAGCTGGCTGACCCATTCCAAACCCCATAAAGGCTATGGAGATCTGGATTTAAATGGAGGCAACCTCAGTTTCTAGCTGGTTTTACTAACTCCCTGTGTGATTCTGGGTCTATTTTCTCTGTTCTAACATGAGGAAGTCATAATAGATCTCTTAAGCTTTGTGACGTTTTATCGGCCTGGTCCATTCCCTCCTGAACAAAGCCTGAATTTCTTTCAGCTCTTTCTCATCAGCCTTGACCTTTCTCACCTGACTGACACCATGGACCAACTTGTGACTTCCTATACTACTGTTCTCCAAAATCCAATAACAAATGTTCCTTTTCTTCTGAGAGCACTTAACTCACATCTGACTGTAGTTTTATAAAATATCCTGTAAGTTTTCCCCCACCGCAAGTCACAGAAAGTGAGAAGTTTATTTTTTTTAACTACTGCTGCTAGCCAGGTTTCTAACTCTCCCTCTAATTTCAATGCCGCATATTTTGGAGCTAAGTTTTAAATTTAGTGGTTTTCCATAACTATTAAAAAAAAATTATTATTTTATGGAGCTTTTTTGTTTTTTCTTAAGTTACTCAGATACTCAGTTACATACTTAGTTACATACAATTAAAACTAAATGTTTTGCTGGATTTAATCAAAATACTGCAAATGTTATAATAAATCATGAATGTTCTATGTCAACAATGCCTGAATGTACATTCTAAACCATTGCTTTCCAGACATCAGGAAATGACATTGTTGACAAGGTTCTTTCCTAGAGAATGACAAATAAAACTGGATGTTCAGAGATATTTTTTACACTGACTTATGACAAAACCAAATGTATTTAAAAAAAAAAAATCCTACCCCCAGTTTGGCATAAAAAGATCTGTGATTACTCCTGGGCCTCTATTCCCTTTTGGTGGAAGATCATTTGCCCTTTCAAATTACTATAAGTGCTTTAAGCTACAGGAATACAAAGGAATTTCTTTTCCCATGTAGCCATCTCACAGCATCTCCAGGATAAGTTAGTTACTCGTTCTCTTTATCTGGTCTACACTCTCCCTTCATGTATGTCACCCCTCACTCTCCCTCCGGGCAACTCACTGACCAATAGAAATCTCCTTGAAGGCAGAGAGACAATTTCATCTTTATCTTTGTATCATGAGAGTAGCCCAATGCCTGGTACATAGTAAGTGACTAATAAATGCTTGTTAATTTTTTTTAATTTCTTGGAAAGGCTTTAGTTAATCTTATCTTTCAAATACCTTTTTATTTGAATATATATTTTTTTATTTCAATAAACTCCAGTGGCTCTCTCTTACCTCCAGGATCAAATAAGGAAATCTTCTGTTTGGGTTTTTTAAGGCCTTTCATAATCTGTCACCTTCCTACTTTCCTAATCTTCTTACACTTTACTCCCCCTTTCCCCATGCTCTGTGATCCCCACCATGCTGCTCCTTGGGGTTACTCATATAGAACAATCCATCTCCCCATCTACACGTTTTCACTGGCCTGGAACACTCTCCCTCTTCATCTTTGTGCCTCTTGACCTTCTTGGCTTTTTTCAAGTCTCAGCTAATGTCCTATCTTTCCAGGGAAGACTTTCCCAATCCTCCCTTCAATCTCACTAAAATTATCTCTAATTTATCCCAAATATAAACTATTTGCACATAGCTGTTGTCTCTCCCAACAGACCATGAGCTCCTTGAGAACAAGGACTGTTTTTTGCCCTTTTTTGTATCTCTGCTGCTCTCCACCTTGTCTAACACATAGGAGGCGATTAATGTTAGCTGACTTGACTTTTGGAGAGAGGGCAGTGAAAATGCAAAGAAGGGGATGGAAAAACTTTCAACATCTGGCTAAAACAATACAACAAGCTCCCTGCTGAGGGTCCTCTTGCTTTCCTTCTCTCACCTTTTCCTGATTCACATTTTTCCTCAAGCACTGTATTAGTGCCAGGTATGGCCCTGAAAGAATGGGGCAGAAGAGAAGGAAAAGGAGGAAAGAAGCTTTAAATTATCTTCATCCTGCTCCAGACTCTCCTTGATATTCAGAGGCCCCTCTGCCCCTCTCTCTTGTCTCCACACCCTACCTCACCCCCCATAACCCAGAGATAATAACAAATGGATTATACTGGCTTGGTAAGTACCACCTACTGTATAAATATAATCAGGAAAGGATTATTGATTTAAGAGCCTGCTGCAAAGAAATACAGAAAAAGAATAGGTTCTCAAATTGGATTTGTCTGTTTAAACAGTAAATAGGGAAGGGAGGAGGAGGCCTTCAAGATGACATTTGTACTTTATTACTATAAAAACTAACCTGGAAAATACGGTAGCTTCAAATGACTTAACTTCAAAAAAGCAAAAAGACCACAGGATTTAAGAAGCAGAGGAGCCAGGGATGAGTCCCACACTTAAAAGCTATATAATCCTGTCACTTAACTATTCAAGTACCTCAATTTTTTCATCTGCAAAATGAGAAAGCCCTCCTCCTTCTGGAGTCACATTCTGCTATAAGTAGTCTGGGTACATTACAGTAATGTCACTATATGATGCCACAACCCCTCCTACCATATATAAAAGATCCATTTATCAACTAGCACTCATTAAACACCTGTCACGGGCCAGGCACTGAGGAAAGAAAGGCAAAACATGGACCCTGCTCTCTAGAAACCAACTGTCCTAAGAAGGACAACATGCAAACAACTATATAAAAACAGGCCTATATTTAGGGTAACCTAGGAGACAATCTCAGAAGGAATGGTTAGGTACTAGGGTGAAGGAGTACTGCGGAAGGTGTCTCACAGAAAATGGGACTTGAGCTGAAACTTGAAGGTGCCAGATGGCAGCGATGAGGGAGAACATTCCAGGGATAAGGAATGGCCAGTGAAAGGTCCTATTATATGCAGAGCACTGAGCCTAACTGGCATTTAGTTCCTGCCCCTAAGTTTGCAATCTAGAGAGGGAATGTTATTGGTAGAAATATAATAAGATGAAAAGCTAGGAACACATTTCAAACAGACTATTTAGACTTGATAAGAATGAATTGACTTGGGAGGTAATGGGTTTCTCCTCAAAGGTCTTCAAGCTAAGGTCAAATGATAGAAAAGAATGGGAATGGTGATCCGAGTAGGGCCTAGATACACAGTGGTGGGGAACCTGTGGCCTTGAGGCCACATGTGGCCTTCGAGGTCCTCAAGTGCAGCCCTTTGACTTAATCCAAAATTCCCAGAACAAATCCCCCTAATAAAAAGATTTGTTCTATCAAACTTGGACTCAGTCAAAAGGCCACACCCCACTACCTAGAAGGCCACATGTGGCCTCAAGGCTGCAGGTTCCCAACCCCTGGGAAGATCACATTTGGGGCAAAGACAGTTTGGGCTCTGGCATCTTTGTAGTTTGGTTTTGAACATGCTGAATTTGTAGGACCAGTACAAAGGATGTCTAGTTGGCAGTTAGAGACACAGATTTGAAGAGCTGGAAAGAGTCTGGTAAGATCTCAAGGTACAGATTTGGGAGTACTGTATAGGTGTTAGTTAAAGTGATGGGAGTGGAAGGTTGGGGATGCAGTGGTTGAGGAGAAAAGCCAACCAAAGTGTGGTTAGAGAAACATAAGGAAAAAGAGAAAAAATGTATCATGGAAATCAACTGGAGAAAGAGTATCCAGAAAGGCAAAGTGTGCAGATTTGATTTTAAAAAGGTCCTTGGTAACCTTGAGAAAGACAGTGAAAGTGAATATTCCATGGGGCTTCTTAAACTATGAGTCTCAACCCCATATGGGGTCAAGAAAAAATTCTGAATGCACAATAATCAAAAATTAATTCAAAAATCAAACTTGTAATGAATCCAAGGTGTTTCTGGCAGCACTTAACCATATCGCATCATGCAATTTCACTGCAGCCTTGGTTCTGAACACACAGCACGAGCACTTTACATTCTGCACGCTCTCATGCCATGCAACACTAAGGAATGTTGCCAAAAAGGAAAAACGGATTGCAAATGGAAAAAGTTTAAGTCCTGATGGGACTTTAAAAGATTATATCCTAAATACTTTTAGAATTATAGAATGCTAAGAGATGAAAATGACCTTAAAGATATTCTATTCTCCCCCTCATCTCCATTTTACAAATAAAGTAATTGAGACAAGAACCTTCTTAATGTAACTTACCCAAGGTCACTCAACTAGTTAGTGGCCTAGAGAGATCTAGACTCCAAGTTTGTCTCCTACAATCTGGTAACTATTACACTATCTTGAAAAATTTTGGCTGAAAAGGGCTAAATTGATTCCCTCTATTCCTTCCCACACTTCCATTCCCCTCCCCACATTTTCACTAAATACTTGCTACTGATCTAAATTGAAGGTACAGTAAACCCCCAGAAACAGACATTGTTGAGTTTCACTAACTTGGAATGTTAGTAATGGAGCTCTTTATCTTTTCCACAAAATATACAATGTTTATGATATTCAAAGCACAATCCAACCAAATACAAGTTGTTAGCAAAGATTCTTACTGTCCAGAACATGAGGGGAAAAGCAATGAACCTGAACCAGCAAACATATTAATAAAGCTACGCTGACTAGTCAATTACTTTAGAAAGTCAATGACAGAGCATTACAACAAAGCCAAGGACTGGTTAGTCTCAAGATGACTTATGGAATCATGTAAAGGTCTTCCATGACTGTTAGCAGAAACCATCCTGCTAAATCTTAAATTTGTACTTGATAATAAATTATCATTATCTCAAACATCTCTATGTTCCTGAAAATGAATAGGTCTTTCTCAGTATTTTTTCCACAAGGGAATAAATTAGCACCTCTAGATTTCTCATCATTTTTGATAGCCAGTACCCCATTTTGGACATCCCATAGGTTACTTAGGGGGAGAAGAGAGGAAGGTATGATTTTACCAATATAGGAAACTCCATTTGAAGAAACCACCCTCAGATGAGCAATCTTCGTGCAATTTAGTCTTATGGTATTGCACGCTGCCTCTTCTGTTGTGCAAATCTCATGAACTATTTGTGAATGTTGCATCCCCAACTACAGAGAGGAAGCTGAAGTCAGAAGACTTAAGTTCAAATCCTGTCTCATACATTTAATAATTTTGTGACCTTGGGCAAGTAACTTCTTTCTCAGTTGCAGTTTCCTTAATTTCTAAAAGTGAGGGAGTTGGGCTTTATGGCCTCTAAAGTCCTATCCATCTCTGAATCTATGTCCCAAGATCTTTTTATATTCCATGAGGGTAAGGATCTGTTTCATCTCAGCACTGTTCTCTGAAGATAGCAGTTGTTTGAGGAACAGGTTCAATGGATAGACTGTTGGGTCTGGAGACAGGAAAACATGAGTTCAAATCCAGACTCAGATACTGTCTAGCTCTATAACCCTGGACAACTCATTTAGCCTCCATCTGCCTCAGTTTCCTCAACTGTAAAATGAAGATAATGATAGCACCTACCTCTCAGGATTATTGTGAGGATCAAATGAGATATTTGTAAAGTATTTAGCATCATTCTTGGAACATGGGAGGTGCTTACCAAATGCTTTTCACTTCCCCTTAAACCGAAGGGCAGAATCTTTTTCTTGAGTGGGTGAATGACTTCTATGTTTGTTTCGCTTCCATAAAGAATAAATGAACCTTAAATGACATGGGAACTATGGCCCAGAATGAGTTGTAAAGTGACCCCAAAGTAAAAAATACAGAAGTCTGGAGTCATATGTTGTACTTGCGTGAAAAAAGATCAATGAGAAAAAGATCAATGGAGAAAAAAAGGCACTGATTCTGGACTCAGAAGACCTAGATTTAAATCATACTTCGAACATCTATCTACTAGTGTGACCTTAGGCAAATCATTTAATCTTCTTGGACCCTGATCTCCATATGTGCAACACAAAGAGGTTGGACTAGATGGATCCTAAAATCCTTTCCAGCTTAAAATCCATGATCCTATGGCTCCAATAAGGCCCTTATTTAATGGGATCAAGAACCTTTGAAAGGAAGGCTAATGATTTGTCTATTTAGGCAAATTTAAAAACATTTAATCATCTTGTTGGGAGAACACTATAATCTCTATCCCCAATTTTACCTTGCCCTAATTAGATTCTACTGTAAAGATGAGGCAGACAAAAATCTGGAGCATGAAACTTAAAGGGACTGAAACAGGTTTGCTTGAAGGAGCCTTATTTTTTTAAAAAAAATTTGCATTTCTATAGTTTTTCACTTTTTGAAGCAAGTTTACATTATCTTCTCTTATTCTAATATCCTTCAGCTTGAAAGTTAATTCCTTAAAACAAAAGACACTTTTCTTTGTGAGCATAAAGCAAACGTAATGACAGGATAACTGTAAGACCACCTATTATTCCCTCTGACTGTTAGCAGAAACCATCCTGCATCTTAAATTTGTACTTGATAATAAATGATCATTATCTCAAACATCTAATGGCCTGCTCATTTGAGACCTCCCACTTCTGTTATCACCATGCAAACAGACTTGGGGAATTATCATTCTTTGAATTTTGACCGTGGAACTTCAGCTACGCCATAGTCACACACGTTTCACAGTAGGCAGATATACAGAAGGCCTGGTCGTCTCACTATAAATCCATATTACCTAGCTGTGATAGGACCAATATCTACCCCCCACTCCCAACATGGGTTAAGAAAAGATGACAAAGCTAGGATTTGACTGGTCCAGGGTGAGTCAAGCCCCAATCTGTGCCTCCCTTGAGGCTGCTTCCTGGTAGTGTCCTCTGGTTGTACTAACATGGCTTGCTTCCTGGTCACTCATAGTTATTAAAGGTCCCATCCACACAGGTTGGGACCATTTAGACTAGGTGGAGAGATGAAGGCCACTGCAGTCATCTCACCTTACTGACCAGACAGATTTCCATGTAGAGAAGAAAGAGGTCCTCAGGCTTTAGAACCTCTACTGTATCCTTGCTGCATATCTTTGTTAAATAATTCTCCTTTTGTTAATTGTGTAACGACCTATGAGTGCCTCATTTGGTCCCCATGCTGAATTTGTCAAAACAGTGTGCCAGTCTACCCCTAACACAAACCTTAACTGGCAAACTTCTACTTGTTCTCCAACAGACTATCATGCCATTCCTCTCTTTTAAAGCAATGTCACCGTCACACCTCTCTTTCAGGAGATGAGTTTGCCTCCTTCTTTACTTAGCTCTGTCCTCTTCCCATTCCACACCCCAATAATTACTCATCCTGGCCTTGGCTCCAATCTCCAAGGAAGGGTTGGTCCTCCACTTTGCCAAACAACTTCTGTCTTCCACTTTTAGCTCCAGGAGCTTGTCCCATCAATCACTACTTGTCTAATCACTCTCAGTCTCACTTTATCTACAAACTCCTAACTCACTGCCCAGATCTCCCTATTCTTTAAAATTTTAAGATTAGAAAAACCCAAAACATTAGTCTGGCCCTGTAATCTCCTTAAGCTATAAACTTGTATCCTCCCTCTGAGTTCTAAGTTTCTTTTAAAAAAGAAAAACAAGTCTATCTACACTCTTCTCCTACTACCCACACTTCTGAACTCCCTAGAATCTGACTTCAGAACGCACCACTCTGCTGAACACAACTCTCTGCAAAATAATCGATTTCTAAACTTCTAAGTCAAATGAACTTTGTCCTCAACCCATCTGACTTCTCTGCTGTTTAAGATACTACCATCTCTTCTTGTCCTCCCTACTCTCTCTTTTCACTGTCTGTGAAACTGTTCTCTCCTGATTCTTATCCTATCCAAATGTTCCTTTTCAGTATCCCCTGTGGGATTACTTATCCTTTTTACTTTAAGGGCAGATGTCCAGAGGCCCATCTCCTCTTATCTATACTTGCTCCCTTCTTGAGTTCATAAGCTTCCCCTGAATCCAATATTCGTTTCTCTCTCCCTCTTCCATTTTCTCCCATAACTCCTCCTCCCCTCCACACACACACATCCCAACCTATTCCCTACACAAAAGCCCATCTAGCTTTATTTGTATAATGTGTCATCTTCCCTTTCACCCAGCTTTGCAGCCTCAGAGTCATCCTTGACTCTTTCCCTAATATCTTATAGGGATTGTCAAGTTTTGTCAATTCTCCCTTCCATTCTATATCTCATTTTTGTCTCCTCTCTACTCACAAAGCCAGCACTTTAGTGTGGGTCTTCAGCATCTCCTCTGTCTATATTAGTATTATATTAATTCCTATTATCAGTATTATGTTGTTGTTCAGGCACGTCTGACTTAATGTGGGGTCTTCTTGGCAAAGATAATGGAGTGGTTTGCCATTCCTCCCCCAGCTCACTTTACAGATGAGAAACTAAGGCAAACAGGGTTAAATAACTCACCCAGGATCACACAGCTAGTAAATATCTGAGACCAGATTAGAACTCACAAAGATAAGTCTTCCTGATTCCAAGCCAAGTGTTCTGAGCACTGTGTCACCTAAGTGCCCCATTAGTATTAGAGTTGTACCTAAACTAACATCCTTGCTTCTAATTTCTACTCTTTCCCATATACCTTCTATATATCTGACAAAATAAGGCACAAAGCTATCCATGTCCTTTGTCTGCTAAAAACCCTACAATGCCTATTGACTCTATAATAAAATATAAACTTGTCAGATTGGCTTAAAGCTCTCTAAAATCCAACTCCAATATACCTTTCTAGACTTATTACACTCTACCTGCTATACTCCTACTCCATATACTACATTCCAGCTACTAGATACCCCCCAAACTCCAATTTCCTCTTCTGCCTCTGTGTATTTGCACAGGATAAATCCCCATGTGTGGGATATTCTATCTCTTCCTCTGTGCTGCTAAAAAAAAACCCTTATGTTAAAAGCTTAGCTCACCTCCTATATTATCTACAAAGCTGTCTCTGATCTTCTCAATTATTTCAGCTCACTCTCCCTGCTCATACTGTCCTTTATTTATGATTATGGGTGCATATTTTATCTCCCTACTTGCCAGTAAGTTCCTTGGGTGTAAGGGCCTTTTTGTTTTGGTCTTTGTATCCCAGCACCTATCAAAGTCCCTTGCTCAGAACAAGCTTTCCTTAGTAATTAAGCTGATGTACAAGAATCTACCTTAGTATGTAGTATGAGGAATGTCAAAGTACAAGCTGATAAATTACATGGATTCCACAGTTCAACAAACAGGGTTAAGTCTGTCTATCAGTTCTAATATGTTTCATTCCCAGACGGACCAGCTACCTCTTAGCCCAACTTCTAAGGAAACTTTTCTAGGCAGAGTTCAAGCATAACATCTGGCACTAAATCAAAAATAAATTTTTATGTCAAATGTGAGCTTCTGAATCTGGTTCCCCCTGGATTATGCCCTAACAACCCTTAATTAAGGTCCTTTGTGTAGCTCTTCCCTGGCTAGATCACAAGAGATTTCACCTTTTCTTTTCCTCTAGCTTTGAGCTTCATCAGACTTTTAAGGGATTCTTCTTAATCTCCCTTTCTAAAGTCTCGATAAACTATTTTACTCATGACAACCCACTACAAAACTTCTGTTCATCATTGGTCCTCCAGTTAGTTACTTGTTTTCATCCTAAACATTTCCAAGGCATTATAAAATTCACATCCATAAAACTTCTAATTGCCTATTACAGCCATAAAATGACCTGTCTATATTACTTCAGTGTACTACCGAGGCAAACATGGCCAAATGGAGAGCTGGCCTCAGCATTAGGTAAGACCTGGGTCAAGTGGCACTCCTGATATGTACTGTTTGTGTGACAAGGGGCAAGTTCCTAAATCTCAGAAATGCTCTGAAGGACTCTCCTAAAACTTTAAGTTGCAGATAAAAGGCTCATCTCTATTAAAGGCAAGTTTCCTCATCAAGGAAATTTCTACTAGAATGGAATCACAGATGCACATCAATCGATCAACAAGTCTTTATTATGCCTACTATGCGGGAGCAAGTTTTTTGAGGGGGAAAAAAAACATTCCCTACTCAAAAAGTTTGCTTTCGAACAAAGACAGCAACTGCATATAAAAATATTGAAAGCATAAAGTGAATACAAATGAAAAACAAACTAGTTTGGGAGGGAGGGCATTAACAATTGGCTGGCTCAGGAAAGCTTTCACCTTCAAGGTCAAGAAGATTCAATCAAGTATTTACTATTTATTACGTGCCAGGCAGTGAGTTAGGTGCTATAGATACTGATACTAGCACCACCCCCACTACCACTACTACTACTACTAGCTAACGTTTATACAGCACTTACTCTGTGCCTGGATAGCACAATACTAAGCACTTTACAATTATTTTATTTGATCCTCACACCACTCCTGGGAGGTAGGTGCTGCTATTATCTTCATTTTACAGATGGGGAAACTGAGGCATACAGGGGGTCTTCCTGATGCCAGGCCTAGCACTCTACCCATTTTGCCACCTAACTGCCCAAAAGTACAAAGAATAAAACAATCTCTATTCACAACGTGCTTAGGTTCTAATGAGGAAGGTAACAGTTACAGATAAAATACATACATAGATATAAGTTAAATAAATGCAAATATATACAAAGTAGTTAAACATAAGGTAGTTGGGGGATGGAAGTCACTAGCATTTAGATAGATCAAGAAAGGCATTCATGCAGAAAATGGTGTTTGGGCTATATATTTAAGGAAGAAAGTGATTTTGAGAAGGAGGTAAGGAGGGAGTGGGTTCCAGGCATGGTGGACAGCCACTACAAAGGCACAGGGATGGCAGATGGAGTTTTGTGTGTGAGGAACAAAGAAGGCCACCCAGGCTGGCCATCACAGAATGCTGGAAAGAGAGTTATGTACACTGAGATTATAAAGAAAGGCTGGATTCCAAGTGTGTTGGTGTAGCAGCAAGCACCCTGACACATCCAGGATAGCCAGCTAGCACAGGTTCTTAGATCTGCTCTTCTAAAAGGAAAGCAATTTTTGAGGGGTCAGCAACCTTCTTTAATCACATATACCAACAGAGAAAATACTAACGGAGGAAATAAAGACCAACAGATAGGGCTTTTAACTGTCTGACCATAAGAAATACATACATCACAGATCAACAAACAGATCCAATTGTATGATCATTACATACACACATTACCTGAGAGAGAAGAACTGACACCTGGGTTTTCAAAGCTGGGGATGAGGGAAGAGGGAGTGGCTCCTTAACAGCTAAGGAGTCTCATCTGGTCATATCACATGAACCTTCTTCCAAAGAGTAAGCCCTCAAAGCAAAGCATGTATACACCTTTCAGCATCAGAGGGCATCAGACCCTCCTGACCTAGTGCCTCATTAATTAACAAAAGGTGTGGGCCTTCCTACAAAATAAGCCTCCCCTAATCAAGCTTCCCTTAATGGGCTTCACCTAAGGGCCTATTAATGAGGGGGGAAGATCTTTCACTCACATAGTTGAGCTCTAAAAGCTGAACAGATATTTGTATTTGATCCTAAAGGCAGTAGGGAGACAATGAAGTTGGCTGAAGAGGAGAGTTCCACAGTTTCATATGCATTGCTTTGGCAGCAGTGTGTAGAATGGATTCTTGGGAAGACTTGAGGCAGGGTGATGAACTAGGAAACTTGTAACAGTCTAGTCAGGAAGTGAGTGGGGCCTGAACCAAGGTGGTAGCTATAGAAACAAAGAGAAGGGGTCAGATACAGGAGAAGTCATACAAGGGAAAACAGAAAGGCATGGTAACTGATTGGCTATGAGAGTAAGGAGTCACGAATAATGACATGGTTTGCAGTCTGGGAAAGGATAGTAAGTAGTGCCTTCAATACAACTGGGAAGGTGGAAGGTTGGGGAGAGGGGGGGAGGAGGGAGATAATTACTTCAGTTTTGGACTTGTGGAGTTTGAAATGTTTCCAAGACATCTAGCTTGAAATGTCCAATAGGCAATCAGTGATATGGGACAAAGCTCAAGGGAGTGGTTGGGGCTGGAGATAGACATATCTGTGAGTTATCTACATAAACATGATAGCTTAACCGATGAGAGTCGAGTGGTTGCCAACAAGAGTCAATCACAGTTGCTAGAGGGAGGGTTAGGAGGTGGGAGAGTGGAGAGGGAGAGAGAGGAAGAGGGAAAAAAAGGGGAGGGAGAGGTGAGGGGAAGAAGAGGGGGAGAGAGGGAAAGATAGAGGAAAGAGGTAAGGAAGGGAGAAAGAGGGGGAGGAAGGAAGGAAGAAAGAAAGGAAGAGAAAAAGAGTGAGAAAGAGAGGGAGAAAGGGAGAGAAATCTAGGACAGAATCTTGGGTTCCAACCATAGTTAGGGTAGGGCTATATGGATATAGTTAGGCTATATGGATAAGGAGATGGTGAAGGAGCAGTCAGGTAAGTAAGATATTTGCTGGAAAGAAGGGTTATTCATCATCCTGATTTCCATGTGGTTACTCCCTCAACCTCATCAACAAAAACAACAAATGTCCCACACACTAAAAGACTATTCATGAATTCCTGGTGGACGAAAAACATCCATCACTTGGAAAACAACTTTTGAATAATGAAGTGATTCTCCAAATTTAGCTAAGCTTGTCCTCAGCAGGCCCATATCCTCAAAAGTCTTTCTGGTTAGCTGGCATAACCCTCAAGAATTCAGAGTTTCAAGTAGTATTAAATAAGATAACATGAGTTGCAATTCACTGAATCATGGCATGATAGATTTTAGATTTTAGAGAAGGAAGGGACTGAAGAGGTCTGTGAGTCCAGCTTCTGTATTTTATAGATGAGAAAACTGAGGCCCAGAGCAGGTTAAGTGACTTGCCTAGAGTTGCAAATGTCATAAGTATCTGGGACAGAATTCAAACCTAAATCTTCCTGAGTCCCACCCACATTCCACCCACCCTTCACTACTCCATGTTGCCATTGATGTACCAACAGAGCTAAAGGCTTCCTAACACAAAAGAGAGGAAATGCTATTTAAGTTAGGACTGAATTAAGAATATTAAAAAGAAAATAGATGAATGCCATGGCAAAAAAAAAAAAAAGGCATTCCATCACTGATTAAAAATGGAACAATTATTCTTATAAAAGTCCAGTTTAATCTGAAACCAAAGACTCCAAACAGTCTCGCCACCCCCCCACCCCAAGCACTTGATTTCAGCTACACCACATGAAGTTTCTGTCTAATGCATTAACTGGAACTCTGCTGCAGAAAGCATTTCCAGAAATGGGTCTGAGGTCAAAACTTTGTCTACTAAGGAAATTAGGAGGAAATTGTAGGAGATAAAGCATAGCTTTGGGATCTGGCATGTCTCCAGTTTTGTTCATTCTATTCTAATATTTTAAGAGGTAAGGGAGAGGAGAAGAAAAAAGAATGCCCTGAGGTAGCTGTCACATCCATTATTTCACTTAATGTACAGACTGTGTGCTCACAGGACTGCCCATCCTTCCTTTCATTTCTTGGTGCATCAGACAAATAGTATTCCAGGCTAATTTATCTGTCCTTCCTTTGACACCATAAATGAAAAAGACAACCCAAATTTGAGAAATTTAAATGAAGATTTTACTAGATCACATTATAAGGTAATTTCTTCAGTCTGTATTTTTTTTTAAATCCTTCCCATACCCCAGCTAAAAGTAATATCCCTTCTTTGAAAATAATAGCATCTGATTTGAATGTGTGGTAAGTGGCAGGACTCTTATAGAACACACACACACATAGGAAAGCAAAGTTTTTAAACATTCAGACACACAACCATGTCTAAGGTGAGTGTTAACAATACTGATGGAGAAAACAGACCCCATAATGTCCCCTGAAGGTCACAAAGTGAATCACTGTCAGTGAGAATTAAAATTCAAAGATTTTGACTCCCAAACCAACACTCAAATCACTTGGCTACAGTGTCTCCCTCGTGGCAGCTCATTTATCAACTACAAATAAATTCACCATTTTTTTTTCCTAAACAAGGGCAGTGCATTTCAGAGGGGAAGACGGGATTCTGTCCATTTTAAGAATGCAGACAATGCAGCAAGTGTTACATAATCAATGGAACTTAGACCAGCCATGGCAAAATAATCGAGAGAGCATTCTTTCCCACCATTCTCCGTGATGTAATCGTATACACTTCTGGCACCACTTCCCGGCATTACAAACACAGTTTGAATGCTCTCAAATTTGTCCGAACCAGGACTTTTAAAGAAATCACATCCATAACATGACATTGTCAAAGGCAACTTTGATTCCACACTCAACGGAACCATTTATATGTGAAATACTCCTACATATATTAATGTGATGGAATATTTGCTGCCACAGCTATGAAGTCTACAAGGAAGTACAGGAAACTGCTCAAGGTGATGCTGGGGAAAAAATTCAAAGAACCAGAGCTATAGTTTGTTATCAAATAAACACCAATTATTCTTTGAAATATCTGATTGTGAACTAGAAGGCAAAGACATCTTTTGCTTTTCTTTGCATCCTTCGCTATCTAGGAGGGAAGCTAGGTGGCACAGCAGATAGAGTGCTAGACGTGGAGTCAAAAAGATCTGAATTAATAAATCTGGTCTCTGACACTAACTAGCTGTGTAACCTTGGGTTAGTAAGTCACTTAAACTTCATCTGACTCAGTTTCTTCAACTGTAAAATGGAAATAATAATAGCACCTACCTCCCAAGGTTGTTGTAAGGATCAAATGAGTTAATTAAGATTTATAAAGCACTTAGCAGAGTACCTGGCACATATTAGGAGCTTATGAAATGCTCACTTCCTTTCCCAATGTTTAGCACAGTACCTGGCCGCATCGTAGGTGTCTAAAAATGTTTGTTGACTTGTCTTTAAAGGCAGGAAAAACAGAGGCAAAGGTGGAACTTCAATAAGGCCAGGAACAGTCAAAAAACACTTTTTTTGCTTGTTAATTATTTGACTCTCTCTCTTAAAGGCTAAGGAGGTTTCTTTTGGCATATTTATTTGATTGTGTTCTTAGAAGGTGGTGGTAAAAAAAAATTTAAATGCTTCCTCACAAATGTAATTACAAATTTAGTGGAAAAACAAAAATGTGATTAGTTTTAATTCACTAGTTTTAGGACTGGACAAAATCAGGTAATACGCAGGTAAGGCTGAGATTTCTTCATTTTCTACCACTTCAGCGATCAAGAGATGCAAAAACCAACCAAGTAACAAGAAATCATTATTAAGTGACTATATTATTCTTTTTTGTCGTTTTTCAATTGTGTCTTACTCTTCATGACCTCATCTGGGGTTTTCTTGGCAATGATACTGAAGGAGTTCATCATTTCATTCTCCAGCTCATTTTACCAATGAGGAAACTGAATAGGGTTAAGAAATTCGTCCAATGTCACGGAACTATAACAAGTGTCTGAGGTAAGAACTGAACTCAGGTCCTTCTTGACTCCAGGTCTAGCACCCTATCCACTGAGCCACCTAGCTGCCCAATATTATTGTTAAAGTTCAGTTAATATCAAAAAACCTTTTTAAAAAGTAAATTACTTTGATGTTTGTAGTGCTAGGTATTTTTAAATTCACTACTTTGACCATTTTTGTGGATTATATAAAGTTTTTGATGTTATTGTCTTCATTATCAAAAAGCAATGTGACATATTAAGATGGTTATTCCACCAACAAGATACTCCATGTTCTAGCTCCCAGCATTTTCTCTGGCTGTTCCCAATGCTCACTTTCCTCCCCTCCAACAACTGACTTCCCTAGCTTCCTTTAAGACCCAACAAAACTCCCACCTTCTACAGAAAGTCTTCCATAACCCCTGTTAATTCCAGTGCCTTCCCTCTCTTAATTATTTCCTATTTATCCTGAATATACCTTGCTTGGTATATATTTGTTTGCAAGCTGTCTCCCCCAATAGAGCGTAAGGTCTTTGAGAGCAGGGGTTGTCTTTTATCCCTTTTTGTATCCCCAGCTCTTAGCATGGTACCTGACATACAGCAGATGCTTAACAAATGCTGGCTGATTGAAGGCCAGTTATAGAGTCAGTTAGACCTGAGAGTATGTACCTCTGGTACATACTAGCTGTAAAACCATGAGCAAAACATTTAACTTTGCCCCAGGTAACTAAGATTATAAATTGCTGATTAGGTAATAATGGTGGTAGTCTCCCCAGACTAATGAAGTCAACACCTCAAGGACTCCCTCCAGAATTCCCCATACTACATATTAAAAATGTGGCCACTTCAAAGAGCTTAGGTTTTGGGCTCTCCATAGATCACTGGAGTTGAAGTCAGAAAAGCAGGGCTCAAATCTCAGTTCTGACCACTAACCTTGGTGACTGGCATGAGATGACTTACATATTTTTGGCCCCAGTTTCTACATCTGTACAACAGAGAGGAGTGATTTCCAAGGTCCCTTTCCAGTAGGAAATTATAAAATATCAAATAGCAACTATTGTCTGCTAGTCCATTAAACATCCATGCCAGAAAGACACCTACACAAAAATAAAGACTCATTGCTACTTTTCTACTCTATGTTAGTCAAGAAAATATGAATTTACCGCCAAGAAACAATTCATTTGCAGTGCATAGAGAACTGGGCCTGCAGTTTCAAAAACCTGAGTTCAAATGTGACCTCAGACATTTACCAGCTACTTGACCCTAGGCAAGTCAATTAATCTCAGTTTCCTCAACTGTAAAACAGATATAATAACAGTACCTATCTCCTCAAGCTGTTGTGAGGATCAAATGGAATATTGGTAAAAAGCACTTATCACAGTGCCTGCCACAAAGTAGGTACCATGTAAATTCCTATTCCCTTCTCTCTCTTTCCCTTCCCCCTTTATAAACTATTTCCTTGGCATAAGCCAAGCTTCAGATAGGGAAAAGATGGTAGATCTGGTTTTGGAAGAACAAAAATTATAGTCCTATGGGTTTTTTTTTTCCCCAAAATATTTCTATTTGTAGATATGTGTGTGTGCGCGCATGTATGTTTTAAACAAGGTAACTAACCAATGCACAGAGAAGATCCACAGCCTCCAATACAAGTTCCTGGTGTCCAATTCGGGTGACACCCAGTTCCTCGAGATCCTGGTGGGAAATCTGCAAGAGCTGTTCACCATTAATTTTCTCCCGTTCAAATTTATGGACATACTGCTGGAGACAATCATCCAACCCTATCAAAAGAAACAGAGAATCATTAGAAATCTCTTCATTCACATTTCCATACTAATAAATCAAGCTAATGATCACTAATTACACTGCTGCCATTCTAAATTTTCATCTGTTTGCCATATTCATTCTACGGAATTTTCTGGAAAACAATTTGTTCAAGAGCAGGGATTTGGAAGGTAGCTTTTTAAAATTGAATTTAAGAATTCTAAGCCCTGAAGGGCTGGAACAGGATCACTGGAATCCTGTTCTATATAAATTTCCAACTCATCCTGCCAATTCCTGTTTTAAATAGATAATAAAGCTGAGGGGTCAGGAAGATTAGGAGACCTGTCCAAGGGTCATCTCTAGGTAGTAAATGGCAGAGGCAATTGGGTAGTACAATGGAAAAAGCACTGACTGGAGAAAGGAAGACCTGAGTTCAAATCCAGCTTCAAACACTAACTTTTTGTGTTACCCTGGGCTGGTCACTGTAATGATATGGGAATTTGAAGATCTTCTCTGATCTTTAATAGGCAGATGTGACCTGCTCTGAGCTTTGGCCCAGGCCACAGCCTGAGTCACATGGAGATGATGGTGGGGGGAGCTTGCCAAATGGGTGGAACAGGAAGACAGAGTGAGGTAGAACAGAGAGAGAGAGAGAGAGAGAGAGAGAGAGAGAGAGAGAGAGAGAGAGAAGCAAAGCAGAGCAGCTAGCATGAGTGAGAGAGGGAATGACTGTGCCTAAGGGAGCTTGTTTGTGGGAAGGTCTGACAGAGAGAAGGCTTGGGGATGGCCCTGCTCCCTTTATTGGCAATGTGTACAAGTTCTGTTGTATTACCATGGTGGAATTGGCTTTTATCATGAATAAATATCTTGGTTTCGTCTTTGAGGAAGAGAGTGTATATTTTGCAAATTTACCCTGAAAATACGCCTGCCTATCCATAGCGGCTACTGTGGGTATCACATTGGTAGTCAACTTGCTGCTTCAGCTTCCTCAGATATAAAATAGGAATAATAATAGTACCTACCTCCCAGGCTCATTGTGGAGGCCAAATACTATCTGTAAAGTATTTTGCAAATCTACCTCATGTAATTGCTAACTATTATTGTTATGATTATTAAGGAGACAATTTGAATCCTGGTTCACTGGCCCTCCTCAGTCCTCTCCCTCTCCCACAATCACATGCTAAATAAGATATTAATAGTAAGGAACAAGTCACCAAGCATTTATTAAGCATCTGCAATGTGATATAAAGAAAGGCAAAAGACTCTCTATCCTCAAGAACTCACAATCTAATAGGGGAGACAATAGGCAGTCATATACAAACAAGATATATACTTCATAAATTGGAGATGATCACAAAGAGAAGACACTAGCTTTCAGAGAGATCAAGGAAGGTTTCTGTAGAAGGTGGAATTTTAGCCAACATTTGAAGGAAGCCAAGAGGTAGAGATGAGAAGAGGAGACATTCCAAGCAGGGGCTGGGGGCAGCCAGTGAAAAGGTATGGAGATGGGAGATGCATTGATTTCTAAAAAGTTTCAAGTAGGCAAATGCAAAGAATTAGTCTCCCCAAGGCAATAACAACACACATATTCCCAGCACGAGCTACTTATAAAGCAGCATTTTTAAAGTTAATATTATTAGTTTAAGGGAAATTTTAACTCTAGCATAAGACAGTAACACAGTGAATAAAGATCTGTCCTTGGGATCAAAAGACTTGATTTCAAATCCTACTTGTGTCACCCATTAGTGCTATGAGCAGAAAAAAGTCATTTAGCTTCCCAAACCCCTTCTCTCATGTTTGTGAAGAAAGTAACTTTACAAAAGTCAGAGCAAGCATAATATTATCAAGAGAGCAAGCAAGCTGTGCCCTGAACTTGGCATAACAACAATCCTTTGTGCTTATCCTCTGGATGATCTCAGCCCCAGCAAAATCACATAATTATTGTCATGCTTTAACCAGCACCAGGTGTTCTCTGAGCTTGGACAAGCACCAGGCAAGTACCCCTGTTCTCATCATGAAGCCCTGCTACGAATCAAACTTGTCCCATTGTTGCAGGGCTACAGCTCACTGTATAGCCACATCTTAACAAATATTAAGATCTCCCTACAGTGTCTCAGCTTCTCCCACAAGGGGTGGGGTCCTGGCAAGAATCCCTTGACTTAAACAAGGTAAATATGTCCTCAACAGAACTGGGTCTTAAAAGTTTATCGCCAACATGGAAATAACCTATAAAAATTCTTCTTGAATTATCTTCCTAAGTAGCCCTTTAATTATATAATTCTTGCAAAGAAAAATAGATGTTAAAGGAGAATTATGAAGTGTAACTTTAGCAGAGGACCTTAGAGAGAAGGCTAGCTTACAGGAAAATAAAGGAGAAGTTACAGTAAATGTACTAATGTGAATTGAGTCTGGAGTTAAAGAAACTTTCCCATGACAAGAAAGGTCACATGATAAATTTTTGTTTAATTCAGAATAAGCATATGGATTAACTAATTGGTTATTAGACATAGTAATAGAAACAATACCGGTTTCTCTCATATCTACATTAGATGTGATCAGAATCACGGTTTGAAGGAACCTTGCAGAAGATCAATTCCAACTACCTAATTTTGTAGAATGGAAAAGGAAATGGCAAACCATTCCAGTATCGATGCCAAGAAAACCCCAAATGGGGTCATATAGGGCCAGAAATAACTTAACAAAACAATTTTGTAGAAGAAGAAACGAAGGTATGAGGAAGGGAACTGTTTTGCCCAAAATCACATAGGTTAGCTGATGACAGACTTAAAAGAATCAGTTTCCAAATTACTATCTTGTTCAATGCCTTTTTACTGACACCGTACAGCTTCTTTAAAAAAATACCCAAACCAACCAACAAAAAAATCAACTTGAACTTAATGCATCATAGAGGTACTTTTATGGCAACAACAAACTGGAAGCAAAGAACAGGAGACAAAAGCAAAATCGATAAGCATTTCCTAACTGCTTACTTTTAAATGGTCATGTTAATTTTAATAGCATATAGTGTTACTTTATAGTATAAAATTATATTCTGCAGTACCAAACTAAAATTTTACTGAATGAGAGGAAATGGCTTAATCCTTATAATTCTTCAGCTAAAGATACAGGGTCAGTTTTATACCAAAATGGAAATACCTTTAAAATTCTTTGGAGAAGAAAAAAAAGCAATTTGGCTACAATTTATACGAGTCAGCGAAGCCTGAAAACTAGTGAATTAAAACCAACCACATTCCCATTCTTGCATTCCCCATCAAATGAGTAATGGCAAAAGAAACTGTGGTGCACGAACATAATGGAATTATTTCTGCCCCAAAACAACAATGTAAAGGAAAAATTCAGAGAAACGTGGGAAGACTTATACCAGTTAACAAAAGCAGTTAAAAAAGCAGAATCAGGAAAACAGTATGCACAATGACTACAAGGTAAACAAAAACTGAACACTGTCTTAAGTATAATGACCAAACTTGGCCTCAGAAAAGAGTTGCACACACACACACACACACACACACACACACACACACACCTCTTTGCTGAGGAACACTGTATATGTTGTCAGGCATGGTAGATGTGTTGGTACAATGCATGGGACAAAACAGGCACTCAAGAGAGTTTAATGGCTATGAGGTCACAATGTACTTGCAAGCTCTTAGCGCTCACCATTGGGAAGCATACCTGACCGAGGACACAGCAAATTATCATATCCCTGTAATCATATATCATTTCCAAAGCAGAGAAATGGGGGCCTGCAATATCATCCACACAAATGTCTCCAGTAAGACTTCTGTGACTCAGGAAAAGGGCTCTGTGTAGTTTATAAATTATACACCTCCCAACAAATCACCTGATATGGTTTCCCACTTGAGTAGCTAGCGATAAGTCGGGTTAACAAAAGATGGTGATATCAACACTTTGATGTTCAGTTATCTCCAGTCTCAAGATTAAAGCGGGTCATTTCCACGCAAAGTGAAACTCAAGTTAAACGATAAGCAAAACTGTGAGTTGGTTATGTTTGTTTTTTTTTTTTTTAACGGATCTCCAGCCCTTGATAGATGGCATTCTTACCCTTTATTAAAATCCATTTTCAACTTGGTTATTAATAAGCAAACAACAACAACAAAAAAGGCTAGCTTACAGGAAAATAAAGAAGAAGTTACAGTAAATGTACTAACGTGAAATACCTGGAGTTTTTCCTCTTCTCTCAAGTATAAAGCTGACATCAGATAACTAACTAGGCCACAACCAGACAACAGGTCTGCCCCTTAACTAACTGGAAACTAGTATCTAGACTCCACGTCTTCAACCTTCAGTTGTCTGGTATGTGCAGTACATAGAACTATGACATAGCTAAGGCTCAGCCTATCAGATGCTCTTTAAAGTCCCTTCTTCTATTACCCATAGAGCAGGCACACAGCCTTGGGATCCTGTTTCACATCTCGTACCTGAATGTCAAAGCCTTATCTATTTTCCCACCACTCTACAGAAAACTTTTGACTGAATTTTTTTAACTGAGGGTACTCCTCCTACCCAATTTAGATATTTTATGACCCAATGTGGTAACAACAAATAGAAGCAAATAGACACCTGTCTCATTGAATCCCTTTGAATTTTTAAGACTTAAGAGCATTGTTTTCTATTTTTAGAAGCCTCTGACAGTCACACGAGTAAAGTCAACTCTTGATTCTCTATGCTTAAGCATGGCATGCAAAGACAGTGATGAAACCCCAAACTCAGTGATATTTGCCTTTTGGGTGTGTTTTATTTCATTATTACTCTAACATGTTAGTTGTTATGGAAAATCATAATATTTAGGACCATATAATCAAGTCACATTGTAAAGAGACAACTGAAGAAGAAAGCTTTGCCAACTCTCCCTGTCACCTCCCATAGCTCCTGGTGACCCCTTCCATGCTTGGAATGAAAAGGATTGTCTCTGATATTGAGACCCAAATCTCTTCCTTTAGCATTTCACAGCAATCTATATGCCTAAATAAGAGTAAAATAGAAGTAACAGAATATTTACATTAAGGAGCTTAATTATTCAGAGTGGAAACTAATTTAAGAAAAGGAAAACAAGGTTTATTCCAATCAGGGAATTTCCCCTGATTAATGAATTTTAATCTGGATATCTCAAAATAAGATTATTTGGGGAGATGGTATGACATAATAGAAAACTGAACATAGGCTGGACTTGAAATGAGCAAATCTGCCTTCTAGCTGGGATATTCTAGCTACATGAATGATTGTGGAAAAGTCATTTCAGTTCTTTAGGGCCATTTTCTTCTCCATCAGGAAAAGGGGCAAAATGTTGCTTCCCTTTCCTACTCTGGAGGGTGACTGTGGACTCTAAACCATACAATAAGTTTTTATTTTATATACAACTTATATTTTTATTTACATACAACTTATGTATTTTATTTACAACTTATAGCTATGAAGAAAATAGCTTAGGCTCTAATTGACCGTGCTATGTGTTGGGTATACTATGCTAACATGGCTTGGGCTCTACCTTACTGACTTGGGCTCTAACTACTCTAACTATTGGATCAGTCAAGCAACATTTATTAAGCTCTTACTAAGTGTCAGGCATTGTGTTGAGTAATTGTATGCCGTGCTAAAAATTTGTTTTGGTTGCAAAATGCCTAGTTCTGTTGAGAACCCAGGTTATTAAAGAGTATTGTCTCATTTACCCAGAAAGAACATTAGAAATGCCTGTAAGCAAATACAGTGACACTGCATGCCTACAGTGTAAAAAGGAGCTGAGAAGCTTGTTTTGAAAATAAAGAAGAACTAAGTGAAACCTGAAAATTTCACAGAACCTGATTATTATTCTGGAAGACAAGGGACAAAAGATGAATTGAGCTGGGTGTGATTCCAGTAAGTAGCAAGGAAAGGTCAAAGTGGTATTCAATATCTGCTAACTTGTAATACTTCATTGCTAACAGTGAATTGGCTGGGCAACAGTGTAATCTTTATTTTCTACACACACTTTGCTTTTATTATGGAAATGTCTAGTTTACCTTTTAAAAATAAATTTAATTCCTTTTTTGATCGTCTAAAGGAAGCCCTGCTGAGTTGATTATAGAACCCTATTTTCTCTAGTTTTTTTGAGGCCAAAGACAGTTTAACCTCCACATGAATGTAGCACAACTAAACCTTTGATGTCAATTACTGGATATAAAAACAAAGCACCAACCTACCCCTCCTTATAGCCTACCTAAAAAGCTCACACTTGGACAGATCCACAGGTAAAAACAATTAGGAAATTAATTAGCTGTGACTTCACTGACATTTATAGTTTCGAGGCTCATTATATATATCAAAGTAAGACCTTTCTTGATTACAACTGTGAACAGGTGAGGATGATGGCTGAACCTGATTTTCCCTTACAGGAAGTAGAGTCTAATTCCTTGCAATTTTACTATGTTTGAATTTTTATAACCCATTAACTTCGTCTTGGTTTACTGAGATTTTTCCTCTAACAGGCAACAGTCAAGAAACCAAATCTATATCTGCATTAAGAACAATGTCCTTTTCAGTCATGTCCTAGGAGAGGTACAATTCACTTCAACCGCCTACACCTTCCTCTACAGTGCCATACAATGATTACAGCCATTAAGAATGTTTTTGATAAGGTACAGAAAAATTCCAAATCAACGAAGATATGGAACATAAATGAATGTGTTCTTTCTTACTATTGCAATAAAGTGGACTCTTACTGTTTCCTGGGGCCAGGTTTCTGGTCTTCCAGTTGGTTCTATGTTACCCCATTTCTTTCCAGTTATTTTCTTAGGTAAACAGTAAGCAGAGCCATGGCCACAAAACCAGATGTCTGAGTACTTTCTGCCATAATATCTCCCCAGAAATACAAATAATCCCCATACCAGAAATTCAGGAATTGTTTAAATACACTTAGCTCGCTGCTCTCTTTACCATTCCCTCCACTCACACCCACACCACCAAAATGACATAACCATTAGCTATTTTCATATTTCTAGTATGAAAAGCAAAGAAATCTAGGCCCAAAGAACTGACACTTCTCCAATCAAGAATGCAGAAAGTGAGGTGTCAATACTCCCAGCACACCTAAAACAACTGTGTCTGTGGGACAAGAAGGCACCTAATCACATGGGGGCTAAAGTAAGATCATTGAGGCTTACCAAAATGATTCATTCTTCCTTGGATTCCTGGCCTCCCAACATTCAGGGGATAGGATTTCCATATCAAGACCAAAAAAACAAACCAACAAAAAAGAAACCATTCTAGAATAACTAATCTTGCTTCTTTATAAGAAGTTATCTCAACTACACAGTGAAGGGAAATGTTCTTTTAAATATCTTTTGTGGACTGTGTGGTAAACAGAAGCAAAAGAATGTTACAACTAACTACAGTAAATGGAAACTGAATTGTAATTCACATGCTAAAGAAAACTCATCTAGACAGTCTTGAATGGCAAACAAAATTATAAACAACAGATTTAAGGTTAAAATTTCTTAGTAGTGGCAACACACTGAGCAAAACCCAGAAAGTTTTCCTCTTTCCTCAAAACAATCATTGTTTTTCATTTGTTTGGTTGCGTTCAACTCTATGTGACCCCATGGACTCCACGGGGTTTTCTTGGCAAAGATACTGGAGTGGTCTGCCATTTCCTTCTCCAGTATATCTCCATTTTACAGCAAACGGGAGTTAAGTGATTTGCCCATAAGTGACAGCTATTATTCCTCTTATCATCAATGATTTCTGTGACCTGAGCTGTACTGGACTTCAGAAATTAGCCAATATTCGACTTCTGGGGAGGTATCCTCAAAAAGCAACAGCTCTTTGTTGGATGCCACCTTCCAAGCTGGTTTTCTGTTTGTATTGTTTTTTTACACTGCATGAATGAACAACACATAGCTTGAAATATAACTTCAAAACAGCAGATCTACAAGATGTTCTCTGGCTGGGATAATTTAACTTAAGGAAGTAAAAATAGTAGAGATGCTACAAACAACTCAAGGACTCAACCAAAAGAACAGAAATCAGATGAATTCTGGCCCTCCCAAGAAATTTCTGAATTTCTGAGTAATGCATCCCAGCTGAAACTTCAACCAGGAAGCTTTGGACTGCCAAAGTGGTGGTGCTTTTTAACGTTTCGCATCTTCTGTATGGCTTGGAACCTCTTTAAGAAGAGACTTGTTTCTCCTCTACCTGAAAAGACGTCACAAATGCCACAGTGATACGAAGGGATGAGAAAAAGAACAAAATGCCTGGGTATTTGTATCTGAACGGTGCCCAGACACAGCATCCATGGGCAACTGAGACTTCACTAGGTCTTTCACCAACAGCCAGAAAGGGAGGCCTTCTTTATCAATTCTGGCTGACCATGGCATCAGCTCTAGTATCAGCAAAGTATTTGAAATTCTGGTTTCTCACATTTTCTTGACTGATGAAGTACATGGAAAACTTTTTTCTTTAATGGTTCAGTAGATGCCAGTATAAACTCTGACCTCCCAGCATTACACTGAGAATCTCCGCATGATCTTCCTGAGTTGGTCATACTGATTATTTTGGTCCTCTACCTCCTTTCCCCAGCCAACTTCAAACTTGGAGGATCCATATGCTTCATTGCATCACCCTCACCACTCCTCTTCCAATTATAATTAAAACCTCAGAGAAAAATCATTTTTAAGCCTGTGCCAGTACAGAATCTTAAAGTTCTAGTATCTATCTAGTATCTATAGTTACAGTATCAATCAACTGACATAAATGGTAATGATTAGCAAAGTGTGACAAGGATTAATTTGGAAAATATGCAAAGGGTCCGCTGTAAAGAAGTGAACATGGAGTCTTCAGTACTGCTAGAGTGGAAATTCAAGAAATCTGAATCTTATGCTTGGCTCAGCTACCAGCTGCCTATTGTGACTCAGACCAAATCATTTTCCTTACAGTCCATTTCCTCCATCTACGAAGGAGGCAAGCATACCTACCTACCTAATCCTTAAGGAATTAAACAAGAATTTCATTCCAGTAGAAAGAAAGCTCTTTGAAGGCAAGGGCTATGTTTTATCCTTGTGTCCCCAGTTCCTAGTACATTGCCTTGCACAAAGGAGTTCAATAAATGATTGCTGAATGAAGAATAACATGTTTACAGATCTTATTGAGCTACTTGCAAGATAAGAAAAACACAAGCAATAATATTTACGATGCCTTCTGCTATTTCATATTTTAAAATATGCATCCAAAAACAAAACAAACTTCTTAGAGATGGAAGGACTTGTAAGTAAATGACTGGATCTGTAAGTCACTAATAGTTCGATGCTGATTTAGAAGGAGTTCTCTAACGGAGTGTTCCAGGGATCTGTTGTTGGCACTGTGTGGATCAATATTTTAATTATTGGGATTAAGGCATAGAAGACTGGGAGGGGCATTTAGCACACTGAACTGCTGAGTGAAAACAAAAACATCTAGAAACAGCTGTTCTTAACCTGGAGACTGTGAAATGTGTTTTTTTTTATTTTGTGTGCATGTGTGTGTGTGTGTGTGCATATTTTATACACACACTTGTAAATACAGTTGTAATATTATGTATTTTATTTCATGCATTTAAGCTTCATCAAACTGCCAATAGAGTGGTATCCATGGCACACAAAAAAGTTAAGACACCTTAAACTAGAATGACAACCTGAATTAAATGTCTTGACTTGTGAGTGAACTAGATTTAAGTGAGGCAGAGTTGCTTGAGGTCTTTCGACTTCACTCTCTCTTCCAGTCACTAAAGTCCAGTGGCCAGACAAAAGTCTGGGCAAAAGCCCAGCATGCAGTGAATGACTTTGGTGTTTTTGATGTCTGACCAAACTTTAAAAACTCCACAGTGCCTATTTCAGCGGCCTTCCTGGCCACTGAAACAAATTGTTCTCATCCACCCATCCTGCCTGGGGATATCTTCACTTTTGGTGTAGATATCCCCCTAAGTCACTAACAGATTTACAGTGTGTAGGTTACCCTCAACCTGGTCTATCCCATCTACAGAGACAGTTTTCCTGGAGTGTGGCTGCTGCACAAGCTACAGCTTCTATTATGCTACATATCTATTAAACTCAAGTTTATATTTGCATTCCAAAATAAAAACCAATTTCACAAGTACAAGATGGAAGAGGTGTGACTAGACAACAGTTCATCTGAAAAAGACAGGGTTTTAGTGAACTCCAAGCTCGGCAAGTGTGATATGACAACCCCCCCCAAAATGCTAATATGTTCTTGGTCTGAAATAAGAGGTACTGTATACTGAACATGAGGTAATCACTGTTCTCCTGGACTCTTCTCTGGTCAGTCCACACCTACAGTAACCAGTTCAGTTTTGAATCATTTGAATGTCCTATTTTCAAAAAGACAGATGACATGCAATGTGTTCTGAGGAGGATAAAGAAGGGGGTAAAAAGGCTAAAAGCTGGGCCCTTTAAGAAATGATCAAGGGAACTGAGAATGTTTAACTTGCAGAAGAGGATGATTAAAGAGGGTATGACAGAAGAGAGGATCTTGTTAGGATCGGTAACAAAGGGAAGAGCTAAGAATAACGAGTAAAAGTCAGAGAGGCATATTCCTACCTGGCATATGGGAAAACTTCCTGCAAAACCTGTCTGAAAGTAAAATTAGCTGCCTGAGGAGGTAGTGGTCCAGCCTCCTTAGAAGATTACAAGCAAAATCTGGACAAGCACTTCTCAGGTTATTTTAAAGGAGGTTATTGTTTAGGTCTGAGTTGAATTAAAGCATCTCTGATGTCCCTTCCTACCTTGGGATCCCATGCCTCTACCTTTGTTTTCATGTTAAAAATTATAAATATCAGCAAAAAAGACAAAAACAATCCTCCACCTGAATAAAATTAGCAACACCAAGAACTGATGGAGTCGCTGGGCAAGTCAACGTGCATGATCTGGGGTTCAATTTCTTTGTTTATAAAATGAGGCTAGACTATACAATAATGTGAGGTGCCTTCCATGTTTATAAGAGATCAAAATCCAAAACAATATGTTATATGGCCGAATTGCAATCTTGGTTTCACCCAAGTTAGAGACTGGATCTAAAAACATTCTCTAATAGGCCCAGTGATGGGGAATCTGTGGTCTTCTAAGACTTTGAGTGTAGTCTTTTGACTGAGTTCAAGTTTTATAGAATAAATCCTTTTATTAAGGGGATCTGATCAGTGAAGTTTGAATGTAGTCAAGGAGTCACTCTTGAGGACCTAGAAGGTGGCCTGGAGGCTGCAGGTTCCTCACCCCTGGGTTAATCTTTAACCTTTCATCTTGCCCTTATGAACAAAACTGACCTATCTCTATCAGGCTCTAATGTTAAGGAAGAAGTAAGGTACAACAGAAAGATCACCTGTTATGGATCTGAATTCTTCCTGACTCTCTGTAACCTTGGGTAAATCACTTAACCTCTTTGAGCCTCAGTTTCGTCGACTATAAAATGAGGAGGGTTAAAGTGGATGGCCTTTAAGGTCACTCCCAGCTCTAGATCTCTGACGAGCAGGGCAGTAGATGGTGGGTCAGGGAGCAAAGAGACCGAAACCTTTTAAGTTAGGTTATAAAGATTTATGTCATTCACAGATATCTCCACTAATTTCAACTTATTTCCTTTTTAAATCGAAATATTTAAGAAGAAAATAATACTTTCAGGGAAATCTAAGCTTTTCCTTTCTTACATTAAGTAAACTTAAGAGTATCTACAAACCACACCTAAAGTTAATTAAGGCATTCCAAGTTTCCTGTGTGTCAATAAGAACCTGAAAAATGAGGCAGACAAAGAAACGATACAACTAGAGAAGGAAAATGATAGGTAGGTCTTCAATGCAGGTCAGTACAGACCCATATGCCCCTGGGGCTTCAGAAACAAAAATATCTGTCTGTGGTATATTTATTGCACAGAGAACATCCCTGTTCCTTCTGTCATGTACTGGCCTGCTTCTTAGCATAAAAAACAAAAACAAAGGAAACACCTGTACTGCAGCAGAGACACACACATGCAAAAACAATAAAGTGGACCGAAATGTAAACGCTGTAAGTATAATGACGAGTGGCTAGTCTTAAGGGGCAGAACAAGGAACTTTCAGTTATTTTTCCCCAACCTGACTGGTGCTAGTGTGTGATGGAGGAGCGTCGAGTGGAAGGTTCCTCACCCTTTTCTTGTGCGTTGGAGTCCTCTAGGCAGACTGACAAAGCCTGTGGACCCCTTCTCAACATAATGCTTATTATCTTCTTCCCCACTTCTGTCCATGGCTGCTCTAGAATCTGGTAATATTTAATAATTTGCTACCAAAAGCAAAACATATCTCACTACATCTCAGTCATTGAATAGACCTCTTAAGAGTTTGCCATGGGCCAGGCATGGTGGCACATACCTATCATCACTGCTATAAGAGAGGTTGAGAGTGTGGGTCACTTGAGCTTGGGAGTTCTGAGCTAATTAAGTGTCCACACTAAGTTCAATATCATTATGGTGGATCCCTTGGAGCAGAAGGCAACTAGGCCCAAGTCAATGTAACAGGTCAAAGGTTATGTCCAAATCTAGAGTGGGATCACACCTATGTGTGGCACAATGGGGAGTACTAGTCTCCCCCCCCCCCCCAGAAAAAAAAAAGAGTACCTTATGGGATTCAAAAATAAAATGTTTAACAGGTGTTTCTAGAAGAGAGTACACAACTGGAGAACTACCCTATTTTTCCCACCACAAGACAACTTGCTTTTTAAACCCCAGAGGTCAGATTCCTAAGCCTTGACCCCTGAAATGCATTTAGCTAGCCATACTAATAGTTAAGGGACCGTGGGAAAGGGTCTTTTTTCTTGTTAAAATAAACAATTCACACATATGGAATACAAGTTTCCTATAGAAAAACATAACTTACTGAATTACAACTCAAGACACTGCCAAGAATGGTGGGTTTGGGCTAAGCACAGAGTTAATGATAACAAGGCTCTAGTCCAGAGCTTTAATCCTTAAATGAGTCAGTTGGTTTTGGAAAAAATAAAATTCATTTTACCAACAGCTAACAGACTCATAATTATGTGCCAATGGTTATAAGGAGATATTGGCCACAATGGTGCAGATGACTCAGTGCAAACCATGGACATATTACTGGAAAGAAACTCAAAACATATGTCCTCTTGATGGTGGGTCAGTAGCAAATAGCTAACATTTTTGTAGTACTTCAAATTTTCACTAAAAAGTAGTTGGTGGAGGGGAAGCACTTAAAAGTCACTGAGTCAGTGACCAAGTCTATATAGTATATCCTAGCATCATCTCCTGAGACAGTCATTATGAGATCGTCCATGACTAGTTTCAAGGGGGAAAATGATACCATTCCCAAAAAAGCATTTATTAAGTGTTTACTATGCATCCTATATATAGCTTTTCTGTACCTATCTCCTTGTTGTTTCCCTCATTAAATTATGAGCTTTTTCAGGAGAAAGACTATCTTCTGCTTCTTTTTGTATTCTCACTGCTTAGTACAGTGCCTAGCACTTAGTAGGTGTTTAACAATTGTATAATGATTGCTTGTCAAGTACGTGGATACAGACCCCAAAGTGAAGCAGTTCTTTCCCTTAAAGAGCTTACATTTTAATAGAGATTCTTCTTTTCTAATGGCTTCTTAAGTCATGCCCAGTTGAAGAAACAATTTGAGTCAGGGGAAGCACATGCCAAATACTAAGCCAAAAGTCATGCTAATGTGCAAAAGAATCAAGACATCTGAAAGGGAGATGCTCCAAGTCAGGTGTATGGCAATAATACTAGGACTGTAATGATACTCAGGCTTACTCTGTACTGAAACATTCAAAAGGCAACTTGTGGAACAGCTTTAATAATCTAATACTCTATTCCATTTGGCTGAGACACAGCCCATCTTCATGTTAACAAATTGTGTTCAGCAAATTTCCAGTAAAGCCTACTAAAACCAGAGCCTGTCCTCACTCTTGCTGGAGGCACCTGGCTCTTCAAGTTTCAACAGAAAACACTTTCAAAGGCCAATTTCCCTGAGCAAATAGATGTGATGCACATTAAAGTAAAGAGCACCTGCAAAGCCCAGGCAAGTACAGACAGCTTGATTCCTAATGGGACAAAGTGCCTAGATGGGCATTGGTGAAAGCATTGGCCTCAACTGTAGTAAAAACACAATCACTTGTTTGTGCTTAAATGCAACTCAGCATCCCCTACTCCATCCAAAACATCTATTATTAACAAGACAGATTAAAAAGTCACTGACAGCATAGTTAGGCATTTCTAGATTTTAAGGATAGTTATTATCTGGTTTACATCTTCTAAGCTTAATAAAACATTAAGCCTCATACTACATTTTAATATATAGGTGAGTCTTACCTTCATAGATAAGGGGCCATTCAAAGTGTATTTTACAGCAAAGCATAGCATGAATAATGCCAACACTAAGAATACATTAACAAAATCAAAAAGTGCGACATCACTTTGACTACATAACTTGTACAGGTAAGTTGCTATCTTCTCCTTGAATTCAATTAAACCCATCTTTTTCTTTTAGAAGCCAAAGCCCACATGTAACTGCGTGCAAATATATTCTAAATTTGAATCTCCCTGCCTCAAGTCTCTCTAAACAACTGTCAAAATGCACAGGTCTGACCACATCACTATTCAATGGACTCCAGTGGCTTACTATTGGCTAGATCTGGAAGGGGTGTCAGATCTAGTCCAACTCCCTCATTTAACAAATGAGAAAACTGAGGCAGAGAGAGGTTAAGTGACCCAAGGTCACAACCAATAAATGAGCAGAAACAAGATATGAACCCAGGTCTTCTGACTTCAGAAACAGTGATCTTTCCACTTTTTACTATTGTATCTTTAGGATATAATACCAGCTCCTATGATTAGCTTACCTTCTACCTATCTTATCCAGATTTATTATACATTAATCTTTTCCCACCCATCTCCAACCCCTATAGTCTAGCCAAACTGGTCTTCTTACTTCTTCTCATACCTGGACCTCCATCTCCCATCTCTGTATCTCTGTCCTGGAATAAACCTTTCCATCCCAATCTCCACAAATGGAATCTTTTACTTTCTTCAAGATTCATCTCAAGAACCACCTTTCAAATGAAGCCCTTCCTGACCCAACTCCTTCAACTGCTAGTGCTCTTTCTCCATAAGTCACTTTGTATTCATCCTGTGTGTGTACACAAACTACTTGTGCACATAGCAATCTATCTAGATATATATATGCAGATAAAAATATATACACCATTTTTCCATGTACAAAATTGATCGATCAATAGTTGTCTCCTCCATAGAATGAAAACTTCTTACGAACAGGGATTGTTCGATTTTGGTCTATCCTTCGTCTCAGTGCCTGTCACATATTAAACATTTAATAACTGCTCACTGATGGATAAATATTTTCCAAAGATTTCTCATTTGAGACTCACAACAACCCTGGGAGGTAAGTACTATTATTATCTCCATTTTACAGATGAGGAAACTGAAGCGGACAAATGTTAAGTGACTTGCTCAGGGTCACAGAGACAGAAAGAGTGAAGCTAAATCTCAACTCAGGACTTCTTGACAAGAGGCTCAGCACTCTATCCACTGTACCACCTAGCTGTCTCTAAGCTCAAGAAGGGAGTGGAAGACCACTATAAACAGAGATAGTCGAAGCAGGTTTCATAGAGGATATGAGACTTGACTTAGAGTGTGATACAACCTGGATATATAGAGAAAACATTCTCCTAAGAATCGAAATCTCAAGCAAAGGTCATACAGGTAAATATGAAGGAAGGATTGAGTATGGCAAACAGAGAGGTCACTAAGCAGACATCTTGACTGAAATGGGCATTTCACCTTGCAGAGCAGAGGAAAATAACATCAGATCCATTGACTGGCGTAGATTATAGGGGGTTTTAAAAGCTAAACTGGAGTCTGAGCAAGAATGATATGATGAAAGATATGTTTAAAGAAGCTTAAGTACACATGCATGGACTGAAAGGGGGAATCAGAAAGAACTGCTAACAAGAAACTGTCATAGTTGTTGAGGAGCAAGGAATAGAAAATCGAGACTTGGGTGGTCTGTGTGGAGGTAGAAATAAAAGAATACTTAGGCAGGAGACAGACATGCAGACAGATGTGCAGACAGACAGAACAAATTAAAAGAATTTGTTCACTGAATAGAAAAGGGAGTCAAGGTATCAAAAAAACTACTCCAAGGATTAGTGTGAATAATTGAGAAAATGGGCACAGAAAGAGATAAGAAAACTGAGGAGTAGATTAGCTTATGTGGGAACGTAGGAGCCAGAGGAAGTGATGGAATAGCCAAGTGAACATGTCTGAAAGGCAAAGAGGAATACAGATTTAGATAGTCTGAATATAAAGGCTACAGTTGAAGCCAAGGAAATGGTTGAGCTCTCCAGGGGACCACAACATGTTATAATTCAACATTTTATCTCAGACATCTTAACTTTGTCCCACCTCCATCCAATCTAATCCAACAAGAATTTATTAAGGTCTATTATGTCCAAAACACTGTGCTGGCCATCCAACTCTTCTTGTCAGAAAGCCTTCACTTACTTTCTCTACCTATTAAAATCCTCCATCCTTTAGTCCAGATAACACCCCACCTACTTAACAACCACTAGTACTCGACGTGCTTCTTCCTTTGAATTTCCCCAGCACTAGATTCCCATACCACTCATTTGGCACTTATGAAAAATTCATTATCACAGGTATTTTTTCCTGTGTACTCCCTTTTAACTTATTTCCTTTTAGACTTTATACCTTATACTCTACTCCTCTCTTACCGGGTACCCTATGATTCAGTGACACTAGTCTCCTTGTTATTCCTCCCACATGAGTCAAATCAAGTCAACTAAGTCCTGGAAATAAAAACAGAAGTAGATAGACATACAGTTCTTGCCCTCTTTTAATTATTTCCTATTTATCCTGAATAGAGCTTGCTTTGTACACATCTGTTTGCACGTAGTTTCTCCCATTAGATTGTAAGCTCTTGGGGGCAGGGACTGTCTTTTTTCCTCTTTTTATATACCCAGGGCTTAGCACATAGTAGGCAGTTAATCAACATTTATTGAACTGAATTACCCTTAGGAGCTTACCTTCTAAAAAAGGGGTGGGAGAGAGGGGAGAGAAGAGAGGAAGGTATGCAATGAAAAGGAACTGTAGAAAAAGGCTGCCAGTGTGAGGAGGGCAGCCTGGGGAGGAATGAAGACCTGGCTGGTCTGAGGGCTCTATGCACAATGGAGGCTCTTGGAATAACCAGCCAATTAGAGGGAAAGGCTGCATAGGCAGAGGGGACTTTCAGTATAGGAGGAGGTTTCTAGAGAGGAAATGACAAGGCACTCCAACTCCAGACTTCAGGTATTTCCACGGGCTATCCCCCCATTGCCTATAACTCCTCTTTTCCCTTAATCTGAGGGCCTTCCCTTTGAGATGATTTTATCATATATAAAACATATATATACACATATATATGTGTGTGTGTCTATATATGTGTGTCTATATATGTGTGTGTATGTATATATACATATATGGATTGAATGGATGGATATATACACATGTGTATATATACACATATGTGTATATATCTCCTGTTTGTATGCAGTTATTTTCATGTTATTTCCCCATTAGATCATGAATTCATTGAGAATAGATTGGAGGGGTTTTCTCTTCCTTTGTATCCCTAGCACTTAGAATAGTACCTTGCACACGGTAGGCATTTAATAAATACTTGGTGATTGACTACTTGTGATTAAATTCATTGTAACCCTCCCATTTATGTACCCTCCCTCTCACCCACCCTACACCACCACTCCCATCTACCACCACCACTCCCAAAGAAAGGCACTTGTGTCTTTGGTTCTTTGTGTCCTTAATAATCACTGGGAGTCTCTACAATATGAACCCAGTCAACCCTATTAGAGAAGGAGTTTTGAGAAATTGGTTTACAATTACCAACTGTGTTGGCTTACAATAAGAAGATGTAAAAGGTTTTACCTTGGAGTAAAAGGTTCAGGCCTTTACTTAGAATCTTTTTATTCTTAAAAATCTACAAATATTGGTTTAATTGCCCAATCTACAAGGGATTAGATGTCACAGATCGGGTATCTGCTGGGGCAGGGCAAGAAGCAAGAAGAGGCACCTGATTGCAAGAGAAGAGAGGAGAAAACTAGGTAACAAGCAGATATAGATGTCTGGTGACATTTTCTCTGTGGACAAACAGTTCTGTACACCACAATAGTCACCAAAGCTTTCCTGTTTTCCACCGTTGTTAAATAATTTATGATCATGACAGCAAGAATGGCTTCAGAGATGAGATATGGAAGGGACCTCAAACGCCATCTAGTCCAAATATCTCATTTAGCAAATGAGGAAACTGAGGCCCACAGCCTGGGGGTTGGGGGAGACTGAAAAGCAAGAGAGAAAGTTTGGATGTTACAAACAAGTTGTTGAAGCTGGCTAGGCAATATACCCTTGATGTTTTACTTTCCTCCCTAGAGATGAGACTTTGGGGGATTTCCCCTTGGGTGAGATCCTGGTCTCTCTCTTAGATAAGTGACATCTCCCATGCTCTTATCTAAAAAATTCAATGATTCTTACGTATTTTCCAGTGTGTTCCAAACTGTAGAACTCACAATTTCTGTTTATTATTTGTTTGCATAAACGGTTGTATTCACTATTTATGATGCGAGGAGGGAGTGATCATTTATTTATACATCAGTTTTGTTTTTTAAACATCTGTCATTTTCCAATAATCACCTCCACCCCACCCTCTAGTAACAAAAAGAAATAGATTTTTCATCAATAGAATGTAATTTCCCTGAGGACAGGAACTTTATTTTGTATTCCATTTGCCTAGTAGTATCTGGCATACCACAAGAGTTTGATAAATGTTTACCAATTAAGCAAAACCAAATACCCAGCTTCCCCTCTACAACTGTCTTACTGCCAATATGCATGTTTTCTTCATCAATGCATAAGCCAGACCTAGAAATTTTTCCAAAGAACTGCAGATCTTTTTAAATCTTCCTCCTTGATAGACCAAGTAAGCAACTCTAGTCATAACTTAAATGGATTTCTCTGTGTGTATATTATAGCAAATCATCCAAAGCACTGTCTGAAAATTCCAAACTTTCAAGATCAACTAGGGATGTTATAATCCAGAAGCATCCACAACTCCTGACCTTTTTTGATGCTATGGTTGAAAAGGTCCAGGAATGAAAAATTCATCTTAACCCTCTAGTTCTATGTTTCTTCTTCTACAAAATAAAAAGGTTGACCAAGGTCCAGGGGTCTTAACCTGGAGGCCCATGAACTTGTTTTGTTTTGTTTTAAATATACTGGTTAACTGTATTGTAATAACTATTACCCTTTGTAACCCAATATATTTTTATTTTATGCACTTAAAAACACTATTCTGAGAAGGGATTCATGACACAAAAATGGTAAAAGACCCCTGGACTATATGATTTTTCAAGTCATTTCCAGCACTAAGCCTCAACTTCCTTCTCCACAGCAGCCTCAGTCAAACTGAGATCTGGGAAAGACCTTAGCTTAAATAGGCCAAGGTCTCCCACTGCATTCAGGGCCAAATCCAGTCATCCTGATCTGTATCTTGCCACTCAACCCAGAGGGCTCCAGAAGAGAAAGTGAGGCTGGTGACTTGGTACAGCCCTACCTCACTTAGATCCAATTCACTCACAGGTCAGGGCATTGACTCCGTGACGTCATGGTCTCCCTTAAGAATCAAGTCTGACAAACAAGAGCAAATTACTCTGGGAACCTCTAAGGAGGGTGGGAGGGAATCTTTTTTCCCTTTGGTGCCTCCAGCATCACCATTTATAGAAAGGACCACAGACATGTTTCACCTCACTTTTGGGTACTTGCCTAGAATATCATCCCTCTATTTCTTTGACTACTGAATCCTTAATCCTCCTTTCAAACCTAACTAAAATGTCACCTCTTGTGAAGTCTTCTCTGATTCCCCCAAAACCAGTAAAGAGCATTTATCATCATCATCCTCACTGCAGTCAATTCAAATAGCAGTTGATCCATATTCTCTCTTATGCCCCCAACGTATCCTTCTAACTAAACAGGTACATATTATCTCCTGTGGCTAGATTATAACCTCCTTAAAGGCAGGGGCATTGCCTTCAGTTTTGAAGGATCTAAGTCTTAATAAATATTTCTTGAACTGAAATCAGTGTGCTGTAAGAAAAAGCTCTCTGCTAAGCTACTAAAAAACAGATGAACTAAAGTTATCACACAATGAGGCTCTAATAATGGATTTAAGAAAAGAAAAAGCTTGCAATCCTCTTTAATGTACATTTCCTGCAGCCTGCCAGACTTAAACTTGATTTACTGAGACAGTAAGGTGTCCAAATGTGTTTAAAATGCATCTCATATTTTTGGTCAGCTTTAGAGAAAGAAGCTTTCTGTCCTCCCATCTGCCACTTGTATTCAGCGCAACATTTTGGACAGATCAGTCAGTACCTAACATCTCCCGTTCTCATGATAACCCAGGAAACAGTGCACTGGAAAGGGTTGAAGGGTACGGATTGGGAGGATAAAGGGAAAAAAGAAGGGAAAGACTGTGACTTTTTTTAAGACAAGAGATACAGGCAGTGATAATGGAGGCTCATTCAAAGGACAACTTTTGCCTTCAAATGAAACAACTCACATTTGGTGTTCCATATTGAATGTTCTGGTATTGTCCTAGATATCAAGACCAGACTGACCATGGAAAAGAGAAAGTGAAGAAAGCTGCGACTCCTGGAGCCAAAGCTTTGAAAGGGAAATTCCCCTGATGGGGGCTCTACAGGTAGGGCAACTATTTAAAAACAATTAAAACCCAGAAAAACCTCAGCTTTTCATTCACTGGAGAAGACAGTTGCATTCCAAGCCAGGGTGTGATTGCTCAAATGTGAGTAAGTAAACACACATTACTAACAAAGCTTTAGATCCTGCTTCTTCGCTTAGGGCCAGAACTGCTTTTTTGAATCGGAAGTCCCCTTAAAAACATGAGAATGAAAAATGGCTCAGCTGTTCATCTTCAGTTAACAACGAAGAAGGGGGGGAGGGGGGAGAGGACGTCTTCCCCATATTTCATGTAAACATAGATCTTCCTACTACAAGTTTAGGAATGTATGAGTCAGAGGAATGGTTGACTGATAACTCCGTACAAATACAGCCCTCTGCTAAAAATTCCCCAATGAAAATAAGCAACATGCAACTAAAAGTACATATTTTCCAAATGTATATACATACATGTGTGTATATTTATACATGTATAGATATATGCACACACACACATATATATGTATATACACAGATAGTTTTGAATAATGAATTCATCAGTGGAATTTCCAAATTTTAGATTTAATGATGGATACCATTAGCAGGGAGTCTCTCAAAGACACAACTTGGTGCTAACTGGTACCCACCTAGTACATGGCATGGTATATACCTTTCCCATCTGGTAGATGTACATAGTTTCTGTCAATAATAACTATTATGGCAACAATAATAAATATAACACTTTAAGGCTTGCAAAGTTCTTTATAAATATTATCTCATTTTATCCTTACAACAACCCTTTGAGGTAGGTGCTATTATTATCCCCATTTTACAGCTGAGGCAAACAGAAGTTAAATGACTTGCCCACAGTCACACAGTACCTGAGCCTGGATTTGAATTCAGGTCTTCCTAACTCCACATCCAGTGCTCTATCTGCTGGGTCAACTGCCTGAAGATCCCTCCTATTATTAGTTGTGCATCTGAAGAGTCGTGAGCCTCTTGTATTGCACTGGGGCAGAAATAATAGAATAGAGGAAAAGCTCTAAAAAAAAAACTCCAGGGGCCTAATCTTGGGAGGGGAATTTTCTTTGAACCAGCTTTGGTTTCAAGGCTGCTTTTTCTCCTTACAAGGAGATACAAGAAGATCAGAGCATCACAGGCTCAGAGATTTTAGAAGTCAGCAATTCCAACCTAATCATTTTACAGATGAGGAACTGAGACCCAGAGACATTAAATGCCATGTCCCAGGTCAGAAGTATGAAGGAGCAGAGCTAAGATTCATACCAAGGTACTGACTCCAAATCCAGCACCCTTTCAATCCACAATGACCTAGCTCCTCTCTAAGACACAGTCCCCTGACCTCAAAGAAAACAGGTAACCAAGAGTGTGCTGGAGCTGGCCCACACCAGCTCCCTATTACTAAACTGTCAATGCGAAATTTACAACCGGGAAATTGACAAATGCTACAAATCACACTTTGATTTAATGTGCTGTTGAATGCCACCCTTAAGAAAATAAAGGAGAAAATGTGAATAATGAAGATTATTATTATTATTAAAAGTGTGCCATGCATACATTGGGTTTTTTGTTGTTTTTTTCCCCCAGAAAGCTAGTTGTTAAACATTTACCAGCTCACCACTAAATACAACCATTCTCCTATGGCTGACTGTGCCCTAACTTCCTATTCAGAGATTCCCTTAAAGGTTTGGCACTAAGCTTCATCACTTCATTTTAGAGAAAGGCACTAGAGCTCAAGAAGGTTAAACAATGTGCCCACAGTCACAGCTGGTAAGGGGTGAAGCCAAGAATCAAGCCTCAGCCTCCTGACAAGTCCAGGCCTATCTCCTTAGAGACCTAGTTTACTGCTTTTTTTTTGGGGGGGGGGGGGGGTGTAAACCCTAAGACTTAATGAAAGCACAGTTACAGAAGAAATTGTTGATTTTTGTTAGATCAACTCCAGGTCTGCATATGTATACTACATTATGACATCAAGGGTTGAAATTTGGTGACTCATTCATTTACAATGAATCTTACTACTTCCCTAAAAAGGGTTTAAAATTCAAAATGCTATTAAAGAGACCATCATAATAACATATCATAATGGTCAGCCCCACTTTATGATATGTAGCATCTACTTAGAATTCTCACATTTCAAAAGAAAGCACACTGAAATTAGAATCAAAAGACCTAAATTTTAAGTCCAAGTTCTGCCAATAGGTGACATCACAACATCAGCGGTTATTTAAATTGAGGAGATCCATTAGTAAAATGGCTATAATTCTTGCCTTCATTTTCCCTGCAAGTATGGATCCAATGAGATAATAACAATGTATGTAAAGCTTTAAGTATAAAACACTATAAAATGTTTAACAGTAATATAAATAACTGTAGTACGTAGTAGTAATAGAAAGGAGTTGGGAAACTCTTCCCCATTATATATCAGATTGTTTTCTTGTAAAATAAGACTTGAAGACCAAACCCTGGTCACCTTCAATGCAGCAGAGAGAGAAAGACAACAAGTGGCTGGCAACTTTTCAAATGACTAAAGCACTTTACCATTTGCCCAAATAATGTACTCTGAGGTCATAGTGAGAGCATCCCATCTGCAACCTCCCTGCACAGACCATTGCTAATGCACCACAGGGAGTAAGCCTGAACGCAGATTGCAGCATGTTGATGTATTTTTGTTTTGAATGTGGCTTGCCAAAACTTCAGCTCGGAAGGCTGTCAATGCTCTTTCCTCCTGTCATCCAACCAGAGTTTACAAAAACAATAAATTGGACCATAGTTCTCCCACCCATTGGGTGACTACCTATGACAGCTGGTGATAAGGATCACAGTTCCCCTTAGGAGTTCTGTGTACCACTGCCAAGCATCAAAATCCAAAGCTACCCTGTGGCTCCCTCACAACTCTTCAGGCCCTTAATTGTTCAAATCCTTTTATGCAGGTTCTGGCAAAAATGATGAAGCAAACTGTGGCTGATTTTGAAAGATTCCCCCTACTTCTTAGATATTGATTAAAAGGGGCATAGAAGGACAACTTTTGGTAACAACATCTAAAATAGGACAGAGGCAAATGCCAACAGATAGGACTATGGGTGGGATTGTCTCTCTGTCTTCATGAAATGCTTAAAATTTGGGGGGATTTTTTATAATGAAATTTTGCTAATATTTAAGACACTACAAGGCAAAGATAAGCAATATTCTTCCCATGTTGTTGTTCTTACGTCTTTTATTAAGTATGATGCTGGAAATTCTGAATCTTTATTTTTAAAGGAGGTTAGTTCTCATAAAATAAACTGTATTCATGAAATAAATACCAACAAGAGAATAACATTTCTTTCTCTTCTTAATCCAAAAAGAGTTTGAGAAGGAGAATAGGCAGGAAACGGTCGGATCATTTTGGGAACAGACTATAACCAGAATAAAGCAGATCAACTCCAGCAGGATATATGTTAATATAAGAGGGAGGAAAAGTGACTCTCCCTTTCTATCTGGGCATATATACTTCTCCCCATTCCCCAATACATTTAAACATATCTGACCTTCCACTTGACTATCATTTGCCATTTGGTGTTTTGGTGTTTAAGTCACTTCATCTCTCTGAGTTGGGGATCCTTATCCACAAAATAAAGGGGTTTAACGGAAGGACCAAAATCTCTCCCTCACAGATCTATTATTTATGAGTGCTTTCATACCAGCCTTTCACTCAGTCCATAGATTCCTCAGACAATAGCTATATCTATGCTTCTTTTTGTACATACCTTGTACAATTGAACACATTTTCTTTCCAATAAAATGGCATACAGCATCAATAATAGTAATGGCTAGAATTTATATATAATGTCTTAAACGCTACATAAGCACTTTATAAATATTGCTTCATTGAACACTTTATAAATATCACCTCACAAACTGAATCTCAGTGAATTTATCTGACATGTCCTAGGGTCACAGAGCTGGTAGGTATTTGAAGTAGACAGGATTTGAACTCCTATCTCCCTGGCTCTAAGACCAACAACATTACCTAGCTGCCTCACAAGTGTTTCTTGAGGTCTATACAAAAAGCCCACTATGAAAACCTCGGTTACTTAAAATGGGCTTGTGAAAAAGAACACAGCTATGTAAGAGAAGGGAAAGGAAGGGGAGTCACAGGCACTACATTCCACATCTCTGACGTGTTGCATCTGAAAGGATTTCCCCACTAACGGTGCTTTTGAATGTTAAATTTCTCCATGAGGTTGGATTCCTTTCTAAGTTATAAACAGCTGTTTCCTATCATTCATTACAAGTTTCCTCCATGGCAACAAAATCTGAAAGGCAAGCATTCCTAAAGATCACACACAACACAGTGGGTGTCCAGGCACACCTTTAGTGTGTCATACGAAACTTTAGTGTGACACACAAATCAAAGGTAGCTAATGTTATCCAAACCTTCTAAATGGATATTTTTGAAAGTGGCAGTGCTCCCTGCAGAACCTCAGGACTGTAAAGTGGAAGGCACCTGATCAACCATCTGGCCCAAAAAGAATCCTCACTATAAAATACCTGAGGGGGGAGCGGGTCATCCAGCCTTTGGCTTTAAGACTTCCAAGATAGAGGAATCCATCGTTTTTTAATTTTTTTTTAAATATGAAACTGATAAACATCAAAGTGACCATTGCCACATACAAAGAACAGAAAAAGAAACATATATGAAACCATGAATTTCTGGGTTTTTTTTCAAGTAATATATTAAAAGAAGTACCAAAAAACTGCCCTGCTTCTATGGGTCCTCTGGTCAACATTCTTTTTTTCTCTTCTGTGCATTTTTTTTAATGTTTCATTAACGCTTTTCCTTTTTGTTGTATCACCAGTGCTACCTCCCCAGCATCCCCCATCACTCTGTTCTCTGCCCCTCAAATAAAAGCCTTCCCTTGTAATCAAAATAATCAAGCAAAATAATTCCACACACGTCATGCCTGAAAATGTAGGTGTCATTCTGAACCTACCATCTGTCACCTCTCTGCCCAGAGTTTTTTGGAGTCATGACCAGCCAGTGCATTGGTAAGAGTTCTTAGGTCTTTCACAGGTGCTTGCCTTTGCAATGTTGTCATCATTCTTTCTATAAATTGTTTTCCTGGTACCATTCCCTTCACTATGCATTATGTTATATGTCTTCCAAGGTTTCTCTGAATGTCTTTTATCATTTTTTATGGCACAATCCAATCCATTGCATACATAAACAATGATTTGTTCAGGCATTCGCCAGTTGATGGACACCTTTTTAGTAGTTTCCAATTCTTTGCTACCAAAAAATGCTGTTATAAACATATATACATACGCATGCACATATACACACACATATGAATCATTTTTGTCTTGGATTTCTTTTTACCTATTAGAACCCCTCACTGTTGGGCACCTACTTCCACTTTTAGTCAGTGCTTCGTTTTTCTTCACATCACACCTAAATTTGCCTCTTTGCAACTTAACCCCCTGCGCTGCTCATTCTTCTCTTATAATGGCACTTCAGATACCTGAACAGAGTTGTCATAGCCTGACCTCTGAGCACTGCCTTCCATACATACATATACATATACACACACACACGGAGTCTTCTGTTCTTCTGGATAAACAACCCCAGTTTCTTCAACTATTCCTCATGATATGTCCTTTTTCACATTTCTTTAGCACTCAACTCACCACTGCTAAATTCAAGCCAAATACACTTCCTTCCAATCCTTTTCCAGCTCCTTACTCCACCTACCTCCCACCTTCTTCTAGTCTACTATGACCCTAAATCAAGCTGGAAGGGAAACAGTTACCACTGAGAGTCACTCTAAGAAAGAGGCCTATTCACTGAATGGGTGTTATCTCCCTCTAAGTGAGTACCTGAAAAGACCTTAGCCTAAAAAGGCCAAGATCTCCCATTGCATCCTGGGCCATCTCTAGTCATCCTGATGAATATCTGGTCACTGGACCCAGATGGCTCAGGAAGAGAAAATGAGGTTGGTGACCTTGCACAGTCCTCCCTCACTCAAAACAAAGTCAAGGGCAATCACGTCAACATTTCTCTGATATCATGGTCTTCTTCGAAAACGAAGGATGAACACAACCACAAGAACCATAACCCTTCATCCCCTTCATTTCCACTACTGTGTAACCTGCCTCACCATGCTACTAAAACAGTCTTGCATATTAACTGCAATCAAACAAAGCATGCAGGCAGTGAAAGAGACCAGCAAGTCTTTTACACGCCCCACTGTTTCCAGCTACCATCGCCAAACACGTTTTAGGAAGTTTACAGACGACAACATTCCTGATGTAGTGTCTGAGAACCCTCCCACGATGTTTGAGTAGAGAAAATCCAAGAAATGTTAAGGTCTTTTAACATGGTATGCCTCCTTCCAAGCTACAAAAGAAAAGCAAGGAACCCAAAATTTTACAGGATCATAGTTTTGGAACTGCAAGGGAGAGTGGAGATCATTTAGTCCAACCTCATCATAACACAGATGAGGAAAGTGAGGCCTAGAGAGGTGGAATTACTTTCTCCAAGGTCATACAGGACCTAGAAAGGGCAGAACTGAGATTCAAACAAAGGCCTGATTCCAAATCTCAATTAACCCTAGTCTGGTAAAGGCATTGTACTGCTAGATTTAAGGTCAGTTTAGAGAGACTTTACAAGGAAAAATGTACCCATATAAAGTTGGGATAACCAAATAACAATAAGAACTATTCAGCGTTGGCTGGCTGTAGGAAACTTAAGAGGAAAAAAAAATCTACCTAAAATTACAGCTACAGTTGTTGCTTTCATTTTTATATCTTCTACTTTCCCTCCATCTGAGGTTTTATTACCTGCTAAATTGCCAAAAGGGAAATCGGAGGTGGGTGGGGCTAGCTCCAAAATAATTTAGTGGTCAAAGCACCTTCTTGTTTTGTTGGCTGGTCAGGAAATTTTGTTGTTGTTTGGTTGATTTTGTTTTGGTATATTTGCTGTGTTTTGGTTTTTTGTCGAAAAACAATCAGATTAGTACGGTAGAAAATACTCAATTCAAAGTCAGGAAACCTTATTTCTGGTCCAAGCTCTTCTACTAAGGGTAAATCACTTCACCCCCTCTTTGCCTAAATTTCCACATCTGTAAAATAAGAACAATTGCAATGTGAACTTGCTAATTAAACCTCAGATGATGGAAGTGGGGAAGTGAGACCACTTGATAAGGATCAAATGCAGTCACCCCTGACTTAGAATCAGGAAAACCTGGACTCAAATACTTACTAGCTATATGACCCCAGGCAAGACACTTCAATTCTCTGAGTTCAATTTCTTCATCAGTAAAATGTGGTAATAATAACCTCAAAGGGCTGTTTTAAGGCTCCATTAAGATAATGTATGAATGCACTTTGCAAAACTTAAAAATTACACAAGCATCAGATAGAAGCAAGGAAGAGTGGAAAGAACCTTCACTGGCTAAGGAGTCAGAGGACCTGGGATCAAATCTGACCATTACTGTGTGATTCTGGGAAAGTCACCACCTCCCTGGGTGTCACTTATTTCCTCATCTGTAAAATAAAGAGGCTACACAGGATGATGTCTAATGGCCCTTTCACATCTAGATGGATAATCCTGTGAACAACACCAACACCATGTGGGAACGTGATGTTAAAAAACAAACACACACTTCAGAACCTTAAAATGAATCTCTCCTTATCGCTCTCTCACCAATAACCAGCGGGAATTACCAAACTCTCAGGTCTCCCAAAATATAACCTTGCTCCCAGTTCATCTCCAGAGAAAGAAAGACCTAAGGCTGAGATTTCAGTCTCCCAAACACTTGTTTTGTTTTTTTCCGTATTAAGAAATTACTTCTTCGCTCCCAGATATCCAAGTGCAAGCCCAGAAAACAGTCTTCATACACAGGTCTAGCTGCTTCTTCTGACTCTACATATCCAATGAGATAATTTCTATATAGCACAGCAAGTATCAGATATTATTAGCATTTATGTAATTATAATATAATAATGTAATTATATTAACCATTATTTTTGAGAGGCACAAGAGTAGAATGAATAGGGCAACCCAGCTTCAGGAAGAGCCATGTTTAAGTCTTGACTCTAACACAAAGGGCTGTCCAGTCAGTATACCGAACGCTGGACTTGAATTCAGGTCCTTCCTGATTCTGGCCCTCTATCCACTATACCGTAGTGAATAACATGTTGATGTATAATTATTATTTCATCAAGTTAGAGGCATTCCTTTAGCCTAGTGCCTCAAATTTCTCATTTCCTCAAGACTGAGACTAATAAATTACTAGAGAACGAAAATTTCTGATAGGAAGCTAGGTGGTTCAGTGGATAGAGTGCTGGGCCTGGAGTCAGGAAAACCCAAGCTCAAATCTAGCTTCAAGATACTTGCTAGCTGTGTGACCACAATAACTCCCAACTTATGTTGGCCTCAATCTACTGGAGAAGGAAATGGCAAACCAGCCCAGTATCTTTGCCGAGAAAATCCCATGGACAGTATTGTTGTACTATGATTCTCAGAGCCATGAAGAGTCAGACATGATTGAGCAATAAAAATTTCGGATACTCAATAGGTATCAGGATTCAATGATCGCAACCCATTCATGAGCTTAGATTTCAACCGACCATCTCAAGAAAGTTGAGAGAAAAATAATTCTGTAGTTTCCTTTGATTTGTCTCAACTTTAAGTCTAAAAATGAAGATCTAAGATGACCTTCAAGTCCAAAGATGAATATCTGATTACTCCCCAAGACCATCTGGCTACACAAAGCTCTATTGAGTACAGATACTTTATAGAAATTAAGAAAAAAGAGATTGTTTAACAGACAAACTTAATTGCTCTCTCCTGGGCTATTTGTTCAACTCAATAAAGATTTACATGTCAGTAAATAAACATTTATTAAGCATCTACCATGTGCCAGGCACACTGCTAAGAGGTAAGGATAAAAAAAAAGCCAAAAGACAGTCTGTACCCTCAAGGAGCTCACAATCTAACGGGGAAGACAACATGCAAATAGCTATGTGCCAACAAGCTATAAAATACAAGATCGGTTTGCTAGGAAAGGGGTGCCTTAGTTGAGGGAGGACTGTGATCAAAGCAATATAAAATGTTCATCTTGGCAGAAAGCATATCCTGTAAGCAGAAACACATTAAACAGAAAAGCAAAACACCCTTTCCTTTTGTAGTAAGGCATCTTACAAGAAGCTCACTTTATCTACAGACAGGCTTATCAGGTAATACTTTAAGCTTTTTATTTAACATATAAACCCACCAACTCTCCCTCGCACACAAAAATGAGAAGTAGAAGGATTACCCATCTCAAACCTCAGTTTATTTTTAAAACAGTAATAGCATGCTGCCTGTTACTTGTTTATGTTTCTCCCGTGGGAGGTTTTATGGAGCTCATAACTGTGGTTAAGTGTGAGCCGCCATCCTTTCTTCTTGATAAGTATCTAAGAGTACCCCCTCCATTCAGTAGTCTGGATTTCTGTGGCTTGGAAATAAGAAAGAAGTGGTTCTGGTGACTAATGAAGGTCGATAAGTAACATTGATACCCATTTCCCACAGGGCTTCTAGCAGCAGCAGCAGGTCTTGTGAAACGCTTCTTGGCAAAAAACTGGTTGACTTCCTTAATTGGGCTTGGCTAGACTCTGAATCCTACCATGTGCAACTGTTGGGGCCAGATGACGACAAGAACTATTACTCACCTGTGCATACGTGTAGGTACTCGTGGACTGTCACACCTGTTGGGCTAGTCAAAAGAAACAATTCATAGTAAAGGAGTAAATGGAATAAACCTTTGAGTTGTAATAAAGCAAGCAAAAAATAGACCCGGAGCACATGACCCTAGTTCAATTTAGTTGTTGCACTAGACATCACCACCAGCAGCTGTCTAGCCCCGTGACACAATGCTAATGTAATGATGGTGGTAAAAAGAAGGAAACTTCAAGGAATTCACTGAATATCCAGTTTCATCATCCGTAAAAGAGGAATAATAGTAGCCTTACTTCACAGGGCTATTGTGAATATTACATAACATAAAATATGAAATGTGCTTTACAAACCTTAAAGTGCTAGCTACTGTTATAGTTATTAATACTACCACCCCATCCTCTAGTTTCAAGCATGTCAGGTCAGCGTGTTCAGTAAACACAATCTGTTCTTTTTAAGTTGTTTTCTAAGACTAAGACCACCATTTCCTTAAAAATGGACACCTTGAAGAAGCTATCCCCCCCCAACATTCTTGTTGGACTTCAAATTCAATTTTAAGAAACAATTTTTAAGCATTTGTTACACAGAAGGAAATGCAAGGTGTTGGGTGAAGACAGCCCTGTCTTCCTAAGGCTCACAGGTTACTGGAAAGGTAAGGGGAAGAGCAGGGAAGATGGCATGTGTAAAAGAAAGCATAATGTAAGACCAACTGAGGAAGAAGAAAGTATTAGCAGCTGGGGGCGTACGAGGTGGGAGACATCTGAAACTTATCAAATAACACAAGGCTAAATATATTTGGATTCCATTTGACATGAAAAGTTCTATCACTGGAAATGTGAATCTGTGCCCAAAACTCTTAGAATCTCTGCTAACAATTATAAGTTTGTTTCACCAAACAATGAATATTGTTCCCTCTCTCCCCACCCAAAATTTTATATTCTTCCTTCATACAAAAAGAAAAAAAAATCCACATATTCCATTATACAGCAAACATGTATCTTCATCTACATTCCAATAACTGAAGTGACTTAAAAGGCTCATTTCATTCAATGGTAAAAATGATTGTCAGTTTTAACCTTCATCATTATCAATCCTTTGTTAAAAGCCCTAATACAATCAAATATAAAATCTTGTTAAGGCATTTGAAGCCCCAGGTAACCTAGCCTCTCCCTATCTTTCCAGCTCTCTTCCTAGATTTTCCAGAAACAAGACATTCAATCTTTTGGGTCCAGGCACTCTTTCTGGCTGTCCTCCATGACTGGAACACTCTTGCTTCCTCCTGCACTCTACCTACTACTGTAACCTTTCCTGGCTTCTTTTAAGTCCCAGCTAAAATGCTACCTTAAACAGGAGGCCTTCCATCCCCCTCTTAATTTTAGTAGCTTCCCTCTTTTGATGATATCTCCTATTTATCCCAGACTCCGAAGGAGAAAGTGTGGCTAGTGACTTCACACAGCCTTCGTCACTTAAATCCAAGTCATGCCATTACCTCCCTGACATCATGGTCCTCTTTGAGAGCAAAGGACAAACTGCAGAAAGCAGCAGCAGCAATCTCCTGTTTATCCTAGATGTAACTTCTTGGTACCTTTTTGTTTCCTTGTGGTCTTTCCCATTAGGTTGTGGGATCCTTGAGGGCAAGATTTGTCTTTGTCCCCTTTTGGCATCCCTAGTATTTAGCACACTGCCTTGTATATGGTAGGCAATTAATAAATGTTAACATGATACTGTACAGATAAAAAAAAAACCTCCAGATATTTTATAGCATTTTTTAAGGTTTAGAGAAGGACTTTTAGCTACATTCTCATTTGACCCTCATTTCCTGTTTAACTCATAAAAATGCTGAGATCCTTTGATGAAATGGACCCTAGGAGTGCCCCAACTCTAAGAGATCATAAATTAAATTTACTTAATGTATCACTCATCTCAAACTTACCCCTTCCGAGAAGTCTGCCTAAATTAAAATGTAAGGAGGCAACTGTTTCTTCTCAAGTGTTCTAACTGATTTTTAACAGTATTTACTCTTTCGGTGTTTGGGTTTTTTATTTTTTAATGGTTTAAGAAATACTTACATCTTCTTGATAGACTGATTTTAAAGACCAGGTTTCCTTATCTAGCATTCTCTAAGTGTTCTATCTTATCAAGGATAGGAAGATGGATTATACTTGTGATTTCTCTGGTATCGTAACTCCTACCAAGGCAGGTTAGCACCTTCGCTGCAAGTTATCATCTTAGAGAGTTGACCAGAGCAAAGGTTGTCAAACACCAGATGTGGCTCACAATACTCTAGAGGGCAGCCTGAACCAGACTAAAATAAAATTGGAAAATATTTAACAAAATGAATAAAAATACAATAAACATAATATTAATTTGTGATTCTCGAAGTTAATATGAAGCCAACAGGGAAATTTACATGTGGTCTAGTGACTCCATTTCTACTTGAGTTTGATACCTGTCGTCTAGTGATTTGCTCAGGATTACATAGCCAGTATGTGTCAGAGGCCAAATTCCAGACTCCAAGAACAACTCTCTATCCATGTTGCCACACTGCCTCTCGCACCAAGTTCAACTCAACCTAAAATCTGGAAAATGTAATCATTACAAACAGGGCAACTTTGAAAGCAACAGTGAATTTATTATGATTTATAAAGAAAAGCAAGCTCCACCTAATAGAGATTACAGTTTCGTGTATAACTAGACTCTCTGTTCTACTATGTACGTGGAAGTGCTCATTTTATTCAACTTGTTAAGTTCAGAACTTTTAAACTAAGGGAAAAAATTCAAAAAGTGTGAGAAAACTACCAACCTGCACGTGTCAGCAGATTACAAAATCACCTGACATCAACATTGTTGGAATAAAATGCTTCACAAAAACCATTTCTCGTCTAGCAGAACACAGCCTGAAGGTTTGGAAGACAAGCAAATTTTACATACACACATACACACACACACACAGAGCTAGATTTTAAAAATAAAAAATAGATCTCAAATTGCTAAAGTACACAGACACTCAAAGATGTTAGTTGGCTTGAAGTAACCTCCAAAAGTATGAGAATCTTTATCAAAATCCGTGTTTTCCAAGAGACCAAATTCTTCAAAAAGTGGCAGTTAGGAAGTGAAGTGAATAGAGCATTTGACCTAGAACCAAGAAGACCTGAGTTCAAAACCAGCCTAAGACATTTACTCTAGCTATGTGACCTTGAGCAAGTCACTTAACTGCCGACTCTGTTTCCTCCACTGTAAAATGTAATAACACCTACCTCCCAGGTGTTGTGAGGATCAAATAAGATGATATTTGTAAAGTGCTTAGCACAGTATCTGGCAAATTTAATAAATGCTAGTTCCCTCCCCCTTCCTTCTTCTAAATATCACTGAGAAAACATGCATGAGAAAATGCTAGTTTTCAAAGATGAATGTTAGATGTTAACATATTATAGGAGAGGGTTGGGATTTTTTTTTAACCACAACCCACTATCCTACAGCTTTGTCTTTATCAGATAAAACTATTGAGTCTTCATAACCTGCCTATCTGTTTAATCCTGGCAATGAGTTGTCCATTACAGCATCCCTTTATAATATGGGAAAACCTTGCAAAACAAAGAGATGGTTTAAGAGATAGACATGACCATTAAAATTGTTGGTGTCTTTTTTTTTCCAGGTCATAACCAAGCCCTATTAGTTTTGAAATGCGTGTAACCCATATGCTCTTAACAGATATTCAGCACCAGACAACAGAATAGGAATGGGAAAGGTTTCTGTATCCGGTATATCAGGTACGTGACTCATACATCTCTCTGTAAAGGTGATGAGATTCTCACACAAGATGATTTAGAGGTTTGGTTGACAAGTAACCCATCAATCCAAAGCTTTAGTAGACAGAAGAAAAGCCACTAAAGTTCTGCTATCTTTTTAAAAACGAAAGTTTTTATTTAAAAAAATAAAAACAAGGCTCTACTGTGCAGTATCACCTTCTTCTCTCTCTCCCCCCACTCCCCTTAGCTTCTTTAATTATTACATTCAAAGATCTAAGGACTAAAGAAACCCAACACTATGAGAACCTGTGGTTACAAAGCCCAAAAGAAAATTTCAATTTATGAAGCATCTTCTCCGTGCTAAGTACCAACCTAGACCTTGGCAGTAAGACAAACGAGTGCCAACTCTTGAAGAGCTAACACTCCACTAGAATAACACAATGAAAGATCTCAACACCTATTGATCTCCTCTCTCCCTCTCACTGGGTTGCGAATTTAGAGGCTGAAAAATCCTTAAAGGTCATCTCATCAAACCCTCTCATTTTATGGGTAAAGAAAGTGAAAGTTGCAGACTCTGAATGACTTGTTTCGACAAGGTGGCCCTGGTACCAATTAAGTGAAGAGTCAGGAATTAAACCTAAGGCCACAGACTCCAAGTTCAATACTCTTTCCACTTTTCCTTATTTCACAAGCTCAGCATGTTAAAACTTGAAAATATCATCTAGTCCAGGGAAGAGGAACCTGCAGCCTCAAGGTCACATGTGGCCCTCTAGGTCCTCAGTGTGGTCCTTTGACTGAATCCAAAGTTGGACCTTTAGGGCCTAGAGGGCCACACGTGGCCTTGAGGCTGCAGGTTCCCCAAGCCTGAGTTCACCCTCTTCTTTTTTCAAGAGGAGGAAACTAATGACCAGAGAAGCAATTTAGCCAAGTCCATATGCTAAGAAGCAGAGCAGAGCCTAGATTCCACTTTCAGGCCAAAGTTCATTCTCCTATGCTATTTTTTTCCCTCTCTCCCTTTCCTTCTGTCTTCCTTCACTACCCTAACCTCGTATCTCCTGAGAGCTGGCTATAATATTGAACTAGAATATATTTTTAAGTATTTGCAGTTAAATGACTATAATTAGTGTTTATTGTTCTTAACAACAATGGATATGAGGTTACTGTCATCTATTTCCCAAAAAGGAAAAAAGGATACTCCCAAACAAGTGTTTTATATGTATAAGAACATGTAAAGTAAGTACATTTTACAAGTCTTATACTTATTTCCTAATTCTTTTATTTCCTCATACTTATTTTCTGTGGTCTTTTGAGAGAAAAAAAAAAGATCAGTTCCCATACTTGTCATCAATGTACCTAGTCCTTAAAACAAGTTCAGAATTGTTCATTTGCTATGAGTCCAATGACCATTTTTTTAAATTTATTTTATTTCCCATATTTTCTACCACCCACCACCAACAAACAAATTAAAGCATTCCTTTTTCAAAACCCCCATTAAAATTATAGTTTGCTTTCTTAAAGTGTTTCCAGAAAATATGGAAGCAAGGGCAAGTACAATGGTGACTCTCCATATACCATTTCTCTAAACACATCCAGGACTGTGATGTTCAAATTCAAATGTGCCTTTATTTTCATTGCTGATGAATAGTTTGCTATAAAAATTTTTGCCCCATCTCATCCTTACTTGCCCCAAAGTTGACTATTTAGTTCTATTATTCCCTAAACTTTCTTTAAACTGGTTTTATATATCATTATTGCCATTTAATTAGGTGATAGTGCTTGAAACCTTGTACTCTTTTCTACCATATATGGGTCACGGAGCACACTTGGGTCTTGATTCTAAGCCTATCATGTGCACAAAAGCCCTCAGCCACTGACAAAGGAATATAGAGACAAAGCATCTGCTGGGGGAGAGTTTCCTAGCACTGAGAGAGGGTCACAGGCAACAGACTGATAAATGCTCTCTCACCACAAGACTATGGAACCTCTCCCACAGTTCAGGGTATCATAAGCATTCTAAAACTGCAATGCAGTTTGGAAGCCGTCCGAAATCCTTACGTCATCAGAAGGGCAAGAAGCTGATGAGCATGAACATCATGAATCACGCCATTGCAATCATCTACTTGGTCACTAGAGAGAACCCCCTTCAGGTCATGGCAAACCCTACTGCCAACAGTGCTAGTCCCGTCCCCACTACTCCCTACTTCCCCTTTCCCCCCAATAGAGCAACACAGCAATCTGGCTACTCAAGACCAACCATCTTCCAGGGTCTGGAGAATGAGCTCATCAGGGCAACCAAGGGTTCTAACTCCTTCGCCCTCATGAAGAAGGATGAACTGAACACAGTGATCAAATCTAACCAAAGATCTCCTTCAGTCCAGATGAAGTTCCTTCATACAATAAATATCACCTTTTTCCAAAGGTGGTCTTAGAGGTAGAGGAGAGGAGGAAGAAGAAACAGGAAGTACTCAGATCTGTGTCTGATTCTGGGCTACAGAATTTGTGTAAAATCACAAATTATAGGAGTGACCCTCCAGCACTTTATTCAAGCTCCTTTTATACATATATAGTGTCTGCCCAGGGCAGTGAGGTGGTACAGGGGATAGAGCACTAGACTGAGAATCAAGAAGATATCTTCCTGAGGTCAAATCTGGCCTCAAATACTTACTAGCTGCGTTACCCTGGGCAAGTCATTTAACCCTGTCTACCTAAGTTCCTCCATCTGTCAAACGGGCTGGAGGAGGCGCTAAGCACTCCAGTATCCAAGAAAACCCCAAAAGGGATCATGAAGAGTCTGACACAATTAAAACAACCGAACAACAAAAAAACAATGTAACTAGCTAACCGGTTTTCAGGAGAAATAACTGAAATACAACAATACACAATAAATAACAAAATTGTAATAAATATGCCACAATCTTCTTTTGAGAATTTAGAGGGTACATGATGACAATGCCATCATAAACATCAACCACTGCTCTACAGGTGCAAAGAGCTGCAGGTAAATAATTTATTCTATTTAAAATACTTTAATATCCTCTTTAAAATATTCAAAAATAAAATAGTCATAACTAATCATCATTATTGCAAGACTTGTATTAATGAAGAGAATATTCCAATAACATGCTTCTTTGTCCTCACCTCCATGACCTGAAGCCAAAATGATAAGACACAGAGGTACATTCTAGGACCCCAGAGAAGATTATCAGAAACAACTGTGATGTTTAAATATCATTGCTGACTTGGAATTCTTAACAGAAACCATAAGAAACCAGAGTTTTCGGGGATTGTACAAATCACAAGTAAGCTGTCATTTTCTGGCTGGTCCCTTTTGGTATACTGACAGAATGTCAGATGGGGGGGTCAGAAAAAGCCTAGGTGTGAATCCTGCCCTCAAAATTTACTGGCTGTATGACTCCTGACCTCAATTTCCTCATCTGCAAAAATGGGGATATTGCTACTTGTACCGCCTACCTCCACAACTGTTGCAGAGGAGCAAAGGAGAACATCAAGCATTTTTAAACACTAAAGAACAGATATTACTATTGATGGCTAATTAGTTAAAGTTGCTTGTCAGATCTCAAAATTTAACTATGACCTCTTCTAAGAGTTTGTTAACTTGACTTTAGGACAGACTTTATCATTAAGGAAACCTCTTGTATTGACAATTCTTTAAGGGAAGGGGCTTTTAACTCCTGGCCACCAAAAAAAGAAAAAGGAGGGTGGGGGAAAGGCCATGGCATTTGAGAGCTTGTTGTAACAATACAGCATGGATGTACCTTTCTCTGTTACTTGACTCTGATATCCTAAACTCTGGATACTGCCCCAAAATCTGGCTTTACATCCTTCTATAATAACCTCAACTCTGCATCTCCTTTAGTACAGTGCTCTGCACAAAGTAAGTACTAATAAAATGTCTACCGCTTTTCAATTTACTGAACTAGAGGAAAGGCAAGAAAATGTCTGACTTCCAGGACAACAGACTTGGTTTCAAAACCTTTAAAATTCACTATCTGTGCAACCCTGGGCAAGTCATTTAACCTCTCGAGGTCTCACTTTCCTGATCTGTAAAGACAAGATGACTGAGGTACCTTCCAGTTCAAAATTCTAAGACCCTGGGGCTTGGCAACTGCTCAAATAGTGTTAACTTTACTTAGTCCCTCTAAATTAAGTCCCTCAACTTCTAGGAACCACAACCCAATCTGAACCACAGCAGTGGCCAGGTGAACCATTCTGGATGGCCTCCCTTCTGCTCTTCTGTACCTGGCCTTAGTTCTTGGATGCCCTCCAGTGACCTCTTGCTACACTATCCTACGTGTAAACACAAGCTCACTCTTCCTGCTGGAAGCAGTGACCTAGTTACCTCTACATGCCGCCTCCTAGTTGAGATAACTTTGAGGGAACTAGGTGCAGAAACTTTTCACGAAATTTGCAAATCTCAACAGTCTCTCAACAGCAGTTTGCACTGATATCAAATCACCTTTCCAATATGGGAATAACATATTGCTAATTTCAGAATAAACACTCTAAAAAATAAACCAGAAAGCAAACTATGCATCTGAGAGTCTTGGAACAGAGGAAGGAGTTGGATTAAAGTTGGTGATAATCAATACAAAGTGATAGGCTGAAAAAAAAAAAAAAGGAAAGACATTCAGGAGGACTGGAAGAAATTAGGGCTCCCAGAAAGCCCTGGGCTAGGGCAGTGTGGTTCCAAGAGCTCAAGGAAACCAGAGGATTAACCAAGAGCACCCAGAAATTGGCCTATTCCAGTTAGGCTAAGGCCCTGCTCATCTTCCCCAGGGAAACAGGAAAACTGAGAATATCAAAGAACAAATCAGAGATCAATTGATCTAATATTTTCCCATCCTGATTGTACAAAAGGAAGGAAATGTTGTTCATCCTTCATGGTCCAGTTCAAATGCTATCTCTTCTCCCAGTCATCTGCTGAAAATGATCCTGCCTTCCTCTGAATTCTCACGATTTTCATTCATCACGTTGTACCCTTCCTTATGGTTATTTATGTTTTTCTCCTTTAGCCTCTATTACAAGTTCCTTAAAATCTGGTATTGAGTGCTTCACCTCTCTTTATTTCTCCCCATCTCCCTGCACAAGAGTATGGTGGGATTTTTTGTTCTGTTTCTAATGAATAAGTGTCTTCTGTGAAATGTGTCCTGAGTTCCAAGCCCAGGGTCTCCTGAAATTCTGGAACTAAATGTCAGCCTAATGTACTAAAGGAAACTATGGTTATATGTTTTGGATGTCTTTCCCTCCACTTCATGAATTGTGATTACAAATGTAACTTCCCATTGGTCACATTGGAATAGGAGTCAGAAGCCATGAAATTACCCTTGAATCTTATGCTAGCTAATTGACTGGGCAAATGACTTAACCTTTCTGAGTCTCAGTTCCATCATCTGTAACCTAGGGGAAAAAACAGTATTTCTACCAACATCACAAAACAGCTGTCAACAAAGTGTTCTGTTAACCTTTCAAGGATTATATTACCTAGACCTGAGATAAATATTTTTAAAGTGTGTTTCAGGAAAAGTTGATTTAGGGTCATCCGTTAAGAAAAATAACATAAATAGATATTAAAATAGATAAGATCTATAAATATAAAAATAAACAATGAGAAAATATATAATCTCATGAGCCGAACCCAGCGATAAAACATACCAGAAATCCTGCTTACAACGGTGTTGAGACAAACTGGAAAAAGAATTTGGCAATACGATGAAAGCGGAGAGTTTTAAGACGATAGAACAGAATATTTCAGTTGCTCTAGAAATCCCTTCCGCAGTTTCTCTGGTCATTGTTGAAGGGTTGTATGGTTCACAGAACAGAACTCAAGATATAGATACATAGATATACACACATACATATACATACACATATAAAGGCATATGTACATATACATGTGTGTATACATAGAGACCTATATAATACACACATGTGTGCGTATATACACATGCTTGCATGTAAATGCTGATGTATATGCATGTGTGTACATATATACATATACTTATATGTATATATAATATACACATGCACGTGTGTATACATATATACATATACCTGTATGCATACATACACACACACATACACACATATACACACACATATATAAATAATACAAGGTGGTAAGTGCTTCACATTCCTTCTGAAAATTTTTCATGGAGATATTAACCCAGGGTATGACAGCTCCAAAAAATCTAAATAAACACTGAGTTTCTTTCTTCTTTTTCTGTAATCTTCTAGTATGCCAAACCTTCAAGAAACAGACCAATATTATTCCTGAGTGACTTGTGTGGTAAACCCAAATCTGAAAAGGAGTATAAATAAAATAGCTGAGCTGCACATATGCCCCTCCACTACAAAGATCAACTTGCAAAGGATTAATATTAAGAAAACAATAGCATTTCTGTTCTAAGTGCTCTGGAAGCTTAAAAAGGAAAGTTCAGGATTCCTTTTACCAGCCTGATTCCCTACAACAAAAAACAAAAAAAAAAAAACATTTTTAATTGGGGGAGAAATGCAGTATAATCAAAGGTTTGCACTGTTGAATGATCACATAAATCTGACTTTACTTTCAAATTTTTTCCATTTACCTGTGGTTTCTCTTTCTTGCTAAACTTACTGAAAGGAATTAATAGACAGGCGAGGGAAAAGATTGAAAAAAATTAAACTTAAGTATAGAAGGTCTTTAATGAATACTTTTAGCATATGGCTCATTTATGAAAAAGCAACTAATTTACTTCAAGAAAATTAAATCACATTTTTTGCTTGCTGGGTTGGAGAGGTTTTCTTGGTTTGGTTTGGGGTTTTTTCGTTGGGTAGGTTTATTTGATTGGATAGATTGATTGCATAGGTCTTTCGAATTTTGGGTTTTGGGGACAGGTAGAAAGGTTTGATAGAGTGGCTTTTCTTTTTAAAAAACCATACACTTAGAATAGGCCTTCAGTATTGAGCAGATGATCAAGGCATTTCTCCAGGCAAGACCCCACAAATGAACCCAGAAAAAGAACAAAATTTATATTCTTATAGAAGCAGTCATCAAAATCAACTGTGAAAACTTCCACCAAGAAAACATCTCCCTTGCTATCCTATGTGCCCACTTATCAAAAAGTGATTTTAATCCTAAAATTTTTAAAAAAGTGTTTAAAGCTAAGTAAATGATCATGAGAAGCATCATGCTGGCCTTAGGAGTCAGAAAAACATGAGTTCAAATCTAGCTTATTGGCTGTGTGACCCTGGGTAAGTCACTTAAACTCTCAATGACACCAGGAGATACATTAAGTTGTAGCAAAGATGTATTCTCTCAGTAGAGGGAGTGTCCTAAAACCATACACAGGCAGGTCCAGCTTAAAAAAAAGTCTAATATTTAAGTTGAGGTCCCTCTCTTATATGCTGCCAGTGTCTTGATCCATGTCTCCTCAGTAGAGATAATGATCTCCTTACCTCCACCTCCAAACAAACCATTCTTTAATAACTTTCCCCTTCAATAAATGAGTTTTTACTAGAGAAAATAGACTTCAACCAGGCCTAAGAAAGTTACTTTATAAGTACATACCTGCAAGTGTTAATAGTAACAAATATTTAGCTTTGATACTTGTCCCCAGCAATTTTAAGCATTTCTTTTTAAAAAGTTACCATTACACGTGTATCTGCTAACAGTTAGTCTAAGGCTCCAGTTGGAATCTATGTTAAGATGGTGCTGACAACTTTAACAGGTGTTCCATGAAGTTTGGGCCACTGTACATTAAAAGTCTGTTTCACTGTTCTAGAGAGCAAATCCCTGGAAGTAACATAGGCTTGGTTGTCTCAGGTCACAGTAATGCAAAAGGACCAAGGCCAGGAACAAATGAAATGAATGAAAAAGCATTTTATTAAGTACTTTATGCTAAGCCAAGAAAAACAGAATTCAATTAATGCATATTTGAAGAAACCTAAGCCCCTTTTCCCCTAAAAGGATACAAGCATAGATATCTCCCCCCTCCAAACCACTGAAAATAAGGAAATGGAATGTTTCCTTTCAAAAAAGGTTTTTCCTCAGGAAAGTATGATTCAGATCCACAATTTGCACGTTTTTCCATTGCGTAACATAGAGGGGTTTCCCTCAAACAGTAATGAAAACAATGTGATTCCATTAGACAAAGGTTCAAATCCTATAAAACATTCCTGTATTAGTATTTGGAAGAATTTGGAGTTTGGTCCCATTTCCTAATTTTGAAAATTGTATGATTATCATTTAAAAAAAAACACTTTAGTTTCAAGAACTCATTTGACCTTCTGATGGTAGAGCAAAAATTATTTGATCAGCTACTTGATGTCTAAAGCAAACAAACTGGGTTGTGTCCCACTTTCACAAAAGCCCCATTCACAGGCAGATGAGCAAGCTTCAGAAAGCACAGCTCACAGCAGAAAGCTCCAGAAAAGAATGACATGAATGAAGCATGTGAATACAAAAACCTCTTTAAAGAAAAAAAAAAACCCGCAGGTCTAACAAAACTTTGAAGCCTATACCAATATATCAGTCCACTTTTAACTTCAACTTTAAAATAAAAGAACCATCTGAAGAAAATCTCTTCAAAGTTCAAGATCAAAACCCCAGATGAGTTTTTAAAGACATTCCAGAACCAGGGCTATATCTACTACTTCAAAATGTATCAGAACCTCATTACAAGGCTAGCAGAAAGCAGTACGCTATAATTAAGAGAGTGCTGGTTTTGGGGTCAGAAAGGCCTGGATTCCCATCCTAACTCAAACAGTTAAAAGCAAGTCACTCAAGCTGAGCCTCAGTTTCCACATCTATAAAACGAGAATAATAATAGCACCTACTTCAGAGAATTATTGCAAAGGCCAAAGAATACTGTATCTAAAAACATTTACAAACTTCCAAGTGCTACATATGTCAGCTAATACTGTTACTCCCTCCTCCACCTTTTCCCTTTAAACAGCAATTCCCTTGAGAGCAGAAACTATTCTCCTATCTTTGACTCCCCTAATATCCTAACACCTCGACAGCTAGGGGATGCAGTGGAGAGAGTTCTGGGCCTGGAGTCCGCAAGACCAGAGTTCAAATGTGAATTCAGATATTTACTACCTGTGTAACAGTGAGCAAGTCACTTAACCTCTGTTTAACCTCAGTCTCCTCAACTGTAAAATGGGTATAGAGTACCCTACATATAGTACCTACCTAACAGGGTTGTTGTGAAGATTCAAAGAGATATCTGTTTTAAAAAATGGCTTAGTACAGTGCCTGACACATAGTAGGTACTATACAAATGCTTATTCTCTCCCTTTCCTGGTACATTGTCATGAATAAAATTAAGAAGATATGAAAGGATTTGGAATTATGTATGTTGTACATATACATATGTACATTGTACCTACGCACATGTACATACATGTACACCTCACACACACACACACACACATAAAAAGATGGCTTTATTTTTGTCTTGCATGCTCTGGCATATGGAAAGTAGTTAATAAATGTCTGTCAAATTAATTATGAAAAAAATTAGAAACTAAAATTGGGGAGGGGAATTTGGCAAGACTTATGGAGAAGTTGAAGGAGGAAAATCCAAGAGGAACTCCAAGAGCAGGTCTGGGAAAAGAGGATAAAAAGGGAAAAGAAAAAGATTAAGAGGAAGGAAAGGGAGGTTGTTGGTAAAATAAGGTGAAACTACAGACCAGGTAGGAGATTACAAAGAGATCTGGGATTGTCAAGGCCCTTAGAAGATAAGATATGAGACAAGAATGATAACTCCATCTAAGACTACTTAACCCCACTTCCCCACCAAACAAGAAATTGGCCATATTAATTCTCCAAGGATTCTACTGGCCAAAACCAACAACAATAACAAAGAATCTCCCTTTCAGCAAGTATGAAAAGCAGAGTGAATTTTTCAAAATTCAAGTCACTTCAGCGACTTGCTCAAAGAATACCATGGTTGTATTTCTACAATGGGCCAAGTTACTTCTATCTATGCTCCAAGCGCAGATTGGGCTTCCTGCTAGAAAATCTGGGGAAAGGACTCAAAGAAAGCTTCTCCAACTCATCAGAGAAAATGAAGTCATCTTGGGGGGGGGGGGGGAAGGGAGGAATGAAAGGATTTCCATGTGAAATTGCAATGTGAAAACCAAGGGGGAAAGGCACAAAAAAGTAGGAGGAGAATCCTGAACTGTGGAAGAAAGAATAATGTGAAAGAAGAGTAAGGAAAGCACCACCGCTGGAAAGTTGGAACTAACTGACAAACATGAGGCTCATTTCAAGAGAAAAAAGGATTTGTAGGGCTGTCTTATTAGGACTCTCAGGACAACAGAGAAATCTGCTGTTTTTCCAGGGCTTGGTAGACAATCTTGTCAAAGCAGATGAATGCTACCCACTTCTAGTGATTCACATTGGGCATCGAGGATACTGCCAGGGGGAATCTAGAAAGCTTTAAGAAACATTATGAAAGAAATAGAAGAACTTGGGGATACAGGTGGCATTTTCCTCTGTATTACTTGCCCTTTAAAAACAAGAACTTCAGGAAAAAACAGCAGATTTTTAAGAGAACAACTGGTTAAGATGAGGGCATCTGAGAATGGGACTTGGATTTCAGGACTACAACTTGGAAATATGAGAATAACTAGTTCCTCTCCATTGATGGAATGAAATCTAATAAAGATTGATGAGGATGTATTTGCCTGAAATCATACAAAATGAGCAAAATGGGCTTTAAATGAAAGAAAGGGAAGAAATGGCAACACATATACATAAATCTAGAAATGGGGATAAAAATAATAGCACCTGCTTCATGGAGCTGTGAGCTTTACAAAATTCACAAAGCTAGTTGAATGTCAGCTAGTATTGTTACCCCACCCCACCTTCTCCAGAGTAACCATAATGTAAGAAGAGTGTCACAGGAAACAAAAATTCAAGAGAGAAGCTAGTAATAAAAACCATAAACAAATGCAAGGAGGAAAATCTGACATCATAGGTAGCATTGATATTGGTGGAGTGAAACCCATTTTGTGCAATATGGTACTAGGAATGATAATCCTTATTCAAAGGGAACAAGAAGGGGGAAGGAAACATTTATATAGCTCTTACTATGTGGCAAGCACTGTGCTATGAAATTAAAAAAAAACAAAAAACTAATATCTCATTGATCACAAAAACCCTGGGAGGTTGTATTGTTAATGTATTTTTGCTTAATCTGAAGATCTTTCCCACCCGTTAATAGGCCCATGTGACCTGCTTAAATCACATGGAAGCCTAACTCACATGTGGTGGGAGGAGCTTGCCGAATCGATGGAACAGAGCTGAGAGGAAACCGGTGAGGGCAAGTAGGGCAGAGGAGAGAGGACAAAGGCAGGAATGGCTAATGTTGTGAGAGTTTGCTTGTGGGAAGGCCTTGGCAGGGGGAGGGGAAGGTTTGGGAATGGCATCATCCCCCACAGTGCTAATGTGTATTGACTTCTTTGTTACTATGATGGATTTGGCTTTCTGGTGTTGGGATCCGGCTTTCTGGTGTCTGAATAAACATTTTTCTTCTGCCTTCTATGTGGAGAGTCTGCTATATTTTGCAATTCAGAACTATGCCAGCATATTCATAGTCAACATCCATTCTGTGAATATTGCCTTGGCGATATAGAGGTAAGTGCTATTATTATCCCCACTTTACATTGAGGAAATTGAGGCAAATAGAGCTTAGGTGACTGGCCCAGGCTCACACAACTAATATGTGTCTGAGGCCAGATTTGATCTCAAGTCTTCTTCACCCTGGGTTTAGCAGTCTATCTACTGCACCTCTGTCTACCTCTATACAGGTAGAGAATGGTATACAGGTAGAGAAATGGTTGGGGATGGCATTGTATTTTAAGAAAAATCTTATGAATAATGCCAAGAACCACTAGTAAAGGGTATTTAGTTGAAGACTAAAGGTAAAACCAGAAGGAGTAGTCATAGAAATATATTACAGACAACCCAAATGCACAAAAGAGATAAACAAGGAGTTTAGGAAACCAGTTTCAAGCCTGGAATGGAATCACATCATAATATAGTAATGATTGGAGACTTCCATTATCTACTCATCATTTTTGGTTCTCACTCTGCTAAAAGAAGAGCAGCTAATATTCCTGACTTGCCTTAATGATCATCATCAGATCATCTTTCAAAACGTGAAGGAGCCCATAACAGGAATTGCTATTCTGGATCTGATTCTTATCAACAAGTAGGAGCTGGCTTCTGGGTTAGAAGTGATGGGACTGCCTAGTGGGAGGCTGAACACTCCACCTCAAAATCTGTTAGAAAGAGAGGAGAAAGTCAGGCTTGTCTGACATGCCCCTTAAATTTGGAGAAAGTCAGAGGAAGGAGACAATGGCCTAAAATTCAAGAGAGGAAATGAACCCACAATATAGGGAAAGTTCCCAAGAAAATTCTGAAGTTCAAAGAGAAAATTCCTATGTGGAAAAAAGGTGGGGAATTCCCTAAGGAGTGTATGCCCAATGGTACCTAGTTTTTGGAGATCAACGGATGGAAATGAAGTGCAGAACAAGGCATACATTTTCAGACATGCCAAGTGTGGATTTATTTTGCTTAACTATGTATATTTATCACAAGAATTGTGTTTTACTTCTTTTTCTATTGAGAGGGGATTTGGAGGGAGAAAGAGAACTAGTGATAGCACTGCCAAGAAGAAAGAAAATGGTCATTGAAGCATTTTTCTTTTAATTCACAGAAGGGAACACAAGCAGGTCAGCTTTGAAAACAGCATGTTGAATTATATCCTTTTTTTAAAAGAAAGCAAGCTATACATAGTAGTGTCATGATTTCACATATAACCCTTTGTGTTTTGTATGATATGGAAGTGTTCTTTTTCTGGTGTTTGTGAGCTCAGAATAAAAAATACATACATATACATATATATACATATATATACATATATATGTATATATATATATATATATATAGTGTGTGTGTGTGTGTGTGGAGAGAGAGAGAGAGAGAGAGAGAGAGAGAATGAGAATGTAATGGACTATAAATACAAGAACTTGGTCAAGTTCTGCAAGATTTACTAAGAATGCTAAAGTTTAGAATAGGTTGAGATTAATAATGACAGTAAAATAAAAATCTAGAGACAACAAAAGGAAGTTTAAGGTCATATTGGAGGAAAGGAGACTTAAAGAAAGGATAGGACACCTGCAGAGGAGAGATGAAAACGAGGAACTGCTCGATTCTTTTTTCTATCAAGAAGTTGAGACCAAATATTAGTCAGGAGAAAATAAGCACCTAGCTGGCTGCCGCTGATAAATTCAAGACACCCTGCAACCTAAGGTGTTGAACAAAGTGAAAGATTTAACAGAAACACTGATAGTGATCTTTGAAAGATTATGTAAAATAGGAAAGATATCACAGGATTGGAGAAAGACAAATATCCCAGTTCTTGAGGGAGAAGAGGAAAGAAATGAGTCTTCAAAATCATTGGACAATGAATTTGATTTTTATTACTATCATAGTTTAAGAATATTATTAATAAAGGAATGACTAGTGAATATCTAAAAAAGAGAAGGACAAATATAGCAAAAAGTTAGCTTAACTTTATTAAGAATAAGAAATGCCAGAAAAACCTTATTTCCTGCTTTGATAGAGCTATTACTTAGAATAGTAGATTGGGGAAATACTAAATAGTGTACTTGCATTTAGAATATTTGACAAACAATCTCATAGCACAAATGGGGAAAGGATGGAGAGAAGTAGGCTAAATAGTAGTTAGGTGGTTTCAGAACTGGTTGAATGGCCATTAAAGACCATCAAAGAGGAATTATTAGTGGTTTGATGCAAACTTAGAAGGAGGTCTCTAAGGGAGTGCCTCTTGAATCTCAACTTGGTCCTATGCTTTTTTATTTTTTATTAACTTCAAAGTTTAGCTAGTATGTTTATCAAGCTACAGAAGATACAAATCTGAGAAAAATATACCATGGTACCCAACTCTATCCTCCATTACTCTTTTACCTATCCTAATTCATTTGAATGAGATAGCCATTCAGAGGTATATTCCAGTCATGGGTATCCCTCCACCAAGTCTCAGCAGTACCTAATACAAAATCAAGGCTGGTACCTCTGAGGTGAGGGCCTCCGCTTCTTCTTGCTTTATTGCCTGAATTTTGGGCATATGTGTGTAGCTATCTGAGACCATGAGCTTTATGAATGGCTTTTGCATTTTGCCTCCTGTGAATTTCTAAGAATTTTACCTATTCTTCTTCCAGGCTACTCTATGGCAGAAGGAGGTAACCATCTCAAAAAGTCAAGAATGCAACTGGCTGCTGGAGACAGTGGAAGCTAGTATCAAGGGACTGGTATGTAATTAGAGCAGCCAAAAGCAGCAGACTCCTGCCTCCCCATTTACTATTATTTTTCCTTAGAACATTTACCTGTTAAGGAAGCCCAGCACCTGAAGCCAGCACCAAACTTTCTGGAAAAATGTTTAACTTTTCAAAGAATCACCTCCTACTGTTTCTAGGTAATGCTTATACATATAAGCAAATACCTTAAGACTCATTTTTATTCTCACTTGCTTGCTACCAAGCCCAGAAAGTTAATCTTTAGAGTTCACAAACTAGAGCCATTAGAAATCCACATCAAAATCTAACAGATCAGTCTCTACAAATAGCATCTGCTTTAGTGAACTATGAGTTACTATTAGTTAGAATTTTAAAGGCATTTCCCAGTTACAGTCAAGACCAAGGGTCAGAAAAGATGGGAATAGTCAATGTTGGAGGGGTTATGAGAAACATAGGGACATGAGTATATTGTTCGTAGGGCTGTAAAATTGTACAACCAGCCTGGAAAGCAATTTGGAATTATACCAAGTGGCTAAAAGGTCTATCTATTCCCTCTGACCTAGAGATTCCACTGCTAGACGTATACCCCAAGAAGTTCACTGATAAAAAGAAAGGCTCCATATACTCCAAAACAGCACTTTTTTGTTTTAGCAAAGAGCTGGAAACAAAGTAGATGCCCATCAATTGGAGAATGGCTAAATAAACTGTGGTACATGAATGTAATAGAGCATTTTTCCAATGTACTGATTGGTTCTGTTGTGAATCCTGAGCTGAGTTTTGAAAGAAACAAAGATTCAAAGAGATGGAGATGAGGAAGGAGTACATTCCAGGCACAAGGAAGAGAGAGCCAATTCAGAGCAAGAACAGAGGTGATATCATACAAGCACAGATCTAGAATTAGAGGGGCCCTCAGATTCCATCCACATTCATTTTATAGATGAGACAACTGAGGCTTAAGGAGGTGATTCTTAAGTCTCTCTTCCAGCTCTACTTGGTGAGAGTGAACACCTTTAACAGAGGCTAGATGAACTAATTCTCATTGATATCAACCCTGTCTTTTTCAACCATATATTTAATATCATCCACAGAAGTTTAAGTTGTGGGCTGTGTCCAGGCTTGCTTCAATCAATGCTATTTTTCTAATCTAAGGATTTCTGTGGAGTTCAAAATTCCAAGGATTTAGAATCCATGCATTTTTCTGCACCAGCAAAATCTTCATGAAACTTGCTTCTTAGGGGAAGTGTGTCATGCTATAAAATGGGGAGGGAGAAGTAATACAAAAGACAAATTAAAAAGTCAGCAGTAAATAAGTCTGCACAAATCAATATTTTCTATTATTAGAAATTCAAAAACATTTTAAATAGGGGTTCAGAAAAAAGGCAAGTCATTACAACCTAGGAAAGTGGAACCTTTTAATATATGAGTTAACTGTGACTCTCCTTTCTGTGGCCTTGTAGACTTAAACACTGAAATAATCCAGGTCACTCTGTGTCACTGTACTTGTAGTCCAAAGAGGCAGTAATATTTAGAAAAGTTGCCAAGTGCTGACCACAGGTATGCAACCTAATCAGTGCTCAGGCCTCAGGACACAGAAGTATTGTGCTACAAATAAATGCTCTTTCAGATCGGCAGGGAACTTTCTTCAGAGAGAAATCTTAGTTTGTCATAATGTCAAGGCAACCTGATGCAAAAATATTTTAATCTGCTCTTCCTTTTTAACTGATCACACCAAACAAACACAACAGGATGCAAATTTACACACACCCCACTTCATGACACCCACACCCACCAACACCACCCCAGTCCCAAAGGGAAAACAAACATACACATACACGTCCTACAGGATGTGATAAATTTCCCCAGTTACGTTTAAGACCAAGGGTCAAAAAAGATGGGTCAACGTTGGAGGGGTTATGGGAAAGGCAGGGGACATGGATATATTGTTGATAGAGCTGTGAAATAGTAGAATCAGCCTGGAAAGTAATTTGGAATTACACGAAGCAGTTAAAACTTCCATCCTCTTTGACCAAGGGATTGCACTGCTAGGCGTATCTCCTAAAAGAGGTCACTGATAAATAGAAAAGCTCCATGTACTCCAAACAGCACTTTTTGTTTTAGCAGAGCTGGAAACAAAGCAGATGCCCATCAACTGGAGAATGGCTAAACAAAGTGTGGTACTTTCATGTAACAGAAGATTACCTCACTGCATGCCTGTTACCTGGTAAAGGAACATACAACTTTTAGAAAGGGTAAATAAAGTCAGTGGCTGCTCACTAATTTGTTGTTCAGTTGTATCCAACTCTTTGTGACCCCACTGGGGTTTTTCTTGGCAAAGTGGTTTGTCATTCCTTCTCCAGTTCGTTTTACAGATGAGGAAACTGAGGCAAAAAGTGAAGTGACTTGCTCTAATACAGACCCTTTAACACAGTCTTAGAAAGTTACTTATGAACCCTCAGAGCCTAAGCACTAGTATGAATCACACACTTAGGATCTGAACCCATTTCTTAACACTAAAAAGCAATCCTACACTATGTATCTTAATAACAGCCATTTATTTATTAAGGAGCTACTGTGCATAGTCATAGGATTACAGATTTGGAGCTAATCCAACCACCTCCTTTTACGAATGAGTCAATCCTAATAGCTAACCTTTATAGAGGCTTTAAGATTTGTACGGCACTCTACATATATTATCTCATTTGACCATCATAACCACAAGTAAATACTATTCTTATCCCCATTTTACAGATTAATAAACTAAGACTACATAAAGCTAAGGGACATGCCCAGGGTTACAAAGCTGGTAAATATGTGAAATGAGATTTGAACCAAAGTCTTCCTGTCTTCAAGTCCAGTCCTTAAGTGAGCTATCCGATTTGAACAAAGGTCAACAACACTCATTCCATGCCCTGGGTTGCCTCCCCTAAAACAGTCTATCTTCAAGAAGCTTACTACATTCTGTGGAAACATAAACACATGTCCACATGAATTAACCTTAGAGAAATCAGGGGGCAGTCTCAGTTTCTTCATCTGTAAAATAAGAGGGAGGGATTTCCAATCCCAGCTCTAATAATCTGTGGTTCCAATTCTTATTTAGGTATACCATGGGATGCATGAAACACAGCAATTACAAGAAGAGGTTAATAGTTTTAATTGTGGTCACACCCACGGGAGAGACAGAGTCTTAAAAGCTTATCCAAAGTTTGATCCTGTCATGAGAAAGGACACCCAGGAGACTAAAGCAAAGCATCCTTGGGGTAAAAGGAGCTGCCCAGTTCTTTAGGATAGAGCCCGCCCACTCTCCAAAAGAGGCTTAAACGAGCCTTCCCTCTAAGTCTCCCTAGGAGCCCTAGCATAGGCTGCACGTCAACCCAGAGTGAAAGTGACTGACACCGGCTCTAGACGCACTGCCGAGGTCCTACGCAAACAGACACACTGCTACCGTCTAAGGCAGTTTAATAGGCGACAAATAGATCCCCCCCTCCCTCCGGCTTAAAACAGATGGAAAGTTCTTTCTCTTCATTTTCAATCCCCAACCACAGCCTAGGAATGCAACTTTCTCCCGGCAACTACACCCTCCCGGAGCAAAAGACAAAAGAGCTAGTGCTCGGAATTCCTGGGCTCAGGGGTACTAGTGAGGCAAAATGTTACAAAGTTAATGTAGCGCAGCTCGCAAGTTTTCTCCGAGAAAAGTGGATAAAGCAGCCAGGCAGAATCACGCTTTCTTTCTTTACCTGTTTAAACACAGCCATCTCGTTCCTCGGGGTTGCTCTGGACACGGTGTCTTTAGGAGGAGCGACCCGAGCCACCCCACACACACACCCCCAGCCCCCCCCAAAAAAAGGTGCGTTGTGCCTCTAAAGGCCAAAACTAAACCAACAGGGGCTGCCGAGACCGAGCGCAGCCAGTCCGGGCCGGGGTCGGCCCCAGGGAAGGCCGGCATAGAAGAAAAGTTTTGCCGAACTGCGGACCTGGGCGCGCGTTCTAACACCCGCGGCCCCCCCAAACCGCAAAGCAAGAGTTCCCAAGCACTCTTTTGGTACATGTACCCGAAGCTACAAGCTTTGCCACCATTCCTGTCCATCCCCCTACCTCCAAAAAAAAAAAGGGCAGAGGGGGAAGGGACTTGGGAGAGGTCTGGTGAACCCGGCAGCCTGAAGCCAACTTTTGCCTCTCAAGTCTCTGGGCAGCCATGTCCCTTCTGCCCCTCAGGCCAAGATGAGACCCTTCCCCAGGCCCCTCCAAAAGGGAAAGGGGAGCCGCTTCTTATCAAGCATTGCACTCCATTCCCTCCCCAACCCGCTTCCGACAGAACGCAAGCACCCCCCAAAAGCCGTTCTCACCTTTAGTCCAATCCACCACTTGCTTGGGGCTCCACTTGGTCACGGGTTCCATGGTGAGCCAGGCACTCTGTCCCCGACTAAGCGCCCGGTGCCCAAGTCCCGCCAATACCTCCCTCCTTCAGGCTGGGTGGAACTCTCTGATTGTCTTTTTTCCGGGCTAAAGACCTCGCTCCCGACCGTCCATCGCAGTGGCTAGAGGAGACAGTATCAGCAGGTACTGGTCCTGTCCCGCACAACCACCCTCTTAGCAAGGTCCCTTCAAACTCCCAGCGCTGGTAAACCCAGCTTCTCCCCCAACGCACACAGACACAGCTGTGGAGCTCCTCCTCCAGCTGCCAACACGCCAGCTGCGGCAACTCCTCCTCCTCTCCCTCCTCCTCCTCCTCCTCCTCCTCCCCCCCGGCTGCCCGATCCGATCCGCTGCTACAGCGCCGGCCACAGCCGGCCCGCTCTTCGCCTGCCGAGCCCTCCTGCACTATCTCCTTTCCAGCCCGAGCCCCACTCTCCAGCACTGAAGTTGTCACGACGCGCCCTTCCCTCCGCCTCCGACGCCTCCCCTTGCTAACGAGGAAGATAATTCCTGCTCCCTCTGCGCTCTAGTGTGCGTGTGTGTGTAGGACACTTATTCCTGCTCCCCCTGCCCGGGTGAGAGGAGGCGATCCTCTCCCTAGCCTTCCCGCCAGCAGGTCCCAACTCCTCACTCTCCCGGGTGCGCACATGGACGAGAGGAGGAGGGGAGAGCGGCTGTTCTCGGGTTACACAGTCTCTACTCTTTCAGTTGCCAACAGGATAAGGGAGCGAGAGCGGGGGCGGGGGCGAGGGTGGTTGGAGTGAAACCCGTGAGCAGGGGGAGGGCGGGGCCCAACCCCCCAGCGCTCCACTTACTTTCCCTCTTTTCTGTCTTTCTCACTCATACCCAAGTGGCTGTCCCTTTACTTTCAAACTTCCAAAAAGGAAAAAGAAACCCAGCCCCCATCCCGGGTTGGCTTTTTGTACAATGTGCCTGCCTCCAGCACGGTGTGCTCGGTTATGCTAGGGCCGTGTGGCCTTGTTTTAATGGCCTTGGAAAAGTAGAACAGCGCTTGTCCATCAGGGTTTGAGCAACAAACCACCTACACGTATACACACGCGCTGCATTTCTTTCTACTCAGTTGAAATACTTTTAGAAACCATTGCGTTTCGTAATTGAAAAGTATTCTAGTTCCAGCCAAAAATGGATTGCTTGGTTTTCAACCCATTCCGTGGAAGCTTTCCTCCCTGTACCTTGGCTCACGTGCTGCCCGTGCCTCCCATTCCTTAACCACCTCCACCACCTCCTCTTTCCTGGCTGAAGTCTTAGCCTTCTTTCCCCAACAAGGTTAAAGGCTACCTCTTCCACCAGGGCTTACTTGAATGCCTCAACTAGGGTCTGCCTGTCTCTGTGACCTCCTCCTTCTCTTCCTCTCTCCTCCTCCCTCTTCTTCTCCCTCTTCTCCTTTTTTCTCCTTCTCTCTCTCTGTCTCTGTCTTTCTCTCTGTCTCTGTCTTTCTCTCTTTCATTTTGTACCTCTTATGGACAGGAGAGCTAAAGTTACTGGAAAGATTGGATTGGAAGTCAAGTGACCAAGGGTCCAAACTGTCAAGCCAAAGCATTTATTAAGCACCTACTATATGCCAAGCCCTGTGCTAAGCACAGGAGATGTTGATGCAAGCAAACAATACAATGAGCTATTGTTAATTTTGATCGTAGTTATTTCTATGTGTTCTAGACCCACACTAAATTGTACACTTGGGAAAGAGAGAGTATGGATGGTCCAAGAGGCTAACCCTAGCTCTTCCTAGAGGTGATTGCATCCATTCCAGCTATCTTACTGCAGCTTTCTTGAATAGTTTGTAATAGGCTGCATTCTCCCACCCACTCAACTCTTCACGGATCTTTGAGTGACCTGTTATGGAGACCCTCTGGGACTCCAAGCAATACAGCAGTATATGGAAATATAAATTAGCAAAAGGTTTTAAAGAATCATTAGAATAAGAGCTTTGTGAAGGCAGTCTGCTCTGCACACCTTTCACCAACCAAGACTCAATAGAAGGAGGAATCTTCAGTCAAAGAACCTGATTCCCATCCTGCCTCTGATGCACATAGCCTGAACAGGTGACTTAACCTCTCTGGGCCTCAGTTTCCTCTTCTGTAAAATATAAGGGTTATACTCCTGGTAGGCCTCTGAGGTCCCTTCTGGTCCTGGAGCTACTATTGTAAGTAGTAGTTAGTTCTCAGTAAAATCTCCTTCTCCCCCTTGGTTTGGTCATAATATAAGGAGCTAAAAATCTAAACTCACCAAACAAGACTTTACAAAGTTTTAGCCTGTTGTTAGGGTTGCTAGGTAGTGAGTACTGGGCCTAGTGTCAGGAAGACTCATCTTCATGCGTTCCAGTCTGTCCTTAGATTGTGCGACCCTGGGCAAGTCACTTAGCCCTGTTTTCCTCATTTTCCTCATCTGTCAAATGAACTAGAGCAGGAAATGGCAAACCATTCCAGTATCTTTGCCAAGAAAACCTCAAATTGGGTCACAAAGAATCAGACATGACTGAACAAAAGTCCAGTATTCACATATGCTCATTGAGGACCCCTCTTAATTCCTTGAGTCTCTAAACATGGCCCTGGCCACTTAATATGAAGAAATAAGTCATTCCATGCTTACGAATATACAGTCCTGAGTAGAAATTTCAGAATTTAAGCAAGCCTGCATCAAGGCAGTTACACAGCTCTCCTCAACTGGGCGTAACGCAGGGACCCACACCAAAGTATTTGTATGATGATGTACAGATACAGTTTAGATGTGAATGTAATCTAGCTATGAAATTGAGCACTTCTGCCTCCTATGAAGGAATAAGATGGAGTGATTTAGAAGAATCAGATGGAGACTTTAAAAATAAAAATGCTGAGTAAACAATGAGATTTAGTGGCAAACTGAACATTTATCTTTCAGTTGCAGCATATGCAATCTTTGATAAAGGCTGCTGATTTTTGTTTTGTTTGTTGGAGTACCTAGTCAGACTACATGGCCTGGCAATGCATATTCTTTCTACAAAATGAAAACAACAACAAAACAATTTATTTTCTTTTAATTTTTTCATTTAATTGTTCATATTTTCATTTAATTTTCATTGACTAATTGCAAATTTTCATTTAATTTTTAGCCAAGACTGAAATCCAGCCTTTGAGCTATGTTACCCTGAGCAAGTCACTTAACCTATCAGCCTCATTTTTTATCTGTAAAATGAGATTAATAATAGTAACAATATCACAGAGTCAAATGAGGTAATATATGTAAAGTATTTTGCAAACCTTTAATCTCTGCATGAATGCTGGCTATCATTATTAATATCATATGCATCCTATGCCAAACTACAGTTTTATTTTGGATTAAAAAATTGAATTAAAAAAAGGAGGAAGCCAGGGCTAATGGTTAAAGCTGTAGGCTTGGGATCAAGAAGCCTTGGGTTCAAATCCAGCTTCAGGCACTTACTATGAGACCTTGCACAAGTCACAAGCATCAGTTTCCTCATGTGTTTTATTTGTGTAAAACACCTGTAGTACTTATCTCACAGAGTGATTGTAAGACTCAAATGAGATAGTGAATATAAAGTTCTTCCCAAACTTCAAAGACTACACAAATCTCAGTTATTATTATAAAAGTCAAGTTATTGTCTGCAACAGCTCAGAATAATTAGAATTAATGAATTATTTTTCTGTTTATACTTCCTGACCAGAAAGCTAATTGTTATTTAAATATAAACCTTTCTGCCTTTAATTGCAGGTGTTTGTTGGTAGAAACGATATCTAAACCTCACTTCCCGGTGGAAAATGCAGATTTGTGAAATCCAAACACAGTTTCATTTCTTAATGGATACTAATAGCTTTTAATCAAATTAGAACCTCTTAGGTAAACAGTTTGGTTGGTTTGGGTTTTTTTTTAATTGAAGTATAAACAAAAGGATAACTCATGAATTTGCTAATTCTCTTTTCCTAGGACACTACTCTGGGTTGTATCTTTAGGCATTAAGAAAAATATCCCTCCTCCTCCCCAAAAGCTTTTAACACTTTCTTAGCACCTCTTTTGTGTGCTTTCACCTTCTACTTTACATTATTATTATTTGTGAACAGAATCTTATCTTCCCTACAGTAATCTCCAAGTCCAAAGGTACTGAATCTTATTGTTTTCCCCCAAGCCCTAGCACAGTGAAGCAAAGACCTTGAATGCTCTGCCCTCCCAGTTCTCTCTGCAATCTTCAGGGGCTATAGTTCCACAGTTTTATCTTTTGGCTCCTCTGCATAATCAAACTGCCCTACAGTCAGCACATCTTTGTTTATTCTCCCAAAATACCCCCTGCTTAAGGGTTGGGGGGCAAGAGGGGGGAGGGGAGGGAGTGTCACATCTTTCTTTTTTAATATTCAATTTTTAACATTCATTTTTTAAAATTTTGAGTTCCAAATTCTCTCTCTTGCCTCTCCCCCTCACTAAGAAAGCAAGCAATTTGATACATATGCAGTCATGCAAAACATATTTTCATCTTAGTCATCTTTTGAAAAAAACAGACTAAAAGGAAAAAAAACAAGAAAAATAAGTAAAAAAAGTATGCTTCAATCTGCATTCAGACTCCATCAGTTCTTTCTCTGGTGATAGATAGCATTTTTCATTGTGAATCCTTTGGAATTGTCTTGGATCTTTGTATTGCTAAGAATAGCTAAGTCGTTCGCAGTTGTTGATCATACAATATTGCTGTTAAACTGTGTACGATGTTCTGATTCTGCTTACTTCACTTTGCATCAGTTCATTTACATCTTTACAGGTTTGGTTTTTTTTTTTTTTTTCTGAAAATGTCTTGCTCATCATTTCTTATGGCACATTAGTATTCCAACTCAATCATATACCACAACTTGTTCAACCATTCCCCAACTGATGGACATCCCCTCAATTTCCAATTCCTCACCACCACAAAAAAGATCAACCACAAATATTTTTTAATATATAGGTTCCTTTCCTTTAAAAAAAATCTTTTTGGGATACAGACCTAGTAGTGGTATTACTGGGGTAAAGAATATGCATGATTTTATAGCCCTATGGGCATAGTTCCAAATTACTCCCCAGAATGATTGGATCAAGTAACTAGTGGTTGGATGCACTAACTCTGTTTTCGTGTCCAAATTTTTCTACATCCCCTCCAAAATTTATCATTTTTATTTTCTCTCATATTAGTCAATCTGTTAGGTGGGGAGGGTGGTACCTCAGAGTTGTTTTAGTTTGTATTTCTCCATCAATAGTGATTTATAGTATTTTTGTATGACTACAGATAGCTTTTATTTCTTTGAAAACTGCCTGTTTGTATCCTTTGACTATCTATCAATTGGGGAATGACTTGTACTGTTACAAATTTGACTTAGTTCTCTGTATATCTGAAAAATTATGCCTTTATCAGAGAAACTTCCTATAAAAATTTTTTCACAGTTATGTTTACTGCATATTTCCCTCTATCCTATTTTCCTCCGGTCTCTCTCTCTCCCTCTCCCTCTCCCTCCTTTCGTCCTGTCCCTCCTCAAAAGTGTTTTGCTTCTGGTCACTGTCTCCCTCAATTCACCCTCCATTCTATCAGTCACTTCCCCACCTTCTCTTATCTCATTCCTATTCTACTTTTCTGTAGGGTAAGATAAATTTCTATACCCAACTGAATGTATATGCTATACTCTATTTGAACCACTTCCAACGAGAATAAAGTTGCAAGCGTTGTCTGCCAACCCCCCCCCCATCTTCCACTCCACTATATAAGCTCTTTTGTGTTTCTTTTATGTGAGACAATTTGCCCCATTCTACTTCTCCTTTACCCTTCTCCCAATGCATCTCTCTTTCTCACCCCTTAATTTTTTTTTAATATCCCATCATAGTTGACTCACTTTCACACTCTTGATCTAAGTATAGTCCTTCCAACTGCCCTAATAATGAGAAAGTTCTTAGGATACTCACAAGTATCATCTTCTTATGTAGGAATATAAACAGTTTAACCTTATTGAGTCTCTTATGATTTCTCTTTCCTATTGACTTTTTTATGCTTCTCTGAGTCTTGTGTTTGAAAGTCATATTTGATATTCAGCTCTGGTCTTTTCATCAGGAATGCTTGCAAGTCTTCTATTTCATTAATTATCCCTTCCCCTCCCACCTCAGACCAATTTACATTTTTCTTTGAGGCTTTGCATGTAGCTGTTTTGATTTTGTTGTCTTCTGAGTTTGTTTTGGCTTGCCTTGTAACCATAGTAACTTTCTATGTTCTGGTTCTTTTACTGTGGTTGTTGTTGTTTGCTCATTGTTTTAATCTATTTCTTGATTTTTAACTTTATGCTAAAGTTGGGCTCTGCTCCCTGGGTAGAAGGGCTACTGTCTCAAGTTTCAGGTTCTTCATGCTGCTATTTTCAGTGCTAGTTCTGGGGTCTGTAAGTTTTCGATTCATTCAAAATGGTGTAATGTAAGGACGGGTGCGGTCACTGCTCTCCTGGCCTGTGCTGTGGTCTGTGAGAGACTACAAGTACTCTTTCCTGCCTTGGAACTAGGACCAGGGTCCCTGCTCCCTTGGGGCCTATCCTCTCACTTGTATAGCTCTTCCTCACTCTGGGACTGACACCCAGAACCTTGTATGAGCAATGCAACAGAGTGCTGCACCCAGTGACAGCAAAGGGTCTCCTTAATCTTTTACTGACCAGTTATTTTGCCTCCTTGCTGTCTATGGGCTAAGAGCACCAGAAGCTGCCTCTGCCAGGCCAGTCACCCCCAAGACCTATTGTTGGCTTGCCAGGTCACAAGTTGTTTATAACCTGGTCACTTTCTATCTTTTTTAGGCTTCTTATATCTTACTCCTCTCCATATGCTCTATGATCCAGTGATACTGGCCTCCTTGCTATTCTTTGAACTTTGAAGGATACTTTTTGACTCTGGATGTTTTCACTGACCATCCCCATGCCTGGAACTCTCTCCCTCCTCATCTCTGTCTCATGGCTTCTCTGGTTTCCTTTAAGTTTCAAGAAAGTCTTAACCTCTACAAGAAGCCTTTCCCAGCCCTCCTTAATCTTAGTACCTTCCCTCTGAGATTACACCCTCACATTTACCCTGTTTTTGCCACGTTGCAGGGAAGGTGGTTCTTTCTTTTCCATTTAAAGAAAAAAAAATCAGTTCTCAAAACTGAATTCATTGTGTAGACTTGAACCTGGCCAAGATCTGGTTGAATAAAGCTATTTTTCATCTTCAAACCAAAGATCCCAACTTAAACTCCTTCCCAGTTCCCCAATTCAAAGCAGTACTATCAAGAATGGCAGGAAAAGCCATGCAAGGCTAATAAATATTTTATTTAATCTCCAGGTCCTTCTTTTGGTTCATCTACTTTCATTATGGAATATTTGGAAGCATAACTAGTTAACATTCTCTATACAAAAGAATTCAGAGTTGTCTAGTGTTTTCTTCAGTTTGCTCAGATCAATGAAGATCATTTCTATTTATAGGATTATTTCAATCAAAGGCAAGATGTAACAGTGGATGGAGAGCCAGAGCAGGAACCAGGATGACTTGTTCAAATTTCTACCCTACACAGATACTAGCTGTGTTATTTCAGGCAATTCAGTTAAACTCCTGGTGCTATAGGCTACTCTTAGTAGCAGAGAAGATGGTGCTCTACCTCTTTTCTGATACCTTTTGATTGTTCCGATATTCTCTCTAGCTTTTTCTGACACTACTCTCCCTTGGTTCTCCTGTCTGAGTCTTCCTCTTCTGTCTCCTTTACTGGATCTTCATCCACATCATGCCGCTCAATTATGGGAGGAATCCCCAAAGGCTTTGTCCTGAGCCCTCTTCCCTTCTCCCTCTATACTCTTTCTCTTGGCGATCCCATCAGTTCTCATCATTTCAATGATTATCTCTATGCATATTACTCTATCACCTACTTGTCAAACTCTAACCTCTATCTTGGCCTCCAGTCTCACAGCTCCAACTACCTACTAGTCATCTTGGATTGACTCGGATGTAGACATTAAACGTGTATAAAAACTGAATGTCCGTGTCCAGAACTGAACTCATCTTTTCCTCAAAACCTTCCTGTCTTCCTAATGGTCCTATTACTATGGATTACTATTACTATTGTCCTCTCAGTGACCCAGACTTTCAGCATAGGTGTCACCCTCATCTTCTCCTCTCTCAGTCCCCTTATACAATCAGTTAGCAAGTCCTATAATTTCTTCCTTCATAGCATCTCTTGTATATGTCCCTTTTTTTTCTCTGACATTGCAGTCACTGTGTTGCAGACCCTCATCACCTCAAGCTTAGACTGTAGCAAAAGTCTGCTGATTGGTCTCTCTGGCTCAAGTCTCCCTTCTTCACTCAGCTGTCACATGATCTTCTTAAAACACAACTCTGCCCATGTCACACACACACACACACACACACACACACACACACACACACACACACACACTCTTCCCCCTTCTGCAGTCAGCTCCAGTGACTCCCAATTACCTCCAGGATCAAATATAAAAGCTTTCAAAGCCCTTCATGCCTGGCCCCTTTCTGCCTTTCCAGTCTTCTTACATCTTGTACCTTCTAAATCAGTAGCACTGGCCTCTTTGCTGCTCCACTAAGTAGAGAATCCACCTCCCAGTTCTCAGCATTTTCACTGGCTGTTCCTACTCCTCTGCACAAAATCTCCCTCCTCTCAACATCTCCTTCCTAGCTTCCTAAACTCTATTTAAGTCTCAGGTAAAGTCTCACTTTCTGCAAGAGACCTTCCTCAGTACCCCTCAATCTTAGTGCTTCCCTCTGGGACCACACCAAATTTATACCTTCCTACATCTTGTTTGTACCTAATTATTTGTATTTTGTCCCCCTCCCACTCATTAGACTGTTAGCTCCTGGGGAGCAGGGACTTTTGTTGTTGTTTGTTTTTTACCTTTCTTTGTATCCCTGGGACTTAGCACAGTGACTGGCACCTAGAAGGCACTTAATAAATAGATCCTTGTTGACTGAGTCAGTGACAAGGGGTGTTTTTCTCATCATCAATCTATTAGCATTTATTAAAGCACTTTCTATGTACTTATTGCTGAGGCTACAACAGGAGGTTCCTATTAAACATTTATTAATCACCTACTATGTGCCAGGCAACTGTGTTAAGCACTGCACAGCTAGACCCAGTAAAGGTAAAATAACAGGTCCAGTTCCCTTCCCTGTTAGTGAAAGTTTAAGAATCCTTATTAATGTGTGGAGACTTTCTTGAAGTCAGGTATACCATGTTTATTTATAATACTACTTCATTATAAAGAAATTGATTGGCTCAAGACCTCAGGCTGCAGAAGTGCCAGTCCTTGGGTCAGCCTTTCCCCATCTGTTGGACCAAAAGTACTTAGCTCCCTTTCAGGACCACAAGGTCTCAAAGGGTTCTTATCACAGAAGTGCCGCCTAACAAATTCAAATTCCTTTGATCTCTGCAGGCAGGTGTGTTAATGAAGCATCCCTATGGGGAGAAGCCCATATCTACCTTGCCTTCACTGAGCCTTATCTGTGGTCTCAAAAGCTCTGTCCTATAGGTGGGCACCTGGAAATCTCTATTTTTATAATTCCTGAAATAACTTCATCAAATTGAACCTTTTAAAAAGACATACTACTTTAAAAATGATAAAGGTCATCGACACTCAAATCCTATTCTCAAGAAATTCAAGTTGCATTTTTTAAAAACATAGTGTGCAAAGAAATACCCACAAAAGACCTGAACAGTCTTGCCCTCAACAGCTGAATCAGCCAATAAAGGGACTTCCCATAGACAAAGGGCCATGGTTTCTCCTCTGATTTATGCTAGTTATTCTCTACTATCAGGTTCCTAAGTGTTCAAACAGAACCAGATATATTTCTTGCCAGTTGTTTTTGCAGTTTCAACTTAACTTTTTTGTGGAATATCTTCTTGATGCATAAGTGTATTTCCAAGTTCCTGAGACTTCTTCCCCTTTCGCTTCAAACAGAAATTCTGTATTGATAAATACCAGGTGCACATCTCACATTGTTGAGTGATTTAATTACTAGACACAAAGTTCCTTAAGATCATTGTCTGGAAGCCCCTCTGGAAGCATAGACACACATGTATGCATGTATGTACACACACAGATGATACATACATGCATGTGCATATATGTACACATATACATGTTTATATATACAGAGAGATATGTGCGTGCTTTAATTTGACCAACTGAACTCTTAAAATGAGAACCACACCTCATAATTGAAACGAAAAAATAATATAAACAAAACTCCAAAACTGGCTTTCCTTTAAATAGCTAAATATTGGGGACTTTAAAAGGCAGGAATTAAAATGAATTTTTATTGCTCTTTTAGATTTATCTATTTTGATCCAAAGGCAGCTAGGTGGTAAATGGGTAAAGCAGCAGGCCTAGAGTTAGGAAGACCTGAGTTCCTACATGACTTCAGACACTTACCAGCTGTGTTACCAGGAGAAAGTCACTTCACCCTGTTTGCCTCAGTTTCCTCATCTGTAAAATGAGCTGGAGAAAGAAATGGCAGACCACTCCAGTGTCTTTGCCAAGAAAACCTCCAGTGGGGTCACAAAGAATCAGACACAAGTGAGTAACAACAACATTTTGATCCTGGCTAGTCAGCTTTAATTCTTCAGTGTCCCTTCAAGTAAAATGAGGAAAAAATTCTAAATGGATATTCCACAGAACTCTGATTATATCATGGTCAGTAGAAAGAATTGGATTTTCAGGCAAAAGATCCAAATTCAAATCCTTATTCTTACTACCTGTGTGATCTAAGTCAAGTCACCTAACTTCTCTGAGCTTTCTTTCTTCATCTATAAAATTAGAGAGTTGAACTAGAGGACCTCAAAGTTTCCTGCATATTCTCAATCTGTAATCTTATGATTCAGAGGTCATTTTCAGAAGCGTCACATTTATAAAACCAAACGTGTAGCTATAAAGACAAGGGGGAGAAATTGATCCATGCAGTTATACACCATAAGAGATATTTAAATCTGCAAGTCATAACTGGTCAGAAACATAACCAGATCTACCCATGAAAAACATTCCCATCCCACAAAGGGGGGAGGGGTACCTCAGTATGTGAGCCTGTGACCAGATTAGAGTCCGAAGTCTTCCCTTTCTACAAAAAGAAATGTGCAAATACAGGAATTATTTAATTCGAGAACAGGTGGGGAGAAACAGAAGCATACTATAAGGGCAGGAAGTATTTATTCTATGTAAACCTTAAAAAAAAGAAAAAGAACAAAATATATGAATCAATGTTTTCCTGTAACCAGGCTCTGTGTGATTTTAAGAGTAACCTCAAGGGTAAAAAAGAATGAGAAAATTGACACTTTCTGCCCAGAAAAAGTCGGCAAGACAGAAGTTCAAAACCCCAACTAATTTACAAACATTTTACCTTTGTAGCAACAGTAATTGTTGTACAAGGTCTTTTTACTCTGGAAGAAGCTTCCAGTTTATGTTTCTGCTTCCATAATAGAAAACTCACATTATAGAGGCCTAGTGACAGAAGGCATCCTCTCTCCATATCCTTCCACAGTGTTTCCCTAGGAGTAAACCTGGCAAACAAGCAGTCTGCATTTCAGAGATCTCCGTGATGTTTGACCTGGAAACTGGTAGAAAACCCCTCTTCTAAATGTGCCTATTGTTTATCCCTACCTCAGGGGAGGCAGGGAGAGAATAAGCATTTCTATAGCATTTACTGTTTGCCAGGCACCGTGTTAAGTATCTTTTACAATTATCATATCATTTGATCCTCACAATAACCCTAGGAGATAGGTGCTATTATCATCTTCCATTTTACAGTTGAGGAAACTGAGTCAGACAGAAGTTAAATGACTCACCTAGGTCACTAAGTTTCCAAGGCCAGATTCGAACTCTGATTTCTTGACTCCAGGTCCCAACACTCTCTCCACTTCATCACTAGCTGCCTCCAAGGAGAGATGGAAGGCATTAAGAACTAAATTAAGGAAATAGGTCCTTAGGCCTATGTCTACAATATTCCAAGGGGGGCCACTAATTGGTTGAAGGAACTGGGAATATTTGGTTTTTAGAATAAAAAAGTTGAGGGAACAAATTCCCAGTCTTTCAATATTTTAAAGATGGAAGAAAGTGATATATAGATGGATAGGGAGATAAATAGACAAAGAAGAAGCACATTTATTAAGTACTTACTAAGTGGAGACTGGGTGACAGACCCCTGGGCAGGGATGTTCTAGAAAGGGCTAAATGACTTTTGAGCTCCCTTCCAACTCTTAGAGCCTAGAACAGGAGGGGTGCTACCTACTGAATACCAGGCACACTATAAGGAGAGTTCAGTTCAACAAACTGATTCAACAAATGTGTACTGAGCCCCTCCTCTTTGCAAGGCACTGGACTGGGGGCAATGGGAAAAAAAATGATGAATGAGACATGGCCCAACTCAATTTAACAGGAAGAGAAAGAGAGTCACAAGCGCAATATAGTACAAAACACAATGTGAAAGTGTTATAAAAGGAGTAAAGAAAAAATGTTTAACAAGCACTAATTAAGCACCTACTATGTATCAGACATTTTACAAATATTACCTCATTTGATCTTCACAACAACCCTGCGAGATAGGTGCTATGATTATCTCCATTTTATAGTTGAGGAAATTGAGGTTAAGTGACTTGTCCAAGGTCCCACAACAAAGTATCTAAAGCCAGATTTAAACCCAGGTCATTTAATTTATTTAGTTTACTGACTGACAGACTCTGACACTGATTCCATGAGCTCCATTTGTCTTCTTTTTTAAACCTATAGTATTTCTATAGGTTTGAGGATTTGAGGATTTCCTACTCATAGAAAGCTAATTCTCAGGTCCAGAGTAACAAGGAACTTATTTAACCTCATTTAAGTCAACCTTTGATGTTAAAATACTTATTTTATGGATTTCCACTTGACAAGGCAGGTGGACCTTGTGTAACTACTGCAATTTCCTTTTCAAGCCTTCCAGCTTTTCTCTTCCTCAGCCTGCCACAACCTACCCTCCTATCTCTCTCAAAAGCTCAATACATAACACCCTCAAACTGTTGGCAGAATGACCTCTTACCCTCTCACTTTCCTTTAGAAAATGCAGCAGCTTCACCATCTTGTTCCATCCAAGTGGAACAGAATTTTGGGGCTTATGTTGTTGGCAAATACTTATCGTACTTAAACTATATAGGAATTCAACAACAACCCCTGATATTTGGCTAATGATTAACCTTTGTTTACTATTATTTCCATTATTATTATTGGCTCTTAATTCCTTACTACTATTTTACAAATGTAAGGATGGTACCAGAGTGGAACATGGTTACATCTCCAGTTACTAATTAAACAGTTAAAAAACTTAAAAGAGTTCCCTTATAAAGAAAGGACCCTTCACAGAGAACACAAGAGATCTTTGTCTTCCAAGGGCCAGAGGCTAAACCTATGTCAGTCTCCAGTAGATTTTCTATACTTAAGAGACTCCTTGAAGTCTCTATGTGATAGAATGATCCAAGAAGAGAATCTCAACAGGAAAAGAAAAAGTAGACCATGTAGAATGCCAGATTTGCCATTTCAAGCAAGGAGACAAACCTTACAGTGTCTCAGCTGCCTGCCAATACACTGTAGGACCAGAGAGGGGAAAGAAGTATCTTCTTTCAAACATAGGTTGGTGGTACACACACATACACATATTCATATATACACATATATATGTATGTACAGGTATACATTATTATGTTGTTTGTCCTTGGTATTTGAAGAGGACCAATGAATCATGGGATTCCTGTGAAGTGGATTTAAGTGAGGCTGAATTGCACAGGGTCATCATTGTCTCTTCCAGAATCACTGAAATCCAGTGGCAGGACAAAAGTCAGGATGACTGGCGATGACTGAGGATGATATGGATGACCTTGGCTTCATAGCACCTACTTCAGCCACCTTCATGGCTATCAGAACAAATTGTTCTCATCTACCCATTTAACTGGGGAAAGTCTTCACATGTCTGGGGCAGGTACATAACTCATTGTGGGGTCTGAGGCCCATTGGTTCCCCTCAACTTGGTTTAGCACATCTGCTAAGACAGTTGGGCGTGCTACAGCTTCTTGGAGCCAGAGGTAAGAACAGAGTGCCAGGTGGACACCAAAGGCAGATGAGCAGCCATGAGAAGGACTAGGCAAGCCCTCACATCAGAGATGCTAGGACTCCCTGAACAACCCATACACCCCTATGATATATATATAATATTATTATGTATTTTATATATGCCTATAATATGTATTATAATGTATATAATGTAATATAATATATAAGATATTATAATATATAACATATATATAATACATACATATATGATGTAAGATGCCTTGTATCGTATCCCCCATCTAAACGATGCCTCCCTGTACTTGATAAACTGAGTTTACTTTGACTTTAAAGGAAGGTCTTCCTTAAACATGGAAGGCACGATTGATTTCCAAAGGGATGGAAATCAAATTAACTGTGAACAATTACTCTGATTACTAAGTAAAAATGCCACACATCCTGATCTTGAAGCCCTTAAGCACAAGGAATCCAAGTTGAGTTCAGCCTTAGGACAATGTTTCTTCAAAGAAAGACGACCAATCATATGTGTGATCTGAAGGTGGAGATTGGGAACAAAATATTTCCAGAAGAACAGCTTTATAAACAGGATAATCTAATTACTCAGTGACCAGAAGCCACTGTATTTTATTAGCCAGCATTTAAATCTGCCACCCTATCTTAGCCATCTTGGAAAATAAGTATCCTGCCCGTTCATGAAATCCTGAAGAGTTTCAAAAAACCATTCAAGTGAGCTTCTTGATGAAATACATTCCTTACAACTTTCTATTAAGGTAACTTTAAGCAATGGCAACCTAGTTGAAAAGCGACCATAGTAAGAAGAAAACAATGAAGGAGGAGGAGTAGAGGAAAAGAAAAGGGGGAGAAGGAAAGGGAGGGGAAGGGGGAAGGAAAATTTCCCAGAATCTATAGCCACCTTAAAAGTGACAGAAGCTGTTTAGATCCCAGTTTCCTAATCTGTAAAATGAAGGGAGTTAGACCAGAACTAGATAGTTTCAAAAATCCTGCTCTAAATCTGTGATACAGTCTGATTTTTGGAGAAATGAAAATGTAAGACATATATGAGCAATTAAGGGGAGAGCCAAAGATATTTGAAGCAATATCTGGCACATTTGGAGATGTACCACAGTACTTTTCAGAAATGGAAAAAAATTATGAAATTTTCTCTCCAGATTTCAGACAATTAGAAAAAAGAATTATCTTTTCTATTGTTGCATCAACTCCACTATCATTATCATTTGTGGCCAATATTCCAAGAAGCCATCTCATCAGCTGTAAGCCAAACTACCTGGCTTTAGAAAACAGGATTAAATGCTTAAGAGTACATGATGAAAGTCATATTAAAATAATTCATTTTTAGCCATTCTACCCATAAATGAAATAATTTGCTAAAATATGAGGAAAAATATACAGTTTGATCAAAAGCACCAGATCTGGTATGTGATGATTAATTGAAAAGGCATATGTGTGTGTATATGCGTTTACATGTATACACATATATACACACATATTCATATACACACACATACATAAACATATACGTGTGTGTGTGTATGTGTGTGTGTGTGTGTATAACCTGAAAGTTGAGAGACTACCTTGAGCAGATCACTTCCGTTTGGACTTTAATTTCCTCATTTGTAAAATGAAAGGGTTGGATCAGATGTCCTCTCAATCTATGATCTTATGACTGCAAATTGAGCATGGTGTGATGACTTCCAAGTACTAAAACAACTATAGTATTTCACTTTTAGAGCTTTATAAAATCCTGAATTTCTAAATATATATGATGGAACCAGCTACTCTTCTTGTTCTATTAGGCTAGTCATTTTTTAATCCAAAGCCAGCTGACCCACTTACTACTGAATTGCCCCTTATTCACGCTGTGCCTCTTCCTCTGAGCTCCTTTCTTGGATGATAGGAAGGAAATCTTTTCCTTTCTTTGTTTCCCCCCCTTGTGCCTGGTACTGGGATATGTACTTAGGAGGTGCTCAATGAGGGTTTGTTAAACTGCTCTGATGTAGCTTATCAATCAAGCCAAAGGCAGCTCTAATAAACATGTGATTACCCTCAGCATTAGCTCAACAAGTATTTCTGGGCCTCTTTCAAAAGTTTTTAACTCTTTCTGAGTCCAGTGGTGATAGAGACAATTTGGTCTAGATGTCTAACCTATATTTGTTATTTCCTGACTTTTGTTGTTTCCTTAGTTGGCTTCTCTGCCAAGTTGCTATTGCTTAAAGTTATCTCAGAAGAATCTTAATAAGCCAGTGCTTTTCATTACACAAATCAGTTAATGGCTGTTTGGCAGCTTACCCCCAGGATGAGATAATAAATCCTAAAGTGCCCTCTAAATCAAAGAATGATGAAAATGTGATCAGAATACTTTAAATACTAAGTATGTTGTAGTATATTCCAATTCTTTACAATTAGAATCATATAATCAGCAAAATAGAGTGTAGTGAATAGAGTGCTGGACCTTTAGAAAGGAAGATTCATTTTCCTGAGTTCAAATTTGGCCTCAGATGCCTACTAGCTATGTGACCCTGGGCAAATCATTTAACCTTCAGTTTGCTTCAGTTTCTTCATCTGTAAAATGAACTGGAGAAGGAAATGGAAAATCATACCAGTATCTTTGCCAAGAAACCTCAAATGGGATCACAAAGAACTGAACATGACTGAAAAGCTACTGGACAAAAAGTCAACAAGACCGCTGGAGAGTTGGTTTCTACAAATTTCTCCATCCTCAGAAAAAAGTCAAAGACAGGAATTGTGAGCCAAATAGGGAGTAATTACAAGCTCTATCCACAAAACAAGACAGAATCCTCACAGAAGGTAGAAACCTCATCAATTAATGCCACATAACTTTAATACTTAGAGGTGTCATTCAGGGTTCCAATCCTAACCAACGTTTCAGGCCCACTGCAGTGGGTACAAACAAGTACCTAGGCTACACCTCAAGAGTTTAGCTATGGCCCTCTACCTATCCCAAGGCTATGATTCTACATGAAATGGACCATCCCCACCCTACCTCCCTCAACTTTACAAGAAATGGAAGACACTACTGCCCAGCAACTGGAAGGAAAGAAAGAGGGAGGACAGAAGACTTGGACAGGACAGAAGATACCCTCAGCATGACCCTCAGAGCCACATACTAGAAGGGAATCAGGCCTAAGGGAAAGGGGATTGCAAACATACATGGGGCCAGTACTCTTTCTCCTGGAAGTTACTCAGAGAAGGGATCTTGGCCCAACCTGTCTTCATATTCCCCCAGTTCAAGGAGACTGCACCACTATGTAGCCCAGTCTGAGGAGTCTTTGCATTAGTGGATGAGGAAAGAATCTCCTCTAAAGAAGTAGAAAATTGGGAGAGAGAATAACAGGTTTGGAAAACAAAAATACTGAATGAGGGAAAATCTTGCAGAACAGAAGCAAAAGGTAACAACACTAAAAGAACACATGAATTCTAAACAGCCACAGACTCACCAAAAAAAAAACCAACCTAAAAACCTGGGATCATACATAGGTCTTCCAAAAGAACATGACAAATCAAAACATGTGAATATTATAATGTAAGAAATAATATATGCTTAAGAGTCCCAAACTTCTCAGACAAATCAATTAGTTTCTCTGGACCCCGATCTTTAGCTGCAGCAGATTTCCTTCCAGAAAAAAAAAAATCTACCCTCATAAAAATTTTACTTCTGGGTTCCACATTAACAATGACCTTTTCTTTAACTTCTTCTGAGTCAATATTTGATATTTATATAGTTAGACTTATCAGCCTCCAATCTAAAAGCATTTTCGACCTTGAGTAGTTACTGTCATTCTGAGTTTACTGGCCTTTCTCTTCCTCAATCTGCCAAGCCTACAGCCAGATGTCTCCCATACCACCCTATCAGAATGACCTGTCACCTCTCCCTTTCCCCTGGATAATCCAATGGCACCACCAGCTTCTTCCATGCAGGTCAGGTAGTGCTTCAGGTATGGGAATTCTTCACATTGCTGACAAAGAGGTGTCACCCTTGTTGGCAAATCCGATATACTCTTAATACATCAGGCTCCAGAGGCATTAGTATGAGATTTCAGCAACTTTATAACCCTAATGTGTAGTTAATGACTAGCTTTATATTTTATTATTCTTATCCATTTTTATACTCCTCACTATCATCTTATTTGAAGTAAGCATGGCACCAATTCAGGACACAGTTCTATCTCTAGTTACTAATTAAACAGTAGGAACTTAAAGGAGTTCCCTTATAGAAAAAGTAAGCTTCACACAATAGACAAAAAAGCTTTGTCTTTCAATTAAAAGGACCAAAGTGTCGGGTTCAGCACAGTTTTTCTCCCTGTTTCCCACCAGCTACACCGTTTTGGGACTTCTTTGGAACTCTCCAGAATGCCCTCATGCAGATATTTTCTCTCCCTTCCCCTCTCCCTGCCCCTTTAGGCTGTCAATTCCTTCAGAGTAGGGACTATCCTTGCTTTTTATTTATATCCGTATCATAGTACAGTTCCTGGTACTTAATAAATGTTTATTGGCCAACGGGCAAAAGTGATATCCGGGCATAATTTAGAACAGTTGTTAACCTTTTTCTGTGTCTTGTATCCTTTTGACAGTCTGTTAAAGTCTATGAATTCCTTAAGATAATGACTTGTTGCCTAAATTCATAATTGAATGAAAGGACAAATTTCAATTAGAGGTTAGTGAAAATAAAAATGTGCATACATACAAACATATGTAGACAGACAGACAGACAGATAGCTATATTCCCCATCTAAGTTTACAAACTCCCTGAAATCTACCTTGGGAGACAGGTAGACCCCAGGTTAAGAATCTCTAATACAGAAGAATGACTGGAAGAGGAGAGCTGGGCATTCATTACAAGAACAAAGGATAAGATGGATAGATCATGTGTTCCACTCAAGTTTTAGCAAAAAAAAGTCTAGAGAAAGGAAGGTTTCTTAACCTGGAGAGTTAAGATTTTAAGGAGACTTTGAGCTTGGATGGGAAAAAAATACATCTAAGTTTTCACTAATTTTCCTTAAAATTTAGCATTTCCTTCAATTGCTTAAAATATTATTCTGAAACAGGCACAGGGCTTCCACAGACTGCCAAAGGAGGTCCAGGACACAAAACAGTTTAAGAGCCCCTGAACTAGAGGAAGGTCTCTAGCACACTGGGTAAATCCAATCAATATACAGCTTTAAAGAATGACCCAATAAGAATCAGGTACTGCAATGTAACAAATCTTAGGTAATAATTAAGACTTAGTCAGTTGTAACAGGGTAATTGAACACTATAATTTGTGAATAGGATAAACACTGAAAGATACAAATTGAAGCTAGAAATAGGATAGGACAGGGTTATGAAAGTGATAGTCTGTCAAAAGAAAATGACATTGGGGAATGACTGAACAAGTTGTGGTATATGACTGTAATGGAATACTATTGATGAACGGGTGAATTTCAGAAAAATTTGGAAAGACTTACATGAACTGATACAAAGTGAAGTGAGCAGAACCAGGAAAACATTGTACATAGTAACAGCAACATTGTACCATGATCAACTATGAATGACTTAGCTATTTTCAGCAATACAGTGATCCAAGAAAATTCCAAAGGTCTCATGAGCAAAATTGCTATTCACATCCAGATAAAGAACTGATGAAAGTCTGAATATAGATTGAAGCACATTATTTTCACCCTATTTTTTTCATGATTTTTTCTTTTGTCTGTTTCTTCTTTTACAACATGACTAATATGGAAATATGTTTTATATGTTTGCACATAGATAACCATATCATATTGCTTTCTCTCTCAGGGAAAGGGGAGATAAGAGAGAAAGGGAGAAAATTTGAACTAGAAATTTTTAAATGTTAAAATTTATCTTTACATGTAATAAGAAAAAATAAATTACAATTTTTTTTTTTTAAAAAGCAAATTACATCAGCCTCAGAAGCCATGCTGCCCATGTCCTTTGGTTCCCTCAAAGATGCAATAGTTCATCCTCATGAACTGTGGTTGTTCAGTTGTTTCATCCTTTAGTAGTTGTCTTAACAAAGACACTGAAGTAGTTTGCCATTTCCTTCTCCAGGTCATTTTACAGATGAAGAAACTGAGGCAAACAGAGTTAATTGACTTGCCCAGAGTCACACAGTTAGTAAGTGTCTGAGGCCATGTTTGAAGTCAGGAAGATGAGTCTTCCTAACTCCAGGCCCAGCACTCTATCCACTGTACCACATAGATGCCCTTCATGAACTATATAGAAGGCAGAAAACTTTCTTTCAGCTCCTCTAGTCAAAGGAGAGGAAAACATTTCCTACCCTGCATTAACCTTTGGAGGACCTGTCTTTGTATAATTAAATAATAGCTGACTCTTCTCTAGACTAATCTCATTTTTTTCAACTTTCTGATCAGCTTCTCTTTTCTAACTATTTCCATCTAATGCTTTATTATTGCGATTGCACAGTTTTTTCCATGGCTTTTGTAAGATACTGAGAAGGAGCATGGTCAAATGAGAGAGTATTGGCCTGGGAGTTAGGAAGAACTGGGTTTGAATCCTGTTTCTGACCCAAGCTGGGTGATCATGAGCAAGTTACTTAATCTCCCTGAGCCTTAGTTTCAACATGTATAAAATCTTTAGCATCTACCTCACAGGATGGTTATGATAGTAAGATGAGATCATGCTACAGAAACCACTTGACAAAAATCTTTAACCCGCTTTTATTAGTTGCATGCAAATAGAAATATCTTTGTCACAGTACTCCTTTATAACTTTTCCCCTAAGGTTGTGTAGGACTGCTTTCTTTAATGTACCACATTGGTTTTTCCCTGGCTCCAGGCCACACAATACCAGGAAACTCAATCAAACCAAGCCCCCTAGGGGCCTCAGTCTGTGGTAATGCCCATACTTTCTTCCTGACTATGCTTTCACCAGTAGTAAATTCACTTAAAAAAGGTCTTTATTGGTCCAAACATAGACCACACCTAAAATATAGTCTGCACTCTTAAAATTAGATCCCTTTAAAAAGAAACATAAATGTGCAAAAATTTTATATTTAAAAATATTTATATAAAATCACCATATAAATTTTTTTCTGTGAAGGTTTTCTTTTGCATTTCTTTCTTATTGAATATAGATGTATTCTCTTTTTCATCATCACTCCTGTCTTTGTCTTTGCCAGTTTCTTTGTTGGTCTTCCCAAAATATGTCATCATCATTACTACTCACTGATACTAACTGCACAATTCTAAGACACGCTCAGGGTATAACTAGTTGAGAGATGGAGAAAATGTGTAGTTTATATTCAGGCTGTTGGAGTAACTGAATGAATAAAAGAGTATTTATTAAGTGCTCACATTATTTTATCATAATACAAGGGAAAATGCTATCATATGCTAGTGGTGATTAAAGTATTGAGATTAACCACATACTCCCCTTAATATCAGATTATCATATGGAATATATCATATGGGAATTTTCTTCTATGGAAACCAACGATTTCAGCAGTGTAGGGAGTTAGTTCCCCATGAGGACTTTCTTCTACCAATGTAGAATGGTGCCTTTTCTTTGACTTTTAGTCCCAGAAAGTTGCCTGAGGGTAGTGAAATGTTAAAGTAAGACTCAGTAAATGTCAGAAGAGGCAGGAATGGAACCATGATCTTTGGGATTACTAGACCTTCTGCTAGACATCCATTATGCCATGCTGCTTCTGATTATATGAATTCCTTTTTTTTTTTTTGAGAATTGGAATGTAACAAAATGAATTAACATTATTCCAAACCAATTAATTAATTAAATTAATAATTTAGTATTTAGAAGACACTTCAAGCTCTATAATGGTCATCATTTCATATTTTGATGAACCTATGTTATCATCAGTGTTTGTACTTGTGTAGATCTTCAGTGGTAGAGATCTGGAAACCCATAGGATTTGGGTTGACTCATGCTGCTAACTCTATAAAAAGGTTGTCCCTGTAGTCATTCCAGGTATCCCCCAGAGCTAGGATCATCAATCCTGAAATCATGCTTAACTATTTTCCATTTGGTGAATGTTTCACAGATATCTGTGCTATTCTCTTTTCCAGAGTTTGGAAAGTTTGAGTTCTAGCAGGGGAAAGGCAGGAGAATGGGGGTGATGGATGGGAGGGTTCACTCTATAGCAAATGTAGTACACATTCTTACATTGTATACTACCCATAGGGTAGCTAGTTGGTACAGTGGATAGAGCACCTGATCTGGGGGAGTCAGGAAAACTCATCTTCCTGAGTTCAAATCCAGCCTCTAATACTTACTTACTGTGTGACCCTGGGCAAGTCACTTCATCCTGTTTGCCTCAGTTTCCTCATCTGTAAAATGCGCTGGAGAAGGAAATGGCAAACCACTACAGTATCTCTGCCAAGAAAACCCCAAAAGGGGTCATGAAGAGTCAGACATGACTGAAACAATCAGACAACAACAGTGCTACCCTTAACAAACAGCCTAATATAACCTGTTAGCATGTTAGTGTCTTCCTTGGTTCAACTCCATCACCACATTTTCCAAATGGCTGATGAATTTTCCAATATTGTTTTATATAACCTTTTTATATGTATGTTATATGAATATGTATATTATACACACACATATCACCTCTGCATATAAAGGAGAGAAGTACAGTGTGTTATTTCTTCAAAGCCAAGCTTGGTCTTCATAATAATTCTGTGTTCAGTTTCATCTTGTTTCTTTCCATTCATGGTGCATTGTTGTAGTCACTGGGTATATAATTTTCCTGGTTCTGTGTACTTCACTTTACATACATTCTATGTAAAAGATTTTTACTAGGATAATTGTGATCAATTATTCTTTACTTCAGAGAACATGGAAAAGTGGAAATGAGTTTAAATTTCCTGAAGAGAATATTAGGTTAGTTTTATCTTACTGTGTCTGAATCTCTTCCCAGAATCCTACTGTACCTGGAGGTACAGTCTAATAACTGCCCTGTGTGGAGTAGGGTTATGCTATGGCTCCTCATCGTCTGGAGCCTAACTTCACTCTATAGCATATAGTGACTAGAAATCTGGTGAGAGAGGCAAGTATCAAAAGATATTGCCAAAAAAAAAAAAAAAAAGACATTAACAGCCTAGAATGTCAGACAATCTAATAGGAGGGAGTTGAATACCGATATATTTATCCTCTTTCCCCCAAACCTTTTCCTCTTCCTAACTTTCCTATTACTGTTAAGAGTACCGTTATCCTTCCAATTACCCAGGCTCATAGCCTGGGTGTTATTCCTGACTTTTCCCTTGCACCCCCATATAGCTAATTAGTTGACAAATCCTGTATTCATAACATTTTTTTTTCATGCCACATTCCCTCCTTAGACATGGTCACATTCCTGGGGCAGGTTCTCATTATGTTACATCTAAACTGTTGTCATGGAAGTACGCAGGTAGCTCAGTGGCTAGAACTCAGGAAGACCTGAGTTCAAATCTGGCCTCAGATATTGACTATCCGTGTGACTCTGCCCAAGTCTGTCTGTTTGCCTTAACGCACAAGAGAAGGAAATGGCAAATCACCACTTGCTAAGAAAACCCCATGGACAATATTGGCATGAGGGTCACAGAGAGTCAGAAATGGCTGAACAATAGACTATTGTAAGAGTCTTCTGGTTGGTCTCTCTGCCTCAGGTCTCTAGTCTATTCTCCAATCAGATGTTTAGTTGATCTTTCTAAAGCTTACATCTGATCATGTCAACCTTTTCCCAACCCCTACTCTCACTCCATAAATTCCAGTGGTTCCTATTACCTCCAAGATAAAACATAAAATCTTCTGCTTGCCCTTTAAAGCCTTTCCCAACCTGACCTCTTTCTGCCTCTCCAATCTTCTTATACTTTACTCCCTCCTCTACTTACTCTGTAGTCTAAAGACACTGGTCTCCCTGACCTTCCTGACACAAGACACTCCATCTCCCAAATCTGTACTTTTTCATTTACTGTCTTACCAAGCCTGGAAGGCTCTACCTCCTGGTTTCCCTGACTTCCTTCAGAACTGAGCTAAAATCCCCAAAATGTCTTTCCCAACCTCATTTAATGCTTTCCCTCATATAAAGAAGTGGGTAGGGCCCTGATGGGAAACTTATGATGATTCAGCAAAGGTGACTAAGGAGTAGCTAGACAAGTTGGAGAGGAATCAGGAGACAATAGTATATTAGAAGCCAAGAGAGGAGAGATTATCTAGGAGGAGGATTTGGTTAGCATTGTCAAAAGTAGAAGGGAGTTTTGGAAGATGATGAAGTCTGTGAAATGACCATCGGACTTAGTAGTAAAGACATGAGAGACAAAAGGGAACAGAAGCCATCTGGTACAATGGAAAAAGAGCTAGATTTGGAATTGGATGGCCTACATCCCAATCCTGGCCATGCTATTTACTTAATGTATAATCTTGAACACTTTACTTAAACCTCTCTAGTCCCAGTTTCCCCATTTGTAAAAGGAAGGCATTTGATTCTAGTTATCCTTTCCATATCTTGACTTTTCCCATCATGGTATTGATGTATTGTGGGGTTGGCATAAGAAATTAAATAGGGATTTTTTAGGAATTTTGTGGAAACCTCAGGCAACACACAAAGGCTAGCAGATGACAGAAAAAAACTTTAGAAACTCAGAAATACATAAAATATATGTATAGTATTATATAATATCAACATATTTTATCTTTTAATACCATAATAATTCAGACTTCTTCTTTGATATGAGGGCCAAAAATTTTACACGCATTTTCCAGATCTTAGTGTGTTGGGCCCCTAACCTCCTCAATGTGGAAGGGATAACTGTACATGCCTTAATGTCCCTTCCAGTCCTAAAACTACCTCTCAAGTTTTACAAGTCAGAATTATCCTCATAACTTTCCCATATCCTTCAGGTGTGTATCAGATTTTTCCATCCCTGGTTGTTGTTCAGCCCCACCCTTACTCATAATAGCCCATCAACACTAGTTTAACACTAGGTCCATTGTATCAGCTTCCCTTTTCTTCCAGTGAGAAATTACCTCTTCATCTTCAAATTGCCATAACAGTTTGAATTGTGCCCTTTATTATGTTACATTTTATTTGTACATATTTTATTATCCCTACTATCATAAACTTTTTAAAGACAGACAAGGTCTGTACCTTATTTATTTTTGTATAGAGCTTTAATCATAGTAGGCATTTAGTAAAGGATTTCTGAGTTTGAATGGCATTGAAGGTAAAGAATAGCTGTGATTTTGTCACTCTTTCACTTAGTGGTTTACTACTGCCTACCAGATAAAAGACAAACTCCTTGGCTTCGCATGTAAGACCCTCCATAATTTGACTCTAACCAACCTTCTCAGGTTTATGTTACTCCCCCTTCACATAGTCAAAGAGAAGAGCCAGTACTAGAATAAAAGGTAAAGTTGATCTGGGTGACAAATAATATTGAAGAAGATGATACGGGTTAAGACCAGAAGAGTAAGAGCTAACCAACCAACCAATGCATGAACAAGTGTTTATTAAGCCCTTACCATGTACTCAGAAAGATTAAGTAATTTGCCCAAGGTCACACAGATCATAACTGGTAGAGGCAGGTTTTGAACCCACATCCTCTGAATCCAAATCCAATGCTCTTTCCACCATATCACATTGCTTCCTGCAGAGTCTAAGAGATGAAGGTGAAGAGGGAGTGCATTCCAGGCATGGAGGCCAGCAGATACATAAGCACAGAGGCTCGAAAACAGACAATGTCAAGGGTGAGGAACAATCAATAGTCCACTTTGGCTGAACCATATACTCATTGTGTGAAGAAGAATAATGTACAATAAGCCTAGATAAATAGGTGGGAGCTCGATTACAAAGAGCCTTAAATACCAAAGAGAGGAATTTTCATTTTATCCCAGGGATAATAGGGAGTCATTAGATCTGATTGAGCAGAGGAGTGACCTGACCAGGCCAATGCTTTAGGAAAATCACTTTTCTGGCTGTTAAAAGCTAAGAAAGAAGAGGGAAGATACAAAAGACCGTAATAAGAGGCATGAGACAACACACAATGCCAACATATAAGCTGGTGTTGAGCCAGTGAGGCCCTTGGGTATTTGCTGTCTATCATAGGAGACCTTGACTCAGCATCTACCTGCCCTAGAGAGGCAGCCTGGAGAGCAGAGAACAAGGAGCTCAAACAAGGACCAAGACTAGGGGATGAGGAAGACCCTCCGTGGGGAGAACTGGTAGACTGTGCAAGGTTCTTTAGTGATTTTAAAGAATCAATGCCTTAAAATACTACAAGCAATTATGAAATGCCATGGGAATAGGAAAGACTTGAAGAACGGACAATAGGACCCTAAGGAAGTTTTCATCTAGTAGAGAGATAACAATATGATAAGCACAACTGAATATAATGCTCATATTACACAAGTACCTCAGTGTGTTACAAAACAAAGTGTCATAGGTGTGATGAGAAAGGAAAACAATTGTTAGCAGTGTGGTATGGTGGAAAGTGCACTAAATTGAGAGGGAAAAGACCTAGGTTCAAAACCTTGCTTTGCCACTTACTACCTGTATGACCTTGCCAAGTTATTTGAACTCTCTGGGCCTCAGTTTCCTCTTCTGTAAAAATGAATGAGTTGAGCTAACTGGCCTCCAAGTTTCCTTCTAGTTCAAGATCTGGGATTTTATATAGGGAATAAGGGATAGAAATCAGTTACAGACCCCTTAAATAAACCAAAATTTAAATAAACCATTTTAATTAAATAAAACCATTTAAACAAAACCAATATATGAAAAGCTAGATTAAATATCTATATGTAAAGAATTATTCAATGTCCCAAAGGGGTATTTTTCTTATAGAATGTTCCATTCAATTCAGTTCCATAAACATTATTAAAGACTAGTACCTTCAGTGAACTATTAGATACTAGCTGTTCAAAGATGATGAAGACCCAAGGAACTTACCCTTTAGTATGGGAGATAAAGAAAGAATGTAAATGGTTTTAAGAAAGATTAGAATATTATAAATGCATAAGAAATGTCACAAGGTATTATAAGATTTTTTAAAGATAGTGAACTCCCATGGGTGTCTGCCTGAAAGTTTAACAATTTGATTGAATGTATCTATTCAGCAACATAGTGCATATAGTCAATTAATACACTTGTCATACAGATGTGTGTTCTGGAACAGTTTACATTAAGTCCTACCTATGGCAGGTGACTTCCAGAGGGGCAAGTTCAGGCTTATCTGTTAAGTTCAATAGTCCACCTTGCTGCATAATAAATAGCAAAATCCAGGCTCTTAAAAGAAAAAGAGGCTGTGTAAAAAAACACAGACCAAGATTAACAGACTGGGGAAGACCCTCAAGAACCAATACATACTCTTAGTAGAGCTATCCCTGGTCAAGAAAGAACCAGAAGGATTTTATTTTCTGTAAGATTTCCCATTCTGCATTAAATTAAATTCTTTAAAAAAAACAAAAAACAAGTTGGTAGGTGGTGTAGTGGATCAACTGTTGGATTGGAATATCAGCAAGACCTGAGTCTGAATCCTGCCTTCTCTACTTATCAGCTGTGTGACCCTGGGCAAGTCACTTAATCTCTCAGCTCAATTTCCTCGACTGTAAAATGCGGGTAATAACAGCTCCTGCCTCAAAAGGTTGTTATGGGTTTCAATGAGATAAATTTTGCCGAGTGCTTTGTAAATCTTAAAGTGCTCTAAAAATGCTAGCTATTATTATCACTAAAATATTGCGTGGATTGTTAGAAGATAAAACAGAAGTAGCAAGAAATACAAATAATTTTTTCTATGGCAGGATATTAAGAGGTAAAGAGTAAACACAAGAAATATCAACAAAACTCCAATCGATATAACAAAAAGATTACAGATGATGGTCCGTTTACTAGGGAAGTATTTGATAGTCCGTGTAACCAAAACATGGAGATGGTCCTTTGAAATTGTTTTCTTAAATTTAGATACAAATCAAGATTTGGGGACATAGATTAAGGAAAATGGAATGTTCTTTGGGTTTTCCCAAATTCTGCATACTTTTTAAGATAAGTAACATATCCCCACAGCTCCTACTTATGTACACCCAAGTAAGAAATGAAATGAATACTCTTGTATTTGCCTATTTGCTGTATTATCCATATAAATATTTTTATTTATCCATCTCTCACTTGCATCTTCCCTCCTTCCTCTTAGAGCAGAGTAATCAATCTGCCATCCTTTGTAAAATTAATTCTCAACCTTAAATTCAAGAATTTTCTACTGCCTCAAGTTCTTCAGTATCCAATGTATCACAAATGGGGAACAGGGTCCTCTCAGCTTGGAATAAAACATAGAAAAGGAACACTTGGTTAGAGAACTGGGAACCTCAGCCCTAGGGCAGATTGGTGGCCCTAGAGGTCTTCTTACAAGTAGAGAATGTAGATCAAGAGACTTCCTGATAGACTTGATGACCTTACAGGATGGGGAGCCTTTGTTTGGGACTTTAATTGTATCTCTTCTTTTAGGAGATGAATTGACTATTGTGGAATAAGCTACCCTTTTGTGCAGGCCTATAAAAAAGGGGGTCAACTGCAGAGTTGCCCTTTTCACCCTTTTCAGAGAGAACCAAAGAGTTAGTAAAGCTAGGAGCAGACCTGGTATCTGTTTATGGCTGCTTTGGAGTAGCTATATGGGAATTCCATGTGACTTTTATCTATGAGGCCAGAAAGGAGAATTACCAGACTGTAAGTTCCATAATTCATCCTTTTGCTGAAAGAAGGGGGAGTCCCTGGGTAACACCTCATGGGGACAAGAAGATTGTACCGTACTTGTGTCCTAGTCTAGAGTTGGAAGAACAATCAGGGCCTAAAGCCATGACATAAGGGAGCAACAGACCTGGATGTCATCCTCCACTATTACCACTTCACATTCACTTTCCTTCCAGGCAGAGATCAGACTTTCACAATGACTCATTTTATCTCATATATATATGCATATATACATATATTTTATATATATATATATACATATATATATATATATTTAACATCATCTCCATTTATCTCCATTCATCATGGTCTCTGGGAAATATAGCTGTAGTGTGAATATAGCTCATATCCACCACTCTACAGATCAACTAATCCATCCACTAACATTTATTAAGTGTCTGCCTGTCTGCTATTTGCCAGACCCTGTGGTAGGTGCTGTGATACAAAGCAAAAAAAAAAAATTGAAATAGTTCCTGCCCTCAGGAAATTTATAATCTATCAGAGGAGATAGAAATCCATATCAAATAAATATAATGTAATTTCTTAGGGAAAGCATGAGCAGCTGGGAGGTCCTGAAAGACCTGGGTAAAAGGACTCCTAGCTCTAATATGACCCCTAGCTCTCAAGGTAACAGTACTAATACAGGATGAATTCAAATATAGTGACCTTTGTTTCACCTCAAAGAAAATGCAGAAAATATAAAAGGTTCATGGTTTCCCATAAGCAATCAATACAATTCTTCTCTGGCAAGTCCTACTTTTCCCCAGGGCCCATCCAGTCTCCCACATTTATAGTACTACCCTGTAGTTTATATTCTAAGGGAAAGGAAAATGGAGTTGGGGTTTCTAGAGAAGCAACTCTCTGACTTTTAGGATTCCACTCAGGGGTCTCAGTTTCACTTCAAAGATCAACTTAGTCCCAGAGACCACATTAAATGGAGATAAAATGAGCCAACAAAAGAATATTTTTAGGCATGAAGCCCTGTAATAGAAGCAGTAACTGTTTAATGTAAGCTGGTGTGAGTTCCTTTTAAGGAGGCAGGGAGGCCATTCTTTGGATTATCATTAATTTGGTTTTCTTGTCACTTGAGTCCTAAAAGACCCAGCATATGAGAAGTTCTATAGAACTTTAGTAGAATTCCCACTACCCTAAAGCAGCACCATTCTTTTACCTAGTATGGTCATGGCTGTGGGAATATGGAGGTGATAGGGAATGACATTTTATCCAAATTATATCTTTTTCAGTCTTATTGTTGTATTTATTTGGTTTTTTTTTAATCTAGAAAAGTCTCCTTTCCTTCTAATCCAAAATCTGAATCACCTGAATGAAATCTGAATGGCCTGAATTGGGCCTGGTCCAGAGAAGTCCCCATGACTGAGCCCAATACTTACAAGCCCAGAACTTGGCATGGTAAACCACAAGTTACAAATGTGAGTCTTGCTGTATGTTTGTGCCACAGGCATGAGTGTGTACCTATTTTGTCAGCTGAGTCAATAAACACTTATTAAGCTCCAACTGTGTTCCAGGCACTGTGCTAAACCCTGGGGATATGAAGAAAGGCAAAAGACACAGTTCTGCTCTTGAGGGGCTCACAATCTAATGGGAGTTGTTATTAAGTCATTTTTCAGTTGTATCAATGACCCATTTGGGGTTTTCCTGGCAAAGATGTTAGAGTGGGTTGCCATTTTACAGATGAGATACTGAGATAAAACAGGGGTAACTGACTTGCCCAGCGACACATGGCTAATAAATATCTCAGGTCAGATTTGAACTCAGGAAGATAAGTTTTCCTGCCTCCAGGTTCAGGGCTCTATCTAGCCACTGTGCCACCTAGCTGCTCCAATACGAGGGGCACCAAGCAAACAAATAAATACAAGCTATATCTAAGATAAATAGGAGATAATTAACAGAGGGAAGATACTAGGATTAAGAGGAATTGGGAAAGATTTCCTGTAGAATGTAGGATTTTACCTCTACTTGAAGAAAACCAGCAGCTAAAAGGCAGAGATGAGGAGGGAGAACATTCTAGCCATGGGGAAAGAACCAAAGAACATGCCCAAAGTCAGGAGATGGAGGGAGTATCTTGTTCTTGAAACAGCAAAGAGTTCAGTGTCACTGAATAGAAGAGTGTATGTGTTGTGGAGTAAGGTCTAAGAAGACTGGAAAATGTATGGAGAGGTTAGACTATAAAAGAGTTCTGAATACAAAACAGATAATTTTGAATTTGTTCCTAGAGAAGAGAGGCAACCACTGGAGTTTATTAAGTAGGAGGTGGGAATACCAGCACTTTAAGAAAATCACTTTGATATCCGAATAAAGGATGGATTAGAGTGGAGAGAGACTTGTGGCAGAGAGACCTGCCAGTAGAAAAGACTATTTTCCAATAATCCAGGCTGAGGTGATGAGGGCCTGAATCAGGTGGGTGGTAATATCAGAAGACAGAAGCAAGTATATTTGAGAGATGCTGCAAAGATGAAATCAACAAGCTTAGGCAACAGATTGGATATGGGGGTGAGAGACAGTGAAAAATTGAGGATGAAAGCTAAATTGTGAGCCTGGGGGACTGGGAAGATGATGGTGTCATAGAGAAGTTTGAAAGAGGGGTATGTTTTAGGAGGAAAATTATGAATTCAGTTTTTGACATGTTGCATTTAAGATATCTAGTTCAAGATGTCAAAAATATAGTTGGAAATATAAGACTGGAGGTCAGCAGTAAAGTTAGAGCTGGATAGGCAGATTTGAGAATCATCAGCTAAGAAATAATAATTACATTCATGGGATCTAATGAGATCCCAAAGTGCAGTAGTGAGTGAGAAGGGAAGAGGGTCCAGGACAGAGTCTTGTGGGATACCATGGTCATGATCTAAAAGAAGATCCAACAAGAGAATGAGAAGGAATAGTCAGATAGGTAGAAGGAGAACCAGGAGAGAGTGATGTCCCAAAAATCTAGAGAGAAGAGAGATCTAGATGTGCCACTGTCATAAGAGTGGCTATAGCTTTTGGTGTTAAATGTCAAGGAAAGGAAATCTGAAGGTAGGGTGACTCTTCTATCAGCACAGGCTAGGACAGCGGATACTGAACCAGTGGATTTCACCTGTTGCTGGTGATCATCTTTGCATATCTGACTGCCTCAACTTATTAATGTTGCCAAGTGTATAAGAACTAAGCTAGACTGCTCTTGCAGTCTAATTGTCTAGTAAGATTATAGCATCTGAAAGGAGACCATTTCTACAGCTCCAGTGACCAAATCCTCTTTGCCTCATTTTATGAATCTCATGTACTACATTCATGGTCAGGACTTTCAGTTGCTGGTTCAAAGTAAAGTTGTCTGTTGTTTCCTGAAGAATTGGTTCCTGTTGTGGAACCCTGCTGATCCATGCTGGTTGTCAGGCTTGGGCTGCCCTTGGGAAGTAATGTTGCCGGAAGAAAGGAACTTGAAGCAAAGTCAGTAATCCACTGAGTCTTCAGAGAAACCCACTTTGCCAAGATAAGTATAACAATGGGAACAGCTGATAGTGACATTAAAAATATGTAAGATGATGATGGTGATGATGATTTAGTTGTGGAGAATACTTTTGATATATTGATTCTAGATATTAGAGAACTAACAAGAAAAAAACTTAGTTTTTTGGTTGGTTCCATTGTTTCTGATTGTGATTATAATAGATTATTTAAACTGCATTCCTAATAATTACTTATCTCAATAATGATTACATGTACTCAAATTCAATAAGCGTTGATTAAGTGCTTACTCTGTGCCAGATACTGTGACAGGTACTGTGGGAACAAAACCCCAAATCAAATAGCACTTGTCCTCAAAAAGCTTTTACTTAACTGAGCCAGAGCAAATTTGTTCCAGGTTTTGATTCCGGTAGTAAGCACTATACTTGGGTTCAGGTTTTATACTTTGTTATTCCTATAGTATATTCACTGGTTCACAATTTTTAAAAATTAAACAAAAATCCATGAAGATAATAGTACTGATTCTCTACCTGCTTTGTAGCACAATCACAGAAATACATGGTTCTTCCCCAAAAGTCTAATCACTTTGGTAGATCAATGGAAGTCAAAAAAAAAAAAAAAAACCAAACCAATCCCAACTGAGCATAATGTCAAGTTACATGGTCATGACCTTATTAATGTTTTTAAAATGTGGTTTGTTTTTCTTATCCTTATTTCTTCCCTGTGTCCCCTCTATTAAAATATATAATCTTTAAAGAGTAACTAAAAGGAGACCAAGTTTAAATAATTTCTCACACAATAATTATATTTTGAAGAATAAATTAAGTGTTTTAATATCAGCCAAAGAGTAATAGCATTTTTTCTTCCTAGTTTCAATGTCACCAGGCATTTTTAAAGAGGATGGAATAAGCATTACTTATTTTTAGGAATGATGCCCTAGCTAAGTTCTGTTTATTATTTATGTGTTTCTTAGGGAATAAGATCTGATAATTATATTATTGCTCTGTTAACCTCCACCTAAGGAAACTGACAGCCAAGAATGGTTTCCATTCAAAGTTCAAAGATCTTCCTTCAGCTCCTAACATATTAGAAAATTGCTAAGATAGCTGTGTTATCATTCAAGTTTTAGTGCTGTGTAGAAACAATTTGTGTTTCAATTTAGATAAGTTAGTAATCAATGAACTTGCAAGTGTGTTTTGAGTGCCATATAAAATAACTGATTGATGAACAGGGGATAAGACATGGGGGCAGGTTTTCAAAAAGAGTTATGATCTATAACTAGCTGCTACCAATTACATAGAAAATCCAATTTATCTTAGTAGTTAACATCCCATCCAAATTTACTGTATGACTTTTATCTTTTTAAAATGCTTTCTTAACCTGTTTGGCTACATTACAAGAACCATTTCTTTTCCTGATTATTCTGTTTCCTTCTGCAAATGAGAGACCAAGAATCTAACAAAAGTAACACACAAAAAAAGTCTTGATTATTTTGTTGATTTCTTAATATTTTCCCTTCTAATTCAAACTTTAAACAGAAGTTTAAAAAATAAATCTCAATTAATAGGTCCATGATTAAGCAATAATACAGGACACATGACCAGACCACTGTGCTCCTTTCCCTGGGATTCCAGGGACAATGGTGTAGTATGGTATCTTGAACTGAACTGAATTGTGTCCAAGTATTTAAAGCCCCAGATATTCTTTAGCAATTTGGTTGGAGGCAAGTTTTCCAGATGGTCTTTAAATGATCAATTAGGCTATTTTCAATGCAAGCTCCTTCATCACATGTCTTCCTCCCTGCTGTTTCAGTGAAAAAACAAGAGAAAACACTAAATCCCTTGGCCAGCAAGTATAATTTATAGAGGTTGTTATGTGAGTAGACCCTGAAAATTTATTTAAAAAAAAAAACTTGGATAATTTAGGAGTGAAGTTTCATTTTCTTTTCTTGTGGTACCCTTTTTTTTTTTTTACAAGAATATACTAATACAATATAAATAGTCAGACGTTTCCTATTTTAATACATTATTTTAAAATATTGGCAAGAAGACAATTGCCACTTTAGCTATAACTTAAAACATTCTCAGGGATTGATGGAAATTATTCTTTCTGAGATTTTTTGGGGGCTTAAAAACTACTTTTAATCCTTTAAAGACACATTTTTCAAGCTCCTGGAATATTGATTTTAAAATGTGAAGTAGCACAAATAGCCTGTGGTAATAATTGTGTCTATGCAATAATCACCTTTTCTTAAAAGACATTTAGCAACTATATGTTATCATAATAATCATATCTTAGATTTGCATACCCTCTAACACCCTATCCCTACTTTTTCTTTTTTTCTTTTTTCTTTCTTTGGTCTGGACCTGGGATTTCATTGGTATAAGGAACTCTCCTAAGAGTTGTTGTTGTTCAGTCATTTCGGTTGTGTCCGGCTCTTTGTGACCCCATTCAGGGTCTTCTTGACAAAGGTACTGGAGTGGTTTGCCATTTTCTTCTCAAGCTCATTTGGCAGATGAGGAAACTAGGTCAAACAGGGTTAAGTGACTTTCCCAGGGTCACACAGCTAGTAAAGGTCTGAGGCCAGATTTGAACTCAGAAATATGAGTCTTCCTGACTCTAGGTCTGCTACTCTGTCCACTGCACCACTAGCTGTCCTCTCCTTAGAGTATACTCCTAACAATGCATGAAATGTTCTCCACCATACCCTTTCAAGGTACCTCTGACTATTTGGAAATTTGTAGTTCTACATCAGGGTTCTTAACCAGGGATTCATAAACTGAAAGTTAAAAATTTTTTTTTTTGATAATTAGTTTTCAACATAATTGGTTTTCTTTGTAATCCTGTGAATTTTATTTTATGCATCTTAAAACATTTCTAGGTGGAGTTTAAAAACTTAGACTGCTAAAGAAGTCTGTGACACTCAAAAGGATTAAGAATTCCTCTTAGAGAGTTCCCTAGGGATACTGAGAGGCTTAGCAACTTGCCCAAGGTTTCAGGCCAGTAAGTATATATAAATAAGTGGATTTGAACCCATTTTTTTCTGGGCCATGAGGGTGCCTCAAGCCCCTGCACCTGACTGCCTCAATTTAGAATCACTTTCATACATGTTATGTTCTATGATAATGTTGCTGATTTATAATATAGACTACATTACCATAAATATCCATGCCAATGAACACTACCAAAGACATGTCATCCTGAAAGACAAGGATTTGAAATGGAAACCAGCCACTGACTGGCAATTTAGTCTGCTTTATAGTTGTTTGCGTTTCTGTGGGTTGTTTTGCAATCTTTAAGGCATTGCCGTTAACACAAGTAAAGCCATCAAATACATCTGTGTTAGAGAATCAAAACCATAATAATGTGGAAATAAAACTATGGCTTCCTTCCATCTTAACTCAAAATGAACATCAATAAAACCTAGCTGACAAATTCTTAGCTAAAGAATTCTTTAGATGCTGGTTACATAAAATTCTGGTTTCATGTCTTTCTACCCAGGGCTTTGATCTTGATTCTTTTTTTTTCCCCTTGAGGGGAACTCCCAGTGATTTCAATTTAAATAAAAAAGATTTATTTTGAGATTGGCTTCCATGAGAAGGCAGCAGAGCAAAGCTCATAAAACACAAAGTCCAGATTCCAGATTCCAGGTTCCAGATATGGAGAATCTCTTGTATCCATCTTCCAACAATATATGTGGCCTTTGTTAATGACAATAATAGCACTTGGAATAACTCTGCTTTTCTTTCATCTGAAGATCTCAAACAGTTTTGTCATCAGTAATTCTCTTTTCCAAAACCTAGGAAGTCAGTGAAGCAGTAATCTCCCTTGAGAGGGAAGGTTAAATCGTTTACTCAGTATTCCAACTGGCCAACCAGAGGCACTATCAAGAATGTGAATTTCATTCTTCTCTTCCAATCCAGTGCCCTACTAATGAAAAACCAAAACAATTTAGATAAATTAAAAATTGGTCCAGATGTTCCTGTAACTTTTAGGGATATAGAATTTTCAATGAACATTAAAAAAATAATTTCTAGGTTTCACTTCAAGAAAAGCAGTTTAATAAAGCAGCATGGAGTGATGAAAAAGAGAATTGAATATGGAGTCAGAAGGTCTGAAGTCACATCCCAGTTCTGCTAATTACTAATAAGTGACCCTGTCCAAGTCATTTCCCCTCTTTAGATCCCAATTCTTCATGACAAAATGAAAGTTTTAAACTGAGTGATGTCTACGTGTCCTTCCAGCTCTTGATCCTATGAATCTGGATTATTAATTCTCCCCTCCCCAATTCATCATCCATACTACTGCCAAAATAATAGTCTTAAAACACCCATCTGCTCATGTTATTCACATACCTAAGAATGTTCAGTTCAGTGACCCTTTCCTTCTCCTCCCCCCCCCCCCCCCCCAACTATTGCCACTAAGCAAAAATGTGCAATCTTCAGCTTGGTCTTCAATGCCTTCTACAACCTGGCTCTCACTTATCCTTCCGGCCTTATTTCATATTACTTCCCTAGACACACTTTCCATTCCATTCAAACTGACCTCCTTGTTTTTCCTTGTTTATGACATTCTGTCTCACTCCTATGCCCTAGTACAATTGATCTCCCAGGTCTAAAATGTAGATCCTCCTGGCTTCCACTCTTAGAATCCCCAGCTTCCTTCAAAGCACAGCTGAGATGCCCACTCCTCCACAAAGTCTTTCCAGATCCCCACTTGTTATTTCAGTTTACCTTTTGAAATTATTTTGTATACACTATGAATTCCTTTATCTGTTTACGTTGTCCCTCTCCCCAATAGAAAGTGAATTCCTTTAGGGAAGGATTATTGCTGTTTTGTATTCCCAGCACCTAGGACTGTGACTGGAACGTGGGGGTGCTTAGTAAACACTGTTTATTGAATTGAATGATCTTTATGTTCTAAGCAATAAAAAAAAAAAAATCCTTCAGGGCATCCACCCAAGTTTGCAGATTCGGCAAGTCTGATACATAACAAAGCAAACCTCACTTTCTTTCATTGCTGACACCAATGCTCCAGCAAACTTCTCACTGTGGAAGCTAAGGTCTTCCCCATCACGTTCCAAGCAATGTTCTCATTCTATTTTTCTCATGATGGAAGTTTCCCCCAAACCCTTCCCAAAGCCCCATTTTCAGGAAGGGCCCCCAGGACAGCTCCGTTTATTCCTTCATTCCTCTCTAGCCTACTCCAGACCTTTCTGGACCACTCTCTCCTCCATTCTCCTCACCCTGGGCCATACATACCTATTCTCTCCCTCCTTTCAGCACCTTTTTATACGTTGTTTTAAGCCGTTCAAACGTAAGCTTCTCAAGGTAGGAACTAGCTTGTTTTGTTTTGTTTTTTGCCTCCATTTGGATTCCCAGTGCTTATTAGCACAATGCCTGGAAAATAGTATGTATTTCATAATAATAAATAATAGCTAGCATTATACAGAACTTACTATGTGTCAACCACTTAACATCTCATTTTATCTTTACAACAATCTTGAGAGCTGAGTACAGATGGGAAACTGAGGCAAACAGATATTAAGTGACTTGCCCAGGGTGACCCAGCTAATAAGTGTGTGAAGCTGGATTTGAATTCAGATCTTCCTGACTCTAGGCCCGGCAAGCACTCTCTGTATCCACTACTACCACCTAGCTTTGAATTGAATTGTTATTATGTTTACCTTGCTTTGCCTTTCTGACTGGCACATGAAAAAATTGTGAAATAATTTGTATTTATTTTCTATTTGCTCCCTCTCCTCCCCACGTTATACTGGAAAGAGCCTTGGATTTGGGTGGCAGGAGACAGCAAAACCTTTACCTTTCTGTGTCTCAGTTTACTCATTTGTAAAATAAAGTCAGGGAGTGTGTGGGTAAATGTTTGACTGGCGGGAGGTGGGGTGGGGTGGGGGGAAGAGTCTTTTAAGTTTAATCTGCATTGATAATGTTTTCTCCCGCACTTTCTTAAGCCTAGTCACCTACATAACAATAAATCAAACTGATTTGTTTGCTAATTTATGAAGAGTAAAGAGTACCACCAGCCTGCTAGATGGCTCAGTGGATAGACTGCTAGACCTAGAGTCAGGAAGACTCAGGTCTCTGGGTTCAAATCTGACCTCAGAAACTAGCCGAGTGACCCTGGGAAAGTCATTTAACCCTCCTTGCCTCAGTGCTTTATGATCATCCACAGGTTAAACAATAAAATGAGCATTATTTTAAAAAACACTGAAAACAGTTCTCAGAAAGCTAGATGGGAGAAAAATCACTCCAAAGACTGGCAAAATGACTGAATGTTTAAACTTGCCCGGAGCTGTTTTGTCATATTTTGGAAGTACCAACTTGTACTAAGTTCCTCATTGCTGACTTTGCAGATTTGACCCACTCCAAAAAAGTCAGCAAGCCAAATGAACTAATTTGAGCAGATAGTCTTACAACTTACAGAGACTGGGGAGGGGGTGCTAACGTCAGCTTTGAGAACTGGTGGCTGCTTGGTTTGGATTCGAAGAGAACTTTGGGGGATAGTTTTTGTAGAGAAAGTATAGTAGCTGCCATTTATATATGAATAAATATATATTTATATTATATACATATTTAAACTTTGCAAAAGACTTCACTCACATTGTCTCATTTGATCTTAGCAACCTTGTGAAGGACATTATTACCTGCATTTTCTGGAAGAGAAAATTCAGTCTTATAGAGTTTAAATAATTTCCCCTAAACAGTAGCTACGTGGTTCAGTGCACAGGGTACCAATCCTAAAGTCAAGACAGACCTGAGTTCAAATTCAGCCTCAGATACTTACTAGCTTTGTGACCTTGGGCAAGTCAGTTAACTCTGTTTGCCTCAGTTTTCTCATCTGTCAAATGAATTGGAGAAAGAAATGGCAAACCACTCCAGTATCTTCGCCAACTGGAAAAAGACTGAACAAGAACAAAATTTCCCCAAAGTCACACAGTTAATGTATCTGAAGTGGGATATGAAACCAATGCCTTCCTGACTCCAAGTGCAAAACTCTGTCCATTCTACCATCCTGTCTGGTGCATAAGTTACATCTCTCTATATATTTGTATGCCTGTACTTCAGAATGCCATTTAAACTGAAGTGGAGCTTGCCAGATACAGGAAGTTCAATGAGTGCCAGAAAAAGGATGGAGGAGGAACACTGTATCAGTAGGGTCACAGGGAAATTTATATTAGGAGAATTGCATTTACAAAGGATCTTTGCTCTTTGTGAATATATTTTCAAACAAATGACAAGAATTGGGAAAAGACCAACATCTGGAGTGAATTCAAGCAGCTCTATTACTTGAAACCTTAAATCAGTCAGATGGAGTCATCAATAAAATGCTATATATAAATGCATATAAGGTCTCACCATCATTTCTTCTGGCTTTCCTAGGAGGTGCTTTTTTTTAAAAAAGCAACAATTCATGCTCTAAGGAAGGACCAAGGCACTTTGATTTGATGGAGATCTTCCCCCCAACCATTGCTAACAAAGATTGCTTCCTCACTGAAGCCTCCAAGAATAAAACCACAAATTAATTCCAGATTTTAAATGCTGATGAGAGCAGGATTTTTCAGGAAACAAGAGTCTTGACAGGCAGATTCAGAAGTAAATCAAGGATGTCTCCAGCCTCTGTAATTAAATTTGGAAGTGGGGAACCAAAGGGGGAGGGAGGGGAAATAACCATCCCTAAGGAAATTTCTCAACTTGTTCTATTAAAATGGACTTCAGAAGTTTAGGGGAGAATAAGGCTAAGAAGACCATACCACAAAGGCAGGTCTGTATCACTGCTCTCTATAATGCGCACTTGGAAATAATGTGTTACTATGTTTACTATCTTACACAAACATGAGAAGGAGGGATTCCTTTTAAAAAGTCATATAGAGCAGCCCTTCTTAAACTGTGAGTTATGACCCCATATGGGGTTGTGAAAAATTTGCAACAGTAAAAAGTTTCTGAATGTGCAACAACCAAAAATTAATTCAAAATCAAATGCCTAATGAATCTGAGGTGTTTCTGGCAGCATTTACCCCTGTGAGCAACTTTGCTGCAGCCTTGTTTCTGAACACAAAGCATGCGCACTTTGCACTGAGAATGCCCCCAGGCCATGCAACACCAATGAATGCTGCCAAAAAGCAAAAACGGGTCTCCAGCAGAAAAAGTATCAGCCCTGATCTAAAGGTTTAATTTATACAGGATGGATGTTAGAAACCAAAAAGATACATGGCATTACTTAGCATTTACAGACAGACAAAGAGATAGGTAGATATACACACAGAGATACGCATACACACACCTATATATGTATATGCACATATATGTATATGCACATATATGTTTATATTGTTTATATATGTATGTAGACATAGTTTAGTTCATCAGTGTCAGTTTATCACACTTTAATGCAACAAGAAATAGATATTCAGCAAAGCATCTCATATTATGCCTTGCTCAGTATTGGAATTTAAATTAGTCTGGAGGCCCCCTTGGGAAGTCAGAGCTATCCAGGGGTCAATCCAAGCTTTTAAAACCATTTTGAGACAATTAGGCCAGAGGGACCATTTTGAAGATTAGACCGGAAACCATATTGGTCCTCCAGAATCCTTTTAGGTCAAGTGATCTCCTAGCCCTTTTTTTGGATCAAAGCCCTCATTCAAGACCCAAATTAAACTAATTAGGTATGTGTTCACCCTTCGTTGCCAAAGAAGACCATGCCATCAGAGAAATGATGACATGACTTGCACTTAGTTAGGTGAGGGGGGAGTGAAAGAGGATAAAGGCAGCCAAAGGTTTCTTAACACTGTGCAACTCTCTTCCTTGTCTAGGTTATATATCATTTCTACTCTCCTGGGTAGATATTCTTTGCGGATGGTAAAAAGAAAAAGGCAGAGAAACATTTATTGTGTCTAACATATGCCAAGCATGGTGCTGAGCATTTTACAAATATTATCTCATTTTATCCTCACAGTACCCCGAGAGGTAGGTGCTGTTATGACCCCTATTTTGTAATTGAGGAAACTGAGGCAAACAGGGGTCATGTGACTTGCTCAGGATCACAATTAATAAGTGTCCAAGGCCAGATTTGATCTCAGGTCTTCCTGACTCTAGGCCCAGGGCTCTATTCATTTTGCATCAACTGCCTCAAAAAAGAATTACTTTTCAATTGCCTCTAACAAAATGCCAAATCTGTGCAGTGGGGTGGTGTACAGGTGAGATTCTTCAAGATTCTTGGGATACATCAGTGATTTACCTCTTTGGATGAAGTCCAAGATAGACCTGTCATGCCAAATCCTGTCATTTAGTAAATAGTATTATGTTGAGGTTCTAGCATGTTTGCATTGGTTCTTCAGGGCCAAAAGACATTACAGAACTAAAGAATAACTTTCTACCTGGCGCCAGCAGCAGGAATGTTTAAAGTCTGTAATTGTTTGTTTGTATAAAAGGTGTTACGTGGTATATGTTGTCTGCATCACATCTCAAAAAATGAAGGGAATGTCTCCAGAAATTCTCCAGGGATTTGAGTCTCTCATCCTGTCTATGGAAGAGGAAAAGCTCAGGAGATTTCAATCAGACCTCGTGTTACTGAGACATCCCTATAGAATATGTCAATCAACAGAGATAATTCAGATCTTGCAACTTCTAAAGTGGTGTAGAATTACAATCCAAATCACAGAATCACAGAGTTAAGAGCTGAAAGAGACATTAAGAGATCACATGGTCCAGCCTCCTTATTTTACAGTTGAGGAAACTGAAGCAGAAAGAGAGTAACAGCCCCAAGGTTGCAAAGGTAGTATATTAATAGAGCCAGCATTTGAGTTTTAGGCAACTAGGTTTCACAGTTGATAGAGCACCTGTCCTAGAGTCACTAATTCTCATCTTCCTGAGTTTAAATTTGACTTCAGACATTTACTAGCTGTGTGACCCTGGGCAAGTCACTCAATCCCTATTTGCCTCAGTTTCCTCATCTGTAAAATGATCTGGAAAAGGAAACGGCAAACTACCTAGCATCTTTGCCAAGAAAACCCCAAATGAGGTCATGAAGAATCAGACACAAATGGAAAAAGAAAAACTCTTTTGACTCCAATCCAGTACATTTTAAACTATATTATGACACTCGTTGGCTGAGTGCTACAGGGGATGTGACATATAATACAATCATTTCTTATCATAATCCTACAGGATTTGACTCCATTTGGCAAATATTTATTGTACATACCTACTATGTGCAAGTACTTTCATAATTTTATCCTTATACACCTCATGCATACCAGTGGCAGAACCTATTTCAACACCACACCAAGTTTCAGGTCACAGACCTTAGGACTTCATTTTGTTGACCCCAGGTTTTCTGAGGTCAGATTAGGCAACATTCACACAAATGACGAGGAGTCAAAGAGAGTAGGAGAAATGCAGATAAAACAGAAATTTACTAGATTAGATTGGACTCACGCTCAGATGGTGCAGTGGAACCAGCTCTGGGCCTGAAGACAAGAAGATTGGAGTTCAAGTTTGACGTTAGGTATTTATTAGCTGTATGACCCTGGGCAAGTCCATAAAATGGGGACAACAGCAGCACTTACCTTCCAGGGGGTTTTACGAGGATTAAGTGTTTAGCATGTGTCGTTCTTGCTGTAATTTCATTTTCAGTCATGTCTGACTCTTTGTGACCCCATTTGGGGTTTTCTTGGCAAAGATGCTGGAGTGGTTTGCCATTTTTTTTTCCAGCTCATTTTACAGGTGAGGAAACTGAGGCAAACAGGGTGAAGTGACTTGCCCAGGGTCACACAGCTAGTAAGTATCTGAGGTCAAATTTGAATTTAGGAAGATAAGTCTTCCTAACTCCAGGCCTAGCATTCTATCTACTGTGCCACCTAGCTGCCTTGGTATGCGGTGGGTGCTTAATAAATGCTTGTTTCCTCCCTTCCTTCCCAGATGCACTTTTTATATCTGACAGAATATTAGCATCTTGAGAGTAGAGGTTTTTTATTCTTTGCACCCTGTCCCCAAGACTTGCCACAGAGTAGGAATTTAATAAATGCTTATTGATTAATTGATAAGCAATTGCCTCTACCAGTTAGCTTTCGGTTTAGAACATTTTAAATCATTACTGGGTAATTCTATATACAATTTTTGTCTTTTTTCTCCATACTATTAAAGGAAGGGAAAGACCCTTGTTAGTTTACAAGGATGCAACATATACAAGTCAAATCAAGTCAATGACATTTATTAATCACTTACTATGTACTAAGAATTGTACTAAGCTCTGGGGATACAAAGAAAGGGAAAAGAAAGACCCTGCCCTCAGAAAACTTACAGTCTAATGAGGAAGACAATAAACAAACAACTAATGAAATATATACAGGATAAATTGGAGATGATCACAGAGGGAAAATTCCAGCATAAAGCGTACTGAGGAAGGCTTGCAGAAGCTGGGCCTTTAGCTGAGACTTGAAGGAGGTGAGGAGGTGGAGATGAGAAGAAAGAACATTCCAGGTAGGGGAGACAGTCAGTGAAAATGCCCAGTGAGGAGATGGAGGGTCTTGTGTGAGGACCAGTATCATTGGTTCTTAGAGTCTGTAATGGTCAGTAAAGTATAAGAAAACTGGAAAGGTAGGAAGGGGCCAGTTTATGAAGGGCTTTAAAAGTCAACCAGAGAATTATATATTTTTAATTTTTTCTTAGAAGTAATAGGGAGCCACTGGAATTTATAGAATGAGAATGAGGGTAGGGAGTGACATGGTCAGATTAGCACTTTAGTAAGATGACTTTGATAACCTGAATGAAGGATGGAATGGAGTAGGGAGAGCCTTGAGGCAGGGAGACCAACCAGAAGATTATTGCTATACTCCAGGCATGAAGTGATGAGGGCCCCTACCAGGGTAAGAAGAGAAAAAGGGACACATATAAGAGACATCACAAATGTATGTGATAGGACTTGGCAACAGACTGGATGGGGTTGGTGAGAAAGAGTGAGGAGTCAAGGATGACGCCTAGGCCAGACACAAAGAACCTGGTTGAATTCCCAAGAGAAGCCAAGATGATATAACTTCAATTTTCATCTTAACCATGCCCTTGCCCAAGGCGAAGGACTCTTTTCTTTTTTTTAATCTCTGGTAGGGACAGCCAAGAGTCATAGCTTTAAAATGCAAATGCAAATGCCTCTCACGATGACTTCATGTTTGAATCTTGGCATTTCTAATACATTCAGCTTAGGTTTACTTCACCTTGCTAATGGAGTATTCAGATAAAACAAAATGCTAGCTACCACCAGCACCGTCAGATGCCTCAGATGCTTCCAAGCAATTAAGAGAAGTGAGCTATTGCAAGCTAATTACACACAATGGTTTAAAATGTAATCTTTAGGAGTTGTAACACCCATGGAGAGCATGAGTCTGTTTTGTTAGTGGGGATGGGGTGGGTGAGGTGCCAAAGTTTAAAAAAGGGAAAGATCCTAGGGGAAAATTGCAAGACACAAGTATTAGTACATTTGGATATGCTCAGCCAGGGAGCCGATGAGTTTGTACAATAGTAGGACATTCCCTTCAGAGAAAGACCATGAGCTCTAACAGCTGGAGCTTGCCAAGAACACTCTTGGCAATTTATGTTATCCTGAAAGATAACACCCGTCTTGGAAATATGAGAAGATACAGGCATCCCTAGTAAAGTTGTTCCTGGAGCTTTACCTGGGAGCTCTTTCCACAATTATCACTTTTTTGAAGGAGGAAAGTAGAGTTTTGTTTTTTAGAATCATGAAAACCTGTCAGATTTACTGGGGTCTGTGTGGCGATTAGTGACATGTCAAACAATACGTAGTTTAAAGTAAAATGGACACATGTATGGAATTCAGCTGCTTTCATCTAATTTTGTTTTATTCTGAAAACAAATACAAAATAAAACACCATTTCCATATACAAAGTAGTCCGAAAAAGAAGATAGCACATAAAACCTCTATTATGTGTCACATGCTTCTCTTTTGATGGAAATCAGTTCAACCTAGGATTTTCAAGTCTGTCTTGTCTGCACTATTGCTGGTTTTTTCTTTTTCATGGTCTTTTGTCTATTTTTGTGTGTGTGTGCAAGTAAAGTGCTTTAAAGACTCTCCAGGTTTCTTTATTGTTTTGCAACCCTATGATTAGTCTACCTCTCCCTTCTACTTCTCATGCCACCAATTGAACAAGAAAACCTCTGTAACAAATATGCATAATCAAGAAAAATCTATTTCTATATTGGTTGTGTAAACAAAAATTTGTGTCTCATTCTGTACCTTAAGCCCATCACCTTCTTCTCAGGTAATCATGCTTCATCATCAGTCTTTTAAAATCATGATGGATCATGCATTTATCAAAGTTCTTAGGTCTTTCAAAGTTTTCTTCAGAGTGTTGCTGTAAATTTTTTTCTTGGTCTGTCTCTTTGCTCTGTATCACTTTATACAAACAAGTCTTTCCAGGTTTCTTTGAGATGGTCCCTTTTGTCATTTCCTAAGACATGACATTACATTCATATACCACACTTTGTTTAGTCATTTTCCAACTGATGGATTGTCCCCTTAGTTCTCAGTTCTTTCCTATAGCAAAAAGACTCACTAGAAATATTTTTGCATACAGGGGTCCTTTTTCCCTCTTTCTTTGATCTCTTTAGGATATGTCAGTTAGTCAAGAAGTATTTAAAAAAAACTTTCTATGTGCCAGCCAACGTACTTATCACTGGAGGCTATAGTGTGTAAAGAAAGAAAAAAACATTCTAATGGGGGATATACATGCAAATAACTATGCAGGTCCAAGATCTGTACAGTGTGAGTGGAAGGTCATCTCAGATGAAACCCTAGGGAAGAGGGGAGGAATGATCAGATAAGACCTTTTGAAGAAGATGGAATTTGGGCTATATCTCGAAAGAGGTCAGAGAAGCCAGGAGGCAATGGTGAGGAGGACAGAGACAAGACTTGGAGCTGGGAGACAGCAGAGTCAGGAGACAGATAGAGTGTGGTATGTAAGGAGCGGCAAGTATGCAATGCAGCTAAATTGTGGGAGGGAGTAAAGTGTAAGAAGCCTGAAAAAAATAGAAAGGGGTCAGGTTGTAAAGAACTTAAAATGTAAAAGAGATCATTTTATATTTGAGCCTTAAGTTATTGGGAGTCACTAGAATTTATTGAACAGAAGTTAAGATGATCAGATCTGTGTTTTAGAAAAATCATGTTAGCAGTTGAATGAAGAAAGCAGCAGAGTTTAGAGAGATTTGAGGCAAAGAGGCTAACCAGAAGGCTATAGTATTTCAATAATCCAGGCATGAGGTGATGAGGGTCTATATCAAGATGGCAACTGTGTCAGTGGAAAGAAACATGAGAGATGTCGTGAAGGTAGAACTTACAGGACTTGCCAATAGATTGGATATTTGGGATCAAAGGAAGAGTTACTGAAAAGTTTAAAGTCTGACTGAGTGGGAGGATGGTGGTGTCCTTTTGAAAATATTAGAAAAGTTGAGAAGGGAAAAGGGTTTGGAGAAAAAACTAATGAGTTCTGTTTTGGACATATTGAGTTCCAAATGCCTTCAAGACACTAAGTTTGAGATGCCTAAAATGCAATTGATGTTGTATGGCTGAAACTCAGGAGTGATATGAGGGCTGGATATATAGATCTGGGAGTTATCTGCACATAAATGCTAATTAAATCAAAGAAGGGAGAACAGTGTAGCCAGTGCAGAGGTAATGTCCTGAGAAAGAAATGAGGATTGTAGGTCATGCTGAGGGCCAAGAACAGGGTAAGTAAGAGGTTGTAAGGCCATGGAAATGACGGAATGATAAAAGATTATGATTAGATAAGGATATTTCAGAGTTCATAAATATGTAAATGATGGCAAGATCTAAGGTATCACCATTTCTGTACAGTTGAGGAAGCTTGGGAGAGTAGTAGGTCATGAGAACTGAGTACATAAATGACCTGTTAGGTTAGAATATTTGAGGGAGCTTTATTATATATGTTGAAGTCACCAGTATAAGTACAGGAGCTGTGGTGGAGAGAGACTCTTGAAAAATGCACTGAACTCATTGAGAAAGGAAAAAAAATGTTCTGGGGGTTGATAGGTAAAACCAAGAGGGTCTGGACTGAGTGATAAATCTGAATAGGGTGGAATCCAAAGGAGGAGAGATTATGTGACTGATAGTGATAGAGGAATAGTCTGGAAGCAGCCATGGGGAGAAAGTATTTCTGGAAGGTAACTGAAGCCTAGAGATGTTAAGTGACTTGCCTAAGGTCCCATGACTATTAAATGACAAAACCAAGGTCTCTTCATTTCCTGATTCCAAATTCCCTTATATCATATTGACCCCTCATTCTTAGAATTCACTCAGTTATGAGGATGTGCAAAATGTTGGAATAAATGAAACCAGTCCTGGACTTCATGTGAAAACAAACACAAAAATTACCCTATCTGTAAAACAGATTACCAGACACTAATCACACAAAAATTCATTTACCAGATTGAGGATGTCTTTGGGTAATGATATCAACATCTCTAATCCCATCCTAGGATGACAAGGAAACAGTTGAGAATCTAAAGAAACCAAAAAAGCACAATGGGAGTCCAAAAACACTCTAGCACTTCACAAATATTATGCAAATGACAGTATTCTCTCGGTCTGATATTTGAGATTCTTTGGTTTGTGTAAATAGACAATAAGAGTCAGTGTAGTGAAGTGAGTAGGAGTTAGAAGCAAGAAAACAGATTTTCCAGTTCTGCTTTAGATATTTCTCAGCTCTCTGACTCTCAGCCAATTGCTTAACTCTGCACTTCAGATTTTCTTGTGTATAAGCCCCGTACAACCTCCCCAAAGTGATTCAGTCCACTTTCCTTATCCTAGAGCCCAACTCGTTTCCATCTCCTGTGCCCTTTCAAGACACTTATGTGTACTACTAAGCAAACTTAATTGATAATCTGTATATCATCATGAATAATGAAACATGCATTTTTGAGGGTTTTTTCTATGAATTTTTAGACTAGTCTCTTTTGACTAGTCATATGAGTTAGTTCAGTTTTGGATCTAACTCATCATTACTGACATTAAGAAGATCTATCTTTGCTCCAGAGCTCCAGGCAATCAACTCATTATAACATCTGGAGGATCTCATTCCTTTTCCATTTTATGTAAGACTGTCTCCACCATAATAGTGATGAACAGCATTGGTGACTGCATGTGTTTATGCTTCAGTTGAAATTGATAATCAGAGGATCATTGAAGCGAGTTCTCTCTTTGCATCTACACAGCAATCTTATAGGACCATAACGTATACATGGAAGGTACTTTGTTGAAGAAGAGCCTTTAAAGTAGTATTTTGTTCTGTTGAATCAAATTTCTTATTTATACTCAGCACACAATAAATATAGTAGGATCTTGTATTTTTCTACACTTCTCAGTCAATTGTGTAACCAAGAAGATGTAACTAGCTACAGAGAGTCACTTGTGAAACTCAGTCTATTTTCAATCAGTTAGTATTTATTAAACACCTACTATGTGCCAGGTACTATGCTATTCACTAGGAATACAATTACAATTAATGAAGCAATCTCTATTCACAGGGAACATATTTTTCAATATGTGTATAGATCACATTTTATAGCAGGTGACATTAACTTGGGGATTGTGTGTCTATGAAAGGATTTCAAGGGACTTGAGAACTTGGGTAGGAAAAAAATTTACCTCTAATTCAAATTTGTCATTTCCTTCAATTATATTGTTGTTGTTTCAGTTGTGTCTGACTCTTCATGATCCCATTTCAGGTTTTCTGGCCAAAGATACTGGAGTGATTTACCATTTCCTGCTCCAGCTAGTTATACAGATGAGGAACTAAGCAAACAGAATTCAGTGACTTGCCCAGAGTCACACAGCTAGTAAGTGTCTGAGGTCAGATTTGAACTTATGAAGATGAGTTTCCCTGATTTCAAGCCCAGTGCTCTATCTACTGTGCCACTAACCTGCTTTTCAATTATAAATGTAGGCAACAAATCACAGTAGCATCGGACTTTCTGAGACTGCAAAAGGGTCCATGACTCAGAAAAGTTAAGGAAAAAAAGACTAGGAACCCCTGCTTCACAGGGAGGAGAAAGTAGGGATATCTGTCAGGAATTACTAATGTCTCCATAATCACTTCTTTAAAAATGGTGATTTTAAAAATGCTTTTGAAAAGCACCTTCTCTTTGAGGTATCTTAAAAATTTATCCTTGAGTTTCTGTAAAATTGTATCACTTCCAACACAGATTTCCTCAGTATACATTTGGTCAGGTCTGGCTGTTGTTCTTGAGTTTATTTTTTGACTATTATTTCTACTTCCTGCTAGAGCCCAGCTCATTGTCCATCTGCTGTGCCTGCCCAAGATATGTCTACGTACTGCTAAGCATACTTAATGTATTGCCTACCCACCAGTATATCATCATGAACAATGCATTTTGGGGTTATGAATTTCTAGGCTAGTCTCTTTAGAACGCTCATATGAGTTAGTCCAGTTCTGGATCTAACTCACCATTGACTACAATGACACTGGCGATGAAAAGATTGCTATAGAGATGATGGCAGATCTGTTCCTCTTTACACATATTTATTGTCCTCCTTCCAGTTTGACTTAAAAGTTTTGAGATGATCTGGTTTACTTGGGTCTAATCTCAAGCTTTCCGAAGGTTTGTCAGTAAGTCTGTCAATGAGAATTTATTAAGTGTCTATTATGGGATATAAAGAAATGCAAAATAAATGTTCTCTGAAGAAATTCATAGTCTAATGGGGGAAGTAAGATGAAAACAATGATGTATCAGCAAAATATATACAGGATAAATTAGAAATAATCATAGAGGATAGACACTAGCATTAAGGAGGATCAGGAAAAGTTTCTTGTAAAAAGTGGAATTGTAGGTTGAATTTGAAGGAAGTCAGAGAAACCTGAAAGTAGATAGGGAGGTAGACAATTCCAGGCCAGGCTGCCAGTGAAAACGTCCAGAATTAGGATATGTGTTGTATCCAGAACAGGAAGGCAGCCAGTTTCCTTGGATCACAGATTATGTGAAAATGAGTAAGGTCCAAGAAGAGTGGAAATATAGGAGAGGAGCAGGTTATGAAGGGCTTTGAAAGCCAAAAAAAGAGGATTTACTATTTGAATGTGGGGGTGTTGGGGAGCCACTGGAAGCTATGGAATAGGAGAGTGACATTGTGAGAACTGCACTTTAGGAAGATTAATTTGACTGCTGAGTGGATGACAGACTGGAGCAGGGAGACCCTTGAGACTAGGAGACCAACCAGCAGGCTATTACAGTAAACCAGGGTTGAAGTGATGAGGACTTGCACCCAGATGACAGCAGTGAGAGAGGAGTGAGAGGACAAATGTGAAAGATGCTACAAAGGTTAAGTTGACAGAACTTGGCAATACTTAGCATATGGGTGGTGAGAGAGAGAGTGAGGAGTTGAGAATGACATCTGGGAGTATGGTGATGCCAACAATAACAAGGAAGTTTGGAAGAGGGGAAGGTTTGGGGGAGAGGTAATGACTTCAAAGTTGTAACTGTTATGTTTAAAATGTCTATGGAACATCCCCTTTGAGATGTTCAATAGGCAATTGGTGATGTAAGTCTGAAAACTGGAATAGAGGTTATGATAAGTAGATAAGCAGATTTTCTTCTTTGTTCTATAAGACAATGCTGCTAATAATCTTCAACTAATATATTGTTTTGCAAATTAATGTATATTGTCCTTAGATGCAACCTGTCTCCCAGATAAATTGCAACCTGGTCCCTTCTTCATAGTCAATTCTGGAACAGGTTCATTGTCCATCCAAGATACATGTAGCAATGAACTAACTCAATGGTGCACCTATCCAACTTTATGTCACAAGTCCTTGACCACAAGGAGATGAGGCGTTAGCCGAATTATGTAATTTCTGAATTCTTTTAGCTTTATTGTGAAAACTATTGCTTCACATCAATTCAGCTTGTTCAAGAAATGGCCATAATTAGAGCCAATGTTTTTCATTTTACCTGCTTGCCATTTTTTTTTCAGAATTAAGAGCTTGCTTAAATAGGTTGACTCATAGCTTTGCAGTGTACATTACATCTTCTTATCTTTATTGTTTCTCCTTATTTTGTATATATTTTTACCTCTGCTTTAACTAGTCAATAACCTGACTGCACACAGATTACTGATTCTGAAATAATGCAAAGCACTTCACGTGCATAAGATTTCAATTGATTCCTAATCCCCTCTGCTAAGGATTTTGTTGTTGTTGTCGTCTTTTGTTTTTAGACTAGACCTATAATTTCATTGACATAGGGAACTCCCAATAAGGAAATTCCTCCTCTGTCAAGGCACTTAGAAAATACTCTGAAACTTTCATCTTAGAGAATTACTTAGCACACTGAGAAGTCAAATGACTAGCCCACTATCACACAGTGAGTATGTGTCAGGGTGAGAGAAGTGATGTTTTTTCTATTCTATTAATAACCAATTATTGGTATTGGAATCCAGGAGATTTTCCTCTCCTTACTTCCTCATTCAAAAAAGAGTCCTAGTAGGACAGACAGTCTCTGAAGGACAAAGCTGAGGACGAGATTGGACAAACCCTCTGGGATATTCTCCTAGATCTTGAGTGGGACCTCATCCCCCTAGGAGAGCTTACTTCTGATTAAAGTATAAATAGAATCTAATCTAGGTGAATTCTAACCCTAAAAGTATTAGGCTCACACCCTTGAACCACCACCACCACCATCACCACCATCATCACCCCATTGTTCAATTTGAGTGGTCTGGGTGGACATAGATGCCTTTGTCCAGAAAGCTGGAGGCAGCTGAGTCTCTGGATCTGGCCATGTTCTGAGCAGGAGAAGCTGAAGGCTTTTAGCCCACCTCCTTATCCAATCCCTCACTGATTGCTCACTAGTCAGGGTTGATCCCTACCTGTAGGAGCACCCACTTTTCCAAAGATATTTAAGCATTTGATGATCTCCATGGTCTTTGTCTTTAGTTATTGAGAGACCAATGATCATCAATGTATTGATTATTAACTAGCCTAATTAATAAATTGATTATTAATTATCGAGGAACTCTGTCTCTCAAGATTTTCATCCATTTTAAGGGAAAGCACTTGAGCCAAGGTCTTCCCAACTCTGAGGATGGCCCTCTGATCACACTTTCTGGAGGATTCATTCATTTATTCAAAGGAATAAATTATCAATCATGGGTAACAGAAACAGGAGAGAAAAGCAATGATAGTTCTGATGGATGCCTTGATGCTCTAAATTTTCCAAAATGCTTTCATCACAAAAAAGTCTGATGTAGGCAGTAAAAATATTCTTACCCCCATTTTATAGATGAGTGGACTTTTTAGCTTAGAGAAACTGATTGCTCATTGTCACATAACTAGTCAGTACCAGAGTTCGGACATTTACTTATATCTCCCATCTTCGCATCTAATGCTCTTTCCCCTCAATAATGAGGAAGGGAATAAGCATTAATATAGTACCTACTATGTGCCAGGCACTGTACTTAGTGCTTTTGCAAATATTATCTCATTTGATTCGCGTGACAATCCTTGGAGCTTGGGGCTGTTATTTTCTGCATTTTAGAGTTTAGGAAACTAAGGCAATCAGAGGTTAAGTAACATGAAATCACAGAGCCAGTAAGTGTCTGAGGCCAGATTTAAATTTAGGTCTTCTTTGTTCAAGGTTCAGTGTTTTATCCACTGAGCCACCAGCTGCCTCATTTTCTTGGGAAATAAATTCTATAAATTTAAAATAAATTTTTTTAAATAAAAAAATAAATTCCAAAACTTTTAAAGCAAGAATTAGTAAATTAAATGAAAATGTTGTGTCTCCTCAGTTCTCTCCCCTCACTCACAGACCAACTCATAGCAGGTACATTTCCTAGGAGCTTCGCTCCATACTCAAGCAAGAAAAGGAATCCATTTTTAAATCCTGCACCACTGCCATCACCCAGTTTGGAGCAGTGTGCTAAGCTCACTAAAAGGTAAATTGAAACTCTAATTTGTACTAAAGTTGTACTAGAATTGCCATGTTGGCCAATGGCCAATTGACATAATAGGGTCAGTGTCTGAAATTTAAGATAGCCAGTCTATCCTAAAGGATTTCCAGTTTCTAGCTCGGGGCTAGGGAACCTGTTCTGGCTAATAATGACACACAGCCCAGCCTCATTTTGGAACCAGAAAAAGACAAGGTAAAGGTTTTCAGCTTTTTCACACTCCTCAGTTGATGGAACATAAAGCTGAAGAACCTGAGGCTCTTTTCTGGGCTTTACTTCATTTCACATTCCTGAGACTCTACACAGACACCAGGCCTTCACCCCCACCTCCCTTACAGACAGTCATCACTTGGTTGGCAGGTGTCTCCAACTTCTTCTGCTCCAGTGAAAATAACTCCCTGGTGCTCTTTTCTGAAGCTGGCTCTTGCTAAGAATACTTAGAATACAAACAGTCTCTTAGTGTTCTGCACTGGGGCTGTGGAAACATAAGCCTGAGACCAGTTGGAGTCTTTGCATGAACTTTCAAGACTTCCTCTCTCCACCCCTCTCCATGGACACAGCTACCATTCTAGGTCAGGCCCCCATCACTCTCTGCCTGGACAATTGCAACAGCCTCCTAACTGGTCCCCGTATCAAGTCTTTTCCTTCTCTAATCCATCTTCCACACAGTTGCCTAAGTGACATCCTGACTTCCCTTCTCCCCTTTATAAAAGTTAGATCTTTTCATATAAATAGGATTTTAGAAGGAGAGAGCTCTCCATGAAACTGCAGATCTCTATTTTGTATAGCTTGCTTTTCTTTTAAATGTGTTTAAGTTCACCATGTAACTTTGAAAGCTGCCAAACTTGTCTATGATTTTTTCTGACCTTCTTCCTTCTGTTTTCTTCTGGGCATTTTTTAAAAGAAGATACATGTGACCCTCTTTTCTTTTTTTTTTCTTTGCTATTTGTTACTGTTCAGTCACTTCAGTCATGTCTGACTCTTTGTGACCCCATTTGGGGTTTTCTTGGCAAAGGTACTGGAGTGGTTTGTCATTTCCTTCTCCAGCTCATTTGACAGATGACAAAACTGAGGCAAAGAAGGTTAAGTGACTTGCCCAGGGTCACATAGCTGGTAAGTGTCTGACATCACATTTGACCTTATGTCCTCCTGAGTCCAGGGCTAGCATTCTGTCCTCTGTGCCACCTAGCTGCCCATTTGTTATTGTTTAGTCATTTCAGTGTATCCCTATTTCCCTCTTCCTCCTATCCTCCCTTCCTATTGTACAAAAAAGGAAAAAAAAATCCCTGTTAGAAATAAGTAGTCAAGCAAAACAAATTCCTGAATTATCCACATCCAAAAAATATATTTTATTTATTGGCTCTGTCACCTCTCCCTCAGTAGATGGACAGCATGCTTCATTAATAGTCCTCTAGAAGTATGGTTGACTTGTTACATTCATCAGGATTAAGTCCCAAAGTGATGTTCCTAAAACACAAGTCTGACTGTGTTATTCCCTTCCTCAATAAACTCTCGTGGCTCTCCATTGCTTTTAGCATCATATTATTAACTCCTGTTTGGTTTTTCAAGACCTTCATAACCTGTCCCCAAACTACCTTTCCTGTAGTTACTCCCTTTCAATGGTCCAGTCAAAAATGGATGTCTGTGCTTTCTCAGATACAGTACTCCATCTCTCATCTCCCTCCTTTGTGCCATTGCATTGGCTGTCCCTCCTGTTTGAAATGTATCCCCTTCTCATCTCCACGTCTTAAATTTCCTTGTTTCCTACAGGAATATATGTACGTGTATATATATATGTATATATACATATATATGTATATATATGTATATATACATATATATATGCACACATATACATATGTGTGTGTACATGCATACATGCATGTATATATACATAGCCTTCCTGACTACAGGTCAGGCAGTCTATATTTATTTGCCTATAGTCAAAATAAAGACTTTCTTATGGCTTATTATTTTCAGAAATAGTATGGATTAGATGACCATGTTAGGCCAAATAATAAACAGGTCAGAGATAGATTAGGTGATCTCTGAGGCTTCTTCCAACTCTTCAGTTCTTTTCATTCATTCCACAAACATCTATTAAGTGCTAGATACTAGGTATTCAAGCACAAAAGCCAAAAAAATTGTCCTTAAGGGGTTTAAATTCTACTGGATATAATTCTATGATTCTGTTATCTCTAAGGTTCCTACTGCTCTAAATCTTAGCATTCCTATAGTGGATAGTTTTGTTAACCCAGTTTGCCAGAGACTAGTGTTAGCCAGAAAAATGTTATGAGTGAGTGAGTACTGATTTGGTGTACTGGCTCTGTTATGTTCTACTTATGTGGCCCTGGTTACTTCTCTCTGGACCTCAGTTTCATGATGGAGGGCTTGGACCATCTGGCCTCCACAGTCACATTAGCTTGAAATCCTATGCTGTCCATCCTAGAGCTTTGCTGCTTTCACAACAATTAGATTAAACTTCTAATCACAGAATCAAAGACTCTTCAAGTTGGAAGGGATCTCAGAGGTTCTGTAGTCCAAGCCATCCATACCTGAATGCTGGCCAACCAACTTGCAAATAAATGAACAAATGGGGCAGCTAGGTAGTGCAGTGGATAGAGCACCAGTGCAGGAGTCAGGAGGACCTGAGTTCAAATCTCATCTCAGACATTTGACACTCACTAGCTGTGTGACCTTGGGCAAATCACTTAACCCCAATTGCCTCATCCTGGGTCATCTCTAGTCATCCTGATGAATATCTGGTCACTGGATTCAGATGGCTCTGGAGAAGTGAGGCTGGTGACCTGCACAGCCCTCCCTCACTCAAAACAAAGTGAATTGCAAGTCATGTCATCATTTCTCTGATGTCATGGTCTTCTTTGGCAACGAAGGACGAACACACACACAAATGAACAAATGCACACTGTGAGTCATAAGAGGAACTGAGTGAGAGAGTGTAAATAGATAAATACAAAATCATCATGGCTGCCCAAAATTCATGTTATTCCAGTGATGAGTCAACTTCGTCATCTTCAAAACAGGCTATGACATGGAGTATGTGGGGAAAGAAAAACGGATTTTAGAATTTTAGGTATAATGAGAGCACACACACACACACACACACACACACACACACACAAGAAGCCTTTAGACCTTCTGAGCAAAGCACAATTCACGTTTTCTTGTGCTAGAATTCAAGGTAAATATTTAGGTTATGAGACTCATAACCAACACATCAGGTCATAAGAGTTAATTTCACATGGTCCATCCATCTGAAGACATCAATTCTAAATTGCCAGATCTAGCTCCCTTCAGCATCTAAAGTCTCAAGCAGCAATCCAAACAGGGATTGGTGATGAAAACTTGGATAATAACCTTTGTATAGTAGACATTTTCAGATCCTCCACTCTTACCAATTGTTAGAGATGGGAAAAGCATCTTGTAACATTGGGACAGCTCTATATGCCAAAAGGCACATTCAGTGGCTATTTCTACCATAATTCACATTGCTGCCAAGAACCCAAGAGTAGCGTCCAGGAAAATATCAGTCAGGTACTGGAAATCCAGAGGAATCGCCTCATTTCAAGAACCTCTTTGTGGTTTCAGCAAGGGAAATGACTTGTTAGAATCATGACATCTGGAGTAAATAAAAATTCTGTCTAACAACAGTTACCAGTGAACAAAAGCCTTGCTGTCCAATTGCATTACCACATACTTGGTCAGTATTAATGATATGATAGTAAGGGTACAATAAGCCCCAAACTTATGCTTTAGCTAGTCTAAATAATAACCTACATTGGCACCAGTAAAGGTCTCTGTGACATGAAATACTGATTCCTCCAGCATTCTAGAAAGTGGTATTTATTTCCCCAGGCTGCATGTTTTGAATAACTGACATTATAAGCCATAACTGTAAGCTACCAAAACACAACAAAAACAAGCAAACTTACCTACCCCAGTTGGACTTTTGTTTATCTTGGAAGCAGCTAGACTAAACTGGGAAGGGATGAGTGCAAAAAGGGGGGAGGGGAGGGAGGAAGAAGCAACTGGAGCTGTCCTTGGAAAGAACTTCTCATCTCCTCCCTCAACCACCCCAAGAAAAAAGTGACCACAGACACGATTGAGCTACATTCAAGAAGGCAACTAGGCAAATTCTCATGATGGCATATTACTAGCCAGGATTTCCAGGGGTCACAGAATCGGAATTACAGAATCGCAGAATTGCAGAACACCAGAAGACTCTTGCAAGTCAACCACACACTCTGACATTCAGTGACACAGGGTCAGGTAGGAGACAAACACATTGTCAATACAACAAAATATAAACAACCAATAAAATCAAGGTGTCACATTCACCAATTACCCATTTCTACTTTAAAGCAGCCCCCTGGGCAAAGCTAATGTAGTATTTATCAATCAGTTATTAATCAATCAGGACTTATAGTGCCTGGCTCTGTTTCCCCGACTACCATCACCTCTCCTATTTTCTACATTCCCTGGTTATAGATTATAGGAAATGACACTGTTATTTTTCCTTTTCCCTGAAAATAACACATAAATTTTTTTTTAAAGGTTTACCCCTACAACTGAGAAATGGTGCAGAGCAATGGCTAAAGAGATGACTTTGGAGTCAGAGGCACATTGGTTCAAGTCCCATCTCAGATACATATTGGCTGGGTCACCTTGGGCAAGTCATTTGCCTTCTGTGTCCAGGTTGTTCTCTGGGACTATTAATTGCAGAGAAGGTGCTAATCTACTTTTATAGAGAAAATTCCTCCCCAGGAGCTCCTGACACCCATGCAACCATATAAAGGGAAACTTGTATGCACATTGTCATTGGTAATGCATTATCATCTATATACACTTCATTGTGTCTTTCTGTTGCTGCTTGGGTCATCTGTGGTTTTGATTCTTCTGAGAATGCGATGCTCAAAGATGCACAAGTATATAGTATCACCAGGAGTTGTCACAAATTGTGTTATGGTGTTCATAAACTCAAAAAAAAAAATCAAAATGGCATGCTATAAGAAATGACAAACAGGCAGACTTCAGAAAAACCTGGAAAGATTTATACGAACTGATGCTGAGTGAAGTGAGCAGAACCAGGAAAACATTATACACAGTACCAGTCACAGTGTGTGATGACTGTTTTTCTTAGACTAGCCCTTCACAGCAATTCACTCGTGGTACAAAATGTCATCTACTTCCAGAGAAAGAACTATGGAATTGGAATGCAGAATGAACTATGGAATTGGAATGCAGAATGAAGCAGACTATTTTTCTCTTTTGTTATGATTTGGTTTTCTCATGGTTTCTCCCATTTGTTTTATTTCTTCTATGTAACATGACTAATGTGAAAGTGTACTTAATAGGAATGTATGTGTAAAGTCCATATAAGATTGCATGCCATCTTGGTGAAGAAATGGGAGAAAATCTGGAACTCATGGAAGTGATGGTTGAAAACTGAAAACAAATAAACTAATAAATTTGGGGGAAAAAACAAAATGGCAGGTGACCCAAGATCAGAAACACATATTCTGGCTTTAAGAAAGACTGTTCAAGATAGTTGCACTAATGGCATTTAAAGCCTTCCAAAATCTAGCTTCCACCTACCTTCTCATACTTGTTTCATTTTACTTTCTTTTGTGTATTCTATGTTACAGACAAACTAAACTATAAACTGTTTCCCTGAACTTACCACTCCCATCTCCATGGCTCTACATAAGCTATTTCCCATGCCTGGAATGAAGTCCCTCCTTAGAATGTGTAGCTTCTATCAACGCTCAGTTCAGGTCCTATGTCTTATACAAAGACTGTCTAGATCTCTCATAATTGTTAGGGCTTTCACCTACATGAACTGATGCTGAGTGAAGTGAGTAGAATCAGAACACTATACACAGTAACAGCAACACTGTGTGATGACCAACTTTGATAGAGTTATCTCTTCTCAGCAATACAATGATCAGAGACAGTTCCAAAAAACTCATGATGAAAAATGATATCTATATCCAGAGAAAGAACTATGGAGTCTGAATGCAGATCAAAGCATACAATTTTCTCTTTTTTTTTTACTCATAGTTTTTCCCTTTTGTTCTGATTCTTCTTTCACAACATGACTGATGTGGAAATACGTGCAATATAGTTGTACATGTATAGCTTATATCAGATTGTAGGTCATCTTGGTGAGACAGGAGTAGAAGGGGGGGAATTTAGAACTCAAAATCTTATAAAAATGAATGTTGAAGATTTTAAATAAATAAATAAATTGTTAGGGCTTTCTCCCTCCTCACATAAGCTAATATTTACTTATCTGTAGAAATTTTAGATTCAGTTCTCTCCCTATTTCCTCCCTACCCACCTCACCTCCCACCTCCCCTATGTAAGCTCTTTGAGTAGAGGGGATGTTTCTTTTTTTTTCTTTGTATTCTCAGAACTTAACATGGTGCTTAGAACACAGTAAGTTTTCATTTAATTTTGATTGAATTGAATCCAGTGTTTTAAAGAATGAATTCTTGACTGACCTACATTCTATAAAGATCTAGGCCTTATTATAATAATAGCTAGCATTCATAAAATACTTTAAAGCTTTGCAAAGCTTACTTACTCAAGTAACAACTTACCCAAGACAACTCAATCTATCTTAAGTAGAAGTTTAAAATGAAATGGAATCAGTTATATTAATTTTTTTGTTTTGTTTATTGTTTGCATAGAGTCCTATGCTTCAGGATCTCTCCTTAACCTGTTTTCTAGGTTAGTTGTTCTTGGTAGTATATATCTTATATTTTCTTCATTTTTTCCCAGACTTTTGACTTTGTTCTAATATTTCCTGAGGTCAATGGAATCATTGAGTTCTGTTGGCTCCTTTCTTTCTTCCCTGTCACCTCTCCAGGGAATTCATTACTTGGGAACTTGTTTTCTCCCTTCCTTCTAAGTTACTTATTTTCCTTCCAATTTTTTTTCCTCCAGAGCTCTAATTTTGTTTATAATTTTTTTTATCCTTTCCTTCATTACTTCAAGCCACTCTTGGAGTACTTGAGGCCAAGAAAATCAATTTTCTGAAGTTTTATTTGTACTTGGTAAGGAATTACTGTCCTTCTGAATTTTATCCTCTTAGATGTCTCTTAACTGAGTATTTTTACTTTGTGTTCAAACTTTTTTTTCTGTTTACTGCAGCCTAAGTCCTTGGGATTTTGTGACTAGGACAGGTTCCACTGCCTCCCTCACACTTGTGTGGGTTTGTTTAGTTAGACCTTTCCCTTGAGTAGTCTCACTGCATCTGTCCTCCCATCCTGGATGAGGCAGCTAGTACAAGGTCCAGCCATCTGCAATAACCCCTAGTTTCTCTTTCCTTCTAGTGACCCATTGGGAATGTTGCCCTTGACCTTGCCTCCATTAAACTTGCACAATCCCCACCTAGGAACTCCTAGGGGGACCCTAGAGAGGTCTATCCCTTCTTGTGGCCCTACTTAATCAAAATCAAGTGTTGACAATCAAGCTGATCTCAGAGCTCCTTCCTGCCACGACCCTAGCATTTTCTTAGACGTTGAATTGTCCCTTTCTCCTGCCACAGTCAGCTAGCATTCGTTGTGTTAATGTGTCAGGCACTCTGGTAAGCACTGGGATATAAAGAAAAACCTCCCCCTAAAAAGTCCCTGTTCTCAAGAGCATGCACTTCCTAGCCTGGTCTCCCTCTTCAGTGACCTATTAGTATCCCTCAGCACTTCTCTGACCAGCAGGATCAAGGTGAAGTTGGTTGGTTCCACACCCTCGCCAGAGCTCCTGCAGTCTTCAGGCCCTGTTTACCTGACATTAGGCATACTTGTGACTATCTGAGGACATCCTTGCCACAATTCCCACATGCTACAGTCCCTATTTACTAGAGTTTGTAATGGCTTCTGCCTTCTCTGACATGACCCTTCTCTAAGAGCCCCCAGTTTCTGGCCCTCTCAGTCCTGAACTGAGATGGAAGCACTTACTGCTCTTACGTGGTCTGTTTGACCATTTAACATCTCACCAGCACCTTTGTAGATGTTGCTGGTGTGTTCATATAGAGGAGCTGAGCTCCTCTAAGATCTTTCAAAAGTCCCAATAATCCTTTAAGGTAAAAAAAGTGGTCTTCTCACAACAAAACGGAGTTATTTATAAATATTATTGTCATTTTATAGATGAGGAAAGGGCAGCTAGATGGCTCAGTGGATAGAGTACCAGCCCTACAGTCAGGATGACTCATCTTCCTGAATTCAAATCCAGTCTCAGACATTTACCAGCTGTGTGACCCTGCACATCACTTCTCTCTATTTGCCTCAGTTTCCTCATCTGTCAAATGAGCTGGAGAAGGAAATAGCAAAACACAGTATCTTTGCAAGAAAACCCCAAATAGGGTCATGAAGAGTTGGACACAATTGTACAACAATAGATGAGGGAAGTGAGTCTCAGAGAGGATAAATTGCTCATGCAGGTTCACAGAATTAGTATATTCCATAGTCAGGTTCTGAAACAGGTCTTTTCACTCTAAGACAAAGACTCTTCCGACCCTGCTATGCTGCCTACTTACTGTACCAGAGAAACCACCTACAAATTGGACACTTTTTCAAATGCTGCTTATTTACATTTTACACAAAGGCAATGAATATTGATTTATTTAAATTTATAATAAATTTATGTGTCATTTATATAGATAGGTACATATTTGTCTTGGGGGTTTTCATTGATGTTTACTGGAAAGCTGAACAAGTTAAATTACTTTCCTTTTCTGGACTTCAGTTACCTCATGTGTAAAATGAAAGGGTTGGAGTAGATAATGTCTCAGGTCCCTTCCAGCTTTGAAACCTGTGATCCCTATGCAGACAAATTAGCATGTCTACTTAGCTGCAATGGTCTGTGTGTTCATAGACACATACACAGATCTACAGATGCACACTCATGCACATACATGCAGCTAGATTAGACGTAAATGCAGATATATTTTAAATAAACTTGGCACATGATCATTTTAGTGGAAATCCATGTCAGTAATAAAATGTCAGCATAGTGCTGTAAGGAAGTAGTCCTTTGATTTGCTTTATAAACTGGTCTTATAAAGCTCGATGCTGTCAACTCAGCTGAGCTCAGTTTTATTAATGTTTAAAAATAATAAACACCCTGGGAGGCCATAATTAACATCAAATAATAAAATGTGTATTATATTACTGCATTTACATATGGGAAATGTTAGAATAGACATTGTCTTTCTAGTTCTACCACATGGCGAATAACAGGTTAGACAGACATGGGAAGGCTCAAAGTTTTCCAAGTTTGAATCCAGACACAGTGTCCAGGAGGGCTAGCCAAAATGAAAATTGCAAAAGCTGCTGTTCCTGAAGAGTGTGGAGGTAATTTTTAGCAAACATGAACCACTTTCTTTACACACTGGGCATTTGCTACTCAGTCATTATCAGGCATCCCAGCTGTAAGTCGAATTAGCTGATTAAGAGACTTTCCCTGGTTTTATTGCTATGCTCTCTGCTGAAGGCAGCAAATGCATTTGCCAAACTAAAGAGGAGTCTCCCTTAGCAGGCTGTAATGACAATACCACATGTACCTTTTACAGTCGAAGTCACGTAAATGGCAGGTGATTATTGGGAGGCAATCTGGGATGCCACGGAGCTAAAATACCAGTTTGCTTTTTTGAATAAAGTAATTCCTAAAGAAATTAGCCCATTATAGTAAATGGGAACCCTTACTTTCAAATGAGTAAGATACTGGCCTAAAATGTCTCATCCAGAGTTCATCACCTAAAAGGAATCATACTTTCTTTTTTTTATTATGTAAAAAAAGGAAAACAGCCTATGAAAGGGAAATCAGAATAACACTTTGTAGGCATTTGTTGGCCCACATTTAATAGTAAAAATTAGTAACCCTAGTTGAAGAATGCTCTGACAAATAAGGAAAATTTAAAAAAAAACAAAACACAAGAAATGTTTTAACTGGTTAAACTCAATTTTGATTCCATCACTTTTCCTTGGTAAGTCATGTTCTTCAGTTTCTCTACTGATAGAGAATTATATGTAAATCTGAGCAAACAGCTAGTAGCATGCTGGCCAATCAGCAGTGAGCATGACATTCGAAACAGTTTTGGTGTTATGTCCCCAGCACTTAACATAGTTCCAGGCACACAGTAGACATGTAATAAATGCTTGTTGATCGACTTAGAACCTTGTTCTTGTCTGGTCTTTTTTTGTTTTAAAGCTAATGGGAATCTTTGAATAGTGTATTAACAAGTGGGTAGAGTACCAGGCCTGAGTTCAAATCTGATTCAGATACTTACTAGCTGTGTGACCCTGGGCAAGTTACTTAACCCTGATTGCCTCAGTCCTCATCTCTAAAATAATCTGGAGAAGGAAACTCTAGTATCTTTGCCAAGAAAACCCCAAAAAGGGTCATGGAGGGTCAGACGCAACTGAAAATGATTAAAACAACATTTACAATGCTGACCTCTATGTCACTGGATGTAGGATCACAGATTTGGAGCTAGAAGGAACCTTAGAAGCCACTGAGTCCAACCCTCTCATTTTACAGATAAGGAAGCCAAAACATAGAGAGGTTAAGCAACTTGTCAAAGGTCGCACAGCTGAGGCAGGATCCTAATCAGTATCAGTCTCTGACATTATATTTTCTTGAATCACTTTTTCTTTCTTTTTTTAAAGGATCTACTATGAAACTTAGTTATCTATTTCCTTCCATGAAGACCAAAATAACAGCATAATTTTTTTGCCTGTAATTTCGTTTCTCTTACCTTGCTTCCAGTAGAAGTATATTTCCTCAAGATTTGGCCATGATATCAATTCTATCTGAAAACAACTGGATTTCTCTGTTTTCTTGAAGGCTCTCCTGAAGGTTTTCCATTGAATTTATTAATACTTTCTCCTTCCTCTTTAAATTATAAGGCATATACTTACCTTTCTATATGCTGCGTTCTCCAATACAACATAAAATCCTTGAGGATGGAAATTTTCATTTGTCTTTGTATCCTGAGCACCTCGCAATTGTGCCTTGTACATTTGAAAAGCTTCATAAATGCTTATCAGATTGGGTTGAAAGAGTCACTTTATTCTGCTCAGTGTCACATTAACAATTTTTTAAAAAGATCTAGTTTTCTGGAAGACTTTTCTTTTTAGCAGAAATAATTCATTTAATTCCGTATTTGAGATGCTTTAACGATTGTTTTCATGCCTTGTTAAGGTGGCAGATATCTTTTTACACTGTTTCCATCCAAGCATTGGAACCCTGATCTGTATGCAGGTTAGGGGTAGAAGCTCTACCCCTAACAAAAAATTGTTCCTATTCAGTTGGGCTGATCTGATCTGTCTTTCAAGGAATCCGTATGTAATGTCTCATAGAAAACTCAATGTATTGTGGACTATTGTTCTTTAAGGTACAGTTGTTTAAAACAATGTCAGTCATAGTGACAACAAGGTAGGAACACATATTTATTTAAAGACCAAATAGAGCAGTGTTTCCAAAAGAACGTTTTAGAGGTTTACCTAAGTGGGAGGGTCCAAAAACCTGGAGAGATTATTATCTATAGACTGATCACTATAGTAATGAGAATGTTGGCAAAGACTATACATTTAGCATTTTTGTTAGAGTCAAGTGGTCTCTACTGTTTGCTGCTCTGCTCACTTGACATAATGTAAAGGATAGATATATGTATGATTGAGTAAAAAGAAGGTGGGATGGTTATGTAATGAGAGCAAGGGATGACCAGTAGAAGGCCACCATGTTCTTTTATGTGACTGAAAGGGAAAGGAAGGAAAGCCCTGTAACAGATTGATTGAGTCCTCTTTGTTCTACCTTTCCACTCTCCTTATATTTCATTCATATATACTCTGATTCAGTGACACTAGTCTCCTTATTGTTCTTTAAATTTTTTTTAGGTAATTGGGATTAAGTGACTTGCCCAGGGTCACACAGCTAGTAAATGTCTGAGGTCAAATTTGAACACAGGTCCTCCTAACTCCAGGGCTGATCTTCTATTCACTGCACCCCCTAGCTGTCCCTCCTCCATATTCCTCACACCAAACGCTCCATGCATCGATTCCATTCATTTTCACTGGCTGTTCCCCATTCCTAGAATGCTCTCTCTCCTCACCTCCACCTCCTGGCTTATCAAATCTCTGCTAAATCCCACCATCTACAAGAAGCTTTTCTCCTTTGGTACCAGTATCTGCCCTCTGAGATTACTCCCAATTATCCTGTATTTATCGTGTTTGTATAAGACTGTTGCATACAAATTCCTCCATTACATCTGTGTGTTCGTCCTTCCTTGCCAAAGAAGACCATTCCATCAGAGAAATGATGACATGACTTGCACTTGACTTTGTTTTTTTTTGAATGAGGAAGGGCTGTGCAGGTCAGCAGCCTCACTTCTCCTCCAGAGCCATCTGGATCCAGTGACCAGATATTCATCAGGATGACTGGAGATGACCCAGCATGAGGCATTTGGGGTTAAGTGACTTGCTAGTGAGTGTCAAGTATCTGAGATGAGATTTGAACTCAGGTCCTCCTGACTCCTGCACTGGTGCTCTATCCACTGTACCACCTAACTGTCCCTATTTGACCGTGAACTCCTTGAGAGAAGGAAAGGTCTTTGTCTCTCTTTGTATCCCCAGGACTTTGTATCTCTAGCACATATTGGGCACTTGATAAATTCAGTTGGGGAATATAGACAAGAATAATACAGGATGCTATCTCTATCACTGAGGAAAAAACTGATGTCAGTGAGGTCATAGATCATTGGACTAATGGAGTAATAAAATACTTCACTTCATTTCTTGCCACCTTCCTCTGCCCATTTGATTCATTCCACTTGTTCTAAGATAGATCTGCACAGAACACCTTGCACATGCTCAGTCTACTTTTTGGTACTCCACTTACTGATGCAGTTTCAGGGAACATAATTCATTATAACAGGAAGGCCTACCTGTATCTGCTCCTCACAGGAAATCTGAAGGCAACTAAAGAAAAGCATTTGATTTAACATAGTACTTTAAACCAAAATTCAATTACCTGCTATCTCCATTACTAATTAGGAACACAGCAAATCATTAATGAATATTACAAGATGGACCCCAGATGTTAGAGTTCAGCCTTCAATGATCCTTTTTTTTTTTATCTCTTCTAGGCAATAGGAAGTTATAAAAGTAAAATACCCACGATGAAGGGGGAGAAATGCTTATTTAATAGTATTTCATTCTCAGCCCATCAGTACCCTCAGATCCCCTGACTGGACTTTCCCATCAAAGAGTAGGTCCATAGGCCCCAGGGCTTCTATTTAACGAGGGGGCTCAGTACAGTTTCTCCCCATTTTCCTCCAGCTCCAGTGCTCTTGGATTTCTCCAGAACTCTTCATCACCTCCCACCCTGTTTTCAGCTTCCTTTGCTGTTCTCCCTCATTGTACTGTAATCTTTTTGAGTGTTGGGACTATCTTTGTTTTTATGTGTAGTTGTATCCCCAGTGCTTAGCACAGTTCCTGGCACATAGTAAGTGCTTAATAGATGTTTAGGGATTGACTTGTAAACGCATTTTGACAGACCAGCTAGGTCTAAATTTCCTGAGACATATTTATTATGTCTCATAATATTTATGTGAAAACATGGGGGGAGAAGGAGGAGAAGGATAAAAAAGAACAAACATCCAAAAGCAATGTACATGGATGATTTCTAGCCATTTCCTCTTTAGAAAATGTATTGCATTTTAGATTGTGAGACTAAATCTGGAAGATATCATTAGAGGCAGCATGGTGTAGTGGATAGTTAGAGTTAGGAAGGTCTGGGTTCAAATCCCCCTCCAGATATTTACTAGCTATGTGACTCCTGGCAAATTATTTAACCCCCATGGGCCTCAGTTTCTTTATCTGTAAAATGAGGAGGCAAGAGTCAATAACCTCAAAGGGCCATTCCATCTCAAAATCTATGATGCTTTTATTCTAAGATTTGACCTCAAATATAGGTGTGATTTTAACTGAAAGGAGAACTATTTTGATGATTCAGCAAGAATCTCTTTTTTTTTTTTTAGACTAATGAAATATGATGGCCACCTGTCAAAGGAAGCTATAATCTTCTCATTGCTTCATGACACCCACACAACATCAGGAGTTATAATCATCTTTTACTATGCCTAAAAGATCACAGGAGTCAGCATGCCCTCTCATCATTAAAATTTGAAGTGTTTCTGCCCAAACAACAGCACACATATGGTGTCTCCTTCAGATCAGGCATTTTGATAAGTCAATAAGGGAGCTTCTCTCAACCTCAGACTGAAAAGTAAGTCAGCCACTGGCAGAAATACATATTCTTCATTCATTTGTAACTTGGATGGATTCGTCTATAGTGGGACCAGTCTTTGGAGCATGTACAGATATTCCCTGCCTAGTTTTAGTTCAAATGACCCTAGAGAAATCTTAGGGAGCTGATTTTTGGCCATGCATGATTGAGGGTCTTGCACTGTATGATGGGAAAAAAGCCATCTAATTAGCTGTGGAGATGGAAGAACTGGTCACTCAGGTGCTACTAAGCAGAAACTGAGTAGGTAAACAAGAGGGGTGACCTGCCTTTTCACTTCTCTCTTTCCTTAGCAGCTACAAGTGAGGGAGCACTAGTGTGAGTAGTTTCTCAAGAGCTGAGTACGGAATGAGTTACTTCCCTGTTACTCACTTGGCTAATGGCAGCTGTGAGGACATGGTCTCTTTGGTCTCTATTTTTTATTTTTATTTTATTAATTATTTTATTATTATTTTTAATTATTGTATTCATTTACTTTTATTGTTTTTGCTTTTCTGAGTAAGTGACTAAACAGATCAACTAGTGACCTTATGGTTTTGAGAGATTCAACGGGTCTAGGAGAGGTCCTACCAGTGATTAGAGCTGGTAGTAGTAGCCCACAGAGTGACAATAACCAAGAGAAGGATGTCAAAGACAGTTACCCAAGACAACAGCTTTAGAGGATTTGGTCCCTCATGGCAGAGCAAAGCGCTGGATATGGGCTCTTGAAATTCACTGAACCTCGGAGACCAGTAGGGAGCTACCCTATAACTAAGGGGAATTCCATGACAACTCAATGAAGGTAAGAAAGGACTCCTAGCAGGTATTCTTTGCAACACACACTCTGTACATGTATGTATCACTACCATCATACTTTAAACCTAGTATTTCACTGAACCCTGTGTATATTTATGGGACAGTACACCACACACCCAGCATGAGGAGCCTGAGATGCCCATTTTGCCATAGGTGGTCTCTGAACATGAGATTCACAATCTTTGTGTTGTAAGTTTGTGGCCACTATTTTCTTTCATCCTAAAAATGTTGTAAGTATTTGTGAGAGAGTTTCCCTCAGGTCTGGGGGAAAGTTTTAACCAGTTGTTTTTGCTATACTTTCTCAATAAATGCCTTTCCTAAAAGCTAATGGAGTCAACTGAGTTATTGTTATTGGAGAACACACTAGCGAGGGCCAGGAGCAACAGTATTAAAACTTCAGCTGCTCAGAGTCAGCTGCTCCTAGAACTCTAGAATTACTTTGTATTTTATAATACATATATATATACACATTCATATAATGTGAAGAATGCACATTTCCCAGAAGATGCCGTGCAGTTAGTTGGAGTTAACTAATGTAATACATACATGCATACATATACACATATATCAGTATATCAGTCTGGAAAAAGCTCTTATAGAATAATTATATGTATATAACATATATATGTACATATAGACTGTATATGAATATATTCAAGAACTTTTTCAGACTGTTATGTATGTATTACATCAGGTAACTCCATCTAACTACATGTCATCCTCTCACTAATATGCATTCTTCACTTGCATATATATGTCAAAACAACACATTATATATTCATATATACACATATATGTATATATACACATACGCATATATATGTATATGGAATATTTCTTTCTTTCTCTCTAGCTAAAAATACAAAGTAATTTCCAATGAGGAGGGCACTAGCAACAGTGGAGATAAGGATAGGCATTGTGTAGGAGACAGTCCAAATTGCTTAAGGTTTTTTCTTCTCAAATTTGTATCGGAGTGTAGGAGGGCGAATACATCTAATTACTTCGCTACTGCTTAGACACCAGACTGAATACTATTATCACCTCTCTAAGTGGCATATAAATGTGTTATTTTCTTAAGTCTTAATAAAGAAGGGTTATGGAAAGTTACAAGTTACACAGAATGTGGAAGTCTATGGATAACTGAGTAAAGAAAGATACAAAGTATACTTTCTCTACATCAATGATCTACAAACTCTTTGGGCTTGTAGGTCATTTCATAGGGCTAAAGTGGTTGGCTTTAAGGTAGTTCAATTTTCCCTAAAAAGATACAAGTAAAAAGTACACTGTAAAAAGATACAAAATTGTTGGGGGGGGGGGGTTTCTTGAGTGAATAGTCATTACTGAGACTACACATTTCCTAGATTAATAACTCCCTGGAGTTGGTGGTCCTTAAAAGTCATCCAGTTCAACCTCCCACCCTTTACATGATTCTTTTCTACAATATCTCTGACAGTTCCACATCTTCCATGAGAAATTCCAGTGATAAAGATCCAATTCTGTTGAGTGGGAACTCATTCCATTGTTGAACACATCAAATTGTTAGAGAACTTTTCTTCATATTAAGCCAAACAATGCTTTTTTTGTGAATGCCACCCATCGATGGGCCTCTGTTCTGTCCTCTGGAGCAACAGAAAATATTTCTACATCCTCTTCTACATACTGATCGGTAAAATGTTTGAAGACAGCTAAATTTTACTCAGCCAATTATCCTAATCTTCTCTAAACTAGAAAACGCCAGTTCCTTAAAATATCCTTATATTTTTTTAGATCCCTAAACACACCGAACATATGCTAACTTGTGAATTTCATTCTTAAAATATAGTTCCCAGAACTGATCAACCCTGAGTACAATAGAACTATTATCTTCCTTTGTCTATATCCTATACTTTTATTACTGCAGCACAAGATTGTATTAACTGGCTTAGCATCCACGTCAGGCTACTGACTCAAGTTGGGCTTGTGGTTAGATAAAACCTTTTGGTATTTTATGAATAAATTGCCCTCAAGTGAGGTCTCCTTGACTTTACTTGGGCAATTGGTATCTTGAACTTAAGTCAAGAATTTTACATTTATCCCTATGTTTCATCTTGTTGGTTTTGACCTACTGCTCTGGCCTGTGGAGACTATTTTGAGTCTTGATTCTATCATCCATTATACCAACTTTCTCTCTTTGTGTCACAAAAGTTTCCCTTGCCCTAATGCAGTGCCTTCAGGCTAGGTCTGTTTGTTGTTGTGTTTATAGTGGAAAGTAGGAGGTAAGGGGGCAAGCCTGCAATTATTTATTGGGCACCTACTATTTCAGTCCTTTCCATGGTTACATGAAGCCAAGAGGAAACCAACAAATTTGTTTCCACTAGTCTGATAATTAATCTGCCTTGGCTTGAATCCTTAAAGATCCTTCTTAGTGAAAGATCTCAGAGGGATATAACGACTTATTAAATCTGATGGAAATTTTCAGTAAACATAATGACTTCCATTGTGCAGCACTTTAAGATTCACAAAGGGATTTGTTTTCAAAACAACCTTGGGAGATAGGTAGTATGATTATCTTCATTTTATACACTAAGGACCTAAAATCCAGAGACATGAAGTGAATGACCCATGGTTCCACATCGAGGTCTTGTGCTTTACCCAGCACATTACTCTGCCCTTCAGGTTATATTTATTATATATGAATTCATGTTTATACCAGGACATGGTAAGATGCATTAATTCATATAGATATGGTCCAACCAAACACAGATCTGATCATGTCATTCCCCTGCTCAAGAAATTTTGGTGACTCCCTGTTGCTTCTAGGATAAAATAAAAACTGTTGGGTTTTCAAATCCCTTCATAATCTGACTTTATTCTGTTTTTCCAGACTGATTATTACTCCCCCTCAAGTACTCTGTGTTCCAATCAAAGTGACCTACTAATTGCTCCCCATTCACAACATTAGAGCTCCTGTCTCTGTGCCATTAAAAACCAGAGTATTTTATACTTGACCTTAGAGGTAAGAGGAATCCATCAATATTTATTGAGTGTATAGTAAACGGAAAGTAATCTCATTGGAAAAGGATTGGAGAGTGAGAGGAATCTTCCTTCTTGAAGGAAACCAGGAAGGCTAGGTGATATAGGTGAAGAGAAAGAGCATTCTAGCCATGAAGAACAACTAACATAAATCCATAAAACTGGGAGATGGAGTTATTATTAAACCAAAAATGGAGAGATTGGTCCTCAACCTTTCTGAAGAAACACTATGCTGAGTTGAACAAAATAATAAAAGATATCAGCTTTCAAGAAGACAAATGTTGGTTGATAATGACAATTTTTTGAGGGGTATTGTAATAGTAATTTAAATGAGAAGATCTTTCCCATTCATTAATAAGCCCATGTGATCTGCTTAAATCACACAGAAACCTAAGTCACATGTAGTGGGAGGAGCTTGCTGAATGGGTGGAACAGGATGGGTGAAGGAGAACTGGGGGGAAGTAGGTGAGAGCAGTGGGGGCAGAGGGAGGAGAGGACACAGGCAAACAGACAGCTAGGCTCGTATTTGTTTGTTTGTGGGAAGGCCCCAGTAGCAGGGGGAAAGACTTGGGAATGGCTTTTCCCCTGCAGTGCTAATGTGTATTGGCTTCTTGGTTACATACATGTGAAGTTTTCATCTCCTCGTTCAACTGAAGTTTGAAATATTAGAAGAAGGAGGAGGATATAGGTAGAGAACATTAGCTTACAGAAAATGTGGCAAAGAATAGGATTTGTTTTTCTGAAAGCTTGCAATAGGTTTTTGGCAAGTGATAAAATATTCATGAGGCCTAGAAAAAAATCTCTTGACAAAAATCACTTGCCAATCTAATCAAATAAGTTTAAAACAGGAAATAGAAGGGGAATGGGGAGAAGTCCCAGTTAAAACTTTGGCTTCATTAAAGGTCAAAATCAATAGAAATTAAGAGAAAGAATCAAAAAAAATGCTGTATATTATTAAAGCCTCTCTAACTCAACATGTTTAAATGAACTATGACCCTCATAAAGGGGAAATAGACAAAAGTAATGACATTTTTATTTGCTTTCCTCCATGCCTGGAGCTATCTTCCTCCTCATCTGTGTCTGCTACATGCCTGGCCTTCTTCAGGTTTCAGCTAAAATTTCACTTTCCTATTAGTGTGTTACTTTTTAAATTATCTCCCATTTCCACTGTATACATATGTGTATGTATGTATATGTGTACATGTGCATGTATGCATGTGTATATATATGTACACATATATCTATATATGTAGTATGTACACAGTTTTGTGTGTATGTGTGTGTGTATGTTGTCTCTCTCATTAGAATAAGAGCTCTCTGAGAGAAGAGATTCTGTTTTTGCCCTTCTTTGTGTCTCTTAATCAATACATACCACAGTGACTGACACATAGTAGGTATTTATAGATGCTTGTTGCTACTACTGACAACAATCTATTTAGAGAAGTAGGACTGATGTAAAATAGAATGAGCAAGGAGGTAAGGTTAGAAACCTTAGAAACCACTATAGCCTGCAAATATTTTATCTCTTTGTGAAATGGAAAGTTACCACCACTGTTATAACAACAGTTTAAAGTATAAACTCATTTGCAAAATATCATGGGAAAAGATGATGGAAAATTATGAACAGTATTTCATGGAAAAACAGCAAAATATAGTTGAAGGAAGAATGAGCCTTTAGCATGAGACTATTCTTGGTTGAAAGTGGAAAGGAGAACCACAAATGGACATGAGATATGGCAGATCTGACATCTGCTGCACCTCTTTCTTTGGTGATATAGCCTCATCAGTGGATACAGTGGAATGACTGGGCACTTCAGTTCCTGGTATAGAAGTAGAAATGACACTTCCAACGTTGAAGTTGAGAAGAATGATTGACCAAATGCAGAAGTCTAGGCTTGAGGAGAGGTAATTTTAAAGGCAGCTAGTTAGGAATGAATTTTCAAGATCTTTCAAAAAGGGGAAAACTAAAAAAAATGAAAAAGATCAATCACCATCAAAAATAGATAAGCACAAAGACATTAGCAGTCACCAACCCATATGCTTACTTTATTATCTCTATAAAATGTTTACGAGAATGAGACATTTACATCCTGAGGTTATCCTGGATGAAAATATGAGACCATTTCCATTGATAATATTCTATAGCAGATCATATTTTCACAATCACATAATTAACTAAGCTGTATAAAGTATATAAGATCCTACTGCTGGTGGAGAAAAAGAACAAAGCATCTGATTAAGGCCAAATGTAGCCTCAGAAGCTCTCCTCAAAAAGAAATTTCCTATGAATATTTTAAAATCATAGAGAGTAAATACAGTTTAAGGAAGATCTGGGTTCAAGTCCCCACTCTGATACATACTTGTTGTATGTCCCTAGGAAAGTCACTTAACCTCTCAATAACCTAGGCAACTCTCAAAGATTATACATATCATTATAGTCACCTATCCCCATTGGTAGAAGGAGTTTCTTCACTAAGAAATGATGAAATCACAGGTTTAGACTAAAAAAAAATGTTAAGGTCATCTAAGATCCCATGGAAAATACAATCACCAAGGTCAAGTTACTCAATGATATGCTGAATATCAATATCCAACAAGATAAAAACAAGGAGACATTTGGTCACATGAGGTATTTGCCAGTTCCATGGATGAGATCATTCACAAAGTCTAAATAGAAGAGGGATTTCCTATTGATATCATGGATCTATGGATGCTCCTGTTTGTGGATAACATCCTACTAATTTCATGGAGCCCCAAAACACTATAAGACACCCTCAATAAAATCCATGGCCACTCAAAAAAGATTGACCTAACCATCCAACCAGGAAAAAATAGTACATAAAGAACACATATTAGCCAGATGCTGACATTTAGTTAGATTTGGGCAGTTAGATCATAGAGTTAGTCTATATTAATCTGTTTCTCTATCTATCTACACATACATTTATATTGGGTAGGGGCTATAGATGGATGATGAGCCACATCTAGTGCTTAGTATGGAGCTTGGTACACAGTAGGCACTTAATAAATGCTTATTGACTGATTGGACCCATCAGTGAGAAGTAAGAAGTGATTCAGCTGAATTCTATTTAGGAAATTATACAGTATTTGCAATGATGCTAGGCTACTACTGGCTACAGAAAAAGAAACAAAACTTTATAATTTTACTGTTCTCTCAATTATGTCATACACCTATTAATCATTTGACATCATAGAGGAAACTCTAAAGCATAGATCACCCAAAAGACAATGTAGAGATATATGGTAAATATAAGTATTCATATATATTTGTATATTTATATACACATATATAATTTATATATTTTAATATATATTATATATGTATTTAAATATATAAAATATACAATATTTTATCAATGATGAATTGAATGGGGAAAGTAGCATAAAAGATATAAAAACATAAATTTAGAGGGAGAAGAGATCTCATCTAGTCAAACCCTCTCATTTTACAGATGAGAAAATGAGGCCCAGGGAGATTAGGTAACTTGCTCAAGGTCATCCAAATAATAAACATCAGAAGTAGAAGTTAAAACAAAGTGCTCTGACTTTCAATCATATCAAGCTGCATCAAGGATATAGTTGGTAGAAAAACAAGATGGTTTAGTCATTGATGAGAGTGAAGGATAACAGACAGATGACACAAGTTCTACACTGGTATAACTGGTGTTAAAAAAAATAAAGGAAGGTGTCAGGGGGGAGCAGATCTATCTTCAAAGGTTTAATGATGCAAAGATGTCAGATGGGCAGTGATCTGCAACAAAATCATGAGTCTTCACACTAGAGAAGTTATGAATCCATTGACTTCTTTGAAGTATTGAGTAAGCAATGGAAGATCTCTAAGAGACTCTAAATGACTTCTCCAGGCCTGTACAGCCTTAGAAGGCAGATGTTGGATTTCAGTGCATGTCTGTGGACTCCAAATCAAGTATTCTTTCCACTAGACTATTCAGTCTAGACCTTGCTGCCTTTTCTGCATCCATTGAAGATTGGTCACAATGCCTCTACCCATTTTGAGAAATTTTAAGAAGATGGCATTCAAACTGGATATGCATGTATCATATCATACTGATTCTCCTCAGAAAGGCAAATATGACTTTAAGGCACCAAAACAATATATCACGAAATGTCTAAAAATCTAAGGTTAAATACACAGAACTGGAATATGACAATGAAAACTATGACTTGTTCAAAACAGGCATATTTTATAGAAAGGACTTTACATCAAAAAGATATACTCCTTAGGCAGAGTGAGAGCAACAACTCACCTAAGCTCTTAAACAAACTCCTTCAGATACCTCTAAGGAGAGAATCTGACCAAACTTTGGAGGTGCAGAATCCAATAGGAGACAGACTGTGGCAGATTCACAGCCCAGGACAGACTGGAAGGTCGACAGGAAGGATCTGTTCCATGGGGGTGAGCCCACAGTGCACAGCACAGTGCGTCCAGCTCAGTGGAGTAGGAGGGTCCCAGGGAGGCCTGAGGCAGCAGCAGGCAGAACCAGTAGAATAGTAGCTCTGGGTGAGAGACAAGTGGAGCCCAGTGAGTGACAGCCACTGAGCCCCAGATATCAGCTGCAGCAGTTCCTGAGACTTTCAGCCCGCAGATTAAACATCTATAAGTCACCTACTTGAACTTCCAGGAGCTAAAATGGTGAAATGATCAGTAAATGCTCTCTCTTCCCCTCTTGATGACCTCAAAAGAACCATAAAATATTTCTCCAGAAAAATCCTGGATCAGTGGGAACAACTGAGGAGGCAAACAGTCTCATAACACCTGAGGCTAGGAAAATAGCTAAGGGGCATTCCTCCTATTGTGGCAGAGGTGAATTGGAAGGAGAGGGGCCCCAGGGCAGTGGAAACTCACACTAGGACCCAGGCGTGCCTCAGCACTTCAGGGGAAATGGAAAGATAGTAGGGCTGCTGGGATCACCAACCCTTGAGCTTGCCTTTGCCTCAGCTTAGCTGAGGAGATCTCCCTTGACCAGACCACCCCTTCCCCATGCTTAACAAGCTAGCCCCAGGGCTGGTCAGGGAATCACAAAGCAAAAAGATTAAAAAAAACCTGCCCTTAGTTTTTTCACACCACTCAGCTCAACACCAAGTTCTGTAGCTTCTAATTGAAAGAACCAGAAGCCACAATACACAATCACCATCAAAAGCAAGAAAAAGCAAAACCAGGACAAAAAACCCCATAGAATCTTTCTATGGGGCAAAGACCAAAACATAAATACCAAAGAGGTCACTAGTGAGGCTGTACTTCCATCTGAAATTTCAGAAGGAACTATGAACTGCTCATATGCACAAAAAGTTCTCCTGGAACAGCTGAAGAAGGAAATAGAAACTGGCCAATGATTTTAAAAGTATGAAAAAAGAATTCCATGAAGAGAACATCTCTTTAAAAAGGAACAAATGGAAAAGAAAGTTCAAAAACTAACTGGAGAAAATAATTCCTTAAAAGGAATAATTGGACATATAGAAAAGGAGATGCAAAAGTTAATTGAAGAAAACAATTTGATAAAAATTAGAATTGTGCAAGTAGAAACTAATGACTCTATGAGACAGCAAGAATCACAAAATCTAAAGAATGAAAAGATAGAAGAAAATGTAAAATATCTAACTGGAAAAACAACTGACCTGGAAAATAGATCCAGGAGAGAAAATTTAAGAATTATTGGCCTGCCAGAAAGCCACAATGAAAAAAAGAGTCTGGACAATATCCAGAAGTGCTAGATACGGAGGGCAAAATCATTATGGAAAGAGTCCACTGTTCCCCTCCCAAAAAGGATCCCAAACTCAAAACTCCAAGAAATATTGTTGCCAAATTCCAGAACTATCAAGGGAAGGAGAAAATACTACAGGCAGTCAGAAGGAAACCATTCAAATATCAAGGAGCTACAGTCAGGATCACGCAGGACCTTGCAGCTTCTACATTAAAAGATTGAAGGAATTGGAATCCTAAATTCCACAAGAGAAAGGAGCTGGGACTACAGTCAAGGATCAACTACCCAGCAAAGTTGACCATAACATTTCAGGCAAGGAGATGGTCATTCAACAAAGTAAGGGATTTCCAGACCTTCCTGACAAAAATGCCAGAACTTAATAGAAAATTTGATCTTCAAACACAGGTCTCAAGTGAGGCATAAAAAGGTAAATGCAGGAAAAAAATTAAACTTGTTACTCAATTTGGGCAAACTATTTACCTCTTTATGAGGGAAGATGATACCTGTTAATCTTGAGAACTGTACATCTATTATGAAATATAAAAGGGATATACATAGAAGGAAAGGGTATAAAGTAAATGATGTGATGATAAAAATATGATTTAAGCATGCAAAGGGATTGTAACAGGAGGTGTGAAAAGGAGGAAGCAGAAAATGGTAAATTGTATCACAGGACGAAGTACAAAATTATAGTAGAGGGAAAGAGGGGGGAGAGATGAGCATTGTTTGAGAGGTATTCTCATCTGATTTGGTTCAAGGAGGGAACAATAAACTTAATTAAGTATATAATTCTAACTAGTTCTATAGGCAATAGGAGGGGAAGGGGGAAGAAAGGGGAGGGGAAGCTAAAAAGGAGGGAAGAAGCAGTAAGGGTAAAGGGGATTAGAAGGGAGGGGTGCTAAAAGAAGGGAAGGGAAGGCTGCAGGAAGTGGTGGTGAAAAGTGAAAACTATTGAGGAGGGAAAGGGAGATGGGAGTACTAAAAGCACAAATGGTGGGAAAGAAGATGGAGGGAAATACACAGATTATAATCATAACTGTGAATGTGAATGGAATAAACTCTCCCATAAAATGGACACGGATAGCAGAATGGATTAAAAGATATTTTACAAGATGTAAGAAACACATTTGAAACAGGGGGGTACACACAAGATAAAGGTAAAAGGTTGGAGCAGAATATATTGTGCATAAACTGATGTAAGAAAAGTAGGGGTAGCAATCCTAATCTCAGACAAAGCAAAAGTAGAAATAGATCTAATTCTATCAGAAGAGATAAGGAAGGAAACTATATCCTGCTAAAAGGCACCATAGACGATGAAGCAATATCATTACTAAACATGTATGCTCCAAGTGATATAGCAACCAGATTCTTAGAGGAGATGGGGGAGTTGAAGGAAGAAATTGACAGCAAAACTATACTAGTGGGAGACCTCAACCTCCCCCTCTCTGAACTCGATAAATCTAACCTCAAAATAAACAAGAAAGAGGTTAAGGAGGTAAACAAAACTCTGGATAAGGTAGATATGATAGATCTCTGGAGAAAACTGAATGGAAATAGAAAGGAATATACCTTTTTCTCAGCACTACATGGCACATATACAAAAACTGACCATGTACTAGGACATAAAAACCTCACAATCCAGTGCAGAAAGGCAGAGGTAGTCAATGCATCCTTCTCAGATCATAATGCAATAAAAATTATATGTAATCAAAGGCCATGGAAAGATAAACCAAAAATCAATTGGAAACTAAATAATCTAATCCTAAAGGAGTGGGTTAAACAACAAATCACAGAAACAATCAGCAACTTCATTCAAGAGAATGACAATAATGAGACAACCTACCAAATCTTATGGGATACTGCAAAAGCAGTTCTTAAGGGAAGTTTTATATCTTTGAGTGTCTACATAAATAAAATAGAGAAAGAGGAGGTCAATGACTTGGGCATCCAGCTGAAAAAGCTAGAAAAAGAACAAATTGAAAATCCCCAAGTAAATACCAAATTAGAAATACTGAAAACCAAAGAAGCGATTAATAAACTTGAAATTAAGAAAACTATTGAATTAATAAATAAAAACCAATAGTTGGTTTTATGAAAAAACTAATAAAATTGACAAACTTTTGGTCAATTTGATTTAAGAAAAGAAAGAAGAAAATCAAATTATTAATATCAAAAATGAAAGGGGTGAACTCACCTCCAATGAGGAGGAAATTAAAACAATAATTGGAAATTACTTTGCCCAACTTTATGCCCATAAATTCAACAATCTAAATGAGATGGATGAGTATTTTAAAAAATACAAATTGCCCAGATTAACAGAAGAGGAAGTTGAATACTTAAATAACCCCACCTCAGAAAAAGAAACTGAACAAGCCATCAATGAACTCCCTAGGAAAAAATCTCCAGGGCCAGATGGATTTACAAGTGAATTCTATCAAACATTTAAAAAACAGTTAATTCCAATATAGAGACTATTTTTGAAAACTGGGGAAGAAGGAGTCCTCCCAAATTCTCTTTATGATATAAATATGGTTTTGATACCTAAAACAGGAAGAGACAAAACAGAGAAAGAAAATTATAGACCAATTTCTCTAATGAATATAGATGCAAAAATTTTAAATAAGATTTTAGCAAAATGAATACAACATCTTAACATGAGAATAATACATTATGATCAGGTAGGATTCATATCAGAAATGCAGGGCTACATGATTATCTCAACAGATGCAGAAAAAACTTTCGACAAAATACAACACCCATTACTATTAAAAACGCTGGAGAACATAGGAATAAAGGGAACTTTTCATAAAATAATAAGCAGTATCTACCTAAAACCTTTAGCAAGCATTATATGCAATGGAGATAAGCTAGATACATTTCCAATAAGATCAGAGGTGAAACAAGGATGTCCATTATCACTATTATTCAATGTGGTACTAGAAATGTTAGCTGTAGCAATTAGACAAGATAAAGAAATTGAAGGAATAAGAATAGGCAAAGAAGAAACAAAGTTATCACTCTTTGCAGAAGATATGATGATATACTTAGAGAATCCCAGAGATTCAAGTAAAAAAATACTTGAAATAATAAACAACTTTGGCAAAGTTCCAGGTTACAAAATAAACCCGCACAAATCTTCTGCATTCCTATATATTAGTAACAAGTCCAATGGCGAGAGAGAAGGAGAAATCCCATTTAAAGGTAGTGTAGACACTATAAAATATTTGGGAGTTTACCTGCCAAAACAAACCCAGGGACTGTATGAACACAATTACAAGACACTTTTTGCACAAATAAACTCAGATCTAAGTAAGTAAAAAAACATCAGTTGCTCATGGGTAGGCCAAGCCAATATAATAAAAATGACAATTCTACCTAAATTAATTTACTTATTTAGTGCCATACCAATTAAACTAACAGATAATTGTTTTCTAGAGCTGGATAAAATAATATCAAAATTCATCTGGAAGAACAAAAGGTCCAAAATATCAAAGGGACTAATGAAAAGAAGTGCTAGGGAAGGTGGCCTAGTGCCACCAGATCTCAAATTGTGTTATAAAGCAGCAGTTATCAAAACCACTTGGTACTGGCTAAGAAAAAGAAAGGTAGACAAGTGGAATATGCTAGGTACTCAAGACACCGTAGGCAATGTATATAGCAATCTCCTGTTTGATAAACCAAGGACCCCAGCTTCTGGGATAAGGACTCAGTGTTCGACAAAAATTGCTGGGAAAACTGTATAACAGTGTGGCAGAAACTAAGCATAGACCCATGCTTGACATCATACACAAGAATAAAGTCCAAATGGGTACACGATCTAGTAGGTACAAAGATTGATACCACAGACAAATTGGAGGAGCAAGGAATAGTGTATTTATCAGATTTATGGAGAAGGAAGAGTTTTTGACTAAAGAAGAGATAGAAAGCATTATGAAGTACAAGATGGATAATTTTGATTACATTAAACTGAAAAGTTTTTGCACAACCAAACCCAATGCAACCAAAATTCGGAGGGAAGTAATATATTGGGAAAGAATTTTTACAGCTAATCTCAGAAATAAAGGCCTCATTTCTAGAATATATAGAGAAATGAATCAAATGTACAACAATTCACATCATTCCCCAACTGATAAATGGTCAAAGGATATGAACAGGCAATTTTCAGAGGAAGAAATTAAAGATATCTATAATCTATACATCTACATATGAAAAACGCTCTAAATCACTTTTGATTAGAGAGATGCAAATCAAAACAACTCTGAGGTACCACATAACACCTATCAGATTGGCAAACATAACAGAACAGGAAGATGATAAATGTTAGAGAAGATGTGGGAGAGTTGGAACACTAATTCATTGTTGGTGGAACTATGAGCTCATCCAACCATTCTGGAGAGCAATTTGGAGCTATGCCCAAAGGGCTACAAAAATGTGCATACCCTTTGACCCAGCAATATCTCTTCTAGGACTGTATTCCTAAGAGATCATAAAAATGGGAAAGGGTCCCACATGTATAAAAATAGTTATAGCAGTTCTCTTTGTGGTGGCCAAAAACTGGAAATCAAGGGGATACCCATCAACTGGGGAATGGCTGAATAAATTATGGTATATGAATCTAATGGAATACTATTGTGCTATAAGAAATGATGAACAAGAAGACTTCAGAGAGGCCTGGAAAGACTTATATGATCTGATGCTGAGCGAAAGGAGCAGAACCAGGAGAACTTTGTGCACAACAACGACCACAGTGTGTGAGAGTTTTTTCTGGTAGACTTGGAACTTCATAGCAATGCAAGGACTTTAAAAAAAAAATTCCCAATGGTCCTCCAAGGCAAAATGCCTTCCACATCCAGAGAAAGAACTATGGAATTCAATCGCAGAATATAGCAGATCATTTTGTGTGTGTGTGTATTATGTTTTGGTTTGTTATATGATTTCTACCATTCATTTTAGTTCTTCTACACCACATGACTATAGTGAAATGTATTCAATAGGAATGTATGTGTAGATCCTATATAGAATTGTATGCCGTCTTGGGGAGGGAGCGGGGAGGTGGTGGGTAGGTAAGGGGGAAAAAAAATCTAAGTTTTATGGTAGTGATTGTAGCACACTAAAAATAAATAAAATTAATGTAAAAAAAGATATACCCTTGCGTGGGAATCTACAAATGAAATAAAAAGCAAAACATCTGATAATGCTTAAGTTGCCTTGCTTAAAAAGTATATACACATGCATACATATATACATACTCACACATATGTATATACACATATACATACATGTGTATATATACACACACACATACATACACACATTTCCCACAGAAGGAAGAAGCAGTATTTTGGACCTGGACCAGTACTACTCTGTACTTTATTCTGACCAAAGAGAGTAACTATTTGGTGAAATGAAAGTGAAAGGAACCCTGAGAGAAAGTGACCATGTCACTTTAGAGTTTTAAAAAGGCAAAGAAAGGATTACAGGGCATAATCAGATATGTACAATAGACTTCAGGGAAATACTTTTTTAAAACAAAAAAATTTTAAAAGAATAATGATAAAACCCTTCACTTCACTATAAAAAGTAAACAAGATGTACTAAACTGTGGTTTATGTTATTAGACTAAAATTTCAATTATGAGTCAAAATAATATAATCTTGGGCATCACAAGTTCTATGTCTGGAAGAAGATATGAAATAGTCCCAGTATTTTACACTGGTCAGACTACGTTTAAAGTATTGTGTTTAGTTCTGAGTATTAGATATTTAAGAGAGACACTAACAAAGTAGAAAATGACCAGGAGGAAGGGCATTTAAAACCTTGTCATATGAAGAAGAGTTGAAGAAACCCCAGAAGCTCTTAGTTTAGACATATCTGTTTCTAAATATTTGGATGAGTCTGAATCACAAAAGGCTTTATTTTTACAGATATGGAAACTGAGGTCCAGGAAAGAGGGCTGTCAGTTTAAGGAGACTAACTGATTTTAGTTTCATATGAAGGACTTCCTAACAGTTAAAGTTGTCTAAAAACATAATATGTTGTTTTATGAGGTTAGTTTCCTGGAACAAAGGCTGAATAGCATTTTCCCCTAAGATGTTGTTCTGGGGATTTATGTGCTGGGGAAAGGGATTTTTTTCCCCTGAGGCAAACAAATTTATTTTATTTGTAATGAATGTTATACATGCATAGTTTTTAAATGTAAAATTGCTTACTTTGCTTCCTATTTCTTTTTTTTAATTTGAGCATTAATTCTTTTCCTGTATCTTTTTTTTTTTTTTTTAGTATTTTATTTTCCCCCTGTTACATGTAAAAACAATTTTTAACATTCATTTTTAAAACTTTGAGTTCCAAATTCTTTCCCATTTGGGAAGGGAATTGTTCTAGAAAACCTTTAAGTTATCTTAAGGTTGTATGATTATATGCATTGGAGCTCTATGTTTGACTAATTCCATTCATTGATATATGATAAATGTCTGGAATATCTATGTGTAGGAAGAGCTTTTGTAATTTAATGCAGTGGGTACCTCTCCCACTCCTTCACCCATCTCCATGTAATGAAGTTCCTCCTTTTCTTCAAGGTCAAACACAGATGCCACTTCCTCCATGAATTCATCTTTGACATTCTTCCTGCTACCCCCAGCGAAATGAATCCTTCCCTCATAGTCTGGAATTATCCTGTGAATTTTTCCTTCCGTCCCTTGGATCATAGTTATTTGTGACCTTATCCTTCCTTCCATTACATTGTAAACTTCTTGAAAGTATAGGGTTTTTTGTGTACCTAATATCTATTATATTCCCTTAAACATAGTCAGTGTTCAGTATATGATTGCAATTTATTTGAATCAAGTTGTTGGACTTTTCAGATACTAGTTCTAAGACAAATTTTATGTCACTAAAATATAAGACTCCAGTAAAGGATGGTTCCATGTAAGGCATGCAGACGGCTTTAAGGTAAATAAATGTATGAAATTTATGACACAAGATTTGGAAGCATTTCTTTTTTCCCATATATGTGTAGTTGAAGTGGTAGCTACATACAAAAACATTTTAAAGTTTTGTTTAATTAGGGACCCTGGGATGTTTCCTTTATATTCCCTTGAAAACAATTTCCATGTGCCTGAGCTTGCTTCATACCATTTAGCTTCAGTAGACTTTAAAATTATACAAGCACATGGAGGAGAAACACGATTATATGTAATTGACTTTGCCAATGTAATTAAGGTTCAGGCCTTACATTAAGGCTTACAAATCTGTACACAATTAATTCTTTGTGATCTTCCTGGTTTGTTTTTACAGTATAGTACTTCCTGAGGCATTGGGTTTAAGAAATCAAAAAACCTAATGCTAAGGATGTTTAGGAAATTATATACTTCTCTGTTGACCTATTGACCTAGCTATTTACCTCCATAAGCCATTCTACCTCTTAGATTGGCTAGTTTAGGCAAAAGCTGGCATCCAGTAGTCAATATTTTGTTCTATACTCAGGCCTTAAAGTCAAATCAACAGTAAGTGTTTTCATGGACATTTGGAAAGGGATTGAACTTCCAGTTTCTACATAATCATGGCCACCATCATTATCCAAAAGCAGTCATTAAACCCCTTTCTGTGCAATTCACATTCTAAATACTTCGCAGAATGCATTGTTCACAATAGACATGTTTCTTCACTAGAAGTTGAGTCTATGTGGAATGTAAATTAATATGCAGTACAGCAAACACATCATTGGTAGCAAATTTATTTTTCCATTGGTAATCATTGCTGAAAGATTTTGTATTTTTAAAAGATACCAGAAGTCAAGGGAATTTTTACCATCTTCTGGTTGGGGGTCTCTAATGATGTTATGAGGGCTATTGATCATGGGTCCTCAATTTTCCTTTGCCTTAAACCCAATACTTTTAAACGATGTAAACTAACATTTTAAAATGACAAGATATTGGATCCCCTCCCCCTCTGCTGCATCTATCCAGGTTTAGACACAAGAAAATGACTCTGCCTTCTAAGAGATTTTTATGAAGATGGTCATCAGGAGGTAAAATGGGCTGCATCAAAAGATAGTGGGTTTCATTCTACTCAGTGGAGGTCTTCAAGTATAGACTAGGCTACATTGCCATTTTCAGATACATGGTCATGTCAATATATACTGAACTAGGTCTCTATTGAAGTCCTTTCCAGTTCTGAAATTCTGTAATTCAGTTATGCCCTCCATAGTTGTTCAAACATAGCTGTTCTGCAGTATGGGACCTCATGAAGCTGGCTTTCTTCCCAGGGTCTTGTGAAACCAGGAGCTATCTGTATCCCTGACTGACTTAGTTAAGAAAGAACTTTTCAGAGGCTAGTGCTTGCTGCTGATTGTACTTTAAAATTTGGCAACTCTGATCCTGTTCTTTGCTTTGGTGTGTCTATACTGAAGAGCCCTGGAATAACTTCACCAAGTAGTATTTACAATGATAAACCTAATGCCTACTTCAGTTTTGATTGGTCACTGAGACCTGTTTCCTCTCTCAGTTAATTAACTTATATTTTGAATGAATGGACCAATCAAATGTGATAGCACTTTGTAAAGTGCTTAGCACAGTACACAGCACATAGTAGAAACTTAATAAATGTTTGTTCTCCACCCCCTTTCCTACTCCCTGGCTTTTTTTTTTTTTTACCGTATTAGTCTTTTATTCTCAATCAATAGATAGATTTAGCTGCTCAGTAATGAATCCATTCTGATTTTCACTCAGGAAGTTAGAGGGGAGATGCCTTCATTTGTTCAACCTTCCTTCAATATTAGATACTTTGGGAAGCTGGCCTTGGTATCATGAAGACCTGGGCTCTAGTCCTGCCTCTCACACATACTAACTGTATGATCTTGGGTACCCCACCTAAGCCACCCTCAGTGCCTTAGGCCACTCAGTTTGGTGAATTGCCAATCTGCACCAGTGGGGGTGCTTCTGCATCAGGGGTCCCCCGCACTTAGGAATTTATAGCTAAAAAAAGAAACCATTTAAAGAAGGAGGGGAAAGCATGCTTGGTCTACCAACCCCAAATCCTCACCCCCACTTCTCAGACTCTAATGCAAATTAAATCCACAAATGAATTTCCAACCATCTCTAAGCCCATGTCAAAGGGAAAGCAAAGCTTCAATTTATACTACTCTTAGGAAAGAGATTTGGATTTAGAGTCAAAATACATGGTTTCCAATATTGGCTTCACTACTTACTTATGTCTGTGATCTTGGACAAACCTTATCATTTTTTTGAACTTCATCTCCCATAGATGTTAAATGAGGAAGTTAGAATAGATAGCCTCTAAGGTCCCTTTTAGCTCTAAATCCTATGATTCTGTGAACTAACTAAATTTCCCTTTGCATCTCTGTCTGTTTCTTTCCCTTTCTTCCAAATAAAGTGTTGTCAGTGGCAAAGGAGCCATCAGATTGTGTGACCTGTGTTTCTGCACTTAAAAATGACATTGGAAAAAGCTGACCAATCAAAATAAGTTGTAGTCTTCTGGCACCAATATTTGCTATTCTTTCCTAAACTTACAAATAGGCTGATGTAAAAGTGACAAACAGCATTTCCATCTCAGCCAAACTACTGCTGATTCAAAAGGAAATAAGAGGTGAAAACTGATTGATGGGCTCCCTTGCTCTTAAAATTTCATATTGCTATATTTAAAACATATATATATATTTACTTTCAGAAAATAGGGAAGCAAACCCCTGTTCAAGAGCAGTAATGTAAACAGTATCCCACCTACTCTCAGCAGGAATGGTTTGCACACCTGTCTTTCTTGGAAATGTTTCAAAGGTTGGTTTTTGTCCTGTTTATGTATGAACTCATTAGACGTTGGAAACATCTATCCTCTATCAACTTCACCATCTACTAGAGTTCAGCTTTTTAAAAAGTAGAGTGCTCCAAGCTGAGGTGGGGGCAAGTCAAACACCAAGCCTGAGGCTAAAGTAAGTATTTGACTAATTCTGGCTCTTTCTCAAAAGGAAATTACTGAGTTTCTCTGATAAAGACCTCATTTCTCAAATATATACAGAACTGAATCAAATTTATAAAAACAAGAGCCATTTCCCAAATGATAAAGGATCGTAGGATATGAACGGAAAGTTTTTAGACAAAGTAATCAAAGCTATCTATAGTCGTATGAAAAAATGCTCTAAATCACTATTGATTACAGAAATGCAAGTTAAAACAACTCTGAGGTACCACCTAATAGACTGGCTAATATGACAGAAAAAGGAAAATGACAAATGTGGGAAAATTGAGATACTCATGCATGATTGGTGGAATTGGTGGATCCAACATTCTGGAGAGTAATTTAGAACTATACCCAAAGGACTATAAAACTATGTATACCCTTTGACCCAGCAATACCACTACTAGGTCTGTATCCCAAAGAGATCAAAAACAGAAATGAAAAGGACCTAGATGTACAAAAATATTTATAGCAGCATTTTTAGTAGTGGTAAAGTATTGGAAATTGAGGGAATGCCCAGCAATTGGGAACTAGCTAAACAAGTTATTGTTTATGATTGTAGGGGAATACTATTGTGCTATAAGAAATGATGAGCAGGATGTTTTCTGAAAAACCTGGAAAGACTTACATGAACTGATCCAAAGTGAAGTGAGCAGAACCAGGTGACCATTGTGCACAGTAACAGCAGTATAGTATGATGATCAACTGTGAATGACTCAGCAATTCTCAGCAATACAATGATCCAAACAGTGCCAAAGGACATATGATGAAAAATGCTATCCAACTCCAGAGAAAGAACATAGTCTTCATGCAGATAGAAACATACTTTTAAAAAAATTTATTTTTCTTGATATTTTTTGTCTGTTTTTTTAAACGATTTTTAAAAATGATTTAAATGATTAATAGGGAAATATGTTTTGCATTACTGTACATGTATAACCTGTATCAAATTGATTGCCTTCTCAATGAGGGGAGAGAGGAAGGAGGAAGGGAGAGAATTTGGAACTCAAAATTTAAAAAAATGAATGGTAAATATTGTTTTTAATTGTAATCGGGAAAAATTTAAAAGTTTTAAATTTTAAAAAAAGGTAATTACTATCATCTTAGATGAAATACTATCTAAATGAATCATCTTCATCCTGAGTGGCCCTAGCAGAGAGGTTCTTAACCTTTTTAATAATTGTCTTTGGAAGTCTGGTGAAACCTATGGACTCATTCTGAAAATAATATTTCTAAATACATAAAATGCAATACCCAATATTACAAAGAAATTCAATAATACTGAAATAGTCATCAAGATATTTTAAAAAAGAAAAAATCAAGTTCATAGAGCTTATGTTAAGAATGCCTGCCTTAGGACCTCTTGACCAGTGGTAGAAGATTAGGTCATCATGAAATGATGGGTAGTACATGGGTAGTAAGTGTTCCTTCTGGAATGGTACTCTATAACCTCTTATAATAACCTGCATTATTGCCAGTTGGCTTCACCTCATAATGATGACCACTCCGGGTAGCTCACAAAAATCACAGAATCTTAGAATAAGAAAGGACTTGAGAAGTTATTTTGTCAAAGCTGTATTTTAATAAGAATCCCCTCTCCAACATACCCAGTAATCCAGGTTTTCCTTGAAGATCTCTAGTGAGGAGGAACCCACTCCCTCCCAAAGCTGCATCCAGGGCCATGGCTGCTTGTCCTGACCTATGTCTTGCCACTATACTCTGATGATCCTAGAAGAGAGAGGGAGGCTGATAATTCTGCCCAGCCCTGCCTCACTTAAATCCAGTTCACTTGCAAGTCAAGACATCACCCAACTGATGCCATTGGTCCTCTTTGACAGCTAATGATGAGCAACAATTCTATTTTTGAATAACTTTCATTGCTAAGAAGTTTCCCTTTACATTGAGCCTATATCTGCCTCTTTACAGCCTCCACCTATTGCTTCAAATTCTGCCCTTTGGGATCTCGAAGAAGAAGACTAATCCTTCTTCCACTTGATGGTCCCTGTCCAAGATGACAATTTCAGGAATGATGAAAAACAGGGTCCACTGGGGCACATATTTTAAGGTCACTCTAATATTTAACAGTATAATAGTGTAGTAGAATGAATTACTTAGTGCCTGTGGTTTAATTCTTATTAAAGTAGACTCAAGGTAGTTTACCTTGCAAATCCAATTTACTTGTAGAATATGCCTGGACCTTTCTGCTCAGTACTAAATCTGACAAGCAAATCTATAGTGTCTATAATGGAGAGGGAATAAGATGCTATTTTTGAAAAGAACTTCAGAGTTTTAGTTTTCATTGGACAAATAAATCAAGAAATAACCATGAAGAATAGTTATGCTTATGGAAAAATCAGAATGAAATTGTGTACTTTTCTGACTTTGTGGTGGAAAGTAAATAGAGATGTAGCAATAATCCTAAAGGATATAACATGGAAAGTCAGAAGGGAGGGAAGGATTTCATATTGAAATATGGAAAAATAGAGAAGGGAAAAATTATTCTGATAGATGCCTTTCCTCCCCTATCGTCTTTGGACTTTTTCTTTCTTCCTTTCAGGTTCTTTATTTGTTAAGATATTTAAGGGTTTCATAGGGAAAAAAATCACTCCATATTGGGATGATTGAGGTGGAAGTTTCTTTTTTCAACAATAATGAATGGAAACAAAGGGAAAACAATTCTCTGGCTATCTAGCAAAACTTTAATATTCTAATATTATAATGTCACGTGTTTTCATTATATATCCTGATATTTTCTTAATATTCCAAACATGCTTGCTTCTATTACATTATATCCTACTTTTTTTGTTTTGTTTTCAAGTGCTGTGAATTCAAAGCTAATGGCAAATTTGTCAAATATATAGGTAGAGCAAAATAAATAAAAGACTCTCTTCCCATAGGTTGTCTCTCTATACATATGTTAAGATTAATAGAGGATTCCTTGCAAAATACAGTCACAAAGATATATTGGTTTGATCATTCTTTGACAATCAGTATCAAACATGGTATAAAACAGGGAGACACAAACTCACCAAAGGTGTTAGCTACTCTCATAATCAATGTTTCTGTTTGTGGATAATAATTTGAGGATCTTCTCAATTAGATCCAAGACCACTTACTAGGAGAGAGGGGAGAGATGGATAAAGAACATATATATTGCATGAATTAACATGCAGTGAATAGTAAAACAAATTAATTTAGTCCAGTGATGTCAAACTCAAATGGAGACAGGAACTACTAAGCTATTCATGTTTGCTACACTGTGGGTTCCATATTGATAGATATTGACATTGTCTATGTTCTGTTGTATTTTTATTTATTTATTTTGTTAAATATTTCCTAATTACATTTTACCGCAGTACTCAGAAGAGTTGTAGGTAGTAAGCCTCATGTTTGACCCCTCTGATTTAGACTACCAGTGGATATATCTTAGATAGGCACTGAAAATAGCCAATAAGCTGGGTTGATAACTGAATAGGAGAAAAAGAAAAGGTTGAAGCCTGCTTAATGGCACCAAAGAACAGCTTTTTAATGTAGGTCCTTGATGAAGCAATATGGCTGCTGCAAAATGAGACCCCTGCCAAATGATGGACCAGTTCTTAGAGCATATGAGTTATTTGTGGGTTAAACAGGATTTTTAAAATAAAGGTAAACAATAAAACAATAATTCATATATTTCTTCCCCTCCTTTCTACTTCTTTCCTCCATCTTCAGTACTGGCTCCTTCTCCTCCACCACTCACAAACATAGACGTTTCCAATTAAGAAAATGCAACTGTTCTAAACACAAGCAGACATGATGAATGGATGAACCTAATTATGTACATATTCAAAATAAAAATGAGTACATCTGCATTCTCTGGGCTCTGAATGGCTTGTTTTTATTTCCCCTTCTTTTATCTAAACTGGAGAAATTCTCTAGACCTAATGCTTCAAAACAACTGCCCTGCCCCCAGCAGTGAAGAATGCCTCAAAGACAATGGAACCAAAATTGCCCATGTTCATGCCCTCCATATCCAGGTTTTGCCCTCTGTTGTATCAAATCGTTTTTCTTTGGGTTTAGGAAGAATAGTAAAGCCTTCACTAACTTCTTTCAATTTCCTCTCTTCTTTCTTGTCTTCAGCACTGTTCCCATAGTTCCCATCTGGATGGCACATTAAGGCTCTTTTCTGAGAGACGTTTCATCTGCGGAGGCATTCTTGTTCACACCTAGAATCTTACTGTAATCTCTCCTTACTCTCCTTAAGCTCCAACAGCATATTTTTCAGGAGCTGCTTTTTTGTTGTTGTTTTCTCTGACTGATGTATTTTTTCATTGCCCAGCATCGCTTCCTCATACTTTTCTGTATCTGTGTAACATCATGTTCTTCTCAGGTAGGCTTTGACGTATCATCCAGTTTCACTGTATTCACGCAGTTTACTGTCTGCTGGTTATAGTGGTTTCTATTTGTTTTTATATTGTTGGGTTCTAAGCTCAGGACCTCTGTGTATGTTGCATATGCTAGTTTGTAATTCCCTTCTTTAAATGCTTTGTTGCCCCCCAGACTCCACCCCCACCCCTGCTTTCATGGAGCAGGATAAACCTTCTCCTGGGCTGGGGCCATCCTGAGGGCCCATACAAAACAAAATAAAGCAAAACAAAAAAACTCCCACCACCAACAAAACAAAACTGCTTTCTTGAAACAGTCATCCTAATAAAGGCTGAGGCCTCTCACAGGCTGTATCTAACCATAAAATAGCAACAAACTGTGCCTTTGGATAATGATCCAACAATGCTGAGCACTCTGTTTTGAGGGTTTTTGAAGTGATAATGGACAGGGGGCACCAACCAGGCAAAAGATAATCTTCTAATACTTCCATTTTTCAAAATTTAGCTATTTTCTCATATTCTAGGACAGTCCTAGAATTCTTGAAATCAAGATATAGATGGATCTGTCTTCAAGCAGTTTTGGAGCTTTCTGGAAGCAATGACAGGCAGTCATAGAATTAAGATAGAAGTTCTAGCATTGGCCTTCTCAGAGGAGACCCCAGATAAAGGAGTTCTACAGCCTTACTAACTGCTAGGCATCTCTGAGCACTTCCCAGAAGCTCCTTAGCATCATTAATAAGGCAGCTTGGTTACCATATTTTTAGGGTTCACTTTGGTGGGTTTTGTGTAATAGGTGTAAGTTTCACTGTAATCTTTCTTGTTCCTTGTCCCTTAAGAGATTCTGCTTCTAACCTATTCTTCAACTTCACCTCCACCTCTAGAGCCTCCAATCTTCTTGTTTTTCCAAGTCCATTTCTCCTGCTTTCCTGGTGTTTGTCCTTCATTCTCAAAGAGGACCATGACATCAAGATGATGGCATGACTTGTAGTTCACATTGATTTGAGTAAGGGAGGGCTGTGCAAGGTCACCAACCTTACTTTCTCTTCTAGAGTCATCTGAATCTGAATAGATCTCTTTAAGTAGTTACATGGCCCCTTTAATAAAAAAAAAACTATTAGGAGATTATCTTTTGTCTGGTTGGTGCTCCTGTCCATCATTACTTCACCATTCCTAACTTTCCTCAAAGAAATATCTAGCTATATATTGAGTTCAAGAATTCTTATCCGTATGGTTAACCAGTTCAACAATATACTGTCCTCTCTCCTGGAATGACTTATTCTCTTGTCCTAACAACCATTCAACTAATTGTCAACCTTCTCTAATCATCCCCTTCACTATTCTATTCCTTGAGTAACTTAAAGAAGTCTATTCATTGAGTGAATGTATCTCACCAAAGTGAGAATGTGCTAGGACCTTAACCTGAAAGGGCGAGGGTCTCACGTTGCATCCTGGGCCATCTCCAGTCATCCTGATGAATATCAGGCCACTGGACCCAGATGGCTCAGGAGAAGAAAGTGAGGATGGTGACCTTGCACATCCCTCCTTCACTCAAATCAAAGTCAACGGCAAGTCATGTCATCATCTTGATGTCATGGTCCTCTTCAAGAACGAAGGACAAATACAACCTGTAAGTGAGTAGCAGCTCCTCTCTTTTCCTCTCCTTTGGTGTTCTGCCCAAGGAAAGGTCAACTCCATGGTCAAAAGATGCCTTTTTTTCTTTGGGTTTACTGGCGACAAAGATCAAGCCTTAAACCCAATTTACTCTGGAGCTCATGTATTGGACAACAGTTTCCAGCCCACCTAGCACAGACTGTTTCTCTTTTACCCAGGAACCCTGAGAATCTTCTCCTCCTAGTTTTTTTTTTCTTTTTTTGGTTAAAGGGGTCATCCCTTGAGTAACTGCTTAAAGAAGCCTATTCATTGAATAGGTGTATCTTACTCAAAGTGAGAATGTGATAAGACTGAAAGGGCCAGGATCTCACATTGCATCCTGGGCCATCTCCAGTCTTCCTGATGAATATCAGGCCACTGGACCCAGATGGTTCTGGAGAAGAAAGTGAGGTTGGTGACCTTGTACAGCCCCCCATCCCCCACTCAAATCAAAGTCAACTGCAAGTCATGTCATTATCTTAATGTCATGGACCTCTTCAAGAACAAAGGACAAACACAACCACAACAACAACCACCTTGAGCTGCTGAACTAGAGGAAGTGATAAACCTGAAAATTGGGTCCACGGCAATTTAGTATTATCTAATTCCAACTGAGTCCTCACTGCTATATGGAAATCCTTTTATCTCTCTCTATTTTATTCTCTGTTAGGCTCCTTAAAGAACTTGTTCTGAATTTTTTCCTTTGTCTTCAAATGCCTTATTTACCACCCCACCCCTACTTCTCCATCTCTAAATTGATAATATTGAGGCTGTCCCATCTTAGCTTCACTACCTAAAGGAAGCTTAGAGCTTTGGGCTCTAGCCCAAAGGATAGAGTGCTGAAGACTCTGAATTCATATTCAGACTCAGACACTTCCTAGTAGTGTGACCCTGAGCAAGTCACTTAATCTCTGTCTACCTTAGTTCCCTCAACTGTAAATAATAATAGCACCTACCTCATAGGGTTGAAATAAGATAATGTTTGTAAAAAGCTTAACATGGTATCTCTGCACATGTAGTAGGTGATTTAATAAATGCTTGTTCCCTTCCCCCTTTAGCTCTCTCAAATCCTCTATTCTTGTTTCTCAAAAACCCTCAACACTATCACTTGTTTTCTTCTCCTTTGTTCTGGTCTTAGAGAATGAGATGATACTTCTTGCTAAGGCTAGCCACTTCACTTAGTTGACAGCACCTCCCTTCTCCTCTTTAAGAATGCCCCATTGAGCTAGAGGGAATATGGGAAAACTGGGACCCAAATGCATTGTTGGCAAAGCTGTCAACTGAGACCACCATTCTGGAGGGCAGTTTGGAACTATGATCAAAGGGTTATAAAACCATGCATACCCTTCAACCTAGCAATATCATTACTATGTCTATATCTCAAAGAAATGAATAAAAGGGGGGGGGGGTTAGGGAGGAGAACCTATTTGTATTTTATAGTATTTTTACTTTTATAGTAGCTCTTTTTGTTGTAGGATTTGGAAACTGAGGGGATTCTTATCAATTGGGGAATAGATGAACAAGTTGTGGTATATGGCTCTACTGGGATACTGTTATGCTATAAGAAATGAAAAGCAGGTAGATTTCAGAAAAACTTGGACTTACATGAACATCAAAGTGAAGTGAGCAGAACCAGGAGAACATTGTACACATCATATGATGATCAGTTGTGAATGACTTAGCTATTCTCAGCAATACAATGATCCAAGACAATTCCAAAGGACTCATGATGAAAGATGCTATTTACCTCCAGAGAAAGAATTGATGGAGTCTGAATGAAGATAGAAGCATATTATTTTCCATTTTTTTGGTGTGCTTTTTTGTCTGTCTTTTTTCACAACATAACTAATATGGAAATATGTTTTGCATGATTGCTCATGTATAACCTATATCTAATTACTTATTGTATCAGAGAGGGGAGAGGGGAAGGAAAGAAGGAGAAAATTTGTAACTCAAAATTTTTTAAAATGAATGTTCAATGCCCTAAGACCTTATAGACACTTATCCAAACACGTATGGCCCTGGGCAACTCGTTTAATCCCAATTGCCTCCAAAAAATATTAATGTTGGAAATTGTTTTAACATGTAATTAGGAAAAATTATTATTCAAAAGAAAATAAAATAATGCCTCATTAAATATTTCTTCTCTCTCTTATTATCAATCCCTTCCCCAACCTACTGGATCCTTCCTTGTGGCCTACAAACATGCTCAGCTCTACCTCAACCTTTGAACACTTTTACCTGTCTCTATGAAGTGTAAGGTGTTCTGTCTCTTCTGACTGCTCTCCTAGAAAAAGTTGTCTACACCCATTGCATTTATTTCCTCACTAACCACTTGCTTCTTTGGAACTCGGTCCTGTGACTACAAATTCAGCATCCTTTCTGTTGTATACTATACCACCAAAACAGTCCTGTCTTCCCTCAAGGCATAGCTCAGGTGAAACTGATGAGGCCTTCCTTGATTCACACCCTCTCCCCCATTTGTTAGTGTTCTTTCCCCCCTTGAACTATCTTATATTGAATTACTCATGGAAAATCACTCACTTGTCTTATACCGCCCTCCTCTCTGATCTCCCAATAAAAGTAAGTACCTTCACAGCAGTTTTAGTCTTGATCTCTCCAAGATCTAATTGGGCCATACAGATAGGAGGCACTTAATAAATGTTTGCTGAATTAGCATAAATTTAATTTTTGGCACACTCCAGTGAAAAATAATAGATGATTAAAGACAGATGAGTCATTTTATACCCCACAAAACAAGAGCACACAAGCAAAAATAATTAAAGGCCAAAGAAAACTCAAGGACAAGATCAAAATGAAAATATTTTTATAAAGGAGGCAGTAAAATACAGTGGCAAAACTATTGGCTCAGGAGTAGGAGGGCTTGGGTTCAAATTCAGTCTTTGATCATTACTACCTAGACAAATCTCTTAACCTCTAGGCTTCTGTTTCCTCATCTGTTAAATAAGGGTATTAAACTAGATGGTGTCTGAGGACCCTTAATTTTAGTTATACATATATATATAAATTTAGTTATATATTTAAATATATATATATTATTATATATCCTATGAGCTATGGTATGAAGGCTGGTAGGCACATAATTCATAAAATGCTAGGGTATTTTTTTTTCAGGTATAGAGTCTATGGTGTCAACTCTAGAGTCTCTCTGAGAGGCAAAATTAACCATAAACAGGGTCGCAAGTCTTGGGGAGCCACCCTGAAATATAAGTTCAACAGTACCTCAGGATCTTTGGACTTCCGTGTTCTAGCACCTTTGAGTCTTACGCAGGTGATTATATTTAAAATCAATGTTATGGCTGTCTTTTGTTTTAGTTTGCTTTTATTTCCCCATATCCTACCTACTTAATCTACCTAGAGAGCCACACATTATAGTAAACATTTTTTTAAAAGACAAAGAAAAGTTTAGCAAAATATCAATCAAACCTGACAATACCTATAGTATTCTACCTTAAAGATATATGTGTGTGTGTATGTACACATATACATACACACACACACACACATATATATATATATATACACATACATACATATATATGTAAAGAGAGAGAGGGAGATATTGTTTATTCATTTCAGTCATGTCCAACTCTTTGTGACCCCATTTGGGGTTTTCTTGATAAAGACACTTGAGTGGTTTTCCATTTCTTTCTCCAGTTCATCTTATAGGTAAAGAAACTGAGACTGACAGACATTCAATGACTTGCCCAAGGTCACACAGCTAGTAAGTATCTGAGGCCAGATTTTAATTTAGGTCCTCCTGATTCCATACACACATAGGCTATTTTCTTGGATATATGTATATTTATGTATACATATATATGCATGTGTTAACATATGTGTATGTGTGTGTGTAATACACACACAAACTAGTTGGTATAGTGGACAGAGCGTTAGACCTAGAGCCAAGAACACCTGAATTCAAATCTGGCCTCAGGCACTTAGTAAGTCACTTAATGTCTGTCAGCCTCAATTTCCTTATCAGGAAAAGGTGGAAAATAATAGCACCTACCTCCCAGGGTTGCTGTGAGAACCAAATAGGTTAATATTTGTAAAGTACTTTGCAAACCTTAAAGCCCAATATAAATTTGAGCTATCATTATTACTATCATCATTATCTTCGTTCATTGTGCTCTCCCCTTCATAAGTGATTTTGATGATTGTGGTTTTGTTTGTTAAAAACAGCAATCAGAAAACCTCCCAAACCCCTGAAGAAGAATGACAACCCAAAGGCTCCCTTTAATAATACTTCTTTGTCATTGGCATAAATCAAATTCCTAGTGTTCTCATGTGCCTTGTTAATATAAAACACTTACCATGACTCTTTTAATTGTCTGGCACCAAGCACACATTTTAAAAACAAACCAAGGGGAAAAAATCCCAAAAACAGTCAAGGAAATAAAGGATATTCTTGGCTTCTTGAACAGTCATAAGAAAAATAATGAAAACGATTTGCTTTAGCTTATGTCAGTTAAAAAGGCATACTTTCCAATGGAAAAGAGAATGCCAAGAAGAGTTCCTGAAATGAGCACTGTTATTTTGTTCTGGGCTTCATGGAAAGTACAGGATGACCAAAGGAAATGCCCACTCGGAAACACTCCCCGTGTTGGTGGTAGGCAATGCAATGGCTCTTGGCTCTCAGACATGTCAGTTCAGATCAAAGACTCCATCACTCCTCTGTCTGCAAAAGGAGTGAGAAACTTTAACTGGGAAAAATTGTTCAGAGCTAATTCTTGGTCTGGGCAGTGTTTGCTCTGAAAACAATGAAGATGAAAAAGGAGCTTTCAGAAATGTTCTAGTTCAGGATACGGATTCACCTAAATTTAACTTGGGCTGGGGGAGTAAAGTGTGAAACCCAGAAGCCAGGTTACTGCTGACAGCTACTAAAATGAGTGCTGGCAAGAACCAGAGGGAGGTCCTCTCCTCTCTGTGCAGAGGGGCACATGTATTTACAAAAGGCAGAACATTCCTTCAAGCAGAAAATCGGTATTGCCTTCATCATCATCATTGCTTGTTAAGAGAAAAAAGTTAGAAAAAAGAGAACACTACAAAAGATCTAAGGCCATTTCTGGGTCTGATCTGCCTTCAGAAGTCAAGGGTGAGTGAGTCATTCAAGGTGTGGATTCCTAAGAATTCAAAAGACTGATGATGAAACAAATTTCCCAGTTCTTGGATGAAAGGTGATGAATTGGAAATGATCAGATATGTTTTATGTATTAATTTGTTTACTTTGCCTGTAATTATTTGTTATGAGGGGCACCGTCTGCTTAAGGGAGAAATGTGGGTTAATTGGCAATTATACATATGAAGAAAGAGAGCACCAATGAAAGAAGAGGTGAAGATCCAGAGTAGATAGAAAGCTGGCCTCAGAGCCTGGATGTCTGGGTTCAGGCCCTGCCTCTGACCTGTAGTATCTGTGTAACCCTGTACAAATCATTTATTTTCTCAGTGCTCTAGGCAGCTCCATCAGTCAACAAGCATTTTAAGCATTGACTATATGCCAGGCACTGTCTCAAAGATTTCACACCTAATGAAGGTGACAACGTGAATAAGTGAATGGATGGATGGATGGATGGATGGATGGATGGATGGATGGATGGATGGGTATTTATTAAGTGCTTACTATGAGCAAAATTCTCAGCTAAGTACTAGGGATACAAGTAGTAAAGGAAGACAGCCCTATTCTCAAAGAGACACATTCTAATAGGCACAAAACACACACAGGAAGACTCAAGCTACAAGTCAGATAGTGAGGTCTCAATGGTCTTAAGGGTGCTGTAGTAATGCATAAGATAATGAATCTTCTTTACTTTCAACTGATAAAAATCAGTATCCATTTATAGGATAGAACCATTTGAGAGTGCTAAGGACTTTGGTGATAAGAAATTTCTTTCCCAAAATGAGGTTGCAGCACTTGCAGAAGTAGGTCCTATGTTCCATACACATAGATGTTTCTTGGGATGATGGAAGGGGGTGAACTGGAAGCAGGATCTGGAGTCTGGGGGATGCTGCCTCTCCTGGAGCTCTTGGGCTTATGAGTTGATTGGCAATTGGTGGTGGCAATGGTGGTGAAGAAGGGAGGTCCTTCTCCATAGTTCTTGCCCTCCTCAGTGATGGCTGTAGGGCTGGAAGCCAGGCCAACAGTCCAGGGTGGTGGCAGAGAGGAAGTACTTTTATTCCCAGTGTTCTTGGGTTCAGGGGCCTTGGCTATATTCATCTGGGTCAGAGGGGATGTGGTGATTGAAGCCATAGCAGTGATTTTTCTTGCCTGGCACACTACCTTCAGGGTGCAGTTACTTTAGCTACATGCAAACAACTATGTAAATTAAAGATATAGACAAAGAAAGGGACCAGATTGTAAAGGGCTTTAAACGCCAAATACGTGGTTTTGGTTTTGATCCTGGAGGTAATAGGGAGCCACTGGAGGTTATTGAGGGGGGTCTTGGTGGAGAACTGTCCAGACCTTCACCTTCACCTTTGAAAGCTGAGTAGAAGATGGATTAGCATGAGGAGAATTTTGAGGCCAGAAGACCAATCAGAAGGCTGTTCTAGTAGTCCAGGAGAGAAGTGATGAGGGATTGTACAAAGTGGTGCTGATTGTGTGAGAGATGTTGTGGTAAACATGCCAAGATTTGAGGAGGCATGACGAATTTTGGAATAGCTGCTGCAATGAGAAATGAAATCAGTTAGGGAGGTATAAATGGAGTGCCCTGCTACACAGAGAGACTAATCAAAATGAGATAACAAATTTGAAGTGGACTCAATAAGAATGGTTTTGCAGTTTTTTCTCCATCTCCATTTGGTAGCACATGAATAGGAATGAAGGAGGTATATGATGGGAGTAATTCAAGGTTGGGTCTTGGCAAGGGATAGGGACAGGATAAGGGGAAATGGGATTTGTGTGTTGAGATCAAAGTAGAGTTGATCATCAGGTAGCTGAGATATAGAAAAGAAGAGTGTATAACTTGTGTATGGGATTATGTCCTGGGAAAGAACTGAGGAATGGAAGAATTGGAGGGCTGGGTGAGTATGAAGAAAAGTGTTAGAGGTGTTAAGGCACAGGAGAAGATGCAATGATAAGTTGCAGAGAAGAGACCTACCTTTTTGATAGAGGGAGTTCCCTTTCCTGGGAGTTTTTTTTTACCAATGAAATCACAAATGCTAAAGAAAACAATTAGGACTCCAGAAGGATATTCAAATAGAACAATTGAAAAATTTTATATAAACTTTATATATGTCCTTAACAAGCAAACTATTTTAACAGAGGTTCACATTTTCTTAATCCTTTCTCATTCTTTATGTAGTAAAATGTTTGTGATTACTGATCATTAAGTCACAATAAAAAAGAAAATTTCTAAAAAGTTGAGTGTCCCAAAGAACTCATTGTCTGAACTGCCTATTTGGCATCCTATTTGGATTTGGTTTTGTAGGTATTTATGTTCAATTTAAAGTCCTTCCCTGATGTCTTCTTGAGGTGTGGAGATGACCCCATGTCCTTGGAAGACTATGTTTTCTGGCAAGTTGTTACTAAGCTAGAAAGGTTTCAACTACCCTCTCAGTGCCTACTATCCTCTGAGGGCCAGCCTAATGCTTTCAAGTGTGAAAAGTTTTTTGTACACCTTATCTTGTTTGATCCTCACAACAACCACGTAAAGTATGTGCTAATTATTATTATTGTCATGTTAAAATGAAGAAACTGAAGCTGAGATTAAGTGACTTGCTGAAGGTCACATAGCCAGTATGTGTCTAAAGTGGGATGTGAACCCAGATTTTTCTGATTTCCCTCCAACACTCTACCCATTATGCCCTGATGCCTACTTGCCTATGATACTTTAACTTGACCAGAACAATCTATGAAATGGACTAGTATATAAAATGGACCCCAAGTCTTGTGTGACTCTACTTTTTCCACCATGAGAGTGGCAGTGATAGAAAAGATGGAAAAGGGTGATAAAAGTCAGTTCTTGGACCATCTACAAACATTATATTGGCTGTTGGTACACAATTTAAGTTCAGTGATCAACAACTTGGCATGGTACCAGGGGAGCTGAACATGACCATAGTTTTTAATAGTCAGATCATATTATGATTTGCAACTTGATGATATGGAGATTTTCATTACAAACTAGAAGATAATAAAGAATTCACAGCTAAATGGAAAGACGGCTCACCGACTTCTCAGCACTGTGAATAATAACACTGGAGGAGCATTATGTTCTTAGTAGTTACATTTCATGGGATACTTGGTGATGTTGGCAAGCAGTCCTCATAATGATCATAAGGACAGAGATGCTCATGGATATAACTGTAGATTAAACACCATCAGCTTCTGTAGAAGATGAAATAGAAAGCTTCTATGAAGAGAGTGGTAAGATCTTTCAAACTTCATCTTGACAGTCATCAAAATCAACGCAAAACGGGCTTGGGGAGGATGGTAAAAATTACTTAGGAAATGACAGTTTAGAATCAAGAGACGGAGGAAGCCAAAGGCTTGCACTATGGATTAATCAAAAGTCTCATACCTGGTTATCACGCAAATCTTATTAAAGAAGAAAATTGGAAGGCACTTTATATAACCAGCACTGAACAATGTATATTTTTCTAAAGTGAAATTGACTATATTTGAACAGGGAAAAACATACTACTTGTCAGTGCTCAAGTTGCGTCTTTCCCCAGCATCTGCTCCCACTGTCCTTTGTTATTTTCAGAATCAGTTAGTTCTCCTAAATAGAACTGCTAACTTGAAATACCTCTTTGTTGTTTACTAGCTGAGGTGACATTAGGTAAATCAACTGCTGAGTCTCAGTTTTCTTATCTTCAAAATGGGGATGTTAACGCTTATTCAGAAAAAGGGAGTATGGCATGGAGATGGAGAGGAGACCTGCAATCAGAAAGGCTCAAATTCAAATTCTTTATCTGACACATACTGTTTGATCACCAGCAAGCCACTTAACCCCCGAGAGGTTAAGACAACCTTTTAATACCTTAAGTTCCTGGAATGTGCTGATCTTTATTGATAGAGGAATTTCCTCACTGAGAGCTTCCTATACCAAAGAAACCACAGGGCTGGTTAGAACTAAACAAAACAAAAAATCCAACTTGTCCTACATTCATAAGATCACTTCATATAACGGATATGGAAGTGCTTTATGACCAAGTGCTGTTTAATCCAATAAAGTTGATTTATGATTTCAAAAAGCATTTTAAATAACTGTTAGAACACAGAGTCTTTTATTCAGAGAGAAAGTACTATTTTACTTTTTTTGTTGTTGTCCAGACCAGTGATATCATTGGTGAGAAAAGCTCTTGGAGATGGAACACCGCCCCCCTTTCTCTCTGTCTCTCTCTGTCTCTTTCTCTTTGTCTCTCTCTGTCTCTGTCTCTCTCTTTCTCTCTCTCTCTGTCTCTCCCTCTTTCTTTGTCTCTGTCTCTGTCTCTTTCTCTCTGTGTGTCTCTCCCTCTGTCTCTCTGTCTCTCTCTCTCTGTCTCTGTCTGTCTGTCTCTCTCTTTCTCCCCACTGATGCAGAGATTGTCAGTAATCTGCAGCCTTGGAGCACTACTAGGAGGATTGAGATATTAAGTGACTAAGCCAGACAATACATGTCAAAGGTAGGACTGGATCTTTCTGGTTCTATCACCTACACCAGAGGAACTTTTGGGTCTCAGGAACCTTAATACTCTTAAAAATTATTGAGGACCCTCCCTCAAAGAGCTTTGGCTTATGCAGGTTATATCTATCAACATTTACTATATTAAAAATTAAACCCTCTTACTATTATAAAAATAGTTTTGACCTTGTGGCCCAGCTGAAAGGCTCCCAGAGACCCCCTGGGGTGCCCAACCACACTGGGAGAATCACCACATTACAGCATGGTGTTTCCTCATAGTTTACCTACAGTTGATAGATAGATTGTCAAATGTGTGCTTTAAATGCATGTTGTATAAAAAAGATCTTTGAATGTATTGGAGTATCCATGGGATACAAAAATATACAATATCAATAAGATTCTTTTTTAAAAAAAATAAAGATCTGAGAAGTTTCAAAGTTTCTATTAAATTTACTGATCTAAGGTTTTGTCAGTTTTTTCTTTCAGCTATGTTTCTGCACACATGCTGTTTCTTGAGAAACTGTGTTCTATTTTAAGTTCTAGCATTCAGGTTTTTTTAAAGGTGGGAATTTGAGAAATTTAATTATACTTGTCTCCAAGTATACAAGGGCAGATGATCCAGATTAGGAGATTTTAGCCCCTTGCTTCCCCAAATAGTTGTTTCTGCTCCCCATGAGCAGAGATTCACCAACCCTCTTGAGAGAGAGTAAAGAAAGTTGTGAAAGTAAGGATCTGCAACTGCTGTCTAGATGTGAGGGGAATTGCCTCTAAGAATGAAACTTTTGAATCTTTGATGCTATGATTATCTAATTTTACAATTAAGAAAACTGAGGCAAACAGAGGTTCAGTGACTCACAACTGGAGTCACTTGCGTATGTTGAGTAGGGGATGGGGTGATACGATTTGATCTGCATTTTAGGAAAATTATTTTTGCAACTATGCGTAAGATGGTTTGAAGTAGAGAGAGAAAGGGAAACAGAAAACTCCTGCAAAATGGAAGATTTATGAAAAGGAATGACCAAGAATCACACAGTATAAGAAGGCATAAATAGGTTATGACCTATAATGGTGGTAGAAGGAGGAACTCACAATGATGAAATAATGAATCTATGCATCCTATAACACATACATTGGCATCAGGACCCTAGGCAGGGCACTTAATCTTTTAGTGTCCCAGGGAACTCTTTAAGACCAGAAAGTGTCTACCTTCATTGTAAGAAGTTCCTAAGCAGGAACCATACCTCCCCCCATGATGAAATCTTGGCTCTAACAACAAAAAAAGAGGGATTATAGTATTAAATGAAAACTAATATAAATATATTCAATCATGTTTCTAAAGAATATTTTTGCTCAATTACATGTAAAAACAACTTTGAACATTCATTTTCTTTAAATTTTGAGTTTCAAATTCTCTCTCCCTCTCTCCCCTCCCCTCCCCTCTCCCTGAGAGATTAAGCAATCTGATATGGGTTATATACATATAATCATGTAAAACATATTTCTATATTAGCCATATTGTGAAAGAACACACAGACCTACCCCCCTATCCCCCCCACAAGTGAAAAATAGTGTGCTTTGATCTGCATTCAGACTCCATGAATTCTTTCTCTGGAAGGGAATAGCATTTTTTTTATCATGAGTCCTTTGTCATTGCCTTGGATCATCTTGCCATCTTACTATTACTATGTACAATGTTTTCCTGGTTCTGCTCACTTCACTTTCCATCAGTTCACTTAAGCCTTTCCAGGTTTTTCTAAAATCATTTTGCTCATCACTTCTTATAGCCCAATAGCATTCCATTACAATCCTATACTACAACTTGTTTAGCTATTCTCCAATTGATGGGCATCCTTTCAATTTCCAATTCTTTGCCAGCACAAAAAGGGTATCTATAAATATTTTTGCACAAATAGGTCCTTTTCTTTTTAAAAAAATCTTTTTGGGATACAGACCTAGTAGTGGTAGTGGGTCAAAGGATATGTACAGATTTATAACTCTTAGGGCGTAGTTCCAAATTGTTCTCCAGAATGGTTGAATCAATTCACAACTCCACCAACAATGCATTAGTGTCCCAATTTTCCCACATCCCCTGAAAAATTTATCATTTCCCTTTTCTGTCATATTAGCCAAACTATATATCAGGTCTTTAGCAACACAAAATAATTTCTATATACACATGTGCATTTTGGTCTGATCAATAATCTAGAACATGCAAACCATCTGCCAAGTTTTAGTAGCACTAGTGCTGACAACTTCTGATACAACTGTCTCCCTGCTGACTTGGAGAAATGGGCTGCTGCTATTGAACAGTACCCATCTTGCTGCCCTCTCTTCTCCCCTCGCTTCTAATGAGATTCAACATGGTACCACCTCCTGTAGTCTTCTATGTGACCTACAACTAAGAGATGCTAGTCTGCCCTCCCTCTTTGAAAGATTGGTATTTGATTTCCAGTGCCACCTCCACACATTCTCAGTAGTCCCAGAACAAGGATCTGAACCTGAGCAAAACACTTTTGAAAGTTACCAACCCCTAATTTGAGGACTTCAGCCACATCACATCCTTTCCTTTCAACTGCATGACAAGAAATCAGATCCTATCTGGAGAGCTGCTCCTAATATTTTCCTTTTTCTCTTTTTCTATAAATACTGGGCTTCTAAATCAGATACATGCTTTTGTCCTTTCTAACCCAGCTGGGTTTGCAAATTTCCCTCTGTTACCCCATCGTTTTCATGCCAGTCAGTCGAGAAGGCCACAGGCAGGCTCCCTTTGCTCTCAGCTTAGAGATGTTTATTTTTAATCATTGCCAGGGCCATGTCAACCCTACTGTGTGGAAACCAGACGCATCAAAGCAGCATTACAAATATTTACGTCAGTTTTCAAACTTAATTCCTTGGTGTGGAGGAGAAGCCATGCAGTTATGGAATGTTTTCTTTTCATGAGCACAGAATTTGTATTATAATAGCTTTTTATTCTGGCTGTGGTTAAAGATGCCTCCCTGTTTTTCCAGCCAAACAACAAATACCTCCTTTGACTTCCTAAATAAGAAGATAATTGTGATCCCTAAAAATGGCATGATCATGCACTCTATTTCTAAAACATTTGTACACATTGGTTAGTACATTCAGCACCTGTCAATGTAAAAGAACGCATTGAAGTGAATGTCTATCTGCCCAACATTCCACTCCTATATCCCAAAGATCAGTCTGGCAGTCCGGCACCAGTAAGGTAAAGGTATAACAGAGGCGGGTGGAGGAGTGACAGGGGACTTGCTTAACTCTGGGTCATTATCCCCGTCTCAAAACATTCCATGGAAACCAGGTCAGTTAAGAGACTGAATGAATCCAAAGCAAAATCACACTTGCCAGTTGCCAGTCAATCAGCAAGTATTTATTAAACACTTACTTCGTGCCAGGCACTGTGCTGAGCACTGGGGATACAAGGAAATACAAAATTAGCCCCTACTTTAAAGGAGCTTATGGCAGTTAAGTGGCACAGTGGGTAAAGTTTTAGGCCTGGAATCACAAAGACTCATTTTCATGAGTTCAAATCTGGAGAAGGAAATGGCAAACCAGTCCAGTATCTTTGCAAGAAAATCCCAAATGGGGTCACAGAGAGTTAGACGCAACTGAGCAAGAATTTAGGAAGGAGGAGATAGCATGTACATAAATGGGAACCTACAAGATACATACAAAATAAAGGGATAGTAACTTTAGAAGGGAAAAGAAACTAGCAGGTAGGGGGAACCAGGAAAGTCTTCCTACAAAAGGTATAAATTGAGCTGAGTCTTGAAGGAAACCAGGTCAACTCAAAGAGGTAAGATAGGGAGCATTCAAGGCATGAGGGAATTGTCAGGAATGGAGATGGGAGATAAAGTGATGTGTTGCATCAGATTTAGGAGTTAGACTTAGAAAGAAGTTCAGAGATAATTTAACCTAGCCACCTCATTTCACACTTGAAAGAGACTGAAAGCAACCAAAAGAAGTTGTTACTTGTCCAAGGTCATACAGCTCATAAATGGCATCATTGGGAATTGAACCTGTCTCCTGGTTTCAAATTCATTGCTCTTTCTATTATACTATACTGCCAGATTTGTTCTAAGTAGAGCAAGCCTCAGTTCCCAAACCAACCCAATCTCTTTTTTCACCAATTACTACAGATAGCTTTCTCAAGGTTATTCTGAACCATAATAGAAGCCTTCAGATTGCCCTAGTTCCGGACCAATTTCTAAAGCCGAAATGAGGGAAGGGAACAAATTCTGAGAATTCCTTCCTATCTTCCAATAAACTCTTGAAAGACAGGACAGAATTATCAGTTGCCAGAAGGAGGAAGTTAAGATATAGTAAAGGTTATGAAGAGACTGCATGCCAGACCTAGAATTTTTTAAATTACTGTTTCTTTTTCATGAAGTTTTTTTTTCCCTGACAAATTGGAGAAGAGATTGCCTTGAACTCCTAAAGACAAGCAATCTGAACATGAAGTATTCCTTCTTCACTTAACACTACAAAAAAATATGCTTTACTTATTGTGGTATTCATCCAACAAGATTAAATTCTGCAGAGCTAAATGTAAATATGATATTAAGGTTCAAAAAATCAACTGCAAGAATATAGGATGGGAAGAGTTCTGACTTAGTAGTTTATGTAGAAAAGACTTGCGTTTTTAGTTAATATAAGCTCATTATGAATTGATAGATTAAGAGCATTGGATTAAATGTCAGGACAACTAGGTTAAAGTTTCAATTCTGAACACTACTAGTTTTGAGACCTTGAGCAAAGTTCTTAAACTTTCCTGAACCTTAGTTTCCTCATAAGTAAATTGAAGGATTTGACCCAGATGACTTGTTAGGTACCTCTCAGCTCTTGACATTCTATAGATTTATGACTAAACAATATAATATGGTTACTCTTTCTCTCAATAAACTAATGCAAATTGAAGACACATGAATGGAAATATAATTATTAGATCAAGAGAGGCAATAGTCCTACTGCACATTTTATAGGTCATACTATATTAGAATTATTTTGTCCATTTCCAGAAGTCTCTATTTTAAAAGGACATTAAAACATCAGAGTATATTCAAAGGAGGGCGCTGAGGATACCTAAAACCACATCTCCAGGTAGCCCCCTGCTCCGGGCTATTTCCTGATGAATTTTGGGTAAAATACTTGGGCAGTAGATACCAAAAATACATGTTCTTTTAAGAACTGACCACTCCTTAACTACTCCCTAATTCCACCCCAAAACACCTAGTTAGCATATTTGGCACATGTTTCACTATAAAATATCCTATATAAACTTTACCTGTACCCCTCTAAGATTGCAGGTTCCCTAAGAACACTTTCCCGCTGAAAAGCATAATAAATCTTTAAGTTGACCTCAACAATACTTGAATCCTTGAATTTCTTCCAGGCAACCTGCCCCTGGTACCCTGGTCTTTGTGGGGGTCTCACTCTTCCAACCCTCATCAAAAAGGCCTTAGCCTAAATGGGCCAGTGTCTTCCATTGCAGCTTGGGCTGTCCTAATGAATATCAGGCCACAGGACCCAAATGGTTCTGGAGGAAAAGTGAGGCTGATGACTTTGCACAGCCCTCCCTCACTCAAATCAAAGTCAACTCCAAGTCGTGTCATCATTTCCCTGATGTCATGGTCCTCTTCAAGAACAAAGGATAAACACAACGCAAGCTGGACCGGAGCTCAGATGTCTTCTAACCCAATCTCATTTAGATGAAGAAACTGAAGTCTCTAGAGGTTGTGATCTGACTCACATCAGAGCCAGTCATTTACCGTCTCACAATATACTGCACACTCCTGTCAGCTCCCTCCCCCTGCCATCCCTTCTTTTTCAGGAAGTCATTATAAAATCATTATTCGAATTGCTTCTGGAAAGGACATGATAATTAGTTCCCCTAAGGCTCCACTCATAATTCTTGAGACACCCTAGGCCAAAACACTCCTTCTTGGCTATCATTCTTCTACGTATGTTTTCTCTACCATTAGAATATAAATTACTTTGTTGTTGTTGTCCAGTCGTTTTCCAGTTGTGTCTAACTCTTCGTGACCCTACATGGGATTTTCTTAACAAAAATACTTGAGTGATTTGCCATTTCCTTTTCTAGCTCATTTTTACAGATGAGGAAACGGAGGCAAACAGAGTTAAGTGACTTGCCCAGAGTCACACAACTAGTAAATCTTCTAAGGCCTGATTTGATGAGTCTTCCTAACTCCAGGCCCAGCACTCTATCCAATGTACCATGTATCATCTCCGTAAGCTCCCATAGGGTTTTTGTATTTATATCCACAGAGCTTAACATAGAACTTGGCATATTAAAAGTTTCTAATTCATTCTTTCAATACCTAATGTCTCACAGTTCATAAGTAGCAGAGCTCAGATTTGAATTTGAGTCTTACGATTCCAAGTTTGTCATTCTAATTTCAGCAAATTTAACTATGCTGTCTCAAGACACCTGGGTTCAAATCTTGGCTTTGCTATTTATTCAACAACAACAACCCCTGTGAAACCTTGTATAAACCAGTTAACCTCTTTGTATCTTAGTGTCATCAAATGTGAAAAGAGACAGTTCAGTCGTATAACCTGTGAGAGCCCTTTTGCACTATAATCTATGCTTCTATGATATTTGGGTTAGTGAAAGAATGGGGGAGTTATCTTAGAAATTTGCCCTTCTTTCTTTAGTGCTTGAATAGGATTAGGGGCAGATTGTCCTTGGGTCTAAGCTTCCAGAAGAATAGATTAGAATGTGCTAGCCCATTCCCTCTGCTGTTTCCCCTAACTAGAAAAATCAGTACATCCTTACATAACTGGTTAAGTCAACTCTAACCTTAGAACAGTTCTGATTAACTTTTAAGTGGTTCCTTTATCTGTTTGCTTATTTATTTATCCACTCTTTCTCTACTTTTTAATATTTTATTTTTCCCAGTTACATATAAAAACAATTTTTAACATTTCTTAAAAGTTTTACATTCCAAATTCTATCATTTAAAAACAAAGCTAACCAATTTGAAGCATGCAAAGGAAACCAATCGTTGAGTAGCCAACAATAATGGCAAAAACTAGAATTCAGACATCTTATTCAAGCCTGGAAATAGCATCAGAACCAAAAAAGCCAGCTTGCATCAGCCATATCCGTGCATGCTGTAAACACTATAGAAGCCACCCTGAGGTCAGAGGGTAACCCTGGGGGGAGGGGGGGGGTCAAAGATCCCAAACTAAGAAAAATAAATCAAGATAGAAAGTTGTTAAAGAATTTCAAGAAAAGTTGGAAACGATGAAGTTATTGTTGGTCTTTTGTTTTCAAAGAGGGCCTGACCTTGTAGGTAATGTCTTGACTTGCACTTGAATTGGATTTAAATGAGGCAGAGTTGCACAAAGTATCAACCTCACTCTCTCCTCTTGAGTCATCGAAGTCCAGTGACAAGACAAAAAGTCAAGATGACTGGGGATGGTCCTGGATGTGGATGATCTTGGCATCTTAGATACCTGACTGAGCTCTAAATGTTCCACAGGGCCTGCTTCAGCTGCCCACAGGTGAGAGTTGGGTGAAGCAGGTAGACACCAAAGGTAGATGAGCCCCAGAAGTGCTAGTCCTGAACAGTCCACACACCTGATGAGGTTGTGGAAAGAACACTGGCATTAGGAGTCAGAAGATGGGGGTTCTAATCTTAGAGTCTAAGTATCACTTGTGTAATTGGGATAAAATTATTTACTGAAAAATAAGTCATGATAAGACCACCACCCCCCAGCTCTAAATCCCATGATTCTATAACCTCTGAATTGCCCTTCAGATTGCTGATGACCATGATCACTACATGTAACCAATGATCCTGTATACCCCCACAGGTGAATTGGTGAGGATTGGCATAAGGATGGGGAGATAGGAGAGCTGTTAAATCAGGGTAAGGGGAAAGAAAGGGAAGATAACGAATAATGCGAGATAGTTAACATAGGCATGACATGTTCTTTTCTACCTCTGGGCCTTTGCCCATGCTGAGTCCTGTGCCTAGAATGCCTTCCCTCCCCCTCCTCATCTGTCAAATTTGTATTCATCCTTTAAAGGATTTTCTAGATAGTTGTGCATTTGTAGACTCACCCTAGACTTTGATAGGCCAGCAATGATCTATCCTACTTGGCACATAGTGTTTAATAAATACTCTCTCTATCCATCTATCCATCCATCCATCCATCCATCTATCTATCTATCTATCTATCTATCTATCTATCTATCTATCTATCTGTCATCTATCAAAAGTCCTCCTCAGCTACTGTCTTTTTTATGAAACTTTCTTTGATTCCTGCCCCTCTGAACTTACACAACAGTTCATTCTAATGTACTTATTATATTAATTTTTAGGAGTTTATGATGGAGTAAATCTGTGATTTCATCAGTATAAGAAACTTCTGGTAGGACAACTCCCTCTAATGATATATTGCAATCAATTAGAGAATAAACATTTATTAAGTGCCTGCTGTATGCTAAGCACTGAGGACATAAAGCACTGTGAGGACACCCTCACAGAACTCACAATCTAGTGGGGGAAACAAGAAGCAAAGAAATACAAATAAACCAGCTATACATAGGATAAACAGAAAATCATCAAAATAAGAAAGGTACTAGAATTATGACAGTTTGGGAAAGGCTTTTTGTAGCAGTATGAAGCCAGGGAAGCTAGACTTGGAGTCAAGAAGAGCTGGCTTTGAATTCTGCCTCAGATACTAGCTATGTGATCCTGGACAAGTTACTTGACCTCTCTGTGTCTCAGTTTTCTCATCTGTAAAATGAGGAGAGGGTGGTTTGAAGTAGATCTCCTCTAAAGTCACTTCCAGCTCTAAATCTATACTCTTATGATCTTTGACCTGAATTGAATTGAATTGAGCAATACTCAATTCAGTAAGAGTAGGGGGAAGGACACTGAAATCTGAGAATTGGAGATACCATCAGTCAACAAACATTTATTAAATGAATATCATGTTCTAGGCACTGTATTCATCTAGTTCAACCCTATCAACAAAATAACCCCTTCTAAAAGGGAGTTAGGACTTGATAAGTGATAATTCATCTCTTGTTTGTGCTAAATCAAGACTTTTGTCAGGGTAAAGGATGGAAGAGTAACTAGATGGACCCATGAGTAGGAAATATCTAGAAAACTAAAAGGGAGATGCAAGTTTAATCCCGAGTGTATATTATTTTGCTTTTCTAATGCTAAGAATCTAATGGAGTCTTTGGGATGGGTTTGTAGAGGGGATAGATTCATTTTCGGGGACAACCCCATTCCACCTTTAGACTGCCTCAGCTTCTAGGAAGTCCTCCCTCACATTAGCTGGTATTTGCCTCTTTGAAATCTACTTGTTGTTCCAGGTCTTTCCTCTGGGACCAAGCAGTTAGCCCTTCTTCCACATGACAATACCTCAAATACCCAAAGACAGCTATGGTATATGCTACTGCCCAGCGCAGTCTGCTCCTCTCCAGGCTAAATATCCTCACTTCCTTTGACTTATCCTGGTGTAGTTCTGAAATGATCATAAAAATGATGATGATGATGATGATGATGATGATAGCTAATATCTATATAACACCTTCTATGTGCCAGGCACTGTGCTTTATAATTATTGTCATATTTAATCATCTGCAACAACCACCCCAAGAAAGGATGGAGCAGAATATATTGGGCTTCAGCTCATGTAAGAAAGGCAGGAGTAGCAATCCTAATCTCAGACAAAGCAAAAGCAGAAATAGATCTAATCAAAAGGGATAAGGATGGAAACTATATCCTGCTAAAAGGCACCATAGACAATGAAGCAATATCATTACTAAACATATATGCTCCAAGTGGTATAGCATCCAGATTCTTAGAGGAGAAGTTAAGGGAGTTACAGGAAGAAATAGATAGCAAAACTATACTAGTGGGGGACCTCAACCTTCCCCTCTCTGAACTCGATAAATCTAACCTCAAAATAAACAAGAAAGAGGTTAAGGAGGTAAATAAAACTCTGGATAAGGTAGATATGATAGATCTTTGGAGAAAATTGAATGGGAATAGAAAGGAATATACCTTTTTCTCAGCAGTACATGGGACATTTACAAAAATTGACCATATACTAGGACATAAAAATCTCACAATCCAGCGCAGAAAGGTAGAGATAATCAATGCATTCTTCTCAGATCATAATGCAATAAAAATTACATGTAATAAAAGGCCATGGAAAGATAAACCAAAAATCAATTGGAAATTAAATAATCTAATCCTAAAGAAGGAATGGATTAAAGAAGAAATCATAGAAATAATCAACAATTTCATTCAAGAGAATGACAATAATGAGACAACATACCAAATCTTATGGGATACTGCAAAAACAACCACCCCAAGAAGCTGGTGCTGTTATTACCCCCATTTTACAGGTGAGGAAACTAAGGCAAACAGAGGTTAAGCAAAGAAGGTCACACAGCTAGTAAGTGACTAAGGCCAGATTTGAACTCAGATTTCTCTGACTTTAGGTCTGGCGTTCTATCCATTGTGCCATCTAGACACAACCAAAGTTACAAAAATCACTTGAAGTAGAAGATTTAAAAGAAAACCTTTTCCTTCTTCACAATTCTAACTAAAGACAGCACGGACAGTACCCAGTCATCATTGATTATACTCCATTGCATACTACAGCCATTTGCTTGTTGTTTTTGCTTGTCTTTCATCTCTAAGAGGACCAATGACATCTGGAAGGTGATGTCATGACTTGCAGGTCAACTGGATTTAAGTGAGGCAGAGCTGTGCCGAGTCACCAGCCTCACTCTCTCCTCCAGAACCATCCAGTCCAGTGGTCAGATATAGATCGGGACAGCTGGAGGTGGCCCAGCACTGCCATTTGTACAAAAAAGGGAAATAGATGAGTCTGAGGAACAGGTCAGAAGCTTGACACTGAGGCATAATATAGTAATGATGGGTGAGATTAATTATCCGGACATCTGCTGAAAGCAGAGCAGCTAATAATTTCCTGATTTGCTTTGTGATATTTTTTTCCTTCAAAAGGTGGAGGGAAATTCTATTTTGGATCTGAGTCTCACGAACAGGGTGGAACTGGTTGCTGGGGTAAAAATCAATGCAACCCTGGAGGAAGTGACCACTCCCTCCTCGACTTTGTAAGAGTATAAAGTCGGGGAAGGGTTTTGGTAGGAAATATAATGATATCTGCCATCCAGATCACAATCTATCCATGCCTGCTCATCCTGTATGATTCATGCTGTCCCACCCAAAATGAAAAGGGGGGAAGCAGGGCTCTTATTCACCTGTCATGACTTTGAAGCATAGAACCAGTCCTCTGAGTGATGCCTGCTATTGATACAAAGTGATCGATCTTTCGGAGCAGGAGGTGATGGCAGGAATTTCCCCAAGTGCTTCACACCTTTCATAGCAGAAGCGGAAAGGTACTGGAGGATGAGGGTAGATATAGCTATTCTGGAGCCATGTCTGGCTATTATTATATAGCATATAGTATATATGACATGGGGGGCAATTAGGTGGCATGATGGATAGAGGGCTGGGCCTGGAATCAGGAAGATTCATCTTCCTTAGTTCAAATCCAACCTCAGATACTTGCTACCTGTGTGAGGCTGGGCAAATCACTTCAACCTGTTTGCCTCAATTTCCTCATCTATATGATGAGCTAGAGAAGGAAATAGCAAAGCACTCCAGTATCTTTGCCAAGAAAACCCCAAATGGGGTCAAGAAGAGTTGGACGAGGCTGAAATGACTGGACAACAACCTAAAGCCAGCAGGAGAAACACTCTGTATTCCTGAGAGCCTCTTACTTTGGCACAGGCAGACTTTTTTCTCCTACTCTATACAGTAGAAATATAGTTGCTGTCTTTGAGGTAGCAGCTCTCATTAACAGCAACTCTTTCTATACAGTGGACTCATAGCCTTGCTTACTCACCCAAACATGTGGGTGGATTCCCTTGAATCAGCACAAAAGTTCTTTCTCTAATAGATAGGGGCCCCACCTTTTTATATATCATGTAAAGAGGCTGAGTCTTAAAACAAAACCTGACACTTGGGTGACTTTCCAGGATCGCACCATCACCCTCTTTCTGTCAGTGGCTTTCTCTCAACCAGAACCAACGCGCCTTGAACTGTTGAACTACCTATTCTAGTGGCAGGATCTTAGTTTCACCCATCTCGTTCTTACTCCCACTCCTAGCTAGAGCTTCCAAATCACCCTCCCTGCTTTACCTCATCTCTGCCTGCCCACTCCCACCCCTTCCTACAGCAGCTGGGCTGGTGACAGAACAGGGAGTGGGCATAGGTGATTTCACTACATAAACCACTGCACCAATTGTGCCATGACCCCAACCCTAACCTATTATTCATCATTCCTCTCTCACTCCCTTCCCATTTTAGAAAAGAGAAATAGTTGTGCCTCTTATTCGGAGAATCAGGGGAATACGAAAGGAACCTTAGGGCTAATCTAGCCCAATCTCTAGCCAAAGTATGAATTCTAGCAACAACTTTCCCAACAAATCATCATCAAATCTCTACTTGTTGACTTTCTATGATGTTGAGTTTAATCCTTTGTTGACAATAAATGCTATGTTGTTTTTTTTAAGTTTCATTAAAACCTTGTTTTTCCACCACATTCATATGTAATTATTTTTCCTCTTCCCCCTTCTAATTGAGAATTTCCTCATAACAAAATTTTAAATTTTAAATTTTTTTTAAAATAGCTAAGCAAAACCAACCAATTTATTAAGTGTGTCTAGCAACATATACAATGCTGTACCCCAGGAGTCCTCCACCTTTTAAACTAAAGACGAGATATATTTCCTCATCTTTTCTCAGGGGCAAGCTATGTTGTTGTCATTAGGTAAGATTTAGTTCCTTTCCATTTCCATTGTTGTCATTGTGGATAGCATTTTCCTGGTTTTGTTTACTTCAACAAATTTCCTCATATTTTATGGTATTCCTCATTGTCATAATTTCTTTCTAAGCAAAAATATTCCATTAATTCACATACTGCAATATGTTTAGCATGTCTCTAATTGATAGACATCCAGTCTGTGACCAGTTCTTTGCTACCATAAAAAGTGCTGCTCTTAATATTTTGGTATATACCGGACCTTTCTTTCTGTCATTGATCTCCTTAGGATGTACACATGCCTAGCAGTGTGATCTCTGGATTAAAGGCTCTGGTCATTTTATTTACTTTATCTCAAATAATTCCAAGTTGTTTTCCAAAACGGTTGGTTGGACTGATTCACAGCTCTACCAACAGTTCATCATTTGTCATTTTCACTAATTTGCTGGGTGTAAAAATTGTTTTAATTTACACTTCTCTCATCTTTAATGATATGCAATAATCTTGCACAGGTTGTTAATAGTTTGCAATTCTTCTTTTCAAGCTATTCATCCACGTCCTTTGACCACTTACCATGGAATGATTAAATGAATGGATTATATGGCAAGAGGAGGTTATCCCCCGCCATGGGGTTCAAGAGAGGTAGAATATGTTAATGGTTAGTTGATAGTCCTGGTGTTAGAAAATTTATGCTCAAATAATGCTTCTGTACTTCCTAGCTATGATCATGGAAGGGCAACTCACCTAACTTCTCTGAGCTTTAGTTCTTCATCTGTAAAATGGGTATAATAATACCTTATTTAGCAATCAATCAGCATTTATTAAATACTTATTACGTGACAAGCATTGTACTAAGAAGCCGAGGATTCAAAGAAAAGGCAAAAATAGTCACTGCCTATTGTCCATCTCTATAAAGGAAAAGGAAATAAGCTGTCCTATGACAATCGTAGGAGGGATCTCTTAGTCATTGCCAGCAAGATTCTTGCCAGAGTCCTCTTTAATAGGCTGACCCTTCACCTCGAAGATGGTCATAAGGATTTGTGGAAAATCATGGCAAAATTTCATTGCCCAATGAAGTCCATCAGTATTATTCACCAGTTTCACAATGGCATGCTTGCACATTGAATACTGGACAATACTCCTTTGTGTTCACAGTCATCAATGGAGAGCAGTAGGTCTATGTGCTTGCTCCTAAGCTTTTTAACAGGATGGTTTCCATGATGTCATCAGATACCTTCAACTAGGATGAAAACAGTGTCAAGGTCAACTACCAAAATGATGGTAAATCATTTAACTTGAAAAGGTTACAAGCCAAAACTAAAGTGGAAGGAGAGTTGGTGCGTGACTTTTTGTTCACAGATGATTATGTACTCAATGCAGCATCTGAGGTGCAACAAAATATGGATTGATTCTCCAGCACTTGTGCTAATTGTGGCCTAACAATTAATACTAAGAAAACAGAGGGTCTCTACCAGCCAGCAATACACCATCCATACATAGAACCATTGGTTAACAACAAATGGAGAAATTTTGAATGCTGTGGATAAGTTCACTTACCTTGGCACTATACATTACAGGGATATATGCGTAGATGATGAAGTTAATTGCCAGATCTAGCTTAGTGTTTGAGAGGCTTCAAAGGAAAATGTGAGAGAGAAGAGGTATTAGACCACCTATAACACTGAAGGTCTACAGAACTGTTATGTTGACCTCATTGTTGTATGCCTGTGAAACCTGAACAGTCTATCAGCACCATGCCAGGAAACTGAATCACTTCCATTTGAATTGTCTTAGGAAGATTCTGAAGATCACCTGTCAAGGCAAAGTGCTGGACACAGTCCTCTCTTGAGCTGAACTGCCAAGCATTCAAACCCTGCTGTAGAGAGCTCAGTTTTAATGGGTTATAGGAATCAACTCTGTGCAAAGATCAAAGATTTTACCATACTGATACCTCTTAGAATAAAAATAATAAAGTTAACATTTTATATCAGATTTTGTTATGGTTGTTAAATCTCTTTGTGACCCCATCTGGGGTTTTCTTGACAAAGATACTGGAGTGGTTTTCCACTTCCTTCTTCAGCTCATTTTACATGTGAGGAAACTGAGGCAAACAGTTAAGTGACTTGCCCAGAGTTACATGGCTAGTATGTGTCTGAGACTGGATTTGAATTCACTTTTTCCTGACTCCAGACCCCATGTGCCATTTAGCTGCCCTGCCCTTCCATCTACTCTGTATATATCTTGTACGTACATTTGTAGAGTTCTCTTTCATTAGAATATCCCTAGCACTTAACACAGTGCCTGACACATAGTAAACCCTTAATAAATTCTTGGTGATTGAGAAACATCTGTATGTAGTATCCTATGATACTTTCTCAGTAGAGAGGTAGTATTTGGTATTGATTAGTGTGATAGCCCTCATGCTAAGAAAACTCATGTTCAAATAATGCTTCTGTACCTACTACCTATATGATCATGGAAAGGCAAATCATCTAACTTCTCTGAACTTTAGTTCCTCATCTGTAAAATGGGTATAATAATGCCTTATTTAGCAATCAATCAGCATTTATCAAATACTTACTATGTGACAAGCACTGTACTAAGAAACTGAGAATTCAAAGGCAAAAATAGTCACTGCATATAAGGAGTTCCTTCTAATGAAGGAGACAACATACATATAAATGGGTGTGTATTCATAAATATAGAGTAGATGAGAGGTGACCTTGAAGTGGAAGACTTCTATAGGCACCAGGAAAGACCTCCTGCTGGAGGAATCATTTGAGCTGTCTTAAAGGAAGTCACAGATTTTGAAATGCAGAAGTGGGGTGGAAGGGAAGATCATTCCAGGTATGGGGCAGACAGCCAATGATAAAACAGAGAGATGGAGCATCATGAGTGGGGAACAGAAAGGAGGACAGCATGGCTGGACGATAGAACACATGAAAGAAAAGAATATAGAAGACTGGAAAGACAAAAAGAGACCAGGTTGTGACTCCAAGGAGAGAATGTACATGAAACGCTTTGAACACTTTAAAGTGTTATGTAAATATCAGGATTATTATCTGGGGTAGAGTTCATCTTGGTATAATAACTTGAATTAAAAAAAAAAATTTGTACAAGCCCCTGTTGGCAAGAGATGATGCTAGGCATCATGAGTAATGCAAAGGGAGATCACACACAGTCCGTGCCCTCATGGAGTTTGGGGCCTACATAAGGACATCTCCTTGCATTGGCTGGTAACATAGCTATTTGTGTGCATGGGTTATGGCTTTAATGGTAGCTCAGAGAAGGAGATCTCACTCAGGCAGATTTCAGAAAAACCTGGAAAGACTTACATGAATTGATGAGTGAAGTGAGCAGAACCAGGATAACAGCGCACACACAAACAGCAACATTGTGCAACAATCAACTAGGATGGACTTAGCTCTTCTTGGAAATACAATGATCTATGAGAGTTCCAAAAGACTCATGATGGGAAATATCCATATCCAGAGAAAGAACCATGGAGTCTGAACACAGATCGAAGCATTCTATTTTCTCTCTCTTTTTTCTTTCTCTTGGTTTTTCCCTCTTGTTCTGATTCTTCTTTCACATACATAACTAATATGGAAATATGTTTAATATGATTGTACATGTATAACCTGTATCAGATTGCTTGCCATCTTGGAAAGGGGGAAGGGGAGAAAGGGAGAAAAAACTGGAACTCCAAATCTTATAAAAGTGAATGTTGAAAGCTATTTTTACATGTAACTGGAAAAAATAAAATGCTATTGAGTGGGGGGAAGAAAGGAAGGAAGGAAGGAAGGAAGGAAGGAAGGAAGGAAGGAAGGAAGAAAGAAAGAAAGAAAGAAAGAAAGAAAGAAAGAAAGAAAGAAAGAAAGAAAGAAAGAAAGAAAGGAAGGAAGGAAGGAAGGAAGGAAGGAAGGAAGGAAGGAAGGAAGGAAGGAAGGAAGGAAGGAAGGAAGGAAGGGAGAAAAAGACCTCACTTCTGGCTGAGAGTTAAGGATAGGTAACATGGAGGAATTTAGAGTAAGCCTCTGGAAGAAAACAATTTTGAAGGATAAGTGGGAAATGGACAAGTAGAGTTGGAGATGGAAGAGGGAAAGAGGGGCAGCAAAACATTTTTATTACTGAAGTGAGCCAAATGAGGTCCAGAAGAAGTAAATGGTTAGCCTAGGGTCACATAGCTAGTAACTAGGAAAGAAGGATCAGGTCTCCTGTTGCCTCGTATAGGGTTCATTTTACTATACCAATAAATAATAATAGATTCCAGTAACTCCCTATTGCCCCAGGATCAAGTACAAAATCATCTATTTGATGTTCAAAGCCCTTCATGACCTAGCCCCTTCTTACATTTCTAGTTTTCTTTTACCTTATTCCTTCAGTCCAGTGACACTCACCTCCTGCCTATGGTAAGATGCTTCATTCCCCTGCTCTGAGAATTTTCTCTGGCTGTCTCCCAGGCCTGGAATGCTCTCCCTCCTTATCTCCACCTACTGGTTACCTTGCCTTCCTTTAAATTCCAACTAATATCCTATCTTCTACAGAAAGTATTTTCCAACCCTTCTTCATTCTAGTGCCTTCTCTCTTTTAATCATTTCCTCTTTTTTCCCATATATAGTTTGTATATATATAATTCTATGCTTGTTGTCTCCCCTGTTAGATTGTGAGCTCCTTAAGGGAATGAGCTGTCTCTTGCCTTTCTTTATATCCCTAGCACTTGGCAGAGTGCCTGGCATACAGTATGTGTTTAATAAATGTTTGTTGATGGACTGACTCACTACTCCACACTGCAGCTCTGACCTTATAACTTGAATGTTGCCGGGAGTTCTTAGCTTGGGCTCTGTGAACTTTTTTTTTCCAAGTAAGAAATTTTATTAGTACTTTTCCATGATTAATTTAGGATAATCTTTTTTCTTGCCTGATTGCAAATACTTTTTGAAGCTAAATTAGAATCTTTCTTCTTATAAACTGCATTTTCTGATTTTCTTATCTGCCTGTTTCAAGAAAACCCATGTGTTTAATATGCTTCCTGGAAGTTTAGCCCATACCAAATGGTTATTTAATCCAAATATCTGGGCTACATATTGAGCTGCTCCTTCAGGTGAAAGTATAGTTGAACAGCCAAGACCACCTGGCGTTCAAAGTGAGGACCACACATCCTGAGCTCCCCAGAAAGGTGTAAGGGGAGGACAGTTGATTACTGGATATGCAGTGTTACCAGACATCACTGGTCCCAAACCATTGCTTCTGCCAGCTACTGCCACAAATACCGTAGGAACATCATCTCCTTCATACTCTGCTTTAACTTTAGTTTCATCTGGTCCTTTATGGGCAGATGTTACTCGAAGTTCACAGGAAATTCCATAGTTTCCAGAAGCCTTCTTAATTTTTTCACAATGACCAAGGTTAGAAGTTGTGTCCATCAATACCACAACTCTGTATGAACTTCCCACTTTATGAAGCAACTCCACTCTTTCTGTCACCCATTCAAAGTTTTTATTCACCATCTGGAGGCCTTCAGGAGTCACTTCCTTAAGTTCCTGATATGACTGCTTGTCTTTTTGTTGGGTCCTATCAGCAGATGGCCAGAGCCTCCAGGAATCATTGTCAATAACATCAGCAAGAATAATTTCTTTTGTAGTTACATCAACACCAAATTCAATCTTCATGTCAACCAGTGTACAGTTCTGAGGTAACCAGGATTTTTCCAGTGTTTCAAAAATAGCTTGTGTGGAATGACTCATGATAAGCACTTCAGTCTGACCTATGTTAAGTCCAGCAAAACACCATTTTGCAGCAATAACCTGCTCTTCAGACCATTGTGGATCATTGTTGGCCTCATCCTTGAAAAACATCTCCACTTTAAGTGGGTAGAATTTGTATCCTTCTTTGACACCAGGGTTTCTTTTGAGAAAAGAACCAGTTGTAATTCTTCTACATACCCATTCAATTGGAATCATTTCACATTGAGTTACAATGAAATCCGTCTCACCACTTTTTTTGGTGAAATCAGTTTTGATACCTACTTCCTGTAACAATTCAAAATTATAGCTGGTAATTTTATTTGAGATTGCAACATTTCCACCCAGGTGATTTTTTTCTAGCTGCATTGCCTGCTGTGATCTGGTCTTTAGATTGCAAGAGGACTTTCCCAGGACTATTCAACAATTCACAGACTTCTTTTGTTTTGCCCTATAGAACATCTTACCAATCTTTAGTACTTCCGCAGTCTCCATTTCTCTAGTTGTGGTGGTGGCTAAGGGGAAGACAACAGTCTGTGAACTTTTTAAAAAAAAAATTTGCAGGGAAGACATTCTCTCTTTGGCTCATCCAGCACCAGAATGAAGACCATTCTCAGCAACCAGACTGTCGACATCCCAGAAGATGTTGACATCTCTCTTAAGGGTCTGACAGTTATAGCGAAGGGACTCAGAGGAATCTTCCGTAGGGATTTCAACAATATCAATGTTGAGCTCAGCCTCCTTGGAAAGAAGAAAAAAAGGCTCCAGGTGGACAAGTGGTGGGGAAATCAAAAAGAACTTGCAACTGTGCACACAATCTGTAGTCAGGTACAACACATGATCAAAGGTGTTACCCTGGGTTTTCGTTACAAGATGAAGTCTGTGTGTGCTTATTTCCCCATCAATGTTATTATTCAAGAGAATGGCTCACTTGTTGAAATGAGAAATTTCTTGGGTGAAAAATATATCCGAAGAGTGCACATGAGACCAGGTATGGCTTATGCTGTTTCTCAAGCCCAAAAAGATGTTAATTCTTGAAGGAAAAGATATTGAACTTGTTTCAAACTCAGCTGCCCTGATCCAACAGGTTACCACAGTCAAAAACAAGGATTTCAGAAAATTTTTGGATGGCATCTGTGTTTCTGAGAAAGGCACAGTGCAACAAGCTGATAAATAAGTTGAGAAAGATGCCAAAGGCTGTGTCCTGAGGAGTTAACACTTATTCAGATGTCAAAATAAAAATACTTTTTGTCAAAAAAAAATTTACGTCTCTTATTTTAAAATAATTGGCTTCCTTTGTAATCTAATTCATTTTATTCTATGCATTTAAAAATACCATTCTGAAAGAGGGTCCATTGGTTCTATAAGACTATGACAGAAATCCATATCACATAAAAGGTTAGTATCCCCTGCTCTAGGAATACAGCAGAACGATTTGGCAAAGAGTCAAACTCTGCAGATAATGGTAGTGATGATAGCTAACATTTATATAGTGCTCGGGCAGATAGGTGGTATAGTGGATAGAGAACTGGGTTTGGAATCAGGAAGACTCATCTTCATGAATTTAAATCCAGCCTCAGACACTGACTAGTTGCATGACCCTAGGAAAATCACTTAACCTTGTTTGCCTCAGTTTCCTTATGAACTGCAGAAGAAAACGGCAAACTATTCCAGTATTTTTGCCAAGAAAACCCCAAATAGGGTCATGAAGAGTTGGACACGACTAAAACAACTGGACAACAAAAATATAGTGCTTACAGTCTGTCAGACGCTGTGCTAATTTTTTTAAATTATGTTCTCATTTGATCCTCATAACAACTCTGGGAGGTAGGTGCTATTATGATGCCCATTTAATGATTGAGGAAACTGAGGCAGAAAGAGGTTAAGTGACTTGCCCATGGTCATACATCTATTCTGTGTCTGAGGCTGGATTTGAACTCAGGTCTTTCTGACTCTAGGCCTGATGAGTCAACTAGCTGCTTCACAAGAAGACTCCATCAGTTAGAACATTTTCCAAGGGTGACTTAAGACAGAAAGCAGAGGCATTTGTAACTGAAAACGGAGGCCCTTTCCTCCAGGAAAGACAGACCAGAGCAGCCAAGTTTCTTGTGTCAGTTGCTTCCCCTGTATCTTCTACAGAGCTAGCTTTTCCAAGTCAGTTTATTCCAAGAAAGGAGAATGTCCAAAACAAAAGTCCAAAAGAGATGGTATTAGTGTTTTCGTTTTAACTTTACCTAACCCTTTCAAGAAAATTTGGAAGGTTTGGTTTCTTTTCTCTCCCCTCTTTCCCACAAACTGCCTTTGTCTCCGGAGAAAGAGAGTAAGTGAAGCAAGCACCCACATTCATCTTTTGTCTGTGCTTCCTTGTGATTGAACCTACTTTGAGTGGAGTGGAAGAGAAGACTCCAAATTCCTTTGCTTTGTTTTTCTTTCCTGTTACTTTTTCCATATGTGGTGGTTTCTGTTAAATCAGTAAAGCAGCCATTTGCAGATGGCTTGACATTCTTTCCCCCATGTCATAAAACATTTTATGCTGCTAACAAGCTTAACTTCATCCATTTGATACTTTCATTGGGCATATATATTTTAGTTCTGAGTCATCTGAAAATAATATAGCCAGCAAAAGGTACATTCCCTAAGGCAAATTATTAGTGAGTTTTGAAATCCTCAATTCATTTTGATTTGGGCAGTCCTACAATAGACATTTATAATTCCCTTCTGTGAGAATTTAAAAGCTTCTTTTTCCTATGACTATGTTGTTCTGCACTTATATACATAATTCTTGTTAGTTGCACAATGGGATCAACAATAGATTTGGTTGGCGCATGCAAACCTGAATCTTTCTGTCAAATTATGCCTTGGGTGGGGGTGGGGGGCAGAGGGCAGAAGGGGAAGGGAATAAGCAGTTTATTAAGTGCCTACTATGTTTAAAAATATCATTCTGAGAAAGGGTACATTGGTTCCACAAGACTGAGCTAAGTGCTTTTACATATATTATCTCATTTGATCCTTACAACAACCCTGGGAGGTAGTTGCTATTATGATGCCCATTTTACAGTTGAAGAAACTGAGGCAGATAGAGAAAAAGTGATTTGCCCAGACTCATGCAGCTATTTTGTATCTGAAACCAGATTTAGACTCAGGTCTTCCTGATGCCAGACCTGGAACGCTTATCTACTGTGCCAGCTAGGCATCTCCTTTAAAGAGGTGGCATAGTATTGTACAAAGTACTGGATTTGGACTGAGAGGTCTTGGGTTCAAATCCTCTCACTCTGCCTCCTAATACTTGTGTGAAATTGGGCAAGTCACTTGGGCAAGCCTCACTGTGTTATCAATACCTCCATCCTCTACTTACCTCCATAGAGGCATCTGACGGAGTAGTGGATAGAGCTCTATCTAGGCCTAGAGTTAGGATGATCTGACTTCAAATTCAGCTTCAGATACTGCCCATCTGGGTGACTTAATGTCTGCCTGCCTCAGTTTCCTTAATTATAAAATGGAGAACATAATATTAACTATCTCACAGAGCTATTATTAGAATCAAATAGAATAATATTTGCAAAAAATATTTAGCACAATTTCTAGCAAATAGTTAGGCACTACATAAATACATATTCTTTTCCTCCTTCCACTGGTTCATCTATATAAAGCAGGAGTCAGACGAGAGGAGGTCTAAGGTCCCTTTTAGCTCTAATCTAACCCTTTCACCCTTCACTTATAGCTGAGAGCCTGTGCACCTCCATGAAACAGCGAGAGGAGTTAGTGATCTCAGTGTCCAGTTTATCATTGATTAGCAACACACCTAGACTCTATACGTCCCTGTCTCTATACATACATACATATATATACATACACACTTGCCTGCATACCCAGGTTGACTATAGAGATCTTACCACTGAGGGAGGAATGAAATGGCTAGTCTAATTTCAAGCATGATAGAAGGAGTAAAGTGAGAAAAAAAAATCACAGAATGTATTCATTTAAAGGAGGATGATCACCTTTAAAGTAATCCCTTTGGGAAGCTGTATACTTTTCTCCACATAAGCTACCATTGCTCAAAACAATATTGGAACCCCCTGGAGCTGACACCAGAATTTATGAGTCACATTATAAAAACCAGTCTTATGATAAGAATAACACGTTCTTGTTCATAGGATCTCAGCTTCAGGGCTGCAAAAACTGCTACAAATCAACTATTCCAAACTTCAACATTTTTGTTCAGTTGTTTCAGCTATGTCTGATTCTTTATGATTCCATTTGGGGTTTTCTTGGCAAAGATCTGGAGTGGTTTGTCATTTTTTTCTCCAGATCATTTTACAGATAAGGAAACTGAGGCAAACAGGGTGAAGTGACTTGCCCAGAGTCACACAGCTAGTAAGCATCTTCCTCATTTTACAGAGGAGTAAACTGTGCCTAGAGGGTATAAATGACTTGCTAAAGTTAACCTAGCCAGCAAGCTCTTAATAAGTGGCAGAGCCAGAATTTGAAACCAGGTGGGTACTCTGACTCCAGATCTAGCTCTCTTTCTACTCTAACATATTTTTTTTTTTAACCTGAAACCATATATGCAGTTTGATCATCCATTTCTTATATCAGATGTGGTTCCACATGACTCATGGCTATTTCTGAAAATAAAACCTACCCTGAAAAGATGAAGATTTGCCTTCACTGAGGACACTCAGGGTTCTAATGATACAACCAAAATAGAGGTTCTAAATTGTACACACATGGTAGAACCACAGAATAATAAGAATACGTGTGTGTTCACATACACACACATAGCTATACCCTATAATGTATATAATACGTTTTATATATATATATATATATATATATATATATATATATATATATATATATATAAAACCCTGTGATATATACAAATATAAAACCTAATACCTATATGTGTATGTGTGTAAAACCATCTGATATGTATATAATTTGCCCTGTGATCAATATAAAGATCTTAGTATAATTCACCCTGTAACAGATACACAGCTATAAACCTGGGTCTATGGAGATTAAGAACAAACCAGGACCATGAGCTAATAATTTCTCACTCTTGTCTTCTAACATGATGTCATGCTTCTTTCCCTCAATAATTTTTTATGTCTTTTCCTTGTCTGAGAATTTTATATGCTCTGGGATTTATTTTAAAATTTAAAAAATTATTTAAAATAATAAATATATTATATACGTGGTCCGAAAACAATAACAAAATTAGCCCCTAATGTTTGAGTTTTTGCTATTTTTATTAATATTTTACACTAAACATCCATAATAAGTGTAATGAGCCCAATTTTTCAAAGAGATAAAAAACTTTCAGAGAATTCTCATTCTAAGGATGACCAAATTAAACATCAGAGAGACAGACAGGGTGTGTAAAACTGAACAATTTAAATATTTTATCATCATCCATAATAAATGTTTCTCAATGCCTATTATGTAGTAGGCACATAGAGGACATGGTTTCTGGCCTTGAGATGCTTACAATCTAGTTGATAAAAAAATAAAGAACAATATAAGATGGTATTTGCTAAATCCCAAGTAAACAACATAATGAATGAGTGTCACAGAGATTCAGAGAATGTTGTGACCATGGAGGGTGGGGATAGGCAGTAAGTAGGAACGGAACTGTATTCTCTTCTGGATGAGAGCTCTCTTTCTGGTGAGAGCTTGGGAGCCTATTCCCTTTCTGATTCTGATCTTAACATATTCTTGACCGTGGCTAGGCAGCCTGACTCAGATGTTCCGTGTTCCTGAATTTATTTCCTTTTTGTTTCAAATCTTGGCCTTCATGTCTCTCAGCCCCAGGAGAGTGACCTGATCCCAAAAGCTGATGACTCCCTTTGGTGCAAGTTTTTGGCCTTCCCCACCCTGGACCATTCTCCGAGGTTACCAACCCATACACAGTGGCTCAGCAGGAAGAACCTGTCTCTGACATCTTCCCTTTTCTCTCCACCAAATGCTGACCACACACCCTTCAAGACCTTATTCAAACATTCCATCTTTCCAGAAGATTTCCCTAACTCCATACTATTTCCTCAAGCTCCTTTGTTTGTCAGTTTCAACTATTATCCTACTTCTAGACAACTTTGCTTTTTCACCCCACCCAACCCCAGAGCATTCCTTCCTCTCCCCCTCCTGTTTTGCCCTACTCCAGTCAAAGGAAGAAGTACTGTAAATACTCCAAAATTGCCTGTGAGGAATGGACATCAAGGAATCTAATTAGTCTAGCAAAGCACTTTGAGAGTCTTGGATGAAAGGGGTCATAAAATTGCAAACCTTTACTATTAAAGAATGAATCATCCTTTAAAAATTCATTAAAAAGATTTTGATAAGAGGTCATCCCTCAACCCTTAAAGTACCAAAGAATAACAGTATTAGACCAACTTTATAGGGTGTAACACCCTTCATTTAACTATCATTTTATTTAAGTAGGGCGTGTGTTTAATTAGTCTCAATTTAAGGGCCTAGGAGAGGGGTTTAAAACATTAGACAACATGATCAAGGTCATATTTCCTTGGCAATTGAGTCATCTCTGATGTTTCTGTTCTGATGGAATCTGTACTCCACCTGAACTTTTTTATAACCAACTACTGGAATCTTTATAGGATTTGGTCTTGTTCCTCTCATCCGCTCTATTTCATACTTTTCTGTTAGCTCTTAATTACTTATTGCCCTCAAGAGACATGTCTGGGTAGACATTCAACTTCAATCAGTCAATTAATTCCATTTGTCTTACTCTATGACTATGCTGGGCAAGACAAAGCATCTGTTTATTTCTAGTGATACATATACTAGCTTTGGGTACAGTGAAGTAATGAATATTTTTTCCTAAGATAATACATCTGTTCCTAGAACATACAGACTATATTGCCTAGAAGGGATCCCCCAGTTCTAATATTCCAGACCTCATAATGACTGCCTTGCTCCAAGGACTTTACATATATAACCTCATTAGATCTTCCCAATAAATCTATGAGGTAGGTAGTACAAATATTATTATCCTCCTTTTTCAGATAAGGAAACTGAAAAACATGGTGGCTGTAGTAGATAGTGGCTGAATTTAGAGTCAAGTTCTGGCTTCAAATTCTACCTTAGACACATACTACTGTCTAACTTTGGAAAAGTCACTCATTTGCTTTCAGTTTCAGTCTTTTCATCTAAAAAATGGGGGGGGGGGGAGGAGTGGATTTAAAGGCCTCTAACTCTCTCTCTCCCTCTCCTTCTATCTCTGTCTCCTCTCTCTCCTTTTCCCCCTCTCCTCTTTTCTTCCTCCCTCCTCCTTTCCCTCTCTTTCCATCCCTTTTCCTCCCCACTCTCTGCTGATACAGCACTTTACTATACCTCATTGCATCTTACATGTATGAAGAACAGTCTAGAAAAAAGAGGTGAAGTTGTGATAATTTTCTTCAAACATTTGAAGAACTGACTTGTGAAAGAGGGATTAAACATGTTCTTAGCTTTAGAGGATGATGCAAAATTTGAATGCAAGCAAAAATGTTACTTGACATTTGAGGAGAAAGAGAAAACTTTTTAAAAAAACTTTCAACAAGGAGAGGGATTTTCAGCTTAAAGAGTTCAGGATATTGGATGGGGAAAAATTATATCTTTATTTCAATATAACTGGTTTCCTTTCTAATCCTATGTGTTTTACTTTATGCATTTAAAAACATTCTAAGAAAAGGACAATAGGTTTTACTATACAGCCAAAAGGGCCACAAAAAAATTTAAGAGCTCCTGAACTGTAGAGAATTAGGGAAATAGAAAAGGAAAGGCACGAGTTGAGCCGCAGATTTGTTCTGTTTGTCTGTTTGTTAATAAATAGCATTTGAATGAATTACTTATTCACTGTCCCTAGCCATTACAAAATTGCTTAGGATGAAAAACTATTTCTTTTTAGAAACATAAATAGTGTTTCTGCACCAAAATGCAAGTTCATTTCCTTTCTCACTTTTTCCTCCACAGACCTTGCTTTGGAAACTGCTTGCTTACTGATTCTAGAGAAATGTTCGTATTAATAATATTGAGTTTACTTTTCCATTCTTACTGTAACAGTAAGAGGCCAGTTCTTGGCTCAGATTTCATTTCCAAGCCAGAGGAAAAGTAGCAGGTCAATAAATAATTTATCATATAAACGAAGAAATTGGGAAAGTGATGCTAATTCTCCTCTTGATGGACTCATTTCTATAGTAGGTGTACATGTTAAAGACTGGAAAGGTAAGAAAGAAGAGGGAGTTGGAAGATGTTGGAAGCTAGAATGCAGAGCATTTGGAAAAGAGTGAAAGAAGTTGGAGTTCCTGAAGTTAGACTGTTGTTTGTTTTCCAGGAGTTTAGCCAAGAAAAGCAGGAGACATATAGGACAATAGCATGATAGGATCAAGTAAGGTTTTTAACGATGGATGAGATATGGATGTATTTGTATGAAGCAGAGAAGAAGCCAGTAAATAAGGAGAGCTTAAAGAAAAGAGAGTAGGGATCATGGTGGGGACAATCTGCTGGATAATATGGGAGAGGATGGAATCAATGATGAGTGCAAATAGATTGGTCTTAGCAAAGAGATGAACCTTCTCTTCATCTGAGATCAGAGTATAGGAGGAAATAGTGGGGAAGATGTTGGATTGACGTGAGAAGAGATGTGAGAAAGGTGAGCTTTCAGAGATCAGCCCCAACTTTTTGGTAAATTACTAAGAGGAGGGGCAACCAGGTGGCAGAGTGGACAGAGTGGTGGGCCTGGAGTCAGTAAGACTCATATACCTGAGCTCAAATATGGTCTCACACACTTACTACTTGTGTGACTCTGGGTAAGTCACTTAAACCTGTTTGCTTTAGGGAAGAAGGAAATGGCAAACCATTCCAACATTTCTGTCAAGAAAACCCTAAATAGGGTCACCAGGAGTCAGGAAGACTGAAAACAACTGAACAATGACAACAACTGGGAGGAGAGGATGCCATTGAGTCTAGTGGAAAGATGAGAAGGCCAGGACTAATAATAATGCTTTAAGAATTGAGAAGTGCTTTACAGATGTTAACTCACTTTATCCTCACAGTAACCCTGGGAGGTAGGTGCTATTTATCATTCCCATTTTACAGATGAGGAAACTGATGCAGAGAGAGATTAAATAGCTTGCTCATGGTCCTCTAATAGCTAGTAAGTGTGTGGGGCAGGATTCAAATTCTAGTTTCTGATTCAAAATCCAGTACTCAATGCACTGTACCATCTAGCTATCTAATAGATACTGTATAGAGTGGAATAGAAATTTGATTAGAAAGAAGTGGAATGATTGCCTTACTTTATTGTGTGAGATTAGTAACATAAATTTGTGGTGGAGACAACCATATAATTTTGTGATTGGAACAAAAAAAGCCTTGATTGGTGATAGGACAAGAGGACAAGGGATTTGAGAACAGATGATAGCGTAGAGTCGAAACAGTTCACTAGGGGCCAAGATAGGGAATAGAGGAGAGTATGGTCACTTCAGGATGATCACCTTTGAATGAACTGAGGGTTAGAAAGATTGGAGGTCACCTTGAGGATAAAGAAGAGGATTAAGGATCTCAAAGCATAGGAAAAGATGGGATGATAAAAGATTATGATTAGTTAAGAGAATGCTTGTGAATGTGGAAGTAAAACATTTGTAGATGATTGTAGGATCAAAGGTTTGACCATTTCTGTGTACAACTAAGGTGGAATAGATAATACGAATTGAGGAAACTGAGAAACTAAGGTTAGTTGTGCTCTCAAATTGGTTAAAATTTGAGGATACATCAATTTGAATGTTGAAGTCCATTTATAGGAAGGCAAGAGTTTGGAAAAAGACTTTGAGCCAAGCTCTGAATTCATTAAGAAAGGAAAGAGTTTGTTGTTGTAGATCAGTCCTTTTCAGTTACCTCACTCTTCATGACCCCATTTAGGGCTTTCTTTGCAAAGATACGAGAATGGTTTGCCATTTCCTTCTCCAGCTCATTTTATAGATGAGAAAATTGAGGCAAATAGGTGACATGTCCAGGGTCACACAGCTAGCAAGTATTAGAGGTTAGATTTAAACTCAGGAAGATGAGTCTTCCTAATTCTAGGCCCAACATTCTATCCACTGCACCACCTACCTGACGAAGAGTTTGTTTTGGAAGTCAAGAGATGACTGGGATCTCTACTGAGTGAAAAATTTGGCTAAAATGAACCTCAAAGAAATAAGGGCTCTAAGGAAGCTTAATCTCTCCTCTTCTTTAAAATAGGGAAGAGAGGGGAGGTTTGCACTAGTTGATTTATAAGGTCCTTTCTAGCTCTAAATCTGTAATCCCAGAGAATGTTGCCTCCATTTTACAGGTGTCAAAGTAAAATTTGAAAAAGTTGTGACATTCCCAATATCTCAGAGCAGTAAATCATAGAGCTGATAGTCAAATCCAGTCACTCTGCTTTCCAAATGCTCTTTTTTTGGATAACACACTCCACAGATTTAGACCATCCCTGAATTCCCATCCAGCTTCAAGAATTTTGTGACTTGATAATCCCATGTGTCAAATAATAAGTAAAACACTGATTTGTTTTAAAGAGGGAGGGAAACAATTTAAGCTGCTGCTAAAGTCATTTAAAAAACACAAATAGCCTTCCAAAAGAAGGTTTAAAAAAATATCCAATAACTTGGAGGATTTTTGATGGTCAAGGCTCTAAGCCCTGACCTTCTTTCTGTTCAAGGGCATCAGCTTCAAGATGCTGCTGTTTCTGTCTCTTACATTGCCCGTGAGGCACACAGAACCTCTTCCTCCTTGACTGTATCTTATATCCGGTGATCCTTCCTTCCACATCTTGCTTCCCTGCTGTGAGGAATTCAGCTTTCTGATCACTTGCCAAAAGAGACAATTCACTGTCTCTCTATAGGATTGTAGTAGATTCCTGTTTGTAAGTGAACCTTTCAGCTCCTATGTACTTGATTTGGGGCCAAAATTTGCCTTCACATCACACAGAGAGGGTACCAATTTCTGCCTGAAGAGAACAGCCAGGCTGTTGTTTTATCTGTAGGAATGAAGACTCTGTGAAGACACTACGAGATGGAGGACAATTTTATCTAAAGTTATTTTTTTTAAAACCACATTAAACCAAAATGTAGAAAAAGCATTAAAAAAATAGGGATGAGATTATTCAGCTTCCTTTCTTCTTTTTACTCATAAAAACAACCTGGATACATATTTTAAGCCAATAGTCACATAATGGAAAGACTTCATTTTTTTTTAAAAAGCAGCCAATTTTGAGGTCTTGCCAAGACAGTTTCTCACTTCTGTGAGGCTAGTTACATTTTCCTTCTCCAGAAACAGTTCCCTTGGCAGTGTATTCTGGGTAAAAACACTCTTGGAAATTCCCACCTGTTAAAAAACGATACTTGATAAAATGGATTGGTTGACTTGTTGAAGAAGGAATAGGGAGAGATCTATTTGGAAATGAATGTGATATAAAAAAATCAAATAAATAGTACAAAATTTTTTTGAACTTTAGAAAACCTGAAATATTGACTAGTTTTTCCCACACTTCCTTCCCCTACTCCATCACATTCATATATACACTAAGGTACAATAAGTCTCTATGTTTACATAATTTACTTATTTTATTTATTGATCTAATCTATTTTATTAAATAGGATTATTAAGTAAATATTAATAGTGTTTATTATAAGTAAATACTAATAATATTGATTATTGAGTAAATATTGATATTGATTATTAAGTAAATGATGACATTAGCTATTAAGTAAATATTAATAATAATGATTATTAAGAAAATATTAATAATATTGACTATTAATTTATTATTTGTTTGTTTTCTTTATCTGTCCCTATCACTGCAAGATAGTTATTGATAAAGGAAAATTGAAATGTGCCTCTGAGACCTCACTGGGAGTGCTATATTTGATTCTGGTTACTACATATGCTTTTAAGAAAGACACTAATAGGCTAGAATATATCAAGAAGAGGGAGAACAAGAAGATGAATGGAAACTCTTTGAGGGCATGATTTGTTTTTAATTTTTGTCTTTAAAATCCCAGCATCTACCAACTTGCCTTACATGCACATGGGCATTGTAGGCATTTAATAAATGCTTGTGAAGGGAAAGAATGAAGTTGTGCCATATTATAGGAGAATTGGTTGAACAAACTTGAAACAAACTTGAGGTTTCCTCACATGAAAATGGAAGGGGGGGGCACTTGATAAAATCTAAGATTCTTTCCATATCTAATTCTATGATCCATAATCCTGTGTTTATGTTTACTAGGAACTGGGCATGTTTACTTTGGAGAAAAGAGAACTTTGGGGACACATGAGAGGCAAACTAAAGTATTTGAAGGGTTACCACATGTAATGGAATATGCTTGTTTTGCTTGGCCACAGAAGGTAGAACTAGAAACAAATGAAAGTTCCAGAAGAGGCAGATGATATTGGTTTACTGTAAGAGGAAAAACAATGAGAAAAAGTAGAATGGATTTTCTTGACAGGTAGTGGATTCTCCTTCTATAATTCTTAGTGAGAACCTTGGATAATCACTTGTCAAGGAAACTGGTGAGGAGATTCCTATTTAAACTTGTCAGGAACTAGGTATCTTTTAAGGTTTCCTCTATCTCTGAGAGTTCATGATTTTGTGATTTAAAAAGAGATAGGAAGGCAATACCTAGTTTGGTTCAATGAGTTCAACTCACTTGTACACCCACATGAATATTCTACCTTATAGAAATAATCATCATAGGATATAGGTCACTTATTCAGAAATACTGCCACCACTCAGATCCATTTAAAATCTGTTTCTTCATGGATTTCACAATGGAGTCAACTCAGTCAGAGAGGGGTACCAAGTCAAGCAGATAGCAGCAGATCTATGTAGATAAGGATATTAACCAGTTTTGCTCATATGGTGCGTATGGTTAGATCACTCAAGAGTGAAGCACAAATTATCTAGATTATAGGGCCAATGACAGTAGTCATTCCTCCTACTACTGCCTAGTCTAGGGGTGGGGAACCTGTGACTTCATGGCCACATGTGGTCCTCTAGGTCCTTGGGTGAGGCCCATTGACTGAGTCCAAGTTTTACAGAACAAATCCTTTTATTAAGGGGATTTGTGCTTCAAAATTTGGATTCAGTCAAGGAGCCACATGCAAGGACCTAGAGGGCCACTTGTGACATCAAGGCTGCAGGTTCCCCACTCCTGCCTAGTTAGTGTCATGACAAGACTGAGCTCTAGAAATATGCTACTCTTTAAAGAAGTTCTGATTCTTGGAGTCCTCTGGTATAGTTAATTTTCTCCTTATCTTGGTGGTATAGGATAGAGCACTGGGCCTGGAGTCGGGAAGATCAGAGTTCAAATCCAGCCTAAGACATTCATCAGCTGTGTGACCCTAAGCAAATCATTCTGTCTGCCTCAGTTTCCTCATCTGGAAAATGAGGATAATTATAGTCCTTATCTCCCAAGTTGTTGTGAGGATCAAATGAGTTAATACTTGTAAAGTATTTAGCACAATGAGTGGTACATAGTAATTAGTGCTTAATAAATGTCTATTCCCTTCCCTTCCTTTGGTTCTCCTGTCTAGGTGGTAACAAGAGGTGACAACTAGTGAGAAAGCCTTTGGAAGAAAAGTCTACGATTTAGCATTTCCATCATTTGCTGAAAATTCTAGCTCTTGCTATATCAGAAAGGCATTCCTAGGATCCTTTTTAATACCCCCAGAGCACTTAGGTAGAGTTGTAGACTCAAGGTATCAAGAAGGCATTGGTTAGAACAGTGAATGGCAAGTAATCAGCCACCTTCTGGTGACTTCATCTGCCAGGATTAGTAGAAATTGGAAAATATTCCTCCCTAGAGAGCTCAGAGAGAATTCTGCATTCAAAAAAAGGAAGAAGAGTGGTCTTTAAATTATAGGCCATAAAGCTCAACTTCAATTTCTGGTAAAACTCTGGAATGAATTGTTGGTTAGTTTGTGAGCATTTTGAAAGGGAAACAGAATAACTTTATCAAGAAAATGTAATACCAGACTAACCTCATTACTTTTTTTCCCCTCCCACAGAGTTAATATGCTGATAGACCAAGGAAATGTTATAGATCAAGTAAACCTGGATTTTAAGCAAATAATATCGCATGCTACCCTTGTAGAAAATATGGAGAAATGTACAATAGAAGGTAGTCTTTGGTTAAGCAAATCTGAAAGTGGCTGAAAGATTAGATTCAAAGAGGAGTTATTACTGGGTCAGTGTCAGCTTGGTGGGTCACCATCAGAGGAGTTAGCAGAGATCACTCTTTGGTCCTGTGCTGGTCAACATTTTAATCAATGATTTGGATGATGTCACCAAATTTCTGTATAATACATATCTAGAAGGGAGGCATAGTTGACTTGATTGGATGACAGTCAGGATCATGAGCTAAATTTTATAAGATGAAATTTAACAGAACTAAATATAAAGTCTTTCATTTGGATAATAAAAAAATCAACTGCACAAGTATAGGATGGAAGAATTATTGCAAAAACAACATGGTTGTTGTTTTTGTGGAAAAATGTCCAGGGGTTTTACTGCAAGCTCAATATGACTCAACACTGTGAAAGAGGAGCCCCCCAAAAGCTGGCGTAATCTTAGTCTGCATTAAGAGGGATATAGTGCTCAGGATAAAAGAGATAATAGGATCTCTTTACTCTGCCTTGGTCTGATCACATCTGAGAAGAAGAGATCCAGGATCATATATTTAGAGTTGATCTAGGCATAGGTTCCCAAAGTGGATGACACTGCCCCTGGGGGCTGCTGGAATGATCTAGGGGAGCCTCAGATGCAATTGGGGAACATTAAATAAAAATAAGGGGGCAGTGGAAGCATAAGGAAAGAAGAAAAGATAAAACTTTGAAAAGTTGTTTGTACACGTTTCGTTGGTTGTATAATAGAATTAAAGAAGTGATTGCATTATTTTCCAAATGAACATACAAAAGGTAAGTAATAACTGAACAATGGTCAAATCCATTGATAGGTCTTAATGAACAAGTGTTGTTCATTGTCAGGAAGTCCAGCATGCATTGGCAGAAATATGTGCATGTAATGACTTGTTCACAATACAATGTACTGCATAGTTACATGACACAATATTGTGTCATCAAAATTTCAATGCAGGAAAAACCCTACAAATTTATAATAAATTATTAAATTTAAGATGCTTCATTTAAAAATATATATATTTTATATTTTTTTGAAATGACACAAATTTTTTAAAAAACCATTAATGGATTAAAGAAAGTAAGTTTCCAAGGCAGCTATGAGCAATGTTTTTTAAAAGGGGGTGATAGGCCATTAGGCCAAATAAGTATGGAAACCTCTGAGAATATTACATTCAATCTGGGCAGCTAAGTGGCACAGTGGAATCGGAAAGAACTGAGTTCAGATCTAACTTCAGACAGCAGCTCTGTGACCCTAGGCTAGACACTTAACCCTGTTTACCTGTTTCTTCAGCAGTAAAATGAACTGGAAAAAGAAATGGCGAACCACTCCAGTATCTTTGCCAAGAAAACCCCAAATGGTGTCATGAAGTGGCAGACGTGACTGAAACAACTAAACAACAACCACAACTTTACATCCAATTCTAGGCACCATATTGAAGAAAGACATTTATATTTGGGAACAGGTCCAGTGGAGAGTGACCAAGATGGTAAGGAAATTAAAGACCCTTTAAGATAAGAATTCATTCCTCTCCAATCTGTCCTCTGGACTTTCTCAGCCATGCCCCAGAAACTTCTTCATCCTAGAAACACTCCAGAACAGGTATGCATACATTGGAAATACCCTCTGTGTCTGTGTCCCCTGCCTCTGATTAGGTGATTCCTCCCAGAACCTCCATTTAAAGAGAGCACCAAGGCCAGCCATGACTTAATCCTTCTACAGACTGTACTCCAGAATTTCTCTGCCTTTGTCCCTCAAGCCCCTCCCTTTCAGCTTTTATGTGAAGTCCTGCTCCAGTAAAATGTAAGCTCCTTGAAGGCAATGACTGCCATTCTTTCTGCTTGTATCTGTATTCCCATTTACCACTATGCCTGGAATATAATAAGTGCTGGTTGACTGACATTGTCGGTTGACTGACAGTTGAAGAATGGAGGACATTTAACTTAGATAAAGAGAAATCATCGGTGGGGGTGGCAGAGGTTTACGTGATAGGTATCTTCAGGCATTAGAAGTGTTATCATATAGAAGAGGAATTAAAATTGCTCTACTTGACTCTAGAGGTAGACTAAAGAACAAAAGGTGGTAGCTAAAGAGAGGCAAGTTTCAGCTCAACATAAGTAAAAATTCTCTTAACATTCAGAAAGTTCAAAAATGGAAAGGACTATGCAATAGGTTTTCCAACTCTGAAGGTTCCCAAGCTCAAGTTTGAGGGGTATTATTTCTGAAAAGTCATACATATTCATGAGCATATTAAACTATAAATATCAGACTCCTAATGTGAAGGGCCTGTGTATGCTAGGGGGAATTTTCATTTTTTTGACTCATTGTCCCCACCCAAGTGGAACTTTGAAACTTCAATTTTTGTCATTCTCCAAAGGGCAACCACCAGCTCCCCTTACAGGCAATCAGGATCACAAGGTTCGAAACAGAACAGTTAGGACTCAGAAAAGACTTGTTTCTAAGACGGTAGTCAACCTGGCAGTTGGTAGTGGTGATATATTCTTATGCTCTCTGCAACTGGGGGAGGCTGAAGCTAATGATTTGCTTGAGATTGAGACTTCTGAGCTAAGTCCAGCATCAGTATAGTGAACTTCTAGGAACAGGGGAGGGGGGAAGCAAGTTGCCTGAAGAGGGGTTAATTGATCCAGGTTAGAAATACAGTGGGTCAAAACTTCCATGCTGATCAACAGTGAACTCAAGATGGTAGGGAACTACTGCACTTCCAACCTATACAAGATTAAGGAGAAACAATCCCTCCCTCTATCCCTTCCCCAAAAAAAGAGTCAATCTTTTGTCCCCACCCCTTATAAATATGTACTGTCCCTGAGACATATAATCCTAGGTAGGGCCCCAGGATAGAAGAAATCTGGAGTTTCTATTCCATGTCAATGATTTGTGCCTTGCTATTTTAATGACACTTCTCATTTTATTGCTTTACCTGTCTTCTATTGATCAATATGTTTTCAGGGTTGTTGTTTTTTTCTTAAGAAAAACCTCACCATGCCTGACATCCAAAAGAGTCCCTTGGACTCTTGTCAAGGCTATTGACAATATTGACTATTATCAACCTTTTCAACTTGACTCATTCCCCCTTCTCCTCATATCATCAAAAGTGCCCCAACCATTGCTGCTAGATGGGCCTGTATGAGTAAGTTCCTCTCAGTTGTACCTCATATCCTTGGAAGTCACACAAATTACCATGGAGCTTCAAGTGTGGCTAAATACCTCCTTTATTTGAAGGATCACTGGACCAGGGAAGCGAGAAGCTGGCAGATTTTGCCAGCCTTACTGCCACTATAGAAAATTCTTTGTCTTCTTTCTGAGAATCACTTTCCGTATTTTCTAGATGAAAAAGCTGAAGCTCAGAGTAGGCCTGCATAGATAGCTCTTAGGTATCTGAGGCTTCTGAAAATTGCCCTTATAGAAGCTCGATTGTATCAACAAGCCCTAAATGTCACATCCTTTATAATCCCATTTGTAATCATTTGTGTTTATGTTCATAAACATAATCAAATTCTCTCAGTTCTTTGGAATGCCTAAACAGGAAGTACAGAGAGCAAGAAGAAAAAGCCAGCTTTTTGGCAATCCTTTGCTTTTTTTGTGCTATATGTGTATCTGGTGGGAAAATAGGCAGAGGAGTATATACTCGCTTTCTCTGTGTCTCAGTATTTCATAAGTGAAAGAAAGATACTTCCCGAGCCTGGGAAAGATTAGGTTTACAAGTGTGTGACAAATCTCCTATATAAAAAATGTCATTCAGTGTCATATCTTTGATTGGATTTGGAGGCACTGATATATCAAGTCCTAATCATTTGAACATAGCCCCGAGTAGATTTGCTGCTTGTTTGTAGATGAGAAGAGACTCATTTCAAATTGATTAGTTTCATGGTACCGCCAGAACACTGCAATATCAGTAGCTGTGTACAGTTTAACATTATTTAAAGCTCTAGACTTGAGGAAACAGAATCTTATTCCTATGTGTTTTTTTTTAAAGAATCACTACTTGGAAAAAAACAGTAGAGCTTATTACATACATTCCCCTCCCCTACCCCCCCCCTTTTTTTTTTTTTTTTTGCAGTTTAACTGTAGTATAGGTTACAATCCATTATAAAAAACTCCAGATGACTTTTCAAATTCCTTCACTGTCTGGGAATTTCTTTCAAAATGAAATATATGGGCCAGCCGATGGAATTTAAAAATCTTTTGAGTCACAAAATCACAGAATGTGAGAATTGGAAGGGACTCCAGAGATTATCTAGTCCAAGGAACTTGAATGGGGGAAAAATACATCATTATTTTTCCTAATGTCTAACTAGAATTGAGTATTTTCTTCAATTATGAATTTCTTTAAAAAAATTATTCTGGGAAGTGGTCCCTAGTCTTCACCAGGTTGGTAAAGAGGTTTGTGATAAAAAAAAATGTTAAGAACCTTTGAGCTAGCCCTCCTTTAACAAATGAGGATCTAAAATGGAGAAAGAGATGAAATGACTTGTCCAAGATAACATGACTAGCATGTGGCTAATAGTCCTGTTTACCAATTCAATGTTCTTTTTCATTGTGGCAAAAATGGCACACTCTACCTTTCCCAACCACAGTGACCCAGGTATTTGGCCTCCACTCTCCTTGAAGCCCTTCAGTTAGACTAGCCCAGACTTCAGAAGGAACTTCTGGCCTAACCCTAGAACATGGGGTTCTTAACCTGGGATCCATAAACTTGGTTTGTTTTTATTTTAAATTTTGGTAACTTTGTTTCAATATAATTAGTTTCTTTTGTAATCCTATCTATTTTACTTTATGTATATAGAAACATTGTTATAAGGAGAAGTCCATAAGAATCTCCAGACTTCCAAAAGCATTCATGATGCAAAAAAATTATGTTAATAAAATAAGTTAATAATAGGTAAGAGATATTTAATGTTGCTGTTTTTCTATTTTCCCTATTATTCTCCTTAAGCATCTACTGAGCTGCCCTTACAGGATAAATAGGAACTTCATCTTTATCTGACTTAGAAGGCTCCCTGTATACCACTACTAATAAAACCATGGCATTCCAGGCTCTTGTAGCTGGCCATCCAGTTATTCCATTTCTTCTGCATCACCTTTCCCCGTATTTCAACAAGAATTTAACTCAAAAGTCACTGAAAACAACTTCTAATGATATGGAACATTTTGGGTCAAGACTAACTGAGGCCAGTCTAGTGATTAAGGGTCAAGGGTAGAAAGCAATTAGGCACTTCTTGACCCAAAAAATGCAATTAAAAAAAAAAAACAACTTTGTGGATAAGAATATTTAAGAAGAATATAAATGCTGTTTAAATTAGAACACTACTATCCTCTACCTCTGCTTTTACCACAACAATATATAATAGAAGGTAGAGGTACTCACCCAATCATACAAATATAAAGGGGGAATCTTGTTGAGATTAGCATTGGTCTAAAAAGAATCTGGGAGTTTTAATGAGCTGTAAACTCCATATATGTATGATGTTAATTAAGAAGGCTAAGGTAGACTTAGGATACATTCATAAAAACATAGCATTCAGGACTAGGGACGTAATAATCCTGTGGTACTCCACCCTAAGGCACGTAGGTAGCACCATGAATAGAACACCATGCCTGGGGTTAGGAGGACCTGAATTTAAATCTGCCCTCAGATGCTTACTAGCTGTGTGGCCCTCCACAAGTCATTTAACCCTGCTTACCTCAGTGCCTCATCTGTAAAATGAGCTAGAGGAGGAAATGGCAAACCGCTCCAGTATCTTTGTTAAGAAAACTCCAAATGGGGTAACAAAGAGTCAGACATGACTGAAATGATTCAACAACAACTTGACCCTAGTCAGACCACACCTGGATCATTGTATTCACTTTTGGGAGTCACATTTTAGGGAGAATATTGATAAATATGAGTGTTCAGAAGAAAGCAAAGAGAATATTGAAAGGCTTTGAGTTCATGCCATAAGAGGACTGGTTGAAGGCACTGGAGATGGTTAACCTCAAGAAGTTAAAATTGATGGGAAGTAGAGAGGAGATGAGAACGGATATGATTATTTTCTCCAAGCACTTAGGCAGAAGAAGGAATTACATGTAATGCTTGGCCCCTACTAGCAAAACCAGAAAGAAAATAGAAGTTACAAAAAGCCAATTTAGGTTTAAGATAAGGTTACAACTTCCTGATAATTAGAGCTAATGAAATGAACTGCCTTAGGTGTGAAAGGCTATCCCTCACTGAAAGTCTTCAAGCAAAGACTGGATAATAAGGCCAACAATAGCTAACATTTACAGACTGCTTTAAGGTTTGAAAAGCACTTCACAGATATCTCATTTTTTCCTTCACCATGAGCCTATAAGGCAGGTGATGTTATTATGTCCATTTTACAGATGAGGAAACTGAGGCAGAGAAGGTAAGACTCTGGCTTACCCAGAGTCATACAGATAGAAAGTTGTCTGAGGCGAAGTTGTAATATAGGCCTTCCTGATTCCACTATGCCACCTAAAATTCTGTAATGACTGCTCAGTTAAGTTTTAAAGGGAAGTCTTGTTCAGGTATTGGTTCAGACTAGGTAGCCCCTGAGTCTTTTACCCCTCTGCCACATCTTTGGTCTTTACTACAGATTCTTCGTGTCACCAGCCTTCTAAGTCAGTATCCTATGTGGGTTTCTTTAGCTTTGAACGCTCTAATGAGAGCCTCCTGGTTCTCAGTGAATTACCTTCCATTTATAAAGTAACCACTTCTCAGTTTTTCCCTATGCAACTGATAGCACCTTTAAAAGCATCGTTAAGTCTCCAAATGTTTGTGATTCCTTTTTTTTTTTTCAGTTTTACCCTCTCTAGTAAAAAAAATAGTTATATCCAAATGAACTGAGGTGGTATAATATTCTATGACTCAAAAGTCTTCAAAATTGTCTTTGAATCCCTTTTATATCTTTGAACTATGTTTCTTCATATTCACATTTTCCCTATTTTAATAAAAATAAATTTCTCTCAGCCCTTTAAAACCAGTGGTTATCACAATTTTTTGTGTCATGGACATCTTTAACAGTCTGGTGAAGAATAATACTGCTATGGTATAAGTAATATTGTGGTCATAATTGAAGGAAATGCTATATTTTAGGTAGAGATTAGTGAAAATACAGGTGTATTTTTTCCTGTCTTAGTTCATACACCCTAAGAAATCTATCATTGGACTTTTTGGTGGGGGGGAGATTCTGTGGAGCCCAGCTAAAGAACCCCTGCTTTAAACCATAAAACTGTTCACATACAAGCAAGTCATCATTCTACATTGTTCCCAAAGTGATTTGAGACTTTATATGTCTGCCATGGTTCGTTTTCTATACAAAATTCACTTTAAAATCACACAAATGCCATATTTCTTCACCTATACATGTTAACAGTCTTTATTAAAACGTCTTACTAGTTTTGTCAGGTATCAAACTATTTGTTTGTAACTGTGGAAGTATTTTATATCTTTTGACAGCTTTGTGTAAAAATACTTTGCCACTTCCTTTCGGTACTAAGCTGCTCCATATGAATAGCTCAGTATCTTAAATATACCTCATACATGGCTCTTTGCCAGGCTTGTGATATACTTCCTGAACTCATTTATTTCATTCTTCTGTCCAGTTGCTTTATTATACACGCCGATGACAATATTACTTCTGTTTCTACCTTCATTGATCTCTGCCCAAATTCTCTCCACTTCCTTTCCTCCCTCTGGACACTGCATTTCCTTACGTAAATGTGCCTTTCTAATATAAATGCTACTACATACTCTTCTACCTCATTATTTCCATCTCGTTTCTTTTGAATAATATATATCCACCAGATCCATAGTCAAGTCTTGATTCTTATACCAGTAAGTTCCTGGTTGAAAATGTTCTACCTTGCATCAGGACTTCAAGTTTATCTTACCTTATATCTCTCCTTTTTGATTTTGTGGATACTAATCTAAGACCTGGTGCTTTATTACTGATTCCTTTCTTAGATTTTGTCTCCTACCAACTTCTGGGTGTCTCTACAACCTACAAATAAATTCAGATTAACAGTTCATATTAAATTGCTGAATTTCATCTTTCTAAAGAGTTATAAGCTATCTGAAAAACATGAAGCACTTTTAAATCCATCCAATAGCTAAAAACCAACTCCTTGATTAAATTCCATCTGTTCCCATTACTACCATTGTCTTTTCTCTGTCAAATCTCCCTATCCTTTTTCTCTGCTATATGATGAAAACAGGGCCAAGGGTGTTCTTTCAGAGAGATTACACATGGATAACAGAAGATCTGGCTAGACCTTGGCTTGAACAGATTGTCTTTGTTTCTCAACACTGAATTATTTGAGTACCTTGCCCCACCTTGCACACCTGGAATAGTTCCTTCCTGTGTTTTCACAACTCAAGTGTTTCCTTGCCTAAGGGGTACTAGGCAGACTAATACATCACAGCATTGCATTTCATGTTTCTATCAATGGCATGTACAGAGGTTATCCAACCTCAGTTTCTATGAGTTGATCAACAAACATTTACTAAGCACCTACTGTGAGCCATGCACTGTGCTAAATGCTGGATAGTTAACTAGAATTGGACTTATATATTTAGATCACTCACTTTGGTTTCTATTCCCAGTGGGTAGTATCAACACTACATATCTGAAACCCACACATCTGTCATTTTAGAGAGTATCTGCTCTAAGCTCTCTTTCCATTTGCTGAAAGTGTGTGTGGTATAAAGCTAAGAACAAAAGGCATGAAGTCAGAAGGCTTGAGTTCTAGTTCTGGAACCCTTCCTTAGTAGTTGCCTGATCTGGAATAAATCACTAAACACCAGTTTTGGGTAGAGTATGTATTTGACCAACTGCCCCTGCTTCCTTGCAGAGCTGTTATAAAGATCACATGTTACATGTGAAAGTTCTTTGAAAACTATACAGGTCTTGTGTCTGGCACAACATCTTCCAAAGACTTGCCAAAATGATTAACACAAAAGGAAAGAAGAGAGGGACATGCTATCTGTTCACTAGGCTCTTGTGGGAACATGTTGTTGTCTTTTTGACTACATATATTCAAATCTACAAAAAGAGTGATATTGTAGATATAGAGTATGAGGATAATTCAACAGGAAATGTCCCCCAAATGTTACCATGGTAAGACTGGATGAGTCTAAGATGTGACTCAGCATATTGCAGGCTCTGTTGTAAACAAACTTAAGGGCAAGATTCAAGTCAAATGAATTAATGAGCATACTAAGCATATTAAGCTTTCTCAAGAGGAGAGAGAACTTCCTGAATTATGTGAAGGAAAATAATCGGAAGGAAAAGGAAGTCAAAGATGAAGGCATCTGTGTTCAGGGGAAATCTCAACCTGCCTCACCCAGAATAGCACACTTTGTGATGATGAATGGCAAGGAGCCTGATCTGTTCCCTATGAATTCTTGGTTAAAAGAAATAATAAAGATTTGGGGATTGTGCCCTGTATTGGAGGAGAGAGTGCCCACTCTTTATGATATCACGGATCTTTGAAGAAGTCACTGCCAAAAGCTTTTGACCTAATGATACCACTGCTGGGCACTTACTCCAAAGAGGCCAAAAACAAAGGGAAAGTTGACATATGTATGTATGCGTGCATCTATGTGTATTTGTGTATGTATGGTGTCCCCAAAGTTTTACTGTACATTAAAGGTATTTAAGCTATTAAAGCTCACAACAGCACTAAGACTTTTGGGACACCGTGTGTGTGTGTGTGTGTGCGCACGCGTGTGTGTGTAAACATATACATATACAGACAAATATATACATATATGTATAAATATTAAAATAATTAGCATTTCATAGAAGTTAAATGCTTGCAAAGCACTTTATAAAAAGTTTACTTTCCTCAAAACAACTCTGGGAGATAGGTGTTATTATCCCCATTTAACAGATGAGGAAACTGAGACAGAGATTAAATGACTGGCCCAGAGTTCCACAATTTGAACTCAAGTCTTCTTGAGACTAATTCTAGGGCTCTATCCACTTCCAGAGATAGAACTGATGAACTCTGAGAGCAGATTCAAATTTACTTTTTCCACTTTATTTATCTTGTTTTCCCTTCCTCCCAATATGGCTAATGTGGAAATAAGTTTTGTGTAACTTTATATGTATTTAGGTATCCTATTTATTTCCTTCTCCATGGGTGGGAATCAAGGTAGAGACTTGGGAGAATTTGGAACTAAAAATAAATTTTTTTAAAAAATCTTTAATTTTTTTAAATAGTCTTAATTCAAAGGAATGATGAAAATCTAAACCTCTTGATAAGCAATTGGGATTGATTTTGAAACCTGCTCCAGGCAATACACATGATTTTTGTTCATTTACACTTCAAGATAATTGTGTAGATGAAAGTAATTAATTTGTAGTCATGAATCAATCCTGGTTAAACAGAAACACACATCCAAGTGTCAGGTTATATTTTACATTCTCCACAGCCACCTCAAAGAGTTTATATTCTCCTGGGAGTAGTGTGGGGAAAGAAAGCCAGGCATGGATACAACACACAAACAAGTAAGTAGAGATTAATTCAAAAAGAACTAAGCCAATCCGAAAAAGCTTCACCTCAGCCAGAAATGAATCTTGAAAGAAGACTCAGAATATACATCCTAGGCATATAAGGGAGGAGAAGGAATGTCCAGTTCGTGGAACTGCTAGTAGTATAATTTGTCTAGACCAGGGATGGGCAACCTGGGGCCTCAAGGACACATGGATTCCTCTAGGTCTTTAAGTGAAGACCTCTGACTGAATCCAAACTTCACCGAACAAATCCCCTTAATAAAAGGATTTATTCTATAAAACTTAGACTCAGTCAAAAGACTGTACTCAAAGACCCAGAAGGTCCACATGTGGCCTTGAGGCTGCAGGTTCCCCACCACTGGCAGACAATAGTCTTTAAAGGGAATGATGTGAAATAAAGCTGGAAAGGTAGGTTGGAGAGCCCTTGGAGAGGATCTTCAATGTTAGGCTGAGGAGTTTACATTTTATCCTAAAGATAATGCTTGAAGATGCCTACTAAAATACCATACTAAACAAAGATTTAGCATTATGGGTAACCCAAAGATCAGTGGAACGATACATAATAGGTTAAAGTAGGTTGCAGAGTATCATAAATGAGGAATTTGGCACCAAAAATAGTGGAAAAGATTGCAAAGAGATTTATGGCCAAAAGAGAAGGTGGCTTAATGGCCTTTAAACAGTAAGAAATGGAGGCAGAGATAAGATGGTAGAGTAGAAGCAGAGGCCTGCTACAATTCTCCTCCGAAATTCCTCAGAAACCTGTAGAAAATGATTCTAAACAAATTCTAGAGCAGCAGAAGCCACAAAATGACAGACTGAAGTAAATTTCCAGTCCAAGACAATCTGGAGAGTCAACAGGAAGGGTCTATCACACTGGGCTGGTAGTGGAGCACAGTTCAGAGTGAGCCACACTGGCATGGACAGAGCTGGAGCAGGTCTTAAGGGACTAATTCTCTGGCAGCTGTTGTGGTTTCTGGAATTCTCAACTCACAAACTCCAGGGAGAGCTTCAGTGATCAGTGGGAAGGGTCTCTCACCTGGCTGAGAGGATAGCGTGGTCCAGCTTCAGCCTCAGCCCTCGTTCCAGCCTCAGGGCGGTGATAACCACTGCTGAAGCAGAGGTTGCTTCTGTAGCCCTCCACTTAACAAATAGCTAAAAGTCAAGTAATTGGCTGGGGAAATGAGCAAACAAGGGACAAGAAACAGACTATACGTTCTGACTTTCTCAGTGAAGAAGTATTTTCTTAAACCATTGGTGATGAGAAGGATCCAAACATACAACCGGAAGAAGACAACAAAGCCAAAGCTCCTGCATCCAAAACCTCCAAGAAATTATGAGCTGGTCTCAGGTCATGGAAGAGCTCAAAAAGGATTTTGAAAATCAAGAGTAGAGGAAAAATTGAGAAGAAAAATGAGAGTGATACAAGAATATCATAAAAAATAAGTCAACAGCTTGCTAGAGAAAACCCAAAAAAGATGCTGAAGAAAATAACAGCTTTAAAATTAGACTAACCCAAATGGTAAAAGAGGTCCAAAAAGCCTATGAGGAGAAAAATACCTTAAGCAGAATGGGCCCAATGGAAAAAGAGGTCCAAAAACTCACTGAAAAAAATAATTCTTCCAAAATTAGAATGGAGCAAATGAAAGTTAATGACTTTAGGAGAAATCAAGAAATTATAAAACAAAATCAAAAGAATGAGAAAATAGAAGATGATGTAAAATATCTCACTGGAAGAACAACAAACCTGGAAATGGATCCAGGAGAAATAATTTAAAAATTACTGGACTACCTGAAAGCCATGATCAAAAAGAGCCTAGACATCAACTTTCAAGAAATTATCAAGGAAAATTGCCCTGATATTCTAGATCCAGAGGGTAATATAAAAGTAGAAAGAATACACTGATCACCTTCTGAAAGAGATTCCAAAAGGAAAACTCCTAGGAATGTTGTAGCCAAATTCCAAAGTTCCTAGGTTAAGGAGAAAATTTTACAAGCAGCCAAAAAGAAACAATTCAGGTATTATGGAAACACAATCACGATAACACAAGATCTAGCAGCTTCTACACTAAGGGATCGGTTGACTTCAAATATGATATTCCAGAGGTCAAAGAAAATAGGATTAAAACCAAGAATCACCTACCCAGCAAAACTGAGTATCATATTTCAGTGGAAAAAATGGAACTTCAACGAAATAAAGAACATTCAAGCATTCTTTCTGAAAAGACCAGAGCTGAATAGAAAATTTGACTTCCCACACAAGAATCAAGAGGAGCGTGAAAAGGTCAACAGGAAAGAGAAACCATAAGGGACTTATTAAAGTTGAACTGTTTGTATTCCTACATGGAAAGATGATATTTGTAACTCATGAGATCTTTCTCGGTATTAGAGTGTGTGTGTGTGTGTGTGTGTGTGTGTGTGTGTGTGTGTGTGTGTGTGTGTAAAGAGAGAGAGATTGAGAGAAAGAGAGAACAGGGTGGGCTTAATATGAAGGGATTATGTCTAAAAAAGAACATTAAGTGATGAGAGAAATGTACTAGGAGAAAAAGAAAGGGAGAGGTAGAATGTAGTACATCATCTCACATAAAAGAGATAAGAAAGAGCTTTAATAATGGAGAGAAAGAACAGGAAGGTGAGAGGGAATAAGTGAACCTTCCTTTCATAAGATTTGGCTTAAGGAGGGAATAACATACACACTCAGTTGGGCATGGAAGTTTATCTTACTCTACAGGAAAGCAGGGGAGAAGGGGATAAGAGAGAGAGGATAATGGAAGGGACAGCAGATTGGGGGAAGGGATAATTGAAGAAGACACTTTGGTAGAGGGACAAGTCAAAAGAAAGAATAGAATAAATGGAGGCTGGAACAGTATAGAGGGAAATATAGTTAGTCTTTCACAACATAACTGTTATGGAAGTGTTTTGCATGACCACACATGTATAACCTATATCAAATAGATTGTGTTCTCAGTGAGGAGTGGATGGAGTGGGGGGAGGGAGAAAGGGAGAGAATGTGGAACTCAAATCTTTAAAAATGAATGATAAAAAGTGTTTTTACATGCAACTAGGAAAAATATATATATATATAGGCAATGGGGTATAATAATTTATCTTGCCCTACAGGAAAATAGAAGGGAAGGGAATGGAGGGGGGGTGGATAATAGAAGGGAGGGCAGATTGGAAAAAAGAGTAATCAGAATACATGCTGTCCTGGGGTGGTGGGAGGGGAGAAATGTGGAGAAAAATTGATATTCAAAATTTTGTGGAAGTGAATGCTAAAAACTGAAAATAAATATATTTTTTAAAAAGAGCAAGACATAATAGATAGATATTCCATATGCTCCAGTGGGACTCATATAATTACAAGACATATAGTGAAGTTTCCTCAGCACGTTGGGAGATTACCTCGTGAAGTATTTATGGGAGGACATGGACAAGAGTTATAGAGGATGAGAAGGCAAAGATGAGTTGTGATCCTCTCTATAAACTGGGGGGTCAATATTGTTGACATCATAGATCCATTAAAGTATTAAGACAACAGTCTTTCCATTGTCTACCATTATCCTTGAGATTTCTATATTCATGTTTACTAGACCTATAATAAATTCATGTAATTCATCAGTTTCTTCAACTCTAACAACTTTCTTCATAAACCAATTTCAGACCCTATGTCTTTAAATGCTCGTCCCACAGTACATCAAATTTAATATGTTCAAGCTGAATTTATTATATTTCCCTTGAACCTTTTATTCCTTCTGGTTCTGTTTACTTCACTATACATCAGTTCATATAAGTCTTCTCATACTTCTCTGAATTCTGTTTATTCATGGTTTCTTACAACAAAATAATATTACATTTCATTCACATACAAATATTTGTCTAGCTTTTCACCAATCTATGGGCATTTACTTTGTTTCCAGTTCTTTACTACCACATGAAGTGCTGGTGCAAATAATTTTGGTGCATATGGGACCTTTCTCTATGTCAAAAGGTATGGATGTTATAGTCTTTTTTTAATCATTATCACAATTTGCTTGCCATATATTTGGACCAATTTATAACTCTCCCAAAAATGCATTAGTGTACTGGTCTTTCCACAACCTCCTTCAACAGAATATTCTTATGTACTCTGCAAGTTTTCTGGGTATGACATAAAATTTCAGAGTTGTTTGGATTTGCATCTTTCTTAGTAGTAGTGATTTTTAACATCATTCATTTGATTGCTAAAAGTTTGCCATTCTCATCTTAGGTAGCTGTTGCTTCATATTTTTTGATTTCTTATCCATTGGGGAATGGTTCTTTAATATTTCTTTTGTTATTATAGCTGGGATATTTGACTTTTAGAGATAGTTGATGCAAAGATTTTTCTTTTACCCAATTACTGCCTTTCTTACTCTAGTTCCATTGATTTTTTTCATGCAAAACCTTTATTCATTTATATCTTTTGTTCTATCATCTTCATTTCCAAAGGGATCACTCCCCATCCCCAAGAAAACCATTCTAAGTAAAAGAATGAAAAAATAGGAAAAAAGTAATGTAGGTGAACCAATACAGAAACCACTTCTGACTGTATCATGATGTTCCATCATGTTCTGTATTCCAAAGAAGGGAGAGAGACACATTTTTTCCTCTTTTCTTAGGCAGGGCTTGATGATTATATTATATAAAATTTATTTTTGTTCTTTCCATTTACACTGTTATTTTTATTGTATATATTGTTCCACTGATTTACATTTCTATTTATTAACTAGCACCACATTTTAATGATTATCTTTTATAATATAATTTGTTAAGTGTTATTTCTCCTTTATTCATAATTTTTATTATTTCCATTGAAATCCTAAGCCTTCTGACACTTCAAATGAATTCTGTTATTATTTTATACAACTTTATAAAATGTCTACTTGGAAGTTTAATTGGTATAGTATTATATTTATAAGTTAAGTTAGGTAGTTTTATCATTTTTGTTATATTATCATGGCCCAACAATGAGCAAGAGGTAGTCCTTTGATGATTTAAATCATCCTTTATTTCTTTAAAGAACATTTTGTAATTGTTAGATAAGCCTTGAGTGTGTCTTGATAGATTGGCCCACAGATATATTTGTAATAATTTTTGATAGAATTTCCTTTTTGATTATTTCTTCCTGGGTTTTGTTATTGTTAGTTAGAAATTCTGAAGATTTATATGAACTTACTTTGTGTTCTACTACTTTACAAAGCTTCTAATTGTCTCAAAAATATTTTTGTTGATCCTCTGGAGTTTTCTAAGTAAATCATCATGTATCTATAAATTACTCATGCTTGTGCCTTTAATTAATTTCTTTTTCTTATTGCTAATGCTAGTGTTTCCAAATACATGTCAAATAAGAGCAGGTAGAGGCAACATTCTTTCTTTATTTCTGTATTTATTGGGAAAGCTTCCAGCATTTTTCCATTTCGAATAGTGCTTGCTTTGGTTTCAGATAGAATTACTTATCACTTTAAAAATGATCCTTCTATACCTATGTTTTGTAGTGTTTTGAGTATAAATTAATGTTACCTTTTGTCAAAGTTTTTGATAAATATATTGATGTAATTATGTGGATATGAGTATTTTTTGGGTTTTATATAATTAATTTTGTTAATTGTTCCCCTAAGGTTTATAATTTTTGGATGCCTCAAAGAACAAAATGGCAATGGGAAAATGCGTGAGACACAGAGTGAATTGCAATAAGATGTTGCCCATAATGACTTGACTATAAACCGCAAGAAGTGGTTTATAGAACATTATCAATGACTTGTAAGATCAGAAGAGGAAATTTTTGGATGTCTAGAATTTTATCTAAAATTTTTGCCTGAATATTCATCAGTGATATTGGTCTGAATGTTGATATCAAGTGAGGTATAAAACAGAGAAATATTCATGCATTTAAAGTGTTCTCCAGTGTCACAGAAAATGTCTTGCATAGAGTCCAAAAAAAATCTAATTATAGAAAGTTTCCCAAATGTTCTTATTTGTATATAACATTATACTAATTGCACTGTTCCCTTTTAGCTATAGGATCAAATACAAAGTTTGGCATTTAAAGGTCTTTATAACCTGGCCCTTTCTTACCTTAAATTCTTATATATCACTCCCTTCCACTGACCCTACAATCCAGCTCCAGTGACCTGCTTACAATAGCTTTTAACACAAGACTGCATCTAACAATTCTGTGCCTTTGTAGTGGGTTATAATACTCTGCCTCTTCACTTCTGCCTCTTACTTTCTCTGCTTCCCTTTAAGACAGTTCAAATTTCACCTTCTCTGAGAGGCCTTTTCTAGTCTTTCCAGTTACTAATATCTTCTTCTTTCATAGTGTCTTCAATTTACCTGGTATATATTTCCTAAATATCTAGTTGTTTGAATGTCATCCCCAAAATTACAATGTGAGCCTCTTGAAGCTCACAAGCTTATTTTTGCCTTTCTTTATATCCTCAATAATTAGTATGGTATATGGCACACAGTGAAAACTTAATAAATGCTTGTTGATTGACTTCACTGAATCCTGAAATATTACAAAACTTCTTCAGGAAAATTTGCAACAAGGTAAAACAAGGTGACTAGGTGAGACAGTAGACAGAGTGCTGGGCCTGAAGTCAAGAAGACGAGTTGAAATCTGGCTTCATCAGACACTTACTAGGTGCAAGTCACGTAGCCCTGTTTGCCTCAGTTTTCCCATCTGTAAAATTAAGTGGAGAAGGAAATAGCAAACCACTCCAGTATCTTTGCCAAGAAAACCCCTAAAAGGGATCATAAAGAGTCAGACACAACTGAAAAGGTCTAAAGAACAACAACAGACAGATTGGCACAACAATTCACATTGGAACATCAAAGTGGATGAAAAAACGTTTTTGAAATTATGATAGTTAGCTGAACAAATAGTAACACGTATAATACTTTAGGTAACTTTAGTACTTTAGTACTAAAGGTAGTACTTTAGGTAACTTGTAAATTTTCTTCATAACTGAGGAGATTGGGCTTGAACATATTTGGGAAATGTACAATACTCTCAATGATCTTAACCCACTCACTGGCCAAAAAAAAAAAAGCATCTCTTTTACGCAGATATTCTTAAAGTGATAATTATACATGGAACACCAAAATCCTCAAAGAATGAGAATCATAACTAATCTAAGTGACAATGGTAAAATGCATGGGACGCATAGTAAGCTGCAACAAGATGTTACCCATAATGACTTGAGCAAAAAACATGGTATACAGAACGTTATCAATGACTTGTGAGATCAGAAGAAGAAATATACTGGTCAAGAAAAAAAATAAATGAGCAGCCCAAGTTAAATTTGAGTAGCTTAGAGATATGAAAAGCACTAAAAAAAAAAAAAGTACTAAGGAAAAAAGTGTATGCCCATGGGGAAGTAGATATGCCATGGGGAAGACATAGAAAATGCAAACAAGAATTTCACAGATATGGAGAAGTTTTTATTTGTAGAGGTGGAGAAAGTGTCCAGCTGATGAAATCATGAAAGCACAAAAGTAAGAAAATATTTATTTGTATATACTTCACATTCTCCTCTAAGATCCATGAAGGCAAGAACTGTATCTTATCTAAACTTTGTATCTTTTTTGACATAGTAAGGATTTAATAAAACATGATTTCAATGAATGAAGGAATACATGAAAAGCTTCAAAACTAGATGTACATATCCTTGGGCAGGGAAGAAATTTTCTTTTTTAAATAATTAATAAATTTTTAGTTTTCAACATTCACTTCCATAAGATTTTGAGTTCTAAATTTTTTATTGTATAATTTATTTATTTTTCAGTTCTCAACATTCACTTCCATAAGAATTTGAATTCAAAAATTTTTTCTCCCCATCCCCCACCCCAGGACAACATGTACCCCATCCACCCCTTCCTCCATTTTGTTCTCCCTTCTGTTACCCACGCCTTCTTCCATAACCTTCACCTCTATTTTCCTGTAGGGCAAAATAGATTTCTATACCCCATTGCCTATATATCTTGTTTTCTAGTTGCATGCTAAAACAATTTTTAACACTCGTTCTTAAAGCTTTGAGTTCCATATTCTCTCCATCCCTCCCCACCCACCCTCATTGAGAAAACAAGTAATTCAATATAGATCATATATGTGTAACACTGCAAAACACTTCCATAATAGTTAAGTTGTGAAAGACTAACCACATTTCCCTCTGTCCTATCCTGCTGACCATTTATTCCATTCTCTCTCTTGACCTGTCCTTCCACAATAATGTTTCCTTCTGATCATTCCTTTCCCCAATTTGCTGTCCCTTCTATTAGCTTCACTCTCTTATCCCCTACCCTCTTGCCTTCCTGCAGGGTAGAATAGATTTCCACATCCAACTGAGTGTATGTTATTCCCTCTTTAAGTCAAATCTCCCCCCTTTTCCTCTCCATTGTAAAAGCTTTCTTGTCTCTTTTATGTGAGATGAATTTCTACATTCTATCTCTCCCTTTCTCTTACTCCTAGTACATTCCATTTAACAGTAAATTTAATTTTTTAGGTATTCTCCCTCCATTCTCAGCTCACTCTATGCCCTCTGTCTGGTTGGTTGGTTTTGTCCTTCGTTCTCGAAGAAGACCAAAATGACATCACCGTGATAAAGTGAAATTTCAGTGTGTTCGACTGTGGTTGATCAGATCAATGCAAGATTGGAATGCTCTACCACAGGTTGGGCATAGATAGTCCATGTGAATATTTGGGGTAGATACTCCAAATTTGTGCATCCTATGTTTACTTTGTGCTATCTCAATTCTGCTTTGCTCATAGAGCACAGCACCATTTCTGATATGGGCATGCCATGCTGAGCGGTCCTATGCCAGTGTCTCCCATATTGCATAATCAAATCCAAAGTTCTTGAGACAGACCTGGACAGTGTCTTTGTATCGCTTCTTCTGGCCACCATGTGATCACCTGCCCCATGTGAACTCTCCATAAAATAGTCTTTTCGGCAAGCATACATTTTGCATTTGAATAATGTGGCCAGTCCATCAGAATTGCTCTCTCTGAAGTATAGGTTGAATGCTTGGCAGTTCAGTTCGAGCAAAGACTTCAGTGTCTGGTACCTTATCCTGCCAGGTGATCCTCAGAATCTTCCTAAGACAGTTCAAATGGAAGTGATTCAATTTTCTGGCATGGCACTGGTAGACTGTCCATGTTTCACAGGTGTACAACAATGAGGTCAGCACAACAGCTCTGTAGACCTTCAGTTTGGTAGTCAGTCTAATACCTCTTCTCTCTCAAACTTTTCTTCCAAGCCTCCCAAATACTGAGCTACCTCTGGCAATGCATGCATCAAACTCATTGTCAATGCGTATATCCCTAGAAAGTACACTACCAAAGTAACTGAACTTATCCACAGCATTCAAAACTTCTCCATTTGTTGTAACCAATGGTTCCATGTATGAATGGTGTGGTGGTGTCTGATGGAGCACCTATGTTTTCTTGGTGTTCACACAGGCAGCAGAGAATTGATCCACACTTCGTTGCATCTCAGCTTCAGAGATTGCACTGAGTGCACAATCATCTGCAAACAGAAAATCGTGCACCAAAATTCCCTCCACATTGGTCTTGGCTTGTAGCCTTTTCAAATTGAAGAATTTAACATCAGTATGGTAGTTGACCTTGATGCCATGTTCATCCTCATTGAAAGCATTTGACAACATGGTTGAAAACATCACACTAAAAAGTATGGGAGCAAGCACACAGCCCTGTTTCACTCCACTGATGACACGAGAGCATTGTCCACTATCCAGAACCTGGGCAAACATGCCATCGTGAAATTGACATACAATACCGATGAACTTCTCTGTGCAATCAAATTTTGACATAATTTTCCATAAGTCCTCATGACTAACAGTGTCAAAGGTCTTGGTCAGATCTACAAATGTTGTGTACAGACCTCTGTTCTGCTCCTGGCATTTCTCCTGGAGTTGTTGGGCAGCAAATACTGTATCGAGTGTTCCTCGGCCCTTTCTGAAGGCACACTGGCTCTCAGGAATATGGCCATCTTCCAGGTGAAGGATCAGCTTATTAAGGAGGACTCTAACAAGAATTTTGCCAGCAATGACTAAGAGAGAGATCCCCCTGTGATTGTTACAGGAAAATCTATTCCCTTTACCCTTATAGAGATGGACAATGGAGGCATCCTTGAACTCCTGGAGGATAACCTTCTCTTGCTATATAACCTGCAAAATTTCAGTCAGCTTTGGTATGAACAATAGTCCCCTTACCTTGTAAGTCTCAGCTGGAATAGAATCAGCACCAGGTGCTTTGCCACATGAAAGGAGCCTAATGACACTCAAAACCTCTTCTTCAGTTGGAAGTTTAACTAAGGAGGAATTGACTTCAATCTGAGGTAAATGGTCAATGACCTCAGCATTGATTGATTATTGTCTGTTGAGATCACTATGGAAGTGTTCAGCCCATCCCTCTAGGATCATGTCCTTATGACTAATAAATGTAGCTCCATCAGCACTGAGTAGTTGTGATGCACCATAGGTTTTTGGTCCCTAAATAGCTTTCAGGGAATCATAAAAGCAGTTTGGATTGTAACTATCAGCATAAAACTGAATTTCATCTGCCTTCTTACTGAGCCAGGAATCCTCCATCTCTCTAAGCTTTGCTTGTACTTTGCTTTTGATAGAATTAAATTCTGCCTTCTTAGAGGTGGATGAACTATCCTACTGTTACATATCCTGGAGAGTTCTCGTTTTTCATTTAGCAGCTTCTGAATTTCCCCATCATTTTCATCAAAAAAGTCTTGGTGTTTGTGAGTATTCTGACCCAGATGAGCAAATGCAGTGCTCTACACCGAATCTCTGAAAACTGCTCACTCCTTTTTTGCTCCACAGTTGCCAACTATGTGCTGTCTCAACTTTCCCTCCAAGTTAGCAACAAACTGTTCATGCTCAGAGAAGAGCTCTAATTTGTTGACATTAATTCTTCTCATAGTCATTTTGCCTTGGGGGCGATATTTTTGATGCCTGCAAATATTTAGCTTGGAAAGGATAAGTCTATGATCAGTCCAGCACTCTGCACTACACATTGCCTTTATCACTCTCATATCTTGTCTGTCTCTTCTCTTTTCAATCACATAGTCTATTAGATGCCAATGTTTGCTGAAGTACATCCATGAAGTATACATACACCTATATATACATACACACACATACCTATGTACATATACCTACCTACACATATATAATGTACCCATACATACATATCCATACACACACACACACACACACACACACACATAAATATATAACTATATTCTATCCAACAGTAATACTTTTTTAATACTAAAAAAGGTCTCATGAGTTACAAATAACATCTTTCCATGTAGGAACATAAACAGTTCAACTGTAATGAGTTCCTTAAATTTTCTATTCAGTTCTGGTCCTTTCAACAAGAATGCTCGGAGGTCCTCTATTTCATTGAAATTCCATTTTTTTCCCCTGAAGTATTATACTCAGTTTTGCTGACTAGGTGATTCTTGGTTTAATCCTATCTCCTTTGACCTCTGGAATATCATACTCCAAGCCCTTTGATCCCTTAATGTAAAAGCTGCTAAACCTGTGTCATCCTTATTGTATTTCCACAATACTTGAATTGTTTCTTTCTGCACCACTTGTAATATTTTCTCTTTGACTTGAGAACTCTGGAATTTGGCTACAACATTCCTAGGAGCTTTCTTTTGAGAATCCCTTTCAGGAGGTGATCAGCGAATTCTTTCCATTTCCATTTAACTACCTGGTTCTAGAATATCAGGGCAGTTTTCCTTGATAATTTCTTGGAAGATGATATCTAGACTCTTTTTTTGATCATGATTTTCAGGTAGACCAATAATTTCTAAATTACCTCTCCTGGCTCTATTTTCCAGGTCAGTTGTTTTTCCAATGAGATATTTCACACTTTTTTCTACTTTTTTCTATTTTTTCATTCTTTTGGTTTTATTTTATAATTTCTTGATTTCTCATGAAGTCATTAGCTTCTATCTGTTCCATTCTAATTTTTAAAGAACTGTCTTCTTCAGTGAACTTTTGAACCTCCTTTTCCATTTGGCCAGTTCTGCTTTTTAAAGCATTCTTCCCCTCACTGGCTTTTTTGACCTCTTTTGCCATTTGGGTTAGTCTATTTTTAAAGATGTTTTCTTCAGCATTTTAGGGGGGTTGCTTTAGCAAGCTGTTGACTCACTTTTCATGATTTTCTTGCTTTACTCACATTTCTCCTCCCAATTTTTCCTCCACCTCTCTTACTTGATTTTCAAAATCCTTTTTGAGCTCTTCCATGGCCTGAGACCATTGCATAGTTTTTTTGGAGATTTTGGATGTAGAAGCCTTGACTTTTATGTCTTCCTCTGATGGTATGCTTTACTCTTCCTCATCAGAAAGGATGGAAGAAAATACTTTTTCATCAAGAAAGTAACTTTCTATGGTCTTATTTTTTCCCCTTTGGGGCATTTTTCTAGCCAGTTACTTGACTTTTGAGTCCTTTATCAAGAGGAGGGTATACTACCCTACACTTCAGAGGTTTTGTGCAGCTGTTCTCTGAGATATCTCCAGGGACCTGTAAATTCTCAGTTCCTCCAAGATGGCACAATCAAGGGAGGGGAGTTTACTCCTCTCCTGGCCTGAGGTCTGGTCTGTGAGAAACCATAAGCACTCTTTTCTGCCCTGGAAATGCAAGTAGGATTCCCTCTCCACAGTTACCACCAGCTCCACCATGCCAGCGTTCCTCCTGACCCCAGGACCACCACTCAGGACTGAGACTCAGATAAGCTACTCAATTCCCCCAGGGTCTTTAGACAGAGGGCTCCAAAAGTAGCCACAGTGGCTACCATCACCCTAGAGCCAGACTTTGCTCCCCTCTCACCCAGGTGAAAGAGCTTTCTTACTGACCTTTGAGCTGTTTTTGGCATTTGGGGGTTGAGAATCTGGGAACTGTAGTAGCTGCCTGTGATTCTGGACCCTGAAGCCTGCTCCAATCCTGTCTGTGTGCATGGGCCATGCTCTGCTCTGAACTCGGTGCGATAGACCCTTCCCATTGGCCTTCCAGGATGTCTTGGCCTAGAAATCTGTTTCACCCTGTCATTTTGTGGCTTCTGCTGCTCCAGAATTTGTTTAGAGTCATTTTTTCACATGTATTTAATGGGCTATGGGGGAAGAACTAGAGTAGGTCTGTCCTAATCTGCCATCTTGGCTCTGCCCCACTTGGTTCTAAATTTTCTCCCCCTCCTCTTCTCTCCTCTCTCCAAGAAGGTGTGAATGAAACCTGACGTAGGTGCTACATATCCATTCATATTAAACATATTTTCACATTAGTCATGTAATAAAGGAAAATTAAAGAATTAGAATCAATGAGAGGAACCACAAGAAAGAGTAAACAAACAAACAAACAAACAAAAAGAAAGCAAATACTATGCTTCAATCTGCATTGAGACTCCACAATTTCTTTTCTGGATACAAACAGCATTTTAAGGGAGGATATTTTCAAGGAAAAGTAAGAAAAGCAATAATCTTTTTAAAAAATTATTTAAGGAAGCATAGTTCAGCAGAAAGGGCACTGGACTGAAAATAAGGAGGCTTGGAATCTAATCTTCATCCTGCTTCTAACAATATCTTTCTCTGAGCAAGTCATGTTGCCTCTTTGGGTTTCAGCTTCTTCAGCTGTAAAATGAGGAATTAACCCAAGTGAGCTTATTTTCTTTTGGGAGAGTAATAAAATTGGCATTAAAGGAAAAGTTCCTAAGAATATGAGCTCTCCAAAACTGGAATGCATTGCCTTGGGGGCAATGGGCTCTTCCTCATTCAAGGTCTTCAAGCAAAAGTTTCTTCTCAGGAATATTTTAGAGAAGATTCTTTAGATCAGTAGAAGACAAAATGGCTTCTTCAGCTACCTTCCGACTCTGAGATTCTGTGGAAGAACAGAGTTGCACTAGGTGATCGCTAAAGTCCCTTGGAGTGCCTAATTACCCAAAATTTTAGTCAGATCTTGACTTTTTTTGTATCTATTTCCTCATATTCCATCTGAGAGTGAGTGACTTAGCCAATACCAGTGAGTTCCAGCTAATTGCTTGCAGCACATCCTCTGTTTTTATTTTTTTAGGGTTTGTGTTTTTCTGGAACACCAGTGCTACTCAATCCATGCCAGTTAAGTCTGAATGTCTGTAAGATGCAAGTGACATGATCTGTGATACCCTGTAAACTATATTATTTGTCTGAATTGTCTCTAAATCCTAATCCTCCCTAACTTTGCCAAGAGACTTGGAAACAGTGGCCCTGGCTGCTCTCAATAAACCTCTGTGTGAAGAGAAACCCTTCCCCCAGCCCCAAACCTTCCAGGCCCAGGGTATTTGCACATTCCTGGTCCCAGTAAAGAGTACCTCCTTTCTGACATATAGCTTATTTTTCAGTACTTACATTTGTTTGACTCACCCAGCTCTCTTTTTAATGAGAATGGAACTCATTGCCAGAGACTTCATTTCATTGATTTACTTTTTAGTTAATGAGATTCAAGCAAGTCATATAATTAATAATAATAATAATAATAAATACAGTTCCCTCCAGTGACAAGCCACATATTTAAGAAAGACTAACACTCCAAACTTTATTAAAATCTGATTTTTGTTTTTTAAATCTTTTTCACTTCCTTGCAATTTAACAGCTCTAAAAGAAGGAAAAACATCGTAAGGTTTTTCTGGCTGGTGATCAGTAATCTGAGTTGTTTGTTAGATAAAAACCATCCAGAAAAACTCTGTCCAAGGATTTTCAGGGTGCTCTCAAATTCCTACTCTATCTTAAGTCAAGTTGCTTTATAAAATATCTTTGAAAGAGCTGGCTCAGGAGTCAAATTAAAAAAAAAAAAAACCACCACCAAACTTAAGTATTTCCTCATTTTCCAAAAACACTCACACATGCACATTTCTTCTATACTCAATCCATGTTAACACATCTTTTCCTTAATAACAAACTATCGCAAATTCCTGAAATGAAGAACTTCTTTATCCCAGATGTGTGGCACTAAACCAGTGATCCTCAATCTATGATTGTTCATGAAGCATTTTTATAGTGCAAAAGGTTCCCCAGACCACCTATACTGACTTGAAGAAGGAGTCCAGGGACTCCAGAAGGAGTCTTGGAGATCATCTCATTCAGTTCCTTTATTCTATTAATGAGTCTGGCTAACGTAATAAAGCTGGTTGGAAAGGTCCATACTGGAGTTCCACCCTCTGGACTCTAAGGCCTGTGCACTTTCCATTACATCAACCAGTCTCTCAAGGCAGCATTTTGCATCTCGTTCCAACACAAAAATGAGTGATTTTATCCTCACAACAGTCCTGGGAGGTAGATATTATTTTCCCCATTTTGCATATGAGAAAACTGAGGAAGATAGGCCAAGTGACTTGCCCAAGGTTACACAATTTGTCTAAGGACAGATTTAAACACAAGTGTTCTAGACTCCAGGTCCTACTCTATCTGAAATCAATGCTATTCTACTGGGTCTATGGAATTGAGTTCAGCTCCCCCATCCCTTCTCCTAACCCACAAGAGACAAAATATCTTTATCTGACAATTCTTCCATTTGGGAAATACCAAGACAGAAACTAGCCCCAGGTGGTCAGATTCTGCAAGGACAACATTGATTTACATGAATGAATGAATGAAGAGCCAGTCTCCAAATAGTGTAGATGTATAGGTTTCTGAGTTACCTAGCCCTCTGGGCCTTTCTGCAGCTCAGCCCATCATATCTCTCTCAATAAACTGCCTTGTGAGAATGGGACAAGGGCCAGGCCAGTTTTCCTCCCCAGTCCCAGTCACAACAGCCCTTCATGAGCCAGCTCAGGGCAAGGGAGGGAACTTCTTTGTTCTTACATGCATGTTTGAAAGTTGTCCCCCATATTAGACCCTGAGCTCTTTAGAAAAAGGAACCGTTTTTTTGCTTCTCTTTGTCACCTCCAGTGCTTAGCAGAGTTCCTAGCACATACTAGGTGCTTAGTAAATGTTTATTACCTGACTGACTGAATTAGGACTTACAACAGCTATTTGCCCTGATTTTTACCTGATCTAACTTGGGTCTTTCTGTTTCGCTTTCAGTTCAGGGTTTGAGAGTAAACTGCTTTGTGGGCTCAGTCTCTGTCCTTGGAGTCCTGCTTTCCTTATCTCTTACCAAACAACTTGTTAATCATAGCTGGGCACCCAACTTCACTATCACTCTCAGGGACATAACATGGTTACAGAAAGCTCTGTTGAGATGCCTTAAGTCTAGACCAGGGATTCTTAATATTTTTATGTTACAGACCCCTTCGGCAATCTGATACAGTATAGGGATCCCTTCTCAGAATACAATTATCCCTTCACATTTTGGGGTAAGGCAGGGAGTTATGGACATATCCACCCCCCCATCTGGAAAATCCCCATAAAATTTTTTGGCCCTCCCTTTGTACCAGAGGAGAAGTCAGATTTGTTTTTCTTTTTCTTTTATGGGGTGTTTACAGTACCTTATTGTAAAATTTGGATTGATATTATACTATGCATATATTTTATACATTTCTGAGTTTCTAAACTTTTTTCTCTATGTCTGTCACTTCTGCAAAACTCCCCCAAAATTCCCAGTCAAATTCTTATGCTAACCTATGATATATCAAAACTGTAATGGAGAAAGTCATGATGTGGAAGGGATAAATAACTGTAGTGCTTTTAAATGCATAAAATAAAATACAGAGAATTACAAAGGAAACTAATTATATTTTAAAAAAACAAGTTCATAGACACCAGGTTAAGAACCATTGGTCTAGAATCATATGGTACACCAGTCCAGTTCTTTTTTTTTCATTTCATTTTGAACTTAACAAATATCAAGTAAGAAGAACATTAGAGACAAATAGACAGTTCAGTAGATAGAGTACTGGACCTGGAGTAAGGAAGACCTGAGTTCAAGTTCTGCCTCAGACACATCAGTCATGTGACCCTAGGCAAGTAGGTCATTTGTTTGTCTTCCTCAGTTTCCTCATCTATAAATTGCACCTACCTCCCAGAGTTGTTATGAGGATTAAATGAGATTTATTTTATAAAGTGCTTTACAAACAAAGCTCTGGATAAATGCTATTACTAATATCATTATTATTTCTATTTCTAATGTCATGTCTATTATTTCAATATTATTATTATTTCTATCTATTACACTGTCTACCCAGGCTCCTAGTGCCTGAAGGCTAGGTATGTTACCCCCTCCCCCTAGGATTCTCCAATAGCTGTAAGGGAATCAGAAACTTACTAACCTCTCTGCCATTGGTTACAGTCCCCACAGTTTGTCTTTCCTCAATATTAGGGGTCCCTTGCACCCTAGTTATATTTAACCACTGAGCAGCTGGATTAATTTTTACAAAAGAATATTTTACTCCAAACCTAGAGCAAGAGCAAATATACAAACACCCCTAGCCCCCACCAATATCTGGAGGGTATAATCTCTCCCTACACCATTTCACTCTCTGGGGAGAGGAAGGGGATTAGGGTCATAGTTAATTCATTTCCCATGTAGCACAATCCCAGCAAATCCAAAGCCTATCTTGAGCTTGAGTCCTGGGCCCTCTGGCTTCTCAGGACTTCCCTGCTGGAGCTGGATATAACATCTTGCTTAGAATCCTCCAAGGTTACCATGGTTTGATTCTGGATTTAGAGACCGTACCTAGAACAACAAAGAATAAATGAGGGAATACAGACTGAAACCCATATTTCTTGGGGCTATGGACCCTAAAAAAGGTGCTCCTCACCAGTTCATGCTGAATATGAACTATTTCTCACATACAGATGTGAATAAATATCACATGCAACTTACTTCTCCCTCCAACTACACAGCAAATTCAATATGCTATTTTCAAAGCTATCTTGCTTGTCTGTGCTCCTACTGAACTTCCTTCTGTTCTTAACCTTTTTTTTAAATGCTTCAATGACCATCTTTTCTTTTTTTTTGTAACCTTATCAACTCATCCAATTTTCCCCCAACAATTCTCACTACCTAAACTGAAAGAAAAGCAAAAATCCTTCTTATCAAATATGCAGCCAAGTAAAATAAATCTCCACATTTTCCATGTCTATACGTGACTCATTCTGCACTTTGAGTTCATCATCACCTCTCTGTCCAGAGGTGTGCAGCATGTTTCATCTCCAGTTCTCTGAAAGATGATTGGTCACTGCATTGATCAGGGTCCTTAAGCTTTTCTAGTTGTTTTACTTTAATATGTTGTTATTATATACATTGATCTTTGGGTTCTGCTCACTTCATCTAGCTTCAGTTCATACAAATCTTCCCAGGTTTATCTAAATTGTCTCTTTCATAATTTCTTATAGCACAACAATATTCCGAGTCCAAATACAAGAGGGATTCCCTACAAATGATGAGGTAATCATTTATACAACATTGTAATGACTATATCAAGCCACCTACTATGTAACCAGCACTGTGCTAGGCAATGGGTATATACAAAGAATGAAACACTTTCTACTTACAAAGGGATGAATATTTTAATAGAAGAGACAAGAAAAAAAACAAATAGATGAAGAACGTCCATTATCCAGACTATGATATTCAGTTAGGTAGAAAGTCCATAGAGCTTATTAACTATTCCATATATCTTGGACAAACTCTATGGATAGACTATAAAATGGACTCCAATTTGAAAAGAGAGGAAGAATAGGCTGGATTACGTTTGGGAAATTTCAGAGTACATTTAATGAATCCAAGCTTATCCCTGAAGCAAAGACTCATATTTTAAATACCAGTATTCTTCCAGTGATGCTGTATAGCTAAGAAGTACATTAATAACAGTCTCTTCAAAAGAATTAAAGTTGTGTATAACCCAAAGGTCATAGAGAGGTATTCAGTGGGTGTGTGTGGGGTGCCACATTTTCCATTAAACAATTACACAGGAGAAGTGGCATAAAAGATGCCATCAGAGAGGTATATGACCAGAAAAAAGATAAACTGGTCATCTAGCGATAATCATTTTAAATTTAAAATGAAATTTTTTTCAATTAACAAAAATAGATTTTCTTTTCCTCTCAATCCCCTCTACCTTTGGGGGAAAAAATAAAAACAAAATTCTTGTAACAAATACGCATAGTCAAGCAAAAAAACAACAACACTTCCCCATTGGCCATATCCAACAAAAATATGTCTCATTCTGCACCCTGAATCCATCACCTCTGTCAGAAGGTGGGTAGCATACTTCATTATCAGACATTTGTAATCATTGATTCTGAAGTCTTTAAGACTTTCAAAGTTGTTTGTTTTATAGTGCTGCTTCTACTATATAAATTGTTCTTGTTCCCCTCACTTCACTCTGCATCAGGTAATAGAAATCTTCTCATATTTCACTGAAATCATCTCTTTCATTATTTCTTATGGCAATATAGTGTTCTATTACACTCATTTGCCATAAAATTTGTTCAGCAATTCCCCTATTGATGGATATCCTCTTGGTTTCTAGTTCTTTGCTATAACAAAAAGATCTGCTATAAACATTTTTTAATCTATGGGTTCTTTTCCTTTGATCTGTTTAGGGTATGAGTGTACTACTGGTATCTCTGGGGTAAAAGGGTATGTATGTATAATTTAGTAAATGTGGGGGCATAGTTCTAAATTACTTTCCAGAATGGCTGGACTAAGTTGCAGTTCTACCAAGCTCATTAATGTATCTGCCTTCCCAAAGACCCTCTAAAATTGATTATTTTCCCTTTCTTCTGCTTTGCCAATATGGTAGATATGAGGATTATTTATTTTCATTATTTTCATTTGCATTTCTCTAGCTATTGATTATTTGGAGTACCTTTTTTCATAAAGTCTCAAATTTTTTTCTTTAAAAATTACCTAATTATATTCTTTGACTGTGGTAATATATTATATTACTAATGTGCTATGTTGCTATCCACTCCATGTTGAGAGAGAAAGAGAAAAGCCCCCCCAAGCACATTTGGTGGATCCTCTGTGGAGAATTAATATGAAGACAGGATAACATGGTTTGAGAAGTTACTGATATGTTGTGGTTTTGCACCCTTTTTGCGAGTACCTACATTGACAAGATCAAATATCTTTCAAAATATACAAGTATCAACCAGGTTCTGTGCTAAGCATTGGGTGTACAGTGAAAAAAAACAAAATACCCTCTGTCCTTGAGAAGATTACAGTATGGGGGAGACCTAATGAAAGGCCCATTCAGAATGTATCTTGTACTACTTATCTGAAGGACAAGTTTCTGAATATTCTGTAATTTGCAGAAGGGGAAAGAATGCACCCAGAAGGAAACATAAGGAAACTTAGAACTTGGTAAATGAGAGAAAGCATTACAGGGCCCTAACAATTGCAATCAGGGAGATAAATTTGTTCCTTGATCTTTTGAATACCCAGATCACCCAGAGGCATCAAACATACAAACATACTAATCTAAGGTAGTTACTAGCTCTTAAAGGATATCTTGTAGAGTCCATATAAAAAAAGGGCTTCCTACTGATGGCAAGGCTTTTCAAATACTCCTATTCATAGATGACATCATGCTAATTACATCAATTCCTAGAAGACAAAACCTCTTCAATGAAATTCCCAATCATTTGATAGAAGTTGGTCTAACCATCCACCTGGGGGGTAAGGGGGGGAGGTAGAAATAAGTGAAATAAAAATTCATATTATGTGGTTTACAACATGCAAATGACTAGGCAGATAATTGAAGTAATCTCCATCAGAAAGACCAGGAGAAATTAAAAGGATCCAAGGGATTTGGAATTTCCCATCTGACCACTGTCATCTCCTAGCGTCATCGCATAGAACAGTAGTAACTGCTTGGTGGTGTCTATACCAGGAACCAACAACAGATTGAATGCAGATTTACAGCCCTACAAAGAGTACAACAAAGAAGCTATAATATGACTGGGAGAACTTTTGAAGTATCCCACAAAGGGAAGAAAAGGATTTCTAAAAAACCACTTCCTGTGAGTTGTCCCTCTGACACAGGTGCTTTCTAACCTTAAACCTACTTTCCCCAGTACTCTGTATATACTGGTGGGAGAGTATGTGGCAGAATTTGTGGGGAATGTTTTGTGGTAACTACCATACCAACCTTAGTAAATACCCTTTTCTAAAAGTTCCTTAAGACTGGCAAAACTGATAATCAACTAATAATCATGACAAAGAACACTAGATCAAGTACTAATAAGGGAAAGTCAAATAATCATCATAGTGAGTTATTTCTCCAGCTCAGATCAGCAGAGGGAGATAGATAAAGGTTTTCAGAGGCTGGGTACCAGATCGAGCTTGGGTGTGTGCTGCATAGAGTCTATCAGCATAGTGACAGTAAAAAGGGGATCTGTGACTATGTACTAGGACAAAAAGGGGTTACAAATTCAACACAGAGATAAACAGTATGGTGTGCCCTCATAATTCTCCCCAATAATTAGAGGTCACAATTCCCTAAATATACAGTAGACAGACTAGCGATTCCTTTCCCCAAATCCATCTCTCTGTTATCTTGGACAGACATTTCAGATAGACTGTGATCTGGACCCATTTTTAAATATATAGAGAAAGGAGATGAAGCCTAACTGCAAACAGGCAGCTGGGCAGTGCTTCTAATGACCCTAAGCTGCTAGTTACCAGAACAATCTCTCTTTTTTTCCTACTTAATATTTTATTTTTTCCCAATTACAAGTAAAAACAATTTTTAACATTTGTTTTTTAAAATTTGAGGTTCCAAATTCTCTCCATCCTTCTCTTCACCCCTCCTTGAGAAGGCAGACAATTTAATATAGGTCATACATGTGCAATCATACAAAAACATATTTCCATATTAGTCATGCAGTCAAAGAAAACACAAACAAAAAAATAAAGAAAGTTTAAAAATTATGCTTCAGTCTGCATTTAGACCTCTTAGTTGTTTCTCTGGAGCATTTTTCATCATAAGTCCTTTGGCATTATCTTGGATCATTGTATTGCTGAGAATAGCTAAGTTATTCATACAATATTTCTGTTACTGTGTAGGAGGTTCTCTAGGCTCTGTTCATTTCATTTTGTATCAGTTCATGTAAGTCATTCTAGGGTATGTATGGTCAGACAAGGAGGTAGGCAAGAGCAGGGGATATTAGTTATATACATTTCACGCTTCACTCATACGGGTCAAGTGTTGAAAGGTGTTTTGTGAAGGCCATCAATGGAAGGGATATGAGAAGGCACAGAACAAGAATAACTCAGAATGAGGTGTGCAGGGGCTTGGCTTTGCATGGGTTGAAGGAGTATTCATAACAATTGAACAAATGAACGAGCAAAAGGACAAATGAAGGAAGCATTTATTAAACATTCATTTTGTACCAAGCAGGCACTTTTCTGAGTCCTGGGAAAGCAAATACAGAAGTAAAGATGGCCCCTACCCTGAAGGACCTTACATTTTAATAGTGGAAGACAAAACATATAGGAGATGTTGAGGGAGGGATAGTTTGGTCTGGAGAGTTAACAACAATATTCAATGTCCGACTGATTTGATTGTGGTTTTAGAACTGAAAGTGAGGCAAGTTGTTTATTTTTTAAGACTGTTTTTTTTGCTTAAATAAGATGGCATTTCTTCAGGTTGCTAAATTGCTCTAAATGCAAGAACATTCTCTACCTCCACAAGTTTCTGAAACCTTTCCTTATTAGTGGCAAGCACCATACTAGAGCAAAAACTTCACGCCACTTAATGGCCAGTGATTTTGAATCATGTGCTTATGGACTTGGTCCTAAATTTTCTGCCATATTGTTAGAGCAGGTTTCATGTGCTTTTAAAGTCTTCAAGAAATTCTGGCTTACTGGGGTTTTCCTCAAAGCCATTCTTTCTACAGATCATGTGATCCTCTTCCCTTTGATCTGCACCTAAATATAATAACCATATTGTTATAACCATATAATAATGATAATCATTTGACTGGAGCTAGTATATAAAATGTATCTGAGCTAAGAAGAAAATGTTGCAAGAAAGGATATCCATTAATTAAAAACAAAAACTCCATCTGATTTGGTTTACTCTGTGCTAAGCCTTTCGTAGGCATAAGTAAAAACTACATACTAGAGTGGGAGTGGACATCAGATAATTTTCCCTCTCTGGGGTGCAATGAGAACAAGACTGTGAGGTTTGTTTTCCTGTGCACAGTACACAAAGTTCATATTTTCATTGGACCTAAATATTTACAGAAAGGTTTCCTTTAGTATTTAATGCACAGACATGAATTAAAAAAAAAACAGAAGATAAAAAATAAAAATAAAGATAAAAAAATCCCTAGGCATGGTTTGAGAGATAGCAGCACTCTAGTCACTGGAAGCCTCTTTCAATCTGCTTACTCATCCAATAAAGGAGAGTCCGGCTATGGGTAAATGAGTAAAGCATTTACTATGCACTTACTATGGGCAAAGAGCTATGTTAAGTGCTGGAGTTGCAAACAGAAACATAAGACACTCCCTGCCCTCAGGGAGTTCACATTCTGATGGGAGAGAGGACACATCTGGAAGGTTTTGGCTTCTAGTCAGATGGAAGAATCCTGGAATCTTTAGGGTTACAGCAGTCAAGCAAGTATTAGTACCTCTTCTTTAATGTCTTTGCTAATTGACAAAAATCATACTAGTTTCTAATGTAGAACTGTTTGAAGTATCAAGGATTTGGGGGATAGGAGCTTTTCCTTCTGAAATATGCTTCTGTCTTTTTTGAGAGTACATGGCTTCAGACTATCTTTTCCTAAGTAGGGGATTTAGATTAGCCAACTAGACCCCTGTACCAAAGTACTCATTTGCCACCTTTGCTTTTAATTTTTCTCTGAATCCAAATAGCACCGATACAGCAATCAATGCACTTTTACATTTTCCCTTGTATTAGCATTATCTCAGTGAATCTCCTCTCTATTATAAGCTCTGTGGTGGTAGGGGTCATATCTTCTTTTTTATCCCTTACCCAGCACTTAGCAACCTACCTTTCAATCAAAATGTCATGTTGAATTGAATTATTTCAAATACAAAAATGTATTAGAAGAAAATAAAAATGAAGGGGCTTTTTGCTTTCCTAAGTGAACTACTGATGAAATATAATTGGGTAAGGTACAGAGACCCTAAATATTTTCTGAGAAGGAATTACTTTAGATTTCCATGAAGTGGCTATCCACTCCTCACTGTGATTTCTCATGGGAGTGGTTATCAACAGGCTTGGAGCATAACCTGATAAGAGCTCAAGAAATACTGGAGTTGAGGGACTTAGACTAAAAGGAAACAATCATTTTAACAGGTGATTGGGTTTTTTTTGAAAGTCTAACACTTTTCCCTTTGCTTTTAAAAGAAGATCCATTAGAAGTTATTGTTTCCTAGGTATTCTTTTAAGCCTAATGATGCATTTAGATATAGATATACAGTGCACTCCTCAACAGATTCTCCATAGGGATCTGGACTGCATTACTACATCTGTGTTTTGGGTCAGCATCTATTCAAATCTACAATTATGAACCCCCACTCAGTGACTTTTTGCCAGAACAAGACATGATACATGAATTCAAAACAAAAGACCTTTAACGAAATGCTATAACAAGGAAAGAATCAGAAAGTGAATCAGATAGTACATGTTCTTCTCATCCTAGGTGGCAACCACTTCCCATTCTTCCAGGGAAACTAAGATTTAAATTACTTCCAATTCCTCTGTGGACCCAAAACATTAGGAAAGGGATCTCATGGCACTGGTGTGGCAGCTTGGAGTCTGAGCTATGCTACCTGACCAACTCTCCTCACTCTGGGTCTGTCAGGGTTGAGAGCCCTCTTTGCTTGAGGTAGATGAACTGAATCCTCTGACTATGCCTTGTAGGACCTATCTGGGTCCAGGTGGAATGCAAGAGCTCAGGGACATAAGGCCAAATCTGCTTGATCTGGATTCTATATATAGACACTGTTCTCATCTCTACTGCTGCTGTTCCACTTTTATTAAGCTATCAATATTGTCTCCATTACCTGCCCCCACCACCATGACTCCCCATATCAGCCTGACTCATAAGACTACTTCATATGTTTTATAAACTTTACATGCTGAAAGAATACATAAGCAAGCAGAATATGCACTGGGTGACTCACTGCTGTGAATCTTGCACAAAGCTTTCTGTGAGGGATTGTTCAAAAATTCCCTCCTAATAGAAACTCTCCGTTTTGTAGAAACTTCAGGTATTGTAGGAACGTAGATTCCCCAGATGTCCTCCTTTATAAGGATCTTATACTTTGCACAGTTCTGGGGCAGGCTAATTGTGAATTTGGACCAATCCATTCTCTTCTCTGGGCTTCAGTTTTCTCATCCATAAAATGAAATGTCCTAAATGTCCTTGTGGTCCTGATCTATGATCTTATGAGCCTACTTTCACAAACTCTCATCTCATTTAATCTTCAAATGAGGGATAACGGCTCAAGAGTCACGAAAATTTGAGTTCAATTACTATTCCTTGACAAATATTGGTTATGTGACTCTGGGCAACTTTCTAAGACTATGAATTAGAACCACTTTTCATTGATAGAAGGAGTTCCTTATTGGCAATTTCCTATACCAATGACATTATCGGTCAGTCCAAGACAACAACAACAAAATCTCTTTTGATTCTCAAAACTACTTGTGAAGTAAAATTTAAAAATAAAGAAAATAGACAGTAAGTGGAAGTTTGAGATAGTGGAAAGAACACTAGATCTGGAATCCAAAGACCTAAGTTTAAATCCAAGTGCTGCTTCTTAGTACCTGTGTAACCATGGATAAGTTGTTTCTCCCTCTGGGTCACATCTGTAAAATGGGGGCAGTGGGCTAGATAAAGTCTTAGATTCCCTTCTACTCTCAATTCTGAAGTGATTAACTGATTTGCCTAAATAACACAGCAAGTTAGTGAAGGAACAGGGTTTGGAACCCAAGTCCCACTGCTCACTCTTCTTTCCTTTCTTTTATCTTTCTCTTCTTTCTTTCATCCTTTCTTCCTTTCTTTTTTGGATTTCAAGCAGCAGATTGGTGCAATGATTTGATATTTCTCTAGAATTGTTTATTCATTCCCCTTCCCAAAATATAATACTTAGTTTTGTTTGTTATTTTGGTTAGCTAGTTGGATTTCTGCTATATTCAACTTTAATCCTTTAAAAATACATAAATAAATGCTTTGGAAGACATTCAGGTTAATGTACAAACATAGGAGGATACCACAATGAAACTTTCAGTTCATAGATTAATGTTTAATAAGCCAGTGCTTAAATATTTTAAAAGCTTTGTCCCTCCAATTTACTCTATAACAATCTAGAAAAAGAGGTGCCTTGGGCACAGAGTGTTGGACCATCAAAAGACACATGCCATATTAACCATTTTGACTGGGAACAATGAACAAATCATATGTTGAAGAAGATCCAGAAAGTACAAAGTTCTCTTCTTTTTAGAAAGATTTAAAGAAGCCAGTCATAGATACCACCATGACTTCTGCTACATACTCTTTGCAACATATTGTCCTAACCCACAGGTTCATGGCCTTCAGCTGACTGATGAAGGGGCATGGCTAGCCCACCATCTCCCTAAGAGAATGCTGGGCTGGGTTGATTCCTCATATGAGAATCATCAGTCATCAAGATACTATTTCTCCTTCCATGATATTTTTTTCTGTATGTAAATACACACACACACACACACACACACAGAGGGTTTTCTTGGCAAACATACTGGAGTTGTTTGTCATTCATTCTCCAGCTCATTTTACAGATGAGGAAACTAAGGCAAACAAAATTAAGTGACTTGCCCAGGGTTGCATAGCCAGTAAGTATCTGAAGAAGGATTTGAATTCAGTTCTTACTGACTCCAGACCCAAAACTCTATCTGCTGCACCACCTAGCTACCCTGATGACTCCTTATCCCCTGTTAATAATACACTAAAGAGGCGGGTATGTGCCTGGGTGTGGGGACATATAACAGTCTTGTTTCCCAGAGCAAAAAAAACCCCAAAAAAACAAAACCATACTTTGATCATAGACAATAGCAAGTCTGGAAGCCACAAAGCTTTAGTTCTAGAACATTGAGCCAAATAACTGAGCCAAACCCTAGAAGTGACCTTGTTTTGGAGGCCTTTCAAAAAACCCAAAAGAATAGTGGTAGAAGTGCATAGACTCAGCCACTTCACCCACCAGCAACTCGTTGAGACCCTAGATCCATAGCTCTTACAAAGTTTCACCTTCATAGAGAATATTAACATGTCATTGTCACTCATTGACCCATTCATATTGAACTGAGGCGTCTCACTTGATGGAAGATGATCTAATTGACTCAGGCTTTTATAAGTAGGAGCCATTCCTTTCTGCAGGGCCTATACAAGAAATGGGGCAGCTAGGTGGTGTAGTGGATAGAGTATTGGACCTGGAATCAGGAAGACCTGAGTTTAAATCCAGCCTCAGACACTAACTGTGTGATCCGGGACAAATCACTTAACTTTAATTGTCTCAGTTTCCTCATCCATAAATGAATTGGAGAAGGAAATGACAAATCATGCCAATATCTTTGCCAAGGGAACCTCAAATGATGTTGCAAAGAATCAGATACAACTGAACAAAAACAACATAGAAGAAAATGGGAAGACTTGTATCAGCTCTTTTTTACACCAGAAACCAATACTAGACCTAGAAAGAACTAAGAAAAATATTGGTCCTTGGGGAAGAGGAGAAGAGGAAGGCAGTTTGACACATTGCCACCTCCCCCATAAAGCAAGGACCAATTTATTTGTTGTTTAGTCATTTTAAGTCATGTCTAACTCTTTGTGACACCATTTGGGATTTTCTTGGCAAAGATACTGGAGTGGTTTGCCATTTCCTTCTCCAACTTATTGTACAGATAAGGAAACTGAAGCAAACAGGGTTTAGTGACTTGCCCAGGGTCACACAAACAGTGAGGCTGGATTTGAACACGTCTTCCTGACTCTAGGCATATTATCTCCTTCTCTTAAATGTGAGCTCTTTAATTGGTTTTTGCATTTCTTTGTATTCTGAGTGCTTAGCACTAAGTCTAGGCCATGGCAAGTCAGATAAATACTTGTTGATTGACTGACTGAAAGAAAGAAAAAGTGAGGGACAAATTGGAAAAGAAGAAAGAAACAGTGGGGAAGAGTGATGGTGATAGCCTGACAGTGATAAAGAGGAATACAAGAGATTGGGTCACTGGGAAGGAAAGGAGCAACTATGAGAAACTAGGGAAGCAAGAAAGAGAAAGATGACGAAGGAGTAAAACAAATCCAAAAAGTAGAAGAAAGACATAAGGAGTCTTTGAACTTGAGTGTTACAACATAAGTACTACTACATAACATACATATTAGAACAATAGTCACTGTTAATCAGATGTTGAAAATAAAACAATCCATGATGATGTTATGGTTTTTTTAATTGAAATTTTTCCTTTAAAGATAAACAGAAAGAACAGGAATGGCAAGGGGCAGTGCCAGTATGAGACAGGAAGAGACACTAAAAGAAAAAAGAGTTGATTTTATTACCTTCCTTAAGAGCAGATAGACCTTAAAGCTCCCTTCTCTCTCAATTCCAGGATCTCAGCTATTATAAGTATATTATCACTCATTAGCATTTGCTCACTTAAGGAAATCCTCAAGGCGCCAGTGGAAATTAATTCAGCATTTAGTGCCTTAAAATACCGAGTTATATGAAAGTTAATCGATGAATGCCCTTCCCAAATGTTATTTGACTCACACTTGAGTAGGGAAGCTAAATGCTGGGTGGCTGATCTTTAAAACTTTTTCCAGGAACACTAACTCTTTGTTACTATGTCTGGGAGGAATGGAGAAAAACACTCAACCCATGCACTTACTACATGTCCATTGCTTCATTTGTGTCTATATGTTTGTATTTGTCTACTAAAAGGTAGTGAGATCCATGCTACTCTATCTTATTTCATCATTTTGCTAGCACAACCCAAAAGATCCCAGAGATATCACATGTATGACAGACAGAGACATCCAGAGACAGAGACAGAGAGAGATAGACAGAGAGAGAGATTAAAGCTTACTATGTGCCAGGTATTGTACTAAGTTGTCCAGTCATTTCCTTGGTGTCCCACTCTGTGACCCCTTCTGGGATTTTCTTGGCAAAGATAATGGAGTGGTTTGCCATTGCTTTCTCCAACTAATTTTACAGATAAGGAAACTGAGGCAAACAGGATTAAGTGAATTTTCCAGGGTCACACAGCTAGGAAGTGTCTCAGGTCAGATTTTAACTCAGGTCTTCCCCAACTTCAGGCCCAGCACTCTATCCAACTAAGCCACCTAGCTGCCCTCATTGTACTAAGAGCTAGAGACAGAAATATAAACAAGCAAGGTAGTCCCTGCTCTCAAAGAACTTACATCTGAATGAGGAAAGAAAACATAAATGGGATGTGGATAAGGGGGAAGGGCACATGTATGTGCAATATGAGGTAAAACCTCACCAAATAGAGAGTTAGAACCCAAGGTTTCTGGTTGGGAAGGCAGTGAGGATGATGGCCTGAATGAAAGCAGCATGGTGTTGTAACAGCTAATCAAAGCAACTAATTTCTATTGGAGTGTTACAGGAGTTCAGGTTGAGTAGGCAGAGAGATTCTCAGCAGCTGTCACAGCTATCAGGCATCTGAAGAAAATACTCCTAAGGCTACTCACTACCAGTTGACCTTAAAAGAATCATTTCTGCAACACTTTTGATATAGCACGAAGGTGATATGGTAGAATGAGTATTGGCTCTGGAGTCAGAGGATCTGAGTTCAAATTCTATCCTCTGACATACGTGGGCTGTAACCTTCCTAGGCCCCTCTGACATACATGGGCTGTAACCTTCCTAGGCCTCAGTTTCTTCTTCTGTAAAGTGAGGGGTTTGGATTAGTTGGTCCTTGAGTTTTACTCTAGATCTATGATTCCTTACTATGTTTGATCTTGATCAATTATTTTTAAAATAGAAACAATGCTACTTTCAATAAGAGAATAAACTGGCATAGTGGAGAGAGGAGGGCTTGAAGCCAGAAAGACCTGGGTATGAGTCTTGCCTCTAATATATACAGTTTGGGTGACCTTGGGCAGTTTACTTCTCAGTTGTTGTTAAATCTTTTCAATTGTGTCTGACCCCATTTGCAATTTTCTTGGCTAAGATGCTGGAGTGATTTTCCTTTTCCTCCCAGCTCACTCTATAGATGAGGAAACTGAGGCTAAAAAGGTTAGTGACTTGCCCAGTGTTACACAGCTAGTAAATGTCTAAGGTCAGATTTGAACTCAGGTCCTTTAGCCTCCAGAGCCAACTCTATCTACTGTGCCACCTACATGCCCTTAATCTCTTAGAGCCCCTAGACAAATTATTAAGATAACGAATTGCACAGAAGATGAGGACCTACCTGCAAAGATTAAAGTTCTTCCTGCATTCCCTGTATCAACAAGATTAGGGGCCTAGTCCTTATCCTCATGTTATTATTTACAATGCCTACCTCACATGATTGTTATGAAAACATATGTGCATGTACACATAGACATATACATATATGTATATAAATATATGTGTTGACCGTTTTTATTGGTGTAGAGTTCAATGTACAGTTTTTTAAATTTTTGTTGATATCTTCGACAGGCAATATAACATTTTTATATTAATAAAAATTTGAATATGGCCATACACAATAGCCAAAACAAAGTTATCGTGCAAATACTAGAAATTGCCCATTGACCCTCTCCCAATCAGCAATAATGAGGCCACTTCCACGATCCCTCCAGAAGGTTTTTCTGCCTCTGATATTCAGACAAGCTAACCATAGCAACAGGAACCATAGCACCAGCCTTAAAGCTATATAGGGGTTACACTTCTCTGCTATGTGAATATGGGTAAGTCTCTTAATTAACTTCTCCCAGTTTCAGTTTCTTCATCTCTAAACTGAGGATATGAAGGGTCTGTAAATTAAGGACACTTACTCTCAGAGGGCTGTTGTGCTAAGTCTAAGAAGACTCAGAGAGACTCATGTACCATATTCAGTGAATCATAAGTGGGATCATAGATTTTGAGCTGGAAAGGACCTCAGAGCCCTGTCTAATCCAACCCCCTCATTTTTCAGATGAGGAACCCAAGGCTCACAGAAAGGTGAAGAAGAGATTTGAGACAATACAGCCTAAAATGTGCACCCCCCGCAGGTCCTAATTCAACAGACTGTTATGGGGAAACTTGCCAGTATGTTTATTTGTTTCTTCTGTTGCAAGACTTATTTCAGCTCTGCTGCTTTTCCCACAACTCCTTTGAATTGTGAACTGAAAATGATCACGATTGGTCCAAGTGGGCAACAGAGACACATGCAGCTTGCTTGATACTTTGGAAGGGTTCCCTGTGTCTTTGTCTGGAAAATATGCAGCAGTCAAAGCATTCCCTGAAACAATGGCAGCCAAGATAAATCTACTTATTTGGAGAAACAATGGAAATGAAACTTCCCCTGGGAGTGAATCCTCGGCTCATGAGCACTTTTTAATAGACGAGTATTTGGCTTAGACTTTAGGCTGAGCCTTGGTGGGGAAGAGGGCACCGGCCCTTGACATCCAAAGATAATAAAATTGAAATTTCATTTCCCCCAAATGCCTTTGGTCTTCTTTAATCAGCAATGTTATGTACAAAACCAAGAAACTTTAGCATTCATCTTATTTTCAAACTGAAAACCTGTAATAGCAGAGGAGGTAGAAGTTACAGCAGACAAGAATCAGACCACCCAGAGAATCATAGGTTGTTAAAGCTGAAAGGAACTTAGAGGATGTCTTAACCCACTCTTCATTCCAATTTCCTACTTCAACTGAGAGTACTGCCATGTTTCCAGTCACCCAGTTCATAGATATAGTCATCGTTGGTTCTTCTCCCTCCTTTGTCTTCTTCACAAGTTCTATTTATTCTGCTTCTATAACTGTTTTCCCTATCAATCCCCTTTTCTCCACTCACAAATAACCCACTTTAGTTCAGGGACTCAACATATCTCACCTGAACTATTACTGTAGTCTCCAAATTGGACTCCCTATATCCAGTCCAATCTGTCTAGTCTTCACAGCCTTTGTCCAATCGATCCTTCACATGTCGCCAAAGTGATTTTCTTAATGCATAAATTGGAGCCTGTTACTCTCCTTCTCTTGGATTGCTCAGTGGATAGAACACCAGCCCTAGAGTCAAGAGAATCTTAGTTCAAATCTGGCCTTTAACACTTACTAACTGTGTGAACCTGGGCAAATCACTTAGCCCTGTCTACTTCAGTTTCTCATCTGTAAAATGAGCTGGAGAAGGAAATGGCAAATCATTTTGCCTGGATTTACAAGTTGTCTCTTTCATTAGAACGTGAGCTCCTGAGGGCAGGTACCATGTTTTTGTCCATCTTTGTTTCCCCAGACCTTAGCACAGTGCCTGGTACAAAGTAAACAATTAATAAATTTGTGTTGACTAACAGAGAGATTACCCTGATAGTAGTTTCTGTTGTGATTTGAACTCAATTCTTTCTGGATCCAAGTTCAGTGACCTACCTACTACAGAACAATGTATATAATACATAATGTATTAAAGATTTATATAAATATGAACTATATATTATTATTTCCACCCTACCCACCTTACTTCTTCACCCAAACATCCCAATGAAGTAAAATAAGTATAATTATCCTGCTTTGTGCTTTTTCAGTACATCACTTAACGCATTTCAGTAGCCCAGAATGGCATTCACCCTGAGTGTGACCTCATCTGGCCTGTGTCCCAGCCTTCTGTCCACTCACAACTAAATTGGACCTTCTTTGAAACTTCCCCTTTTTCATCTTTCTTGAAATAATTAATCATCCTCTTGCTGTTTGAAATTCCATTGTTGAGTCTTCCATGGTACTTGGCCTAGAACACACCTCAAAGTATGGTTATTAGCTTTGCTTTTCAAGGCATAATACAGTGCCTTACATACGATAAACTAGACTGGGTTATCCATACCTCATTGTTGGTTCTTTCTGTAAGAGAATAATCTGAAAGAAGCTACAAAAGTACTTTATGGTGAATTTATATCAAAATTTCAAAATGTCTCCAGTTCTTTTGACCGATCCTCATAAACATAATATTTAAGCCCATTCACCATCCAAGTTGGCCCCTGGCGAATGCTCTCTATATTGCCTTACTAAAATGTGGTGCCTAGAAGAGATGTGACCCAACTAGCATCTCCTTTGTTTGGTACACTGTATGTCTGCTAACGTAACCTAAAATAATAGCATTAGCTTTCGTGACTAACATATTGCCTTGTAGACTTTGTTGGGCCTTTAGTCCCCTATAATCACAGAGCCTTGTTACATGTACTGCTGTCTTGTCAGGCTTCCTATATCCTTTATTTCAATGGTTGATTCTTCTTTAATGCAAGTTTAGGATTTTACTCCTTTTTAATTCCATCTGATTACTTTCTATCCATTGCCATCTGCAAACAGGAACTTAAGGAGAACTTCATCCTTTGGGAATCCCTTCTACACTTAGGCTCTGTGCTAGATCTCCTCCATGTCACCTTTGGCAGATCTATCTCTTTCTGTTTTATGTCTTGCCTGATATTAGTGATCATTGGACATAAAGCAACAAAAGCTTATTTCTGTTGTCACATTTATCAAGGAATTTTGTGTAATTTTGACATATGCACAGGAGATACCTCATGGAAAAATTTTAAAGCAGCATTTTCTTCTAAACAATCAAGACATTTGAAAAATTCATTTTTCTTTTCTTTCTTTTTTAAATCAGGACCACTTTTGTCTATCTTTTCTTTCTTTTTTTTAAAATCAGGAGCACTTTTTTTACATCTTTTCTTTCTCACTTTCATTTTTTAAAATCAGGACCACTTTTGTTCATCTTCAATCCATTTGTCCCAGAACAATCACTGGAATAGTTGTCATATTTGATAAGTCTCAGAAAACTCTCCATCATATCTTGGATTTATGCCCTGGAAAAAAAAAAAGCATACCTCCTACCTATTTATTAAACTTAGCAGGGAGTTCCAGCTACCATGATTCATCTTTTTTTTCCTGTGACCAGCCAGGATTGTAGATCCTCTCTCCTAGTGTACTAGGATATCCTCATCAGCATTCATTAGATTATAAGAAACTGCCTTTTTTTTTTTCCAAAGGCTTCAACTCCATCCACTCTGATTAAAGTCTCAAACTTACTTTTTCTCTCAACTGATTCTCTTGGTTTCTTAAAGCATTACTGCTTATAATCTTCACTTGACATTGTACTGTTGTAGGTATATTTTTACCCACTTAGCTGTTCATTCTCAATCTGCAGATTCTCCACCCTTACCTCATCACCTGTGTATGGGTTTATTTGAGGACTCTGTCCCTGACCCTCTACTTTTTCCTTTCCTCTTATACACTCTCAGTTTGCTCTTTAGCTCCTATGGATTCAATGTCATCTCTGTGTATAACCCTCATAGCTACGTATTCTTATATCTCTTCTATGCTCAGGTCTTGTATTTCCAAATGCCTTCTAGACATTTCAACCACTATTTCCCATAGGCATTTCAAACTTGAAACGTTCAAGATAGAACTCATTATCTTTCCCCTAAACCCATTCCTCCTCCTAACTTCCCAACTGCTCTTGAGAGCACCACCATTCTTCCAGTCACCCAGATTTGCAGGCTAGAGGAGATTTTTTCTCCCTGAGCCATTCATCAGCTTCCTACAAGTCTGCAAACATTCGCCAGAATATAGCCAGGGTTTTGTTGTTGTTCAAGCTTTATTGATGCCTCTTACTTCGATGTCACAGTAATAACTGGATACCCTTCCCCTCCTTCTGTACCCTACTGCCAGTGATCCTTCCTTTGTAACAAAGAAAATCTTGTCACCAAAAAACAAAACCCAAATAATTAAGCCAAACCAACTGACAGAGAGACTTGACAGTGACCACATCAGTGCATCATAGACAGCTCTTCAGAATCTGTTACAACTCTTAACACAGCTCAGACCAGATCTGAGGCCCTAGCTAAAGTGCTTCAGCATAGCCAGAAACTTCACTGTGATCTAAGTCATGGGTGGTGGCATTAATTTGTTTGGGGACTGGACACAATATTATTGAATTCCTAGATCTGGCAATTTCTGCCAGAGATTAGGAGTAAATCCCCGGAGCCCTGGTTAGACTCCTCCTGGTTTCCCACAACCTTCTCATCCAGGCAGTCAGTCTACAAACATTTATTAAGCATTTCCTATGGGCCAGGCATTGTGCTAAGTGCTAGGGATACAAAAAGAAGCGAAACACAGTTCCTGCCCTCAAGGAGTTTATAATCTACTAATCTAACAGATGAAACAACATGCAAACAAATACACACAAAATAAACTATGCACAGGATAAATAGGAAGTAATTAAGAAAGAGGAGGCACCAGACATAAGAGGAGTTGGGGAAGGCTTCTCATAGAAGGTAGGATTTTAATTGGGGTTGAAAGGAAGCCAGAGAGGTCACTAGGTTGGACAGAGTAGGGAGAGTGTTCCAAGCATTCGGCACAGTCAGAGAAAATGCCCAGAGATAGAATGTGATTTCTGGGGAACAGCCAAGAGGCCAGTGTCATAGTATTAAAGAGTATATTTCAAGGAGTAAGGTATAAGGAGACTGGATAGGCTGCAGGGGGATTAGGTTATGAGGGTCTTGAATGTCAAAAGGTCAGTATGACCTTTGTCAGGGGTCAGTATGGAACCTCTTTGCTTTTCAGCATTGGTAGCATGAAAACAACGTTTACTGCAAGAGTGAGCATTATGGAAAGATAGGGAAAATATTTATTAAGAACTTAATATGTGTCAGGTACCATGCTAGGGGCTGAGGCTAAAAATAATAAGAACTAGGGACAGTTCCTGCCCTTAAGGAGCTCACTTTAGTTATTTTTGCCTTGACTCAGTTGAGGACAGAAGAAGGGACACTCCAGAATTCTTGCATTCCCTCTCAATAGGTCTCTTGATAGATCAAGCTATCAAACAACATCAAGGCAAGCTAATTTCATTTAATAAACAATTAAAACCTGTGTTGACTGAGCAGCTGCTAAAGGATCACAGTCAGCTAATGCCATTGGTGTGAAATGAGAGTGTCAGTGATTTATTTTAAGATTTTTATGTGCTCCACAACTGTTAGTGGAGCCCTATTAGTACAAAATGTATGCATGTCAGCTTCGTATAAAGTTATACTTCAGGCCAGGACATCTCAGTATGTGCATAAATTTTGAATTCAAAGTCCAGATTAATGAGATTTTCTTGTACTAAAATGTCACAATAAATAAACAAATAGATGGATAGATAAATAAATACATGAATAAATGAATAAACAAACAAGCAAACAAATAAATACCCAGAGATATCTTATGGGCTCCTCTACATCTGAAATTGGTCATTTTCTCATGACCAAAAAGTGAACAAACTGCTATAAATTGCCATAGATATTATTTTTCCAGTTATCTATCTTATTGAAGTAATCTGATTGCCTCCCTGCCTCTAAAGCCCATTTACTTTCCCCAAGAAAACATTTAACCATATCCTTGGTTTCAGATCCAAACCAGATCCTCAAAGAAATCTTTTCCTTATCAGAGGGGATTTAAAAAGCCATCTTGCTCCCGCTCCCACTCTGACTGAGTGGGACTCCATTACCAGTAATGACACCCCAACCCAACAGGTTATTTGTGATCAAGTCCCTGGACTTATATCCCATTTTTAACAACTGTACTCTAAAGTGCATAAGTTCCACAGTGGTTCTCTGTACTCAGGGCTTTTAGCCCCCTGTATCCCAGGCCCTGTGACTGGATCTCTGTTGTCAACTTATTGACCTTCTAGACTGATCTCCTTCTTTCATTGTTTGTCCTTCATTCTCAAAGAGAACCATGACATCAAGAAGGTAATGCCATGAATTGCAAGTGAATTGGATTTAAGTGAGACAGGATTGTGCAAAGTCACCAGCCTCACTCTCACCTCCAGAGCCATCTGAGTCCAATGCCAAGATATAGATCAGGGCAACTGGTGGGATGCAGTGGGAGACCATGATCTTTTTAAGTTGAGATCTTTCCCTAGTCTCAGTTTGACTGAGGCAACACTCATTCAATGATTAAGGCTAGGTAAGAAATGAGGCAAAGAATGGCCTCTTTTATCTAATAAAAAAAAAAAAATCAATCTGAGAGGGGAAGACCCTCAGGGTTTCTGGCCAAGACAGAAACAATTGCTGTTCCTACCTTCACTTTACACTTGATTCTCCTTCCATCTATTGCCTGCTGTAGCCCCAATTTTTCTTTTAAATTCAATTTTATTTCTTTCTGAATTCTCTCCTTTCCTCTACCCATTAAGAAAGCTATAAAAACAAAACATATTACAAATATGTATAATCAAGAATGTCTGCATTAGCCATGCTCCACCCTAAAATATGCTTCAGTCTGTACTCTGAACCTTTTACCTCTCTATCTGGAAGTGAATAGCATGTTTCATCATAAGTCCTCTAAAACTGTCTACCCTTTGTTTTTGTTAAATGCTCATCTATTTGTCCACTGCCTAGAGTTTTATTTCTCTAATGTCTACTATTCACCTACAGATCTTCTTCTTACTGTCCATTGCAGATTCTCCCAATTGTCTGTCCTAATCCCTCACTGACTCTTTCACTTAAGTCTACCTGATCTCTAGGTCTCAGTCATTTGCTTGTCTTATGGATCATCTATGAGATCACTGGACCTGAAGTCAGGAGAGCTGGTTTTGAGGGTGCCAGTTATTAGCTGTGTGACCTTGAGAAAGCCGTCTCATTTTTCTGAGACTCAGTTTCCTCCTTTTTCCAATAAAAGTACTGGATGAACCCTAAGGTCCCTTCCACCTCTGATAATTCTGATATTCTTCCAAATAAGGATATTCTGACATTCTTCTATGACCAATCCCCACTCGAGATATTTGCCACATCTGTAAGTTATCCTCTAACTTTTGGTCTGATTCTGTGATTTTATTGGTGTAAAAAAAACTCTCATTGTGGAAATTCCCTCTAGCGATGGTAACTTCTTCACGTCATCTGTGGTACTGAGAAGTTGTCATCTGCCCACAGTCTACAGCTAGAATGTTATCAGAGGCAAAAAACCTGAGGTTTTTTGACTCAGAGGTTGGCCCTCCATCCACTATATCATACTGCTCCTCTTCCTGTGAATTAACCCTAGAAATGTGGGAAATCAGGTAGGCCTTTATTTTGAACTTCCTTCAAAAGGTCTTTTGAGACTTGTGCCCTTTAAAATGAACTACGTATAAAGAATTTCAGGTTAATACCTTTTTGTTCTTGAGTTTGAGACTTTCTGACAAGTAGAATCAGTCAATGATTCTAAGAATCTAAGCTTAAAGCTAAAACATATATTTAGTATTACTTTGGGCCCCACACAACAGTTTAAGTCCCCAGAGATATTTTGACAAAAGATGAAAAGATCCTATTGATAAATACTGGATATTATTAAAGCTTCTTTCTCTTTAACTTCTCCCCTTTTGAAGTGAATAAATTTCTTGCAAGTGCCTACTTGGATTCAATGATGAAAAACAAGGTAAAACTAGTTTTCCAATAATAATAGGATCATTGCCTGCCCTGCTTATTATGTTAGGAAGATCAATGAACAGGAAAATGTGTTAAAAAACAAAACACAGACAAAAAAAAAAGAAAAGAAAAGAAAAAACCTGAGATGGTAAAAACTGCATAATGTATATAGTAAGTCTCTACAAGGCAGAAATGCTCTGAAGAGTTGTGAACTTTGGGATTTTCAATCTTGTTGCAATATCTCTTGAATATCCCCCCCTTTTATCCTTTGACACTGTCCTGACTCTAAAGCAGGCCGTCATCGTCTCACACTTTGATTTTGATAAGAGTGTGGTAAGTCTACCTGCCTCTCTCTCCCCACTCCAATCCATCCTCCATTCAGCCACTAAAGTGATTTCCCTAAAGCACAGGTCCAATCATGTCATCCCCCTCTACTCAATAAACTGCAGTGGCTTCCTATTGCTTCCAGGAGCAAATGTTGTTGTTGAGTCATTTTTCAGTTGTGTCTGACTCTTCATGACTTCATTTGGAGTTTTCTTGGCAAAGGTACTAGAATAATTGGCCATTTCCTTCTCCAGCTCATTTTACAGATAAAGAACTGAGCTAAACAGAGGTAAGTGATTTGCCCAGGATCACACAGCTAGTAAGTAAGTATCTGAGGCCAGATTTGAACTCAGATCTTCCTGATTCCATGTCTAATGTTCTATCTACTATGCCACCTAACTGCCCATGGTAGGTAAGTAGTAAATAGTAGGTACTTAATAACTGTTTATTGACTGATCAATGGAAAACTTGAAGGTTTTTACAAAAGCAGTTTTCATATTTTAACTAATTTGTCCTTATAACACCCCTGTAATGTAAGTGCTATTATTATGGCCATTTTACAAGTGAAAAAAGTGAGTCACAGAATGGTTAAGTGACTTGGTCAGAGTAACACAGCTGTGAGTTAAATGTCTGAAGCAGGATTCCCACTTAAGTCTTCCAGAGTCTAACCCCAATGTATTATCCACTAAGCTACCTGGTTGCTATATTAGTTTCTCTCTTCTTTAAATTCCCATAGACATATTAGAAAGGACTTTTGCGGTTATTCACATAGTTCAACACCCTCACTTTAAAGAGAAAGAAATTGAGGCTTACAGAATTTAGGTGACTTGTCCAAGGTCATATAGAAATATTATCTGTAACACTTATTTTTGTACTTAATCATGTCATGCCTCATGTGTCATTTAACTATTTTAATTGTATTCACTATATCCAGCTAGAATGGAAGCCTCTTGAAGGTATAGACCATCTTCTATTTTTATTTCCTTTAAAATCTTTCACAGTACCATGGTGGACTCTTAGCAAACAGTTATAAGATTGTAGAGTCCTAGATCTAGAACTATCTAGAACTAAGTTATCTAGATCAACCCCCTCATTTAACAGAGGCACAGAGAGGATTTTGTGATCTATCCAAGGTCATACTGGCAATAAGTGGCAGAGTTGGGATACAAACTCATATCTAATGATGGCAAATTTAGCAACCAAAGTTCAGAGTTCTTTATGCTGTTCCATGCTGCCCCAGGTTGAATTTAAATGAATTAAGTTGACTTGAGTTGATGTTTTTAGGACTCTTAACACACACTGTAATGTTAATTTTGTTAATGAGAGTTAAAGATCTTCCCCACCTATTAATAGGCCTGCCCATTAAGGGAAGCTTGATTAGGGGTGATTTATTGTGTAGAAATGCCCACACCTTTTGTTAATTTCTAATGAGTCACTGTTTCTCAAGGGTCATGATGTCCTCTGGCTCTCAAAAGTATCTATATATTCTGAGGTAAGGTTTTATTTTGGGGCTTACTCACTGGAAGTGTCTGTCTGGCCAGAGGAGACTCTGGGTAGCCATTAGGGAGCCCTTCAGCTTTGAAATCCCAAATGTTGGTGCTCCTCTCTCTGGTAACTATGTGTGTATGTAATGATCAAACAGTTGGATCTGTCTGTTGATCTGTGATGTATGTATTACTTATGGTCAGACAATTGGAAGCCCTGTCTGTTGGTCTTTATTTTGCTGACTATATTTTCTCTGAAGTTCAAAGTACTGACTTTTTCCTCTGAACTAAGTGAAAGATTTATGTGTCTGATTAAAGTGATTGTTGACCCCTCAAAACTTGCTTTCCTTTTAGAAAAGCAGATCTAAGAATCTGTACAGCAAACCCTCCTGTGTATGCCAGGGTCCCTGCTGTTACACACACACACACACACACACACACACACACACACACACACACACACACACACACACACATACACAAAGATGGTATGTAATGTTGTAATTAGAGAGGCTATTTTGAGCCACACAAAGAAAACACTGGGTGGAAACCCAGTGGGAATGCTTGCATCATTGAAAAGTCAAAACAAAGAGAAAAATTAAAACAGATCATGGTAACTGCTCTCTTTTGTTGCCCAAACTACCCAACCATGTTCTTATTCTCACTGGCAAAGTCAATGATAATGAGTCACCACACACATGGTTGTGAAAAAACCCTTGCAGGAGCTGGAAAGCAGAAGCTAAAGTTCCCATTATCTATGTTTTTGTGACCTGTGTAACGCATCGAAAGAATGCAAGTTCTATTTCCTGAAAGGGCATTGCAAAGGTCTTGTTAAAACCAAATCCCAGTTTCAGCTGGAGTATGCAAGAAAGCAAATTCTATGTAAAAATGGGTGTGATGAGAAGGGGAAGTTCATTCGAAAGACTTAGAAGGCATTGTGCTTCTCATTTGAGAACCTCTTCAGAGGGCCTACATGCATATTTAAGAGATAAACTAATAGAATAATATCATCATACTTTCTTTCCCCCATATGGCTTCCAAATGGTGCATAGAGTATAAAAGCATAGGAAACACAAGAATATAATCTTCAGTCAGTAGGAGTCATATGATCCAAAATTCCTGTTTTTACCCTGGGGGAATCATTGTTTTTGCTTTTGTCTAAACTTATGACCACAGAAGGAAGACTACTTATTGTTTCCCAGGCACCTAGGTGGCATGGTGGAAAGAGCGCTGGCCTTGGAATTAGGAAGACCTGAGTTCAAATCCGAACTTACACATTAGTTGTGTTACCATGGGCAAGATGCTTGACCTGTATGAGCCTCGGTTGCTTCATCTGTCAAATGACAATATTAACAGCATTTTCTTCAAAGGGTTATGAGGACCAGATAAGCTAATGTGTGTAAAATACTTTGAAAACCTTAAAGTGCTATGTAAATGATAGCTATTGTAGCTAATAATGACTATTATTATTTCCCTTTGGGGTGGGAGGGAGGAAGTCATCTTAAGATGCCAGGAGTGACAAATCTATCAGAAGGAGAAGCTAGGTCACTTGTGCAGCAAGGATGACAAACCAAAGTAATAACAAAAACAATTTAAAAATCTCATGATTACATCAAGAGATGCTTGCAAAAGCTTCTGAAAAAAAAATCCAATGTCTATTTTTCTTAAAAACACAAGAAAGCATAAGAATAAGTGGACCTTTCCTTAATACAGTAAGCCATATCCATCTAAAACCAAGAGCCAGCATTATATATAATGGAATAAACTAGAGGTTTTTCCATTGCAAGCATCTCTGTTGTTACTACTGTTGATTAACACAGAAGCTAGATATAGCAGTAAAACCAAGGAAGAGAGAAGAAATAAAACTCTTCTTTTTCTATGCGTCCACTCTTTACAACAATCCTAATATCACTAAACTTTATTCTTTCACTGATGTCACCTTTTTTCAACATTTTACTTCTCATACATTACTGAAAAACTTGAGCCCGTCTATGGAAATTCCCTCTTCTCTGCAATTGCACACTTCACCTCAAAATCATCACCCAGTTTTTGCTTTGGTCTCTGAGGATGAGGAGACCTTTCTTTTTGCAAATGCCAACTCCTCTTTTTGGGCTCTTCTGTCTCTTTTGGGAGATTTCCCCTTTCATCATCTTCTCTTCCCTATTTTTAAACTTCTCCTTATCCACAGGCTTTTTCTTTGCTGCCTAATCACGTCTAAATGCCTCTCATCATTAAAAGCACTTTCCTTGATTCTGCCAATCACTTGATTTATCATCTTATATCTTTCCTCCTTTTCACAATCAAATTTCCAGAGAGGGGTGTGGGGTGTGGGGAACAACCATCATACTCCTTGCCTCCCCTTTCTCATAATCCACTCACTTATCCATCCATTGTAGTCTGGCTTCTGATCCCACTACTTGATTGAAACTATTCTCTCCAGGGTACCTTTACTTAATCATTTTGTTAGCATTTTTTTAGTTCTCATCCTTTACTTTTCTGCAATGTTTGACACTGCTCACCATCATCTCCTTCTACACATTTTCTGTTTTCAGGGTTTTCATGAAGCCTCTCCCTTCTGGGTTTTCTCCTACCCATCTGACCACTGTTTCCAAGTCTTTTTTGAAGGGTTATCATCCATGCCCTGACACTTTTGAAGGGTTCTCTTGGTGACTTCATCAATTCCCATGGTTTCAACTATCATCTCACTTTTATCTCTACATTTAAGTATACATACATTTCTCGGATGAATTCCAATCCACCTTCCACTATCTTCTGAACATCTCCATTTAGACCTTCCATAAGCTCTCTCAAATTAAATATGTTCAAAGTTGAAATGTTTTTCTGCCCTAAACCTACTGTTTTTCAATGGTACCACTGTCTTTCCATTTATATGGTTTTATAAAATCAACTCTCCTTCACTCCATGATCAGCTGGCAAATATTGTCTGTTCTGCTTCCAAATCTCTTGCATCCATTCCCTTTATTCTACTCATATGGCCACTACCCTATTTTATTTTTTCTCAATTACATGTAAAAACAATTTTTAATGTTCATTTTTAAAAAATTTGGAGTTTCAACCTCTCATTCCTGCTTCATTCCCCCTCTTCTTGAGAAGACATGCAATTTACTATAGATTATACATTTGCAGCTATGTAAAACATATTCCCATATTAGTCATATTACAAAAGAAAACATAGATTAAAAATTCCCAAGAAAAATAAAGTTTAAAAAGTATTCTTTGATGAAATTAAGCAGTGAGAGAGAAATATATTGGGAGGAGAAAGGGAGAAATGGAATGGGGCAAATTATCTCTCATAAAAGAGGCAAGTAAAAGACTTTTAAGTGGAGGGAAAAAGGGGGGAGGTGAGAGAAAAACCATGAAGCTTATTCTCATCACGTTCAACTAAAGGAAGGAATAAAATGCACACTCATTTTGGTATGAAAACCTATCTTACAATACAGGATAGTGGGGGAGAAAGGGATAAGCAGGGTGGGGGGGAATGATAGAAGGGAGGGCAGTGGGAGGAGGGAGCACTCTTGGGGAGGGATAGGATCAAAAGAGAGAATAGAAGAAATGGGGGGCAGGATAGGATGGAGGGAAATATAGTTAGTATTACACAACATGACTATTATGGAAGTCATTTGCAAAATTACACAGATATGACCTATATTGAATTGCTTGCCTCCCCAACAGAATGGGTGAGGGAGGGATGAAGAGAAGTTGGAACTCAAAAGTTTTAGGAACAACTGTTGAGTATTGTTCTTGCAACTAGGAAATAAGAAATACAGGTAATGGGGTATAGAAATTTATCTTGCCCTACAAGACAAAAGAGAAGATGGGGATAAAAGAAGGGAGGGATGTTAGAAGGGAGGATAGATTGGTGATAGGGGTAATTAGAATGTTCAGCGTTTAGGGGTGGGGGGAGGGGAGAAATGGAGAGAAAATTTGGAACCCAAAATTTTGTGGAAATGAATGTTGAAAATTTAAATAAATTAAAATATAAAAAAAAAACAACAAGAAACACAATGGGATCTTGGACAGCAGAGGAGGCATGTAGGATGGTAACTGCTTATGCTATTTTGGTTCTTTTTATGATATTAATAAAGTCTGATATTTTTCCTACAAAAAAAAATATCTGCATTTATCTGCAAATTTGATCTGCATTCAGACTCCATCAGTCCTTTCTTGGACACTTTTCATCACAAGTCCTTCAAAATTGTTTTGCATCATTGTATTGCTGAGAAGAACTAAGTCATTCAGAGTTGATCATTGAAGAATATTGCAGTTATTGTGTATAATGTTCTTTTGGTTCCGCTCTCTTCACTTTGCATCAGTTCATAGAAGTCTTCCCAGGTTTTTCTGAAAACATCTTGCTTGTCATTTCTTATAGCTTAATAGCATCACACTCATTTACCACAATTTGTTCCACCATTCTCCAGTTGATGGTCATCCCCTCAATTTCCAATTCTTTGCCACTACAAATAGAAGTATTTTAAATTTTTGTAGGCATAGGTCCTTTTCCTTTTTCTTTGATCCCTTTGGGATACAGACCTACCACTACTCTATCATAAACTCACATCACCTCTCACCTTTACTCTTCTTACAGCCTTCTAATTGATCTCATTACCTCCATACCCTTTCCTCTCTCATCCATTCTTCACACAACTTCCAAACTCATACTCATAAATTGCAGGTCTGAAGATGTTATTTCCCTGCTCAAAAAGTTTCAGCTTCCAATTAATTCTATGATAAAATACAAACTCCTTGGTTTCCAGTTTAAAGCTCTTCACAATCTAGTTCCTGCTTATCTTTCAAAGCTGCTTATACATTATTATCCTTCACACATTCAACATTAAACCGAAACTGTCTACTTTCCATTCCCTGCACATAATATTCCGCCTCCCAGAATCATATCTTTGTACAAGTTGTTCTTCATTCCTGGGGAACTCTCTTCACTTCTGCCTTTTGTAACCCTTTAGTCTCCTTCAAGGCTCAGATCAAGCAGCACATCCATCGAGAGGTCGTTTACAGTTCCCTCAGTTATTAGAGTTCCCTCTTCCTCCAGTCCCTTGGCATTTATTCTGTATATGTCTGTTATTTATCTTGTATTTTTCTTTTATTCTCCATTAGAATGTAAGCCTAAAGCACACTATAAATGTGAGCTATTATTAGTAGTATTATATACAGTAAAGCATTTCATTTATGGTGTAAGTAAGTTTTTTTTCTGCTATGTCTTTATGTGGGTTAGATATCAGGAGCATATCCATAGACAGGATTTGTAGGAATCTTTTTTTTATACTGTTTATGTACCATTGGAATTAATTGTTGTTTGTTCATAGTTTTTCTAATATTGAGCACGTGCATGTCTTTTTTCCTATTTGCTACAATAACAATAATGATAATAATAGCTTTTCTCATCTATAAAATAAGCTGAAGAAGGAAATGGCAAACCACTCCAGTGTCTTTGCCAAGAAAACGCAAAAAGGAGTCACAAAGAGTTGAACACAACTGAATAACAACAAAAACACAGCACTTACTTTGTGCCAGTCACTTTATCTCATTTGATCTCAACAGCCCTAAGGAGTAAGTGCTATTATTATCCTCATTTTACATATGAGGAAACTGAGGCAGACAGAACACAAAGCTACCATATGAGACTATTTGAACTCAGGTCTTCCTGAAACCTGTCCTAGTTATATTTACAACACCTCTCAGCTGTCTCCACAATGATAAAGGATAAGAAGAATGAGATAATTTGATGCTAATAATGATAACTCACATTTGTATGATGTTTTATGGCCACAAAACATTTTAACCTTCTGAGCTTGTTTTCTCAAATGTAAAATGAGGAGGTTAGACTAGTTTTTCTAAAACCCTTCCAGCTCAAAATCCAATTATTCTACCTGTCCACATTTTAAATCATATATCTTTGATACCAACAACAATCCTATGAAGAAATTAGTGCAAGCATTATTATGCCCATATTATAGATACAGAAACTGAGGCTCAGAGAGCTTAAATGACTAGTTCAAAATCACACAGCTGGTAAATGGTAGAGTTGGAACTAGAACCCAGATCTTTTGATTTTTAGGTCTAGCTAGCAAACAGAGAGAAATGTTGCTATAGAGAAATCGTCATTTGAAAAGGTTTAAATGTGCATAAATTACAAGGGGATTTTGTAAGGATACCAATAGTTGTGGGATGCATACAGGATTCCTACATTTTCACCTGATTTTAATAATTACACTCAATGCCAGACCTAGGGAGTGAGGTGGGGGTTGGCCTGAGATTTCTGTGCTACCAGATAACACCATCTGTTGGATTGTTAAGGGAAAAAGAATGAGAACTTTCAATCACTGATTAAGCTTTGCTGATCACCAAGGTGTAGGAAAGTGGTTTCTATAAGCAGGACAGATGCTGATGTAATCAGCAACAAACTCAGTGAAATAAACCCAGAAGTATATTTGAGGACCCTGCCTCTAGTTATCTACAATTAGCACAGTGCCTGACACCCAGTAGGTGCTTAATCAATGCTTGTTGATTAAGTGAAAAACTAGAGAGAAAGCCTTGAGAGGTAGAAAAAACACTGGATTCAGAGGCTGGGAGATCTGGGTTCAAATCCTTGATCCTCTGTGACCTAACTCACTTAAACTCTTTGAACTTCAGTCTCTTCATCTGCAAAATGGGGGTAATTATTTGGACCACCTAACTTTACAAGGTTGGTTTGCTGTGGGTTAGGGTAAGGGTTAGTGTCAAATGAATAAAGTACTTTGTAAACCATAGCATGTTGTATTTAAAGTAAGTATTATTAAATCATCACTTGAAGAATCTGAAACCAAAGGGATTCCTTTATTACAAGTATATAAAAATCACTTAGTGTTTGTAGCCTTGTAGATTTCTTTGAAATCAACAGTTTTGAGGCATTTCTGTAGATGGGCTTAAAACGTAATTTTGTGCTCACTCAAGTTGTCTCAGACCTCTGACTTCCTGAAACTGCCTGTTCATAATATTTATTATACTTCTGCGGGTTATTGTCAGCTCTGCTGAACTGGAAAGAAACATTTGTTGTGTATTGAAAATGACTTCTACAACCCCTTTTCCCCTTTTCTGATCCCAGTGCCTACACAATATATTTTCATAGGATCATATAGCTACAACTGGAAGGAGAGCATCTAGTCCAAATTCTTCATTTTCAAGAAAAGGAGACTGAGACCAGCGAGGTTGTGTCTTATCCAAGGTCGTTTAGATAGTATCAGGTTTGAAATTAGGTCCTCCGACCCCACAAATCAGTGGTCTTTCAGTTGTATCATTAAAAAAAAATAGCTAGCTCTTGTATAACACTTCAAAGTTTGCAAAGCACTTTACAAATATTTATCGCATTTTGCAAAAGGATAAATATAGTATTCTTGAAATAATTACCTTTTTTTAATGGATCTCCTCTATAAGACTCCAGGAGTTCAAAGAACCCATTTTTAGCTGCGCTTCAGGAATGATTATTTATGTATATGTGTAGGAAAATGTGTTTTATTGTTGGGTAAGTGTTCTGGTGTTGCCCATTAATTAGTTTTTAAAAGGAAAAAAATTGTTCAATGGTTCTTTTTTAACTTATTTTTGCTGGTTTGAACCAAAAATTAAGTGGCTTATAATCAAATATTTGAATAATTAATGAGAAATATGGGCTTGCTGTGACTTAGGCAAAAGTTGTATTCCTGAACAAATAGAGTGCAGTCATACTTATATTTCCTATTAAATGGAGAAAAGTCTCTTGTATCTCTTGTTTATATTTATTAGTGCAAAAAAATCCCAAAACAAAACAAAAACCACTAGCTAAAACAAGTAATTGAAAAAGGTAGTTGCTATGCCTTGCACTCTCCCCCACCAAGATCCAAAGTTTTTGTGGTGACAGTTTGCCATATTTCAGTTATTATTTGAGGGAAATTCTGAGCTGCTTCTTCATAGATGGGTGGATTGTAGTGGGAAATTGGCCTGCGCTCCAAAAGCTGTCCCTGTGGACATGTTCTGTCACTTTCTAATTGTCTATCTGTGAGTGAGTGACTTAATAGCTCCACGCCTCCATTTTCTCTTCTGTAAAATAAGAACACCCATACTTCCTACCTCCCAGGCCTCCTGTGAAGAAAAATAAGAATACTAACAGCACACATGTGGCTACTACTACTCATACCTTATAGGGTTTAGAGCTGCAAGAGACCTTGGATCAGGCGTGGGGAACCCGCGGCCTCAAAGTCACATGTGGTCCTCTAGGACCCATTCATTCCTGAATCATTCAGGCAAAAGGCAGCATTTGAGGACCTAGAAGGCCACGTGCGTCCTTGAGGCTTCAGGTTCCCCACACCTGCCTTAGATAATCTAGTATTTTCCAAAATGAAAATTAACAAATTTGATCAAGAAATCCTATCTAGGTTCAAGTCTAAGTTCTGTCACTTATTAGCTCCAAGACCTCTGGTATCTTTTGTTTTTTGTTCCATATTTATTCTTTATAAATTTATACATGGATATAGTCTCTGCTCCCACTCACTGGAATGTAAGTTTCTTGAGGGCAAAGACTGTTTCATTTTTGTCTCTCTAACCCCAGCTCCTAGCATCAAGTCTGGCATAGAGCAGGGATTTAATAAATGCTTGTTGATCAAATGGTTGATTGGAGTCACTTCACCCCTCTAAGTATCAGGTTCCTCATGAATAAAAATGTCTGCACTCTCTACCTCATAGGGTTGTTGTAAGAAATTATTTTGTCAAACTTAAAACATGTAGTTTTATACAATGGCATATTGTATTGGATAGCCAGGAGGGGAGAGGGAAGAGAAGAATAGAATTTGGAACTCAAAACTTTAAAAAAAAAAAAAAAGGTTTTTAAAAATTATTTTAATATGTAATTGGGGAAAAATAAAATATTATTTTAAAAATTATAGAAATGTGAGTTATTATTATTATTAGGACTCATACTAATAGCAGAAGCCTAAAAGAGGGCACTCTGATGGAACATACACTATTAACTGTGACCGTCTGAAGACGATGACCCAACCTATGAGCGATTCTAATAGCTCATGTTTCCTAACAGCTAGAATGGGAAGGTAGCGTAATGGAAGACAGAGGAGGAAATACTTGGGAGCAGGTGCCTTTCTGTCTCATTCTGTAGCTAGTCATCTATGCTAACTCTATTACACATGGGAGAGACTAACATGCTCACCATGGAATAGTTTAGGGACCACAGAAAAGTAGCCAAGCCATGGGAAAAGTGGGAGGCAGGGGTGGGAACCACATAGACTGGGAACACAAAAAATAACCCTGAATGAATAAATGAATGAACAAAAGAAAAATATTGTTTCTTGTTTTAAAATGCCAAGGGCGGGAACAACACAGCAGAGTTGGCACTTTACCACAAAAGGAAAGCTGAGGATTTCTGTTAGTAACCTTGAGAGTCATTGTGTTTTTAGAATGTAAAGGGAATCAGAGGATGAGGTTTGGGGGTTTATTGTTTGTTTTTTAGAGGGGATTTTTGGGGATGAAAACCATGTGCTGGTGGAAACTACTAAGATTTTCCCTTCAGGTATTTGGTTTTGTTTTGTTTTAAACCGTATGGAAAACTTGTGACATTTTCTGGGAGAAAGGGCTGGTCAAGAGAAAGGGTCAGGAAAAGGAATCAAAACAATGCTGGAAACTCCCCTAATGTGCAGGCATCCCAGAGCACATGGAAATCGACAGTTTGGCAGCTGTGGAATCCAGGGAGGCTTTCCTGTGACTGCTGAATCATCCATTCCTTTGTTATTGCAAAGAGGCTTCCTGGCAGCAAGTCAGTGGCACATTCAGGGTGGGGATGAAAGGCCAGGTCCTACTTAGAAGGAAGCCATCAGTAGCCCTGTGATACAAAGGGGTTCTTCACAGTTTTTATAGTTGAGCAACAGACTGAAAGAATAAAGAGTGTGTGCATAGTAAATTCTAGAATTTATTTCCTTTCATATTGAATAAAGAAGAGATTTACTGAAAGCCAAGGAGGAGAGCAACAGAAAAAGATTGAGAACACCTGTATGATGGACAATGTGTTAACCTTGGAGTTAGGAAGACTGATTTAAACACTATCTCTTACACCTAGTTGCTGAGTGACTTTGAAAAATTCACTTACTCCAAATAATTTATTTAATTCTGAGGCTTATTTTCCTCAGTATCAAATTCATCTTCCTAAAGCAGGAATCCGACCATGTGACACCCCTATTCAATCAATTCCACTTGCTCTTTGTTGTCTCCTGGATCAAATATAAAATCTTCTATTTGGCTTTTAAATATCTTCATAATCCACCCCCTTCTTACCTTTCTAGTCTGCTTATAGCTTACTCCCCTTCACATATTCTATGATCCAATGACAATGGTCTTCTAGCTGATCTGACATGTCACCTCACTTGGCTCTTCCCCAAGCCTAGAACTTTCTCCCTCCTCATCTTTGCTTCCTGGATTCCCTGGCTTCTAAAGTCTTACTTTCTGCAAGCCTTTTCCTGTCCTCCTTAGCTCCTTCCCTCTCAGACTACCCTCAGTTTATCCCGTATGCCCTTGCTTGTGCTTAATTGTTTTCCTGTTGGCTCTCTCATTAGACTGTGAGCTCCTTGAGGGCAGGAACTTGTTTGTGGGAGGTTTTGTTCTTCTCTTTTGTTTTTGTTTAGTTGTATTTTTTTATTTGTTTTCCCTTTCTTTATGTCCTTATGGAACCGGGGATGAAGTAAAGGAAAGAGTCAAAGATGATTCTGAGGCTATGAAGCTGGCTACCTGAAAGGAGAACAGGATCACAGACTTTGAGTAAGAAAGGACTCTGAAGGTTATTTAGTCCAATCCCTTCATTTTATAGAAGAGGAACCTGATATTCAAAGAAGTGAAGCAGCTTGCCCTAGGCCATGCATGCCCCATTATACATGGCAGAATGAGACTTCAAACATTCCTCTCCACTCCTCCCGAGGTTAGTACCGGTAGCATCAATGCAATGCCCACAGCAGTCACGATGGATATGCCTACGTATTTCCAGGGTAAATTTGCAAAAATTTCCTTTCCTCAAAGGCAAAACCAAAATATTTATTCAGATACTAGAAAGCCAAATCCAGCAGAGTAACAAAGAAATTTATACATATTTTCAATGCAGGGAACATGACCATTCCCAAGTCTTTCCTCTATCAGGCTTCCCCACAAACAAGCTCCCTAAGTCAAAATCACTCACTCATGCTAGCTGCTCTGCTCTGCCTCCTCTTCCTCCTATCTCCACCTCACTCCCCCTTAGCTGCCCCCTTCCAGCTCCACACATTCAGCAAGCCCCTCCCACCATCAGCCCCATGTAACTTAGGCTATGGACTGGACCACAGCCCAAAGCAGATCATATAGGCCTTTGAAGGGGCAGGAAAGATCTTCAAATTCCCTTATTATTACATACCCTCAGCAGCCACATAATAGTTTTGCAGAAAGCTGGGTTTAGGGAGAAAGATGATGATTTTCATTGTAAGTGGTTGAGTCTGAGTTGCCAATGCAGATGGACATGTACAAAAGGTAACTGAGCTTGCAGGAGAGCATTCAGGAGAGAGATTAAGGCTGGATCAATAGACATTTGAGCTGTTGTTAGGTATTTGTTCAGTCATTTCAGTTGTGTCCAACTCTTCATCACCCCATTTTGGGTTTTCTTGGCAAAAATACTGGAGTGGTTTGCCATTTCCTTCTCTGGCTCATTTTATAGATAAGAAAACTGAAGCAAACAGGCTTAAATGACTTGCCCAGGATCTCCCAACTTGTAAATGTCTGAGGTTGGATTTGAACTCAGCTCTTCAGTACTCCAGGTCCCAGCTATATCCACTGTGCCACCTATCTGCCCTATTGTTAGAAATAATAGGGACAGTGCAGTCAGATGGGAAAGAAAAAAGCCCCAGTTCTACCACCAAGTGTGCAATCTTGGGCAATTCATTTAAACTCTCTGAGATTCAATTTTTTCCTCTGTCAAATGAAGAGATTTGACTAGTTAATTTCTAATGTTTCTAGAATCATACAATTTAGAACTAGAATGGACCTTAGAGGTCATCTAGTCCAGTCCCTCATTCGGTAAATGTACAAAGTGAGGCACAGGAAGTGAGGGGGAAGGGAATTTGTCCATCATAGTGTCAGAGTTCTAAGAATTTTTAAATACAAAGCAGGCTTCAATATTTTAATTTTTAAATGTATACATGTATACATATGCATATTGAGTACATATATAAAATGATCTCAGGTTCAACTTGTAAACTTTAAAAGTGATTTACTCACCTTGTTTCCTTTTGCGATTTCTTTACTGGACCTATTTATAGCAAAGGAATTTGTTTAGGAAGAAGCACACGTCTTGATGAACACCAGACTAGAGTTTGTAGGGAAACAGCATGGTGTGATGGAAAGAACACTTCCTCCAATCTTGAGAAAGGCCCTCAGCTCAGGGGATGACCCCCTCACAGAGGATTTGTACGAGGACATAGACAAAATTCAAACCAGAAGACAAAGCATGTCTGGGATATGATACATTCCAGAGATGTCAAACTCCGGTCATAGTTGCAAAACTCCAGAGCTCAGGCCTGCACCAGATTAAAATGTAATTGAGAATAACAAAATAAATAAAAATGCCATAAAACATAGATGATGTTCATTTGTGGTTTTCTAAGTTCAATATGGAGCCCACAGGGATCAATTTCTATTTGAGTTTGACCCCACTGATTTACAACATTGGAATATATTGCCCTATCAGTGTATTCACATAGCTGTCAACCTGAAATAAAGAGAAACACAAAAGAGTCTTCAATCAAGGCAAAAGAATTGCAATTCTGAACACCACACTGCTCCTGAGTGCAGGAGTACCCAGTAGGGGCAGGGCTTAAATACATTTCTGCAGGGAGGAGTGCTGGGGAAGAGCAGCAGCCGGGAAGAGGTAAGTTATTTTGCAAAATGGCCAAAGACTGGGGAGTGATAACATTTGGTCAGAACAGTGGGCTCCAGCTCCCCCAAATTTCCAGAGACATCAGAAGACCTGGTCCAACCATGGGGTCAGTGAAGTCAAGGTAGTCCCTTCTGATAACTGCATTCAACACAGAAATACAAGTATTGAAATGTCTTACCGTTGACTCAGATTGAACTTGTAGCCCACCAAAGCACTAGATTTTTTTTGCAGATGAATTGCTCCCTAGGCATACCTTCCCCAATATTTTTGAGCCTTATTATAGTTAATATAATTATATTCATCCCAGTGTTCTAGCCTGTCATTATATTTTGGGGTACTGTTTCTGTCTAAAACGTGTTAACTATCTCCCCCAGTTTTGAGTCTGGTGATGAGGCTACAGAAGATGCCATAAGACTATAGGTTAAGAAACCTAGAATATTTAGACTGGAGAAAATTGGTCAGGGATGAAGTAGAATGGAAAACATGACAGTTGTCTCTAATTATCAGGTAGACAGGGGATAAAACATATTGACTGAAAATGAACACACATTTATTAAATGCCTATTGTATGTAAGGCATCATGTGTGGTACAGCCCCAGAAGGCAGAACTAAAAGCACTACATATAAGTTTAAGAGAGGCAGATTACGGTTTGATATAAGCGGGGAACATCTTCCTAGCCCTTAGACCTGGGAGTATACTAGAGCCAACACTCGCAGGCTTGTGAGAGCAGGTTGTTAATTTCTCAGTATGAATATTTACACTTCAGAAATCAGCAAATGCTACAAATCAGCACTTGATTTATTGTTTCAGTGATTATCTAGGCTTAAGAATGTAAGGAAGAAAATGTTAATAATTCAAACTAAACTTAAAAATGTGTTGTTAATATATTTCCCCCCAGAGAGCCAGTTGTTAAACATTGACCAGCACATCCTTGAATAGATCTGTCCAAAAGTGGAATAGAATGCCTAAGAGGTTATTATACGTGCTAGAGGTCTTCAAGGAGAGGCTGAATGACTTGTCAGGTAATCTGTAGGGGCTTTTTTCATTCAGGAACACATTAAACGACATAACTTTGGAGGTTCCTTCTAATTCCTAGATTCTTCGATTCTGTAATTGAACTACTTTCTACCTCCACTTCACATTCTGCTCTTTCCTATTTCCATTCCTGGAATGGACCACAATTTCCCTCAGTCTCTCTCTATTAAATCACCTTCTTTCCCTCAAGGTTTACTTCAGGAGCCATATCTTTTGTGAAACTTTCTGTGACTACCTTCCTTTTTGTTTTACCATTTTTCTGTTATGTCTGACTCTCCATAACCCCTTTTGGGATTTTCCTGGCAAAGATACTGAAGTGGTTTGCATTTCCTTCTCCTGTTCATTTTACAGATGAGGAAACTGAGACAAACAGGGTTAAGTGACTTGTCCAGGGTCACACAGCAGCTAATAAGTGTCTGAGGTTGAATATGAACTCAGGAAGAAGAATCCAGCACTCTATCCACTGCACCACTTACCTGCCCGACCACCTTTCTACAAGCATCCAAAAGGTGATTTCTCACAACATGAGATAATTTCTCAACCTACTCAAATTTCTAAGAGCATTTTGTGCTTATTCCATGCTTGCTTTTTACCATCACCATTTGTATGAATGCTTTTGCCTCCTCTACTAGATTATAAACTACTTGAAAACAGCTATTATTTTGTATTTGTTTTTCTGTCTTTAACAAGGAATAGTATCTTACACATTTTAGGTGATTAGTAGATGTTTGTAGAAACAAATTGTCATGCTATCTTGTTCATACCTTCTTGAGGTGTTGCCAAAGAGACCAGGATGCTAGGGATATATCCCTGCTGGTTTGGGGCAGAAATCTCCCAGTCTCCTCCCCCTCTTCTACTTGTGGGGCTTTGCCTTGACATTAAGACTGGTCTCGGGGGAGGCTGATTCTGACTCATAAGCCAACCCATCCATCTATTATATTTTTAGGAAAACAAAATGGCAGGATAGCCAGGAAGGATAGGAGCAGCCTCACCAAAGTTAAGGACGGCATCCATGAGGTCACCAACACTGGACTCCAGATTCATAGTGGTATGGATAGATCTTTCATTTCAGGAGCAGACAAAGACAGTGATCTCACAATCTCTTCTCCCCTTTCCCTGTGTCTCTTTTCAGAGGGTTTGAGACTGTGGGATTCAGGAGGCATAGCCATTGCTTAAAATTTTGACTATTCATTTTGTATTAAACATTTATTTTGTCTCAGTGGTCAGTGGAGTAAACTATTGCTAAGCTTTGTGTGTGTGCACGCGCGTGTGTGTGCATGTGTGTATATGATTTTTCATAGGAAAAACTGAGAGGACTAATAGAGGATACCCAAAGGGAAGAAAAAGGGATTTTTAAAATTGCAGTATTTTTCTGGAGTGTGATCTCTAAGCTGTTGGAGAAAGTTAAGTTATTCAATTTTACAACTTCCCAAGACAGAGAGCATATTTTAAATAAAGTTTTACAGTCTAATGAGTAGGCATCAGTGGATAGGACAGCAACAAGCTGAACTGGCACTGAAGTGGTCATCCACCATTGTTTCGGTGGGCCTAGATGGAAATTCATTCCCCAAAGAGGAGATACTAAAAGAGAAGCTAGAAAGTCACACTCCCAACAGAAGGCCCAGCTTGGTCCACAAAATATTGGAAGAGTTACTGACGACTACCTGCCTGCTCATCAGCTTAGCATACAACTAAAGAAGAAATTGAAGAGCATGAGAACCATGTAAGCCCAGATTGGAAGCCTCCCATTCCCAGCCATCAATTGCTACAGGACCTCAGGGCAACAACTGAGAAATTAGACAGGATAAGGGCTATTGTGAGTGAAGAGAATGTACTGATGTCACAATCCAGAGAGACAGACCCCGGAGCAAATGAATCACTTTGCCACAGTTTACTGCCTTACACATCAACCTCAAATGACTAAATTGTTACTGGTTGTGAACAATTGTGTTCATAGTGACTCTAATTCAGTGGCATCGTGAAGGCTTGGCTACATGCTAATTACTTGTTCTCTTTCCTCTCCAAGAAAATCAAGCTATTACAAATCTTCCAGCTGAGTGCCATCATGACATTGGAAGACCATCCCCAGTGGCTGTCATAAGAGCTTCTCAAGAAAGTAATATCACAGATGTAGTGGTCAAAAAACAAGGTTTTATTAGATATGAGAGAAAGAACTTTGCAAATTTCCAGGTTTTTGCCAAGCAAAACTCAAGCTAACGGCAGGATAATCTGTGTAGAGGAAAGAGCCCTGACCTAGGAATAATAAGAACTAGGTTTGATCTACAAAATCACTTCCAACTAACTACTTGTTCAAGTGATCTCATTTCATCCTGTCTCCTCCAATAGATTGCCTTCTCCTTCCCCCATCATCCCTACTCTTTCACATTTTCAATCTTTCCCTCTCTACTGGCTCATTTTTTTATTGCTTACAAACATGCCCATATCTTTCATCAAAACAAACAAATAACTTACTTAATTCCTCCATTTTCTCGCTGTCTCTTTCTGTGTATCTCTTTCTATTTCTTCATCTCTCCTCTTTATAGTCAAACTCCTAGAAAAGTTCATCTACAAGGGGTTCCTCTGTTTCTCCTCTCCCTCTCTTCTTAACCCCTTATAATTTGACTTCTTATCATTCCATCAAAACTGCTCTCTCCAAAGTAACTAATGTTCTCTTGGTTGCCAAATCCAATGAACTTTTCTCTGTTCTTACTCCCCTTCACTTTTCTGCAGCCTTTAACACTGTTGGTCTTCCTCTACTTTTTGGTACTCTCTTTTAAGTCTTTGACAAATCTCTTTCTCCTGGTTGTCCTACCTGACTATTCCTCCTCTATCTCCTTTGATGGATCCTCTCCTAGATCCACCCTCTAAAGTCTAAACTATAAGCATCCCTCTGGATTTGGTCCTGGACCCTCCTTTTCTTCTCCATCTGTACTATTTCACTGGTGATCTCATCAGCCCCCATGGATTTAATCAATACTAATGTTTTTCTAATCTACCTAGCCTGCCCCATACCCTCTGCTAACCTCCAACGGCCTTTCAGGCATCTGGAACTGAATGTCCAACAGACATCTTAAGCTCAGTATGTCCAAAATAGAATTCATTATTCTTCCCCCAAAACTCCACCCTTTTTCTACCTTCTCTATTATTGTAGAGGGCAATACCATCCTCCAATCCCTCAGGCTTACAACCTGGGAATGATCCTAGACTCCTCACTATCAACCACCCTCATAGCCAAGCTGTTGCCAAGGACTGTTGATTTCACCTTTGGAGTATCTCAAAGATTATATAAACTAGGACCCACCAGTTTTATCTTGGAGGTTTTAACAACTCTCTCCACCCCTGGGTGGTTGGGTGAGCCTACTGAGCTATAGGATAATGTTATAAATGACTCCATAATTCTCTCAACAAGAACTATGAAAAGTGAACTTAGGGGTAATTTAGCTGTCCCATAAACAAGGGTTCTTAACCTGGAGACTCTGAACTTTTTGTGTATACTATATATATATATTATACATGTGTACATATACCTATATTTTATATAATATATGCATGTGTGTATGTGTATATATGCTCATATTCATGTATACATGTATGTATATGTGTATATGTTTGTATATATGTAAACACTATATTTTAATATAATTGTTTTCCTTTGTTACTCTATTATTTTATTTTATTCACTTAAAAACATTGTGAGAAGGAGTCCTCATGCTTTATCAGACTGCCAACTGGGTCCATGAGACAAAAAAAGGTTAAAAATCCCTGCCCTAAAAGAATGGACTCATTGCCTCCGTGAGTGTGGTTCACCTGGAGACCCTGGCTCCTTGAACCCATTCTTCCAGCTAAGGCTAAGACTTTTCCTATCCCCAGACCAAAGAAAAGGGAGGAGGATGAGAAGAAAATGCTAAAGAAGAAAGTCTCACCTCTGAGGCTGCCCAGTAAAGTAGAGCTGCTCTGATAAATAAAGGTCTTCATTAGGACCTTTTCTCCATCCCTTTCTCTGAAGAGGTTAAGGAGCAAGCGATCTGCCAGCCTACCTTGGGCTACATGATGACATCTGGTGGCCACATTGGTGTAGAGCTTCCTGAAGAATTCTCAAAGAAGGGCAGTGCTGAAAGACTAGCGAACAAGAGACCAGTGAATTCCTCAGTGAATTGCCTTTTCCTCATAATCAAGATAATAGATCGGTGATCACTTCCATCCTATGTGTGGAAAAGTGGAATGACAATATACAGAACTTGGGACATGTTTGCTCAGCACAGTGGTGACATTTAAGAATGAGATCAGCCTGTCACTTTAAAAATTCAATTGTGAATAAAAGATATTCATACCCTGACTCATATAAGTAGAGAGGAACCACTAGCAATTTTTAAAAAGTTTCTTTTAAAAAGGTATATGGGGAACAGTGAAAGAAAATGATGATGAGATAGGATTTCCTGTAAGATGAATGAACAAATCCATAAAACACTAGGTAATTTGGTAAATAGTTACTAGTATATTCATACACATGATCTTTTGTACTTTTTAGTAACTTTAGTTACAAGTGCTTCAAAGACAAAAATCTCACATATACACTGTGAACCTTCTCCTGGGTATCTGAAAATCACCTATTGTGGTTTGGTTTGTCATTTTTCCAAGTATCTGCTTATCGTATTGCAAAACTGCCATGGGGAGTGAGAATATATGTGTGTCTATACACATACATATATATGTGTACTTGTGTGTGTGTGTGTGTAACAATGTATATCTCTTTCTTTACAAAGCTCATTTCGTGATGTACTTCAATGAAAGATCACCTGCAAATGCGTAGGATGTATTAAATCAACTAGAAGCTTGTATTAAGTACTTACGAACTCTGTCTTAAAATAAGCACCTTTGATATACTTCAACAAAGTTTCTACCAAATAGTTTAGTTAACAGTTTTTCATTGTAGTCTTTTCCTTGGGAACTATGGATTAGTAGAATCGTAAAATGTTCCTTTTAATGGTTATTTACAATTTTTAATAAAAGTCAATATCTAATTCTAGACAGGATTTATTTGCATAGATTTTTTCCCATCTCCTTGCTCACACCTGGATCTCTGTTGAGGTCTGTGTTAAAAGTTACTAAAAATTGTAGTTCTTACAAAATGCTTTTAAAGTCTCTTAGGTCACTCATATAGTTAGCTGGTTTGGTTTCAAACACCAGTTTGAATTTGGTATAGGAAAACTGTCTGCAGAGCAAGGTGCTAATATAGAAGAAAAGGTAAGAGGCTGGGATATAGGATATGAAGAGAGCTTGTATCATGATGGACACTCAGAATGGTGATTGCCTAGGTTGGCTAGGTCTTTCCTTGGTTACCTGACTATATCTAGCCTTCTATATATTGGGTGCTTAGGTTCCAAAATTTATGCACTACCTTCACATCCAATCTTGGGGTCACAGAATTAGACCTTTAAGGGGTCTTAGAGATCATCTATCCAACCCCTTCATTTTTTTAAAATAAGGAACAGTGATACAGAGCATTTAAAAGAGTTACCCAAAGTTATAAGCATAGTGACTAATTGAAAGTCTAAGCCAGGTTTGCTGGCTTCAGATTTAGTGAACTATCTAGTACAGGCTGAGACAAATAGGACTGAACTTATTTTTCTATTTTCTTCTTTCCCTGCACAAACTGGTTCTCAGGAAAGACTCCAACATTAGTCATTTACACCAGGGGTGCCAAATTCAAGTAGAAACAAGAGTCACAAAACCATGCATAAGGATCCCTAGGCCACATATTGACTTAGAAAACCACAAATTAATATTATTTGTGTTTTGTTGTAGCTGTAATTATTTTGTTAAATATTTTCCAATTACATTTTAATCTGTTCCAACAGCATTTGATAGTGTTGTGGGCTGCATCTGGCTGTTCGTCTCTTGTCTGATTCCTCTGATTTATGTGTTAGCATAAATTGGAGATAGTCACTTCTCCCAGGGATATTTTCATTTTTCCTAATTGTAAAATGAAAGACATTGACTCACATTAGGAGAGATTTAGGTGTCAGATCTGTCAAAAACAAATATTCTTTGGGGGAGATCAAGGATATAGAGATCTTTACCAGCCCTCTAGAAATCACATAATCACACACACACACACACACACACACACACACACATATAAAATATAAAGTTAGTCATTCAGGATTCTTTCAAAAGATAATACTGAGATTTTAAAGTACATAATTTAATTCTAAGGGCTTACATACTATGTTTTGAGTTTTCTCCATAGTCCTCTGAGGTTTGTATAGTGAACCTCAGATCCAGAAAACACTAACAGAAGAAGGGTGATTGTGGAATGGGAACTGAAAAGGCTCTCTGAAGAAAATTAAGTAAGGATGGGCAAATAGACATATGGGAGAAGAGTGCAAATGAAATAAAATTTGAAATTAGAAAGGAGAGAAATTTAGATGAATATTGTGGTGATAAAATTTTCATAGACATTGGATTGGGAGTGATAATAATGCAAAGATTTTTATTCAAATAGTCTTGTTCTAGAGGGAAGAACCAGGAGCATTGAGTAAAAGTTGGGGGGGAAAAGTAAGTTTCAGTATGATTTCAGGAAAAACTTCCTAATAATCAAAGCTGGCCAAAGGTGGAATGATCTGCCTTGAGAGGGGGTAGGTTCTCTCTTATTGGAAGGTCATCAAGCAAAGGTGAGACATGTTATAATAGTGACTCTTTGGGGTATAGGCTGGACTAGATAAATACTGATGTTTCTTCTGACCATAAAATTTTGAGATTCTGAATTGTTTCTAGAAGTTAGAAAAGTTAGAAAAAGGTTATTAATTGTTCTTATAAGAGAATCATTTGCCTCTTTATTTGAGGCATGTCTAACTCTACTTCAAAGAAGTAGAACCCAGATTTTATCTCCTGGACCAGTTTTCTGTACTTCAGAGCTCACCGTGTCTCAGAGAGGTATATTATTTTTCTGGCCTAATTAGGCTTGTTGAGCAGGATTTGATTTAAACTCTGCTGCAAACACCTCAATTTACAGAGTCAACAAATAAACACAGTTACAACAATTAAATTTCAACCACTGAATAGCTCACTTAGAATTTGTGCTCATATCTAGGAAAACAAATCTCAGTGAAACGTATTCTTGGGGGGCATTTAGCTCTTAAGGGCAGTTTCTATACAAGCCTGTAAATAACATCTGCCTGAGTACATTTCTTTTGGATTGAATAGTGAACTCCACTGAACATTGAAGGCTCTCAGTCAAAGGATGTAAAGTGTTTGTGTTCCCAAACAATGCAGACTAGATGACCTAGAAAGTCCAATAATCCTGAGTTCTATTTCAGTAATGTTCTGGATCCATTTAAAGGAAGAGCTAACTAGAGTTACCTTAATTGATAAAGTAACTTACCACTTAAGTGCCAAACTGAGAAGCTAAGAAATTCAACTCATTTCAACAAACACTTAAGAGCCTACCATAGCCAGGAACTGAAATGGGCTAGGTACTGGGGATACAAAAACAAAGGTAAAACCATCATTGATCTCAAGGCAATTACATTCCACTGGTAAGGATACAACATGTTAATAGATGAGTAAAAATGGAAAATGTGAGGAGGAAGACAAGGTATTAATAACTAGAGAAATCAAGAAAGATTTCCTGCAGGACAAAGTATCTGAGCAGACTTGAAAATTGGAAGAATAGGGAAGGGAGAACATTAGAAGCTTCTAAATGAGAGCTCAGATTCTGAAAAACAAAATGAATGTGAGAGCAAGTTGTTGAAAGCATTAAATAGATTATGGGCTAAAGAAGTGGGGAAAAACAAGAGACATTGTCCTTGGAGAGAATACAATATTTAACACTTTCTGTATGACTTCCATCGTTGGCCAGGGATTGGCCAGAAGTTGTGTAGTATGGTGGGGAGAGGACCAGCCTTGGCACCTGAGAGATCTGGGATCATGTCCTGCCTCTGACACTAACTGGCCCTGTATCCACAGAAAAGTCACTTAACCTGGCAGTGCTAAGGGCACTCAAAGGTGCTAAGATTAGAAACTTCAGGGGCATTGGTGCTCTGTATCATTGGAATGAATTCATATATTGGGAATTCCCCAGGTTGAGAAAATTACAGGTTTGTCCCCCCCAAAGAAAAAACCCAACAAACCCTAAAGCAATTACAATATCCTAGGAAAATATTTCTGTTGTTTTTCATGTAAATGGATGAACAAGATACTTTTAGCTTCATGATAAAATATTGACTTGTCATTTTTTTCCCTTTTCTTTACAGGTAATTAATCTTTTGATTCACCCAGATCATGTTCCCTCAAATAAAAACATGAAGTGGTTTTGTGTAGGAGGGATTTGGCTAGAGTACATAACAGGGGAAAAAGGAACCTGTTCATAAAATTTGCCCTAAAAGGAAATGGGATTTGGGGGATACTGTATATGGGACATAAAATCCAAAATTTCTTTAACAAGGGCTTTGTTCACAGGAATATTAAAATCATAATTTTATTACACTTCAAAAGGATTTGTGATATAAGGAAACAGTGAGTCTTTCATTTTAGTTGTAACAATTCCAACTTAAGAACACTTAATTTCCTCTAAAAAATATTTGCCTCCTAAACTTAACCCCTAACTTTTCCATATCCTTCAGCTCTTTCCCTGAACAGAGGGAGCCACATAACTGCAGCTGTCTCCTCAAAGAACTAGCATGGAGATTAGTGGGCTGTGCTCCTAATGATGGTGAATAATAGTAGAATTTCTTCTACAACAGCAAAAAAAAAAAAGTAAGAGGAGGCATGGATAGGACTCTATCCAATAAGCTCACTACAGGAGGTTTGGAAGTCCCCACGGTAAAGAACATCTCCAGGTGTCCTACAGATTAAGGCCTTAACAGATGACCATTTTTTGAGGGGTGGGGGAAATATAGGTCATGATGATAAAGATTTGCTCCCTGAAATACAGGGAATTAAGAAACAGAGACCAGTTCAACTTTATACAGTCTTCAATCCTTGAATACTTTGTCTACTGTCCTATTACCCCTTTTTTTAATGCTTCAACATTATTATGTTTTTTTTAATAATTTTATTTATTTGATTTTTAATTTATGAAATAAAACATTTCCATAACAGAATAAAAAAGATGATTGTACATGAAACTGCAAATCTATTATTTACTATTCCTTTTAAATATATAATAAAGTTATCATGTAAGTTTGTTTTTATTTCTTTTCTTCTCCCTTCTCTCCCCAACCCTGCCATGGTTACTATTAGACACAAATACTAACCCTAGATTATTCTTACCATCCTCTTTTCAATTTCTATAGATTTCTGCTGAGTGCCCACAAGGAAGTCACATGGTTGTCCTGACAGTCTAGTATGGATTTATGTGATCCAATCTCAATAGGGTAATCAATGTTGCAGCCAATCCTCTTACCCTCTCTTCATTGACTCTCTATGGGACTCCTCATCAAAGCTTCTTTTTTTATCTTTTCAAGGCACCTACACCATCCCTCTTCCTCTCCTCTGAAGAGTCCCTTCTTCTCATATTTCTCCCCATCCTCTCCTCCTTTGCTCCATTCTCAGAGCATGGGATGGCTGGTATCCTTGAGAATGCCAACCTCCTTTACTTGAATCTTTAATCCAAACTCTTTTCTCCCATAAGATCAATGCTCTTCACTCATCCCTTATCTCTCCCTAATTTTCAGTCTCTCCTTATTCATGGCTGACAAATATGTCCAATTCTCCCCTACATTTAGAAAAAAAAACCATCACTTGACCTTACTGTTGACTAAAGCTAGAAGCCTATCTTCTCCCTTTCACAATCTAACTCCTGGAAAAAGCTTTTTATACATGATTCATTTTCTCATCTCCAGATCACTTAAACACTGTTAACTAACCATCTCCTTCTGAATACTCACTTCTTGATTTTGAGGACCCTACTCCGTGTTCTTTGAAGATTCATTAACATTTCTCACCCTTTCATGCATAGCTATATCTCAAGATTCTGCTCTGGGACTTCTACATATATATTCTTTCTTGGTGATCTCATCAGCTCCTATGGATTCAGTTACTGTCTCTATGTAGATGATTTTCAAATCTACATATCCAACCCTCATCTTTCTCCTGACTTCTGTTATGCATCTTCAACTGCCTACTTGAAATATCCACCTGCATGTTTCATAGGCCTCTTGAAAACCTCCTTGTGGCCTTCTGGCCCTATTCCTGACTTCTGAACTTTAAATCCATGCCTCTGCTGCAATCTCAGCCTGGAACTTCCCTCAGAGGTTGGGACCTTCTCACCCTAGATCATCCAATCGTCCTTGAGTGCTTTTTAACCTGGAATATCCCTTCAGAAGATCTGCCCTATTCTCCCATTGATGAGCTCCTCCTGAAAACTCAGTTTTGTAGAGGAGCCCAAACCAGCCTTTATTCTCCTCCTGGGCCTGATCTTGACTTCCAAAGTTCAAAATAGGGGCCTCATGCCAGGAACCTTTATGTCCCTCCCACTCCCTGCCTTTTGACTCACATTTGGATATTGTCTTTCTCCCATAAAATGTAAGCTCCTTAGGCAAGAACTGTTTTTCTTTTTTGACTTGTAATTTTATTTCCAGTATAAATACAATGTCTATCACATAGGAAGTGTTTAATAAATGCTTGTTTCCTTCCTTCCTTCTCTCTTTTTTTCCTTTCTTCCTTTCTGCCCCAAAACAACTCATTATATTTCCCCAAAATCTCCCCCTTTGCCCCCTTATCTGTTTCAATCAAGGGCATCACTATTCTTCCAAACACATAGGTTTGCAACCTAGCAATCAACCTCATTTCTTTATTTTCTTTCAGTCCAAGTATACAATCTATTATCAAGTCTTGCTTATTCCATTTGTGCAAAATCTTTTGCATTTACTCTCTTTTTTTTCCTAATCACACAGATACTGCCCCTAGTCCAGCCCCTCATTACCTTTTCATCCCCTTTCACCTGGATTATTACCATAGCCTCCTAATTATCATCCTTCCTCTCCTTCCCCCAACCCAAATCCAATTTCTCCCCTCTCTGATTCATTTTTTACCCAGTTGTAACACCACTGGTATTCACAGTCTGGATAATCACTCCCTGGAGGGCTAATCATGAAGCATGAAGGAGAACTCAAGCTAGGAGAGATCAAGAACCTGAACCCAGCATAAGGAGGTTATAATTGAGCTAAAGGCATTTCAGGTATCACTCTTCTGAAACAAAAACTTAGGGCAAGGAGCAGGGACTTTGAAACAGGAACGGACAGGCAATCTGCTTCTGACTTCTGAAAAGAGCTGACATGATACATAAAGGTTCTAGGGAAAGGATTCCACTATCAAGGCCATCTATCCCCTAGTAATACTAAACATAGATGCAAACTCGAAACAACAGATGGCAGATGAGCTCAAAGGAGAAGGTGTATGAGGCGGCCAGGGACAGAGCCTTGAGGGACATCCAAATTTAATGAATGGGAAGAAAATAATAAAACTCCAAAAGAGAGGTCAAATAGATAAGCAGAGAACCAGAACAGAGTAGTTTCAAAAAAAAAGCCAAGGGAGGAAGAGAGTGTCCAGGAGAAGGGGGTATTCAACAGTGTCAAGTCCTGAGGAAGAACAAAGTCAAGGAGTCTGAATACTCTATTTCATTAAGTGAATGAAGGGTCACTGCTGACCTTTGAGACAGTAATTTTTAATACAGTGGTGAGATGAGAAACTAGATTACAAGGGGATTGAGGGACAAATTGGAAAAAAGTGGGGATAGTGACTGTAAATTGATCTTTCTGGGAGTTTACTAGTAAAGAGGATGAGAGATAGCTTGAAGAGATGGTGGGGTCAAAGGAAGGTTTTTTAAGAATAATAAATACATAAATCGGGTTGTAAGTGGTAAAACAGAGATAGTAAACAGGGAGAATTTGAAAATGGGAGAGGCAACAATCACTGAGGTAAGATCCTGAAAGAAGCAGGAGACCGGATCATGGGCTCAAGTGAAAGGATTAACCTGGGCAAGGACAAGCATTACCTCCTCCTCTGAGGTTGGAGAAACTGAGGAAAGGATGAAAAAAGTCAGAGGTTTCAAGATCTGGAGGAGCTGAGATGAGTTATGCATCACAATGGACATCTTCAGTATTTTCTCTAAATTAAGAGGTGGTTGTTGGTGGTGGTGGTGGTCCTTCATTCTCAAAGAGGACCATGACATCAGGAAGGTAATGCCATGGACTTGCAAGTGGATTGGATTTAAGTGAGGGAGGGCTGAAATTAAGAGGTAATGCTCAGATAGAGAGGAGTTAAATTCACATCTCCTATTATGTCCCTCATTAACATATTTTGTTTCTCTATGTGACTTGCAAATAAATTTCCTGGAAAGATCACAGATCTACAGTTGGAAAAGACATCAGAGACCATTTTACCAAACCCTTCATTTTACAGGTGAGGAAATTTAAGTCCATGAGAAGTTATGTTTCTTGCCAAATCTTACACAGTACTTTCTCTCTTTTCTCCTTCTCTTACTATTTCTCCTTTAACAAAATCCACACTGGCTTGGTAAACCTCAGCCCTCATAATGTGACTGGAAGTTCGTGGTATAATTACTAAAGGGTTGTGTCCCATACCTCAACTCAAATTAATGTGACTATTGATGCGCTAAGCCCTGATACCTTTATCAAATGAGAATGCCTCTTTGAGTTACAGAATCAAAGACAGGTCTTTGATATGAACAATTCCTGGGTATCCCTATTGAAACAATCAAAGATATAAATTAAGTGTGAACAACCTAGTTGATCAAGTTCAGAAGGAGTGAAGCACTTTGAGCCATTGGATGAAATAAAATGATGAAATGCATTGGGAATGGTTGAAAGCATTAGATATGCTTCTGAGACTGGGTAGATGAGAGAAAATTCCAGCAGAAACATTCTACCAACTGCTTTGGGAGCCAAGCTTATGGAATGCTTTAAAAAGGCAGATGCTGTGGAACCTATACCAGAGGGCTACCAGGAGTGAGGGTTGGGGAAGGAGAAGGGAATGATCCCTGAAGGAATGCTGCACTCCCCTCCTCTTCCCTTTCCTTGGACCAGTCATCAAGAGAGACTACACCAGTAACAAGCAATTGCATAGAGCCTGGTTTACAGAGAGAGGACAACTAGACATTTGGAGAGAAATGTAGCTTCAAGACTCGAGGGCTTTGACCCATTGGGCAGAGCAGGAAACTACACACACCTTAGATGAAGTTCATGAAGACTCTACAAAGAGAACAAAAGGACTTCCATACAACTAGGTGCTGTGAGTTATCCCTGTGTTATATATATTCTCTGAATTTGAGCCCACTTTTCCCTGGACTCTTCATATATTTATGGGAGAGTGTATGGCAGACTTTGGGGGAAATATTTTTGTAGCAACTGCATCCACTATTTCACCTTAAGAAATATTTCCTTCTAAAAAACCAATATTTAACTATTATCAACTGATAATCATAGGTGGAAGTATATTGCTGGGAACTCAAGCTATAGTGCTGGACAAACAACTCTGTAGTACTTTGGGGTTACCCTGAAGTCTGAGGATTCCCTCAGGAATAAGAGCTGAGCTCTGGGGACCCAGCCTGCCAATACAACTCTATAAATCAGGGCTTGGATTATAATTTTGTTGGTTGTCTTAGTTTAAGAGACTGTTAATAATGCAGATTAAATTTTAAAGTGTGTCATGGATACATTTTTTTTTCAGAGAAAAGGTTCTTCAACACTTACCAGCATGCCTCTGGAAACATCTGCTTAACTGCTTTGAGAATGAATATTAGTAAGAAGTTAATTTGACGTGAAAATCAAAGCAAAAAGTTGCCTTGTGTCCACTCCTGCTCTTTGGTAGTCCTCTTCTAGTGACACCTTTAAGCCCAGGGATAGATGAGAAAGATAATTGTACTGACAATCTCAATTATAATATCTTAATGTTTTAATAATTCTATTTATTAATTTATGTGTTTAACAGTAATACTTTTAATAAAACAATATTTAATGATTCCTAATATTTCAGATAACATTTACGATGTTTTGATTACTTAAAGTGTATTTGTATTTTATTTCAGGAATAAAAGAAATTAATGAAAAAAGATTTTTATATTTTAAATTAATTGAAGAATTTAATCATATTTTTGTTGGGGGACAGGGAGCTTGGAGGTGATCCCAATGCCAATGGTCAATAAATAATAAATCTCAGAGAGTTTGCCAGGGTGGTTGAGAAATTAAATTATTTGCCCATGGTAACACACAGCTTGTTTGTGTCAGAGGCAGTACTTCAACCCAGGTCTCTCTGAGGTCCTCCAAGGCCCACCTTCTAGCCACCATGTTGTACTACATTGAAGAATTCAATTACTATATTATTTGCTTCCATAATTTCAACAGTCACTTGCAAGGAATTTATACATTTTACCAGTCCACAGCATAGTTAGTATTGAGAAACACTGATCTAATCTAGCTTCTGACTACAAACATAGTTTATTCTAACTATACCCATACGCAAATAGCCACTCTAATTGGAAAGATCTCTAAAAAAAATACTACAACTTCTCTTAATAATCTAGAACTCTCAAATACATGAAATTTTCTTCATATCATATCTTACTTAAGTCTCTTACATTTGCTCATTTCTTCTTGTTTAAAAAATACTGAGAACATCTGGCACGTTGTTTCTGTCTTACAACTTATCATGTGTTTAAAGACAGTTACTAAATCATTCCTTGGTTTCCCCACCCCCAGGCTAAATAATTCCAATTCTTTTAACCTGTCCTCAAAAGTTCCAACTATTTAATCATTTTTATGGTCTCCTCTGAACTCTCTCCAATGTTCTCCACATCCTGCTTATGTTGTAGATTCCCCACACTGGACACAAAGTACTTGGAACTATTAGGTGAATAAATATTTCATCTTTTTCTACATGTTCCTTTTTTGCAATTTCTATTAAATTTCTTGGAAAGAGTAAAAGAGAGAGAGGGAGAAAGGAGGAAGTTTGATTTTATATTTTTGACCTATGTTCAGGATCTGGTCTATTAGGATCCCTGATTTTTTTTCTAAAATAGCAGTCTTGCACTGTGTGCACAGCACTGTACTAGGTTGTTTGGGGGAATATGAAAGAAGTAAGGGACATGGTTGTTGCCTTCAAGGACTCTAAAATCTAATTGGGAAGAGAAGACATTAGTAAACGAAACTCAAGAACAAGGCAACACAGAAGAAAGAGCAGTGGGATATGATCAAACTACGTTGAGAAAGAATGAAAGAATGCAAAAGAAGGGCAAGATCAGTGTAGAGTGAGCTTAATCAAGATGTTGGGTTTTTTAAGAGAATGTAGCTTTAGTTCAGCCTTATATAGAATTAGGATTTGTAGAGAGAACAGGGAAAGACATTCCAGAGAGGTGAAGGAAGTAAATGAAGATATGGCAGTAGGAACAAGCTCTTCTCAAAGAAGGTCCATCTAGGCAAATAGTGACAGATGATGAGCCTTTATGTATCACAGATATTGATACCATTGGCCTTTTACCTTTTGAAAGATCTTTTTAATTTGTCTGTGATCCAATGACTCTGGCCTCCTTACTGTTCCTCCTATATGACAATCCCTCTCCTCACTCCAGGCATTTTTACTGTCTGTTCCCCATGCCTGACCTTCTTTCCTTCATTACCTCCACCCTTTCTGGCTTCCTTCATGTCTCAGCTAAAATTTCACCTTCTGTCCTCCTTAATATTATTGAATTCCTTCTGAGATTATCTCCAATATATCCTATGTAGAAGCCACATATGACCCCAAGGGCGCAGGTTCCCTACCCCTGGCCTAGAATATCACAGGCATCTAATAAGTGCTTGTTAACTCAACTCAACTTTTTTACTCAATATTTCTCTAACTTATCAAGCTTGTTTCCTTGCCCTCTAGAGCAGTGGTTCTAAACCTGTGGACTACAGACCACTCAGGCTATGAGAAATTATTGAAAGGGATCCACAAATTCACATGCATACCTAAAATTAAATAAACATGCCTCCTGTAGCCTAAAGAATGTCTTATAATATATTCATTTCTATCTTTTGAAATGTACATAGATACTATTATGATTAGTAATATACCAATTCAGTTAAAAGCAATATCAAATATGCATACTTCTTCAAAGTACTGAAGTTGAGAAAGACCCAAAGGGAAATGGAAAGATTCATGGTGGGTATAAGAAAGCTAAAATACATTAGAAATAAAGAATTGGGAGAAGTAAAGGATATTATCAAAGAAATGTATAATAGGAAAAAAAATATGGACTGCATACTAAGATGGAAGGATAATCAATGCACAGCTCATATGTTAGAGGTAGCTAGGTGATGCAGAGGATAAAATGCTACACTTGGAGTCCTGATTTCAAATCCAGACCCAAACATTTACTAGTTGTGTGATCCCTGTACTTAACTAACTGCCTCAATTTCCTCCTCTATAAAGTAGCATTAGTACTAACATTTGTCTCCTGGGGTTGTCATGAAGATCAAAAGCCAATCTATGTAGAGCACTTAGCAACCCTTAAAGTGATATGCAAATGGAGCTATTTTTATGTTTCATTGCTATCTATAAAATGTAGAGATAATATGAAGAAGACCCTGGCACATTGGGTGGGCTCCCTGTGGAAAATTCATGAAAAGACATGAATGAGAAATGTGCAGAATGAGCAAATATGAGTGAACAAGATCTTAGGAGTAAATATTAACATGGATGAGAATCTTCTATCCATTGGAATATCTTCTCAAACAGAAGTCGTCTCTAAGCACTCTGTACAAAAGGAAAAAAAACCATCTCAGAATCTGAGAGTCTAGATTTCAGAGGATGAAGTTAGCACGAAGCAAAGTGAAGACTGAGCTATAGTAGAGAAAGGAGATGTGCTCCACTGGAATAAAGGAGAGTCCAAGCTGATGAAAGTCCCAGGAAAAGGTCAGCTCTTATGTTAACATCCCCTCTTGATGCCCTCTCTTCCATAGACACTGTGGCATAATCTGCTGTTTTGTTACCCAGATGTTTCCAGTAAACAGAATTTTGCTTCAACCACAAAAAGGCCAGGGGTTTGCTAGGGATCTATAAATATAAGTTGAGACAGAGAACCCAGCCTCCTATCTGGAGACTCAAAATGATTGTAACTGAACTCAGAACTTTCCCTGAAGTTGTAAAGAAGGCAATGTGATGGCTGAAAGGTGAAATAACTGAGGAAACAAAGATCTGAGCTTCCAAATGCATTGCTTTATTAAGCAATGCGTACCAGTTGCCTAACAAATTCAGACCAGTCACTTTCCTCAATTTTGGCACTGGACCCCAAATTCAGGAGGAGGCAGATTTTTTTTTGCATTAAAAATAATCAATAAGACCAATTGTTTAGAAAAAACAGCAAGATATAAAACGAGGCAATCTGTTTTCTAATTGGAGGAAGAATTCAGAACTTTACAAGTTGGGAGAGAGCAAAGAGGTGTAATTTTCTGAAGTCAGAAACGGATGAGCCCCACTCCTTCCAGGTATCTGTATTCAATCAAAGGAACATAGAAACAATAATTAATTGATCAGCATCGGGCCAGTTTTTAGATAAAACATATGGGATGCTTAAGATGTATAAATACATAATGTATAATTGCATAAATGTATAATCCTTGCATCAAACTTTGGATCTGACTCAGTTTCTGGTCAATATAACCTAAGTCCTTAGTAAGGGTTTCTAAGCAACAGATAGAAGTGATCCAGTTTCCCAGCCACACAGGGCTAGGTTCAAACAAGGCAATAAAGTTTTCTCTCAGTTTCCACAATTTATTTAATTTATAATTTATTTAATATAATAATATTTAATATGTTATATACAATTTACTTAAAGTTTTCTCACAAGACAGAAATTATTCTAGATCCATAATTGAATAGAAAGATAATTGGGCTAGGTCTAGAATTGAGTCACGAGATAGAGGTAGTGTGGTTCACTCAATTCCCACAATTATGTACTGTTCTAATCCCCTCAATTCCCCCAGAAACCAAGCAGATCTTAGAGGTAATTATGCAGCTGTCTCTGCCTCAACTAAAAAGAGTTTTTTTGTAATAGAATATTATAACAGGAATGCAATGCCATGAAAATTGAAGGAGGAGAGAATATCAAGAGGAGGGTGTTAAAAAAAAAAAAAAGTCTAATCCCGTGAAGAAATAAAGGAAATTGAGAATTGGGGGGCAAAAGTCATTGGATTTAACACTAAGGTCATCATTTGATGATTTCAGTTTTAGTGTTGTGGCATGGAGGAAAGCCAAACTGTATGAAATTTAGAAGAAGGTATATATAAAAAAGTCAGCATATATAGGGTACCCAAAATTATTTCTCCATAGCCTTTTCAATCACCTTCACACTTTTTTCCTTCCTATTCAGCTCAAGTCCTTCCTTTCCCCTAAGTTATGCCACAGAAAATTCTTCAGAAGCTGGAAGATAGAATATTTATTCCAGAAGCTAGAAAATTTATTTGGAAATAAATTTTTGAAATAATATTGTCCTATTGATAACCTTCTATTCATATAATTTGGGAAAAGGTAATAGAAAAAAATCTCTGCATATACTTATTCATTTATCCTTTTAAATCATACATATTAAAAGTAATAATAAAATATAAATGTAAGCTAAAGAATAGTTACAAATATTAAATCGTATTTCCTTTAGCATAAGGGGAAAAAATTGTTACCTGATGGCATGCCTATGAAGCTACGGCTTATTCACTAGAGGTCACTATTTTCCTACCCATGAAATCCAGTTTTTCTTTACTATGTCATAAAGATAGAGCTGTAGTTAAATAACATCTACTATTCATACATGATTCCTGTAGATGTCACTATGATCCCACAGTTTATGTGGGTACATAAATAAAGTATATACCTACGTACTGATCTTTTTCATGCATAACCCTTCATGAATGTATGAAAAAACATTTACTATGTACTTAAAATGAGAAAAACAACATGCTAAGTGTTGGATACAAAGAGAAAAATAGAGACTGTTCCTGCTCTCAAGGAACTCATATCATAATGAGAGAGACAACGCAGACTGAAGGTTTAGCAGCAAGCCAAAAGGAAAGCACCCAACGTCAGTAAGGAATAGCACAAAACTGATGGCAATATATCTCATATTATATCCACTGATAAAACCATATCTTTCTCTGATATTGAACCATTGATGTCCATGAAGCTTATGGTGAAAAGGACTTTATTTTCCAGGTAACTGTTGCTGCTGAAGAGGAATCTTCTATAATGGTTGTTGGAAGTGGATTGGAAGCAGGGTCCATGGTCTGGGAAGTAGGCATTGCCAAAGCTCTCTCGGGTGCTCGGGAGACTTGGAAGGAAAGTGTGGGAGAGAAAAGGTATTAGACTGGCTACCAAAGTGAAGGTCTACAGTGCTGTTGTGCTGACCTCATTGTTGGTAGTCTATGAAATCTGGACAGTTTACTAGCGCCATACCAGGATTACTGAATTGCTTCCATTTGAATTGTCTTAGGAATATTCTGAAGATCACCTGGCAGGCTAAGGAACCAGACATTGAGGTAGTTTTTTAAACTAAATTATCAAGCATTCAAACTCCACTGCAGAGAGGGCAACTCAGATAGAATGGCCAAGTTGTTCGAATGCCAAAGGTACGCTTGCCTAAAAGACTATTTTACAGAGTACTCACACAAGGCAAGCACTCACATGGTGGTCAGGAAAATTGGTACAAGGACACTTTCAAGATCTCTCAAGAACTCTGGAAATGATTCCATGATATGGAAGACACTGGCACAGGACTGCCCAACATGGCGTGCCCTCATCAGAGAAGGTGCTGTGCTCTATGAGTAAAAAAGAATTGAAGTAGTTCAAAAGAAATGTGAATGCAAAAATTTAGAGAATCCACCCCAAATATTCATGTGGACTATTTGTACCCAACCTGGTAGAGCATTCCAAACTTGTATTGGTCTGATCAGCCACAGTTTAACACTTGTAACTTGACTCCAACATGGTGATGTTGCTAACGAAGGACAACAACCAACCGTTCTCCGTGCCCTAGATTCCATTTGTCTAGACATGATGCACAAAGCTTGTTATTGTCATATAACACTATTTGCTTATCAAGTTTATCTGTCCAAATGAAGAGTTATGCATATGCCTATGTGTTATTATTACTACCAAATTCATAATACTGTAACAACCTTTAATATGATAGGTATTCTGACATTGTGGACAGTCAGTCCACAAGCATTTATTAAGTACTTACTATATGCTAGGAGATTAAAAAAAGAAGAAGCAAAAACTGTCCCTACCCTCAAAGCGCTCACTTTCTAACATAAAAATAACTATGCAAATGCAATCTGTATGTAGGATAAATGGAAGCCAATATCTAAAGGAGGTACTGGGGTGAGAGACCAGAAAAGGACTCTTGCTGAAGGGAGAACTTAAGCTGAGCCTTGAAGGAAGTTAGAATTTGGAGAATGTTCTAGGCATGGGGGACAGACAGCAAGTTGCTAGTGCACCGGGTCAAAAGACTAAGTGAAATCTGTCAGATTGGCTAACATGACAAAACAGGAAAATTACAAATGCTGGAGAAGATGGGGGAAAATTGGAACACTAATGCATTGTTGGTGGAGTTGTGAACTGATCCAACCATTTTAGAGAGCAATTTGGAACTATGCCCAAAGGGCTATGAAAATGTATATACCCTTTGACCCAGCAATACCACTTCTCAGGCTGTATCCCAAAGAGATTATACAAATGAGAAAAGGACCCACCATGTACAGAAATATTTATAGCAACTCTTTTTGTGATGGAAACAAATTGGAAATTGAGGGGATGCCCATCAGTTGGGGAATGGCTGAACAAGCTGAGGTATATGAATGTAATGAAATACTATTGTATGAATGTAATGAAATAATGAGCAGGTGGATTTCAGAAAAGCCTGGAAAGACTTACATGAATTGATGCTGAGTGGGGAGAACATTGTACACAGCTACAGCTACATTATTCAGAGGCTAATTTTGATAGACTTGGCTCTTCTCAATAATACATGGTTCTAAGAGCTCCAAAAGACTCATGACGGAAAATACTATCCACATCTAGGAAAAGAATTACATCTGAATGCAGATTAAAGCACAGTATTTGCTCTCTCTCTCTCTCTCTCTCTCTCTCTCTCTCTCTCTCTCTCTCATTTATTCTTTCTCATAATTCATTCCACTGGTTCTAGTTCTTCTTTGCAACATGACTAATGAGAAAATGTTTAATGTGAATGTATATGTAGAGCCCATATCAGATTACATGCCATCTTGGGGAGGGGGGTAGAAGTGAAAGAAGAAGGGAGTGGGAGAGAAAATGTGGAGCTGAATGTCATAAACTAAAATGTTGTAAATTAAAAATAAATTAATTTTTTTTTTTAAAAAAAACTAAGAGAAGCAACCCTTGTGAGCAAGTAAGCCAGCATAGCTTGGATATAGAGAATGTAGGGTGGGGAGTAAAGAATAACAACAGTAGAAAAGTAGGAAGGGACCAGGTTGTAAAAAGCCTTAAATGCCAAAGAGAGCATTTTATATTGACCCTGGAGGTACCAGGGAGCAAGTGGAGTTTATTGAAAAAGGAAGTAAAGCTCAGGTGTCAGTGTGATGTTGAAGGAGTATGTGTGGAAAGGAAGGGGGTAATTCTGGTTGGAGGATGGCCTCCAGAGATCCTTGTAGTGAGAAGATAGGCCTAAGACTGTTGACCAGCATTCAGAGCTCCTAAAGGGTGCCAGGTAAGGCCATATAAGTTCTTAATTTGGGATCTCGGAATGTGCTTTTTAAAAATATTTTGATAACTACATATTAATATAATTGTTTTCCTTTGTAATTCCATGTATTTTATTTTCATTATTTGAAAACATTATTTTGAGAAGGTGTCCATAGGCTTCACCAGACTGCCAAAGAGTTCCATGACACAAAAAAAAAAATCCCTCCCTGCCCTGGAGAGAATATTGAAGTCCAGCTGACACAGGGCTTTGGGATGATACTAGCTTGGAATCAGGAAGTCTCAGGTTCTAGTTTTGCCTTGAACACTAGCTACGTGACCATAGGTAAGTTACTTAACTATTAAGTGCCATAAACAATTCTCTAAGACAAGATGTCAAATGTGTGTTGGTGGAGGGAGCCTTACCCCCCTCCACCATCACACATGCTTGCAATAAATCAGTTATAACATTGCTCTGATTTATTTAATTTTAAATTTTAATTTAAATCCTTAAATTTTAAGGACAAGGGCAAACATTTTATTTTTTCTAAATGTTTAATTTCTGATTGTCTTGATAATTTGCTTCATGTAACTTGTCAAAGCAAGAATCATGAGGAATGTAATTTGGTCATAAAGATAGCTTGTAAATAACGTCACAGTTTGTCAGGTCAGTGAAACTTATGTGTCCCAGTGACATAAGTAGGTGAAAGCTTTAGTTTTTGGTGAGATCGTTCATGCTAGATAGATTCAATCTGTAATGTTATAGAAAACCGATAAACATGAAAAATAAAATTATGAGTGTTTTTAGCTGTCACCTAGAAACAAGAAGAATAAGGATAAAATGTCATAGATGAGTTGCAGTTAATCCAGGGTCACTTAGACTGTGTCTAAATATACAAAGTGAGAGGGCAGCAAGTTTTCTAAAATCATAACTGCATAGAAGTTGTTGATCTACCTTGGTAGAGAGAACTCCATTAATAGATAAAATGACAAATGTGGTTAAAAAAAAATTCTGAAACTACCATACCAGAATTTAGGTCTTTCACTCCTTTCACTGCCCCCACACCTCAAGAGAAGATTTTTTCTTTTTTGTCTGAACTATCTAGGACAACTTAGGGGAAAGTAGGATTTCTTTGGGAATTAGCCTTAGATTCTTCACTTTATTTTGTATAGCTAGACAGAGCTTAAACAAAAATAGAGGTGCCTCGTTTATTTCCTTCAGTGTCTGGGGGGCACACTATACCATAAACACTATTCCTGCAAAGTAAAAGTGTATTTCCAAGAAGGAAAGGGTATCAAGTGAAGCAAATAGGGAAAAATTAAGTGAGTAAGGGAAATGAATTTTAAAGTAAGTCATCAATCTTATTACTTATTACTTATCTGAAATAAGTATTCTACTGCATTCCTACTTTCCAGCAAACCAATACCTTTGAGATGTCAGAAGGGGTTTCTCTAGGACACTCATAACTGGTCTAGTTCCTTTGATAGGCTATTTCATGTTTATTTGCAAACCAACACTTTAAAGGATTATTTAGTTATTTATCTTTACTGAAAAGAAAAGCATAAACATAAAAGATTTATTTCAGTACCTCTGAGAAGAAAAATAATTCCAGAAATAATCCTGAACTTTAAATTAGTAAAACTCAATAGCAAATGAGAATCAGAAGGTTGTCGAGTGTATCAAAATTTGAGAAGTCTGAGGTCCAGTCCAGGGATCAATGACTCCTGGACTGAATCCCAGTATCTACCGAACACTGTCTTCACTAATCTCAAAAACACCTGGCTGTGACTCCAACCTAGTACCCAGAACTATCTGAGAAACCTTGAGCACTGATGCCTTTTCCTTCAACACAGGATTTTCTGCACTTTTAGTGGTAAAAGGTAAATGCTAAAAGAGGCTAAATATTCTCTCTCTCCCTCTCCCTCTCCCTCTTCCTCTCCCTCTCTCTGTCTCCCTTTCCCTCTCCCTCTCCATCTCTCTCCTTCTCTCTCTCCTTCTCCCTCTCCCTCTCCTTCTCCCTCTCCCTCTCTCTCCTCCCTCTCTCTCCCCCTTCCTCACTCTCCCTCTCAATAATTTTTTTCCCAAAATTACACTCTAAAACAATTTTTAAACTTTTATTAAATGCTCTCCTACACCAATTGTAACTGTGTCTTCTGTACTTTTTTATCCCTGTAGTTGTCTTCTACCCCTTCCTCCACCTCACGCCCTCACGTAAAATGTAAACCTCTTGAGGCCATGGACTTGGATTTCTTTGTATCTTTTGCAGCTAGCATAATGCCTAGCATATTTTTGGAACTCAATAAATGTTTGTTGAATGAATACTGAAAGAAAACTGTAAAAAAAAAAAAAAAAAAAAAAGCACTTGCACCTCATAAAAGACTCAGTATAAAAAATAATTAACATTCCACATGTAGTCCAAATGAACAATACCTCTTGAAGACATATGCGTTGCCATTTTTCAAACATGTACAGATTGATAAAATGCATATTCATTTAAAAATGTTACTGAATTCATGTAGCTTTCTGCTATCTTCCCTTAATTTCCATTCTCTGTAAACTCCTAGAAAGAACCAGCCTCATTTTCTCCACTTCCACATCACCCACTCACTTCTCAATTTTTCACCAATTGACTTCTGCTTTGCCTTGTGGGTGAAAATGTTCTCTATAAGGTTACCAATAAGCTCTTAATTGCTAAATCTGGAGTCCTTTTTTTTTTCTTAAATCCGTGAAGTCCTTGACTTTTCTGAAGCTTTTGATATTGCTTAAGTGCCTTTTTATCCTGGACACCATCCTCCCTTGTCTACCCCAGACTACTTTCGCTTCATTCTTCTCCATAGCCAACTCTTTACAATTGTCTCCCCAATGTGTATAACCAGTCTTAAACTCTCTCTTGAACTTCATTCCTGCATAATAACTCCTCCTAAATATCCTCTGGATAACTAAGTTCATAGTCATCCTTGACTCTTCCTTTTCCCTCAACTCCAATCACAGAATACAATTGTAGGATCCTAAATTTACACCTGGAAGGAGCCCTTAAAGGCCATCTAGGCCAACACCATCATCTTATAGGTGTGGAAACTAAAGCCCAAAGGAGAAAGTGTCACACAAGCAGCAGATAAAGGTAGGAGCTGACCCAAAGTGCTATGGCTCCAGATTCATGGCTCTACTCCCAAAGTTTGTCAAGCTTTGTTGATTCTATCTTTGTAATACCCACATTGCCTCTGGATCTCTCCTATCTGTGTGTGTGTGTGTGTCTCCCTCAGTCTCTGTCTCTGTCTCTGTCTCTGTCTCTCTGTCTCACTCTCCACTCATAGTGCTACCATTCTAGTGCAGGTGAGATGCATCTCTGCTGGCTTCTTAATTTTTCTTCCTGCTTTTAATCTCTTGCCTCTTCAATGCTCCATGTAGTCCCCAAAATAACCTTCATAAGGCAAAGATCTGATCACATCATTCAGAACTACAGAACTTTAGAGTCATAAGTAACCTCAGCAGCCAATCCCTTTCCTAAGAACAAAACAAAACCAAAAACAAGCACTCAACTGGCTCTGTATTGCTTACAGGATAAAAGAGAAACTCAGGTGGACATTCAATTCCCTCCACAACCTGGCTCCCATCAACCTATCCAGCCTTATTTTCATACTCTTAGTTATAAAAATTACTTATTTATAATTACTTACCTACTTATAAAAGATAATACTATAATCACAGTATTAACATACTATTACATACCTTTGCTTCTTTTGTTAGGGCAAAAGGGGCTACCAACCTGCCCCTGAGATTGCTACTGAGCCACCTTCTACCTCAGTGTATTTGGACAAACCATTCGTTCCTCATGTCTGGAATGTTTTTTCTTTTCATCTTCACCTCTCAGCATTAATGTCTTCCTTCAAGGCTTAACTGATGACCTTATACAAGAAACCTTCCTTCATCTTCCCCTCTCCTTCTTTCCCTCCTCCCACTCCCCCCAAAATGATAATGATCTCTCCCTCTTCTATTTTCTTGTACTATTACTTATTTGTCCACATGTTCCCCCTGTTAAATTAAAGAGACTGCTATTTCTTATTTTTTATCTCTGACCATCACAGTTCCTTGCATATTGTTGGAACATAATAAATGTTTCTCAAATTAAATCTGATAGGACATTTCCATCATGTAAGAGTATGAGAAAGTTTTCAACATTAAAAATAGGTCCTTAAACTCAGAAAATTTGGGAAGAGGTCTTCAGATGACATTCTTTACTCTTACTCCTGATTTCCTATGGAAAGCCTCAGAAAGTTGGTTAGTTTCCCTAGCCTTTTGTTCCTTGAATCATTTTTAATAAGCAAATCTTTTCATGGAAATATATAAAATGCAAATCATTACCATTAATTATGGAGAAGGTAGATGTGTTCCTTGAGTATTTAGAGAGATCTTGAGGAATTCAACTAAGGCGCTCTCTGTTTTCAAATGGTATATTTACAATAATTACCGAACTGCAATATGCTTCAGACCAGGTGTTCACAAACTGTTTTTTTTTTTAAATCTCAGGAATCCTTTACATTCTTAAAAATTGAGGACTCCCAAAGAGCCTTTGTTTAAATTGTTTAGTTGTTTTAGTCGTGTCTGACTCTTTGTGACCCCATTTGGGGTTTTCTTGGCAAAGATATTGAAATGGTTTGCCATTTCCTTCTCCAGCTCATTTTACAGATGAAGAAACTGAGGCAGACAGGGTTAAGTGACTTGTCCAGGGTCACACAGGTGGTAAGTGTCTGAGACTAGAACTCAGGAAGATGAGTCTTCCTGACTCCTCTGTGCCACTTACCTGCCTTTGTCTATTGATATTTACTGAATCAGAAATTAAAACATCTTAGTATCATTGGTAAAATAGTTTTGGCCTCATGGACCCCCTGAAAGGGTCTTGGGGACCCCATGGATCCTTGTACCCCCTTTTGAGATCCTTTGCTTTAAATCATCCTACATCCTTCTAGACACTTAAGATTTCCTTCTTCTGTTTTGCAAACTTCCTGCTATGCCTTACATGTTTTAGGTTGCTTCTGTATTTATAAAAAAAAAAAAAAAATTAACCTCTAATCAGCATAACAGTGCTGGAGCTACTAAGTAATTTTAAAAGGCTATTGCTGAAAGTGGGGAAGGAAGAGAGTGATGAGAAAGATGTTTCTCTAGGAATGTTGGGATTCAGAGAAACTTTTATAGAGAAGAGTGGTTGAGTCCTGGCACAAAGGAGGGATTTTAACGCAGGATTAAGTGAGCAAAGTGAATGAAGGATGCAAAAAGTAGGTGTGCGCTCTATAAATCAAATCCAACCCTTCAGGCAGTTTCTGGGACAACGATGTCATTCACAGCAATTATTTTTGCACAAAAGGATTCTGAAGGCCCATGAGAAGTGAATTCTAGGGTGAAGCAAGGCTTTGAAAATGGTAACCCTTCCCCCTCTCCACAGCAGCCACACACAAACCACACTGTGGAAAATCGCGAGCCCGGCGCATTCCTGGACACCTAAGGTTCTGAATCATTACTGAAACTCATCTGACTTATTTTACAAAATAAGCCCCTATGTGCTTAGTGATTTACAGATACTGTTCCATTTGATCGTCACAACAACCGTGAGAGAAGTGCTATTACTGTCCCCATTTTACAGTTGAGGAAACTGAAGCAGGAAGTGAATTCCCCAGAGTCACACAACTAGAAAGTGTCAGACCGGATTTAAACTAGGTCTTCCTGATTACAGGCCCAGGGTTCTATGCACTAGGGCATCATCCGGCTGACACAATACTCCATCTCCCAGCCTTTGCACTCTTTGTTCCCCACACCTAGAATGCTCTCCCCTTTTCCCTGCCCCCTCCATCTTCCTCTCAGTTTCTCTGACTTCCTTTAAGATTTAGCTGGAATCCCATGTATGTCAGGCCTTTATTTGACCTCTGACTACTAGTGCCTTCCCTTTTCAGAGTTCATTCCATCTATTCTGTACGTATCTTATGTGTGTGTATACCTACATATATATATCTGCACACACATAAATATATACATAACTAAATATACACACAACTATATGTATATACAACTATATATACACACACAACTATATATATACATATAAAATATACACACAAATATATATGCACAACTAGATAGACAGATAAATAGTTGGAGTGTGGGGTAGTTTTTTACTGAGGGACAACCCTATGATGCTGCATAGGCGGAGGGAGATATGATTCTTAATTGACTGAGAGAATACAAGTGTGGTGCTGTGGATCTGTGGTAGTAGCTAAGTGACACAGTGGACAGAGAAAGTAATAAATCCAGAGCCCAAAAGTCCTGAGTTCTAATCCCACCTTAGACACTGTGTGACCCTGGGCAAATCATTTAACTTCTGTCTGCCTTAGTTTCCTCATCTGTAAAATATGATAATAATACCACCTATCTCACAAGGTTGTTGTGAGGATCAAATGAGATAAGTTTTGTAAAGTGCCTGGCATAGTAAGTGCTAAATAAATGCTTAATACCTTTTCCTTTCTTTATTCTCTGTGTGAGACAACATATTTTGAGAGAAGCGAAATGTAGACTTTTAAATGGCAGACTGCATCCCATTAGCCACAGAGATAGAAAAAAGCTGCCCCATATCATGTCCCTTCTAGCACTGGCAACCCTAGAAAATGCTGAGAATGAACTCCATTAAGATTGTTCTCAATCCTGATTTGAGCTCGGATCTTATCTTACTCCCAGATGACATATACTTCGGTATATTCTTATCTGTGTAGTTTCTCTGATTTCTGTTTGCTCTTTTCCTGGATAAAGAGATTTACTAGCAATTAATGATGGTCTTTTGTGTAGTCAGCATTTGCTAAGAGGCGTTAAACTGGAGAGTGTTTGCTAAGAGGCGTTAAACTGGAGAGTGCTGAGCTACGCTATCGCTTGAGAACAATCAGGAAAAGGACTTTCATTCTGAACCAGACTCTTAGAATGGAGACACTTTAGGGGTGGTAGATAAAGTCTAGTCTAATGCTCCTCATGGAGAGATGACCCAGCTTTGGTGGTCCTACATCAAAAGCCTGCCCTCCATCCCACGCCAGCTAGGTTGCTGATGGTACCAACAAAGCTATTCTGCTCTTATGCAAAGGTGGGCCAGATCCCATGTCATTTGTATCCTTGCCCCTTGAATGTTGCATCATCTTTATATTTAGATGGATAGCTGCACATACCCCTATATCTTATATCATACCATATCCCCATTAGAATATAAGCTTTTTGAAGACAAGAACTGTGTTTTTGCTTTTTTTTTTGTATTCTCACCACTTAATACTATGCTTGGCAAGTAGTAAAAGCTTAATAAATGCTTGTTGGTCTTTTGACTTTAAATAAAGGAACAGTGGAGTCAAATTGCCTAGCAATAAAAATGCATTTTTATAAAAAGTAATATTAAAAAGTGCCATTTGTGGATGCACCCAAGGCATCTCTCTATCTCTAGTGTGTTAGCCTTACCAAGGTTGTATATCAAAGACTTTTGTACACTTTGGGGAGGTTGGGGGAAGAAGGGGAGGAGCAGATAGATGAGCAAGGAATGGAAAAGATTAACTCCAAAAGTTGATTTCAGGACTCACACTTCACATTACAAGAATGTCAATGACCATTAGCATCTGCCAAACCTGTATTTGGAGTGACTAATAGAAAAACTGATACTATGTAATATTTCATCTAGCATACCACCCAAGTTCAAAAGCTGTATTCCAATAATCTCTTGATTTTTTTCAGTAAGGTTAGTAGTATTTTTGAAGAAGCAAAAGTATATCGTTTCATGACACTCTCTGCCTAATAAAAGCTAACTACGTGTGAAGGGCAATTGCTGAACTGCCACTGTTCACTGTTTTGCTGTGTTCATCCTTCATTGCCAAAGAAGACCATGCCATCAGAGAAATGATGACATGACTTCCACTTGACTTTGTTTTGAGTGAGGGAGGGCTGTGCAGGTCACCAGCCTCACTTCTCCTCCAGAGCCATCTGAATCCAGTGACCAGATATTCATCAGGATGACTGGAGATGACTCAGGATGCACTCACCTTAAGTGACTACCTGCAAAGACCTTGGCCTAAAGGGCCCAAGGTCTCCCAGTCAAGTACTCTTCACTGAAAAAAACAACTAAACACCTTTCTGAAGAGAGAAGAATAAAAAAACAGATTTCCCCCAAGAAATGAAAGAATGCATTTTAGAACCATAAGGGATCTGAGAGGATTTTCACCTTACTGTGGAAAGGCCAGTGGGTCTGTGGAATTGTACAAAGTAAAAAGATAAAGATTTTGATTAGGGATTTGGGAGAGATTTTCTACATATTATCATGCGACTATCTTCCAGGGATTTTTGTATCTGCAAAGGCATAACGTTTTGAAAGCTCTTTTGATATTTGTGAACAATCTTTCATTTTGTCCTTCCAGTTCAGGGTAGCTTGAGTTTAGCTAGTGCAGCAGAAATTTGCCCAAGATTTTCCTCACAATCAGTCAAAAAGCATTTATTAAACCCCATTCCTCCCAAAGCACTGTGATAGGTATGGTGCAGATTGAGTTAAACAGATAAGAGCCAAGCACGGGAGAGAAGCTTATAATTCTAATCATTGAGCCACAAATGGCTCTATTAACTCTGAACTCAGAAAGATTGAGTTAACTTCTCAAGACCATGTGCTTACTCTGCAGTTCATCTCTAACTTCATACTAAGGGTTTAAATGCATAATGTCAGAAGGAAGGATATCTTACAAAATCTCAAGTCAGATGTTTTTTCTTAGAGAATCTAGATGAGAGATTCTTAACCTGAGTTCAGGAAACATATACATACATACATACATACACACATGCATGTATACATATACATATATGTATGTGTATAGGTGTATGTATGTATGTGTGTGTGTGTGTATATATATATATATACACACACATTATATATATATATATTTCATTTCTCTGGGCCTCAGATTCCTCATCTACAAAATGAATACATTGTCAGGAAGTATTAGATGAACTCTAATATCTCTTTTATCTCTGGATCCTATAAAGTTGGAGGAAGGGACAGAGGAAAGGGCATCCTCCTTCAAAGTGGGGCAGAAGGCTCCAAAAATAAAAAAGCTGGGGATTTTGAAATTCTCTAACTTTGCAATTTTACCTGGTCTTAGTTGTATTTATCTTCAGTTGTACATAGACAAAAAAGAAGCTGTGCCCAAAGCATTCTCTCTCTCTCTCTCTCTCTCTCTCTCCCCCTCCCTCCCCCCATGTGTGTATGTCTTTAAGAACCATTTCCAACTGAAGGTTACTTATTGAAGGTCAATCATAAATGGAGATAAAGTGTCACTAAAATAGTAATGCAAGCATAGGGAAGGAAAATCAATTTGATTTATAAAAATTCAGACACTCAACTTTTCATAAATGCCTATACGTTAAACGAGATACAGCTATATATGTCAACTACAGAGAAATCAGGATTTCTTTCTTTAAAATGGTCCATAGAATTGAATGTTCCCAAGAAGCCAGCTCAAGGAGAATGATTCTGTTCTGAGGCTCTAAGACAAAATAGAAAACATCAGCTTAAAGTTGCATACTGAACTGTCCAAAGCCACATCCTTTCAACACCTCTGAGAGCAAGTTCAAGCAATAACAATGCTACAATAAACTGAATTATTCCAAACACTGGCACTATTTCTTCAAAAAAAAATCTAACAGTTTATCTAGTATCTAATATTGATGTATTTTTTTTTTTTTACTAAACGATATCTGGTCTTTATAATGAACTTTTAAAGTTTTCAAAGCACTCTAATAGAGTGAGAAGGAGCTCTGGATAGAGTGTTGGAGTCAGAAAGACCTGTTAAAATCCACCTCAGACACTTACTAGCTGTGTGACCCTGGACAAGTCCTTTAACTGCTGTATGCCGCAGTTTCTGCATATGTTAAAGAGAGATAACAATAGCACCTCCTAAGGATGTGTCAAGATATTTATAAAGTGATTGGCAAATCTTAAGATTCTGTAAAAATGCTATCAATTATTAATACATTATCTATTGTAAGCCTCATAATAACTGTGCATTGTTTAGATATTGCAAGTATTATTTCCATTTTACAGATGAAGAAACGGAGGTACAGAATGGATGAGTAAGTTTACTACAGTCAAACAGCTAACAAGAGCCAGGGGCTATATTTAGATCTTTCTTCCTGATTCCAAGTCCAGGAGTCTGTCCACTAAACTATATTGCCACTCATTTCAATGCCATCTTTAAGCACTTTTCTTACTGAAAAAGGGAATGCAGAAATTAACAAGAGCCCCCAAGGAGCATAGAATGAGTAGGTGAGATACAGACTTGAATAGTGATGGTGGGAGAGTACAGAATTTGATGTTAAAGCATCTGTGGCCATCTAAATGACTTAGGTAAGTCAGTTAACCTCTGCAGGCCTCTTTTTCTCCATCTTCAAAATGTGTGTGTGTGTGTGTGTGTGTGTGTGTGTGTGTGTGTGTGTGTGTGTGTGTGTGTTTGTCTGAGTGTATATAAAAGAGAGAAGGGGCAGAGGGAAAGAGATGGGGGAGAAAGAGAGTTGATGACCTCTACAATCCCTTTCAGCTCTACATCTGTGACCCCAAGAATGCAGGTTAGAACACAATAAATGTGTGAAATCAGTCCAAAGAAAGGTTATGTGAAATCCAGGGGAGTACGTAGGAGATGGCATTTAAGCCAGACCTTGAAGAATGGGTAGCATTTTCATTACAGCAGTTTTAGATAAGCATTATTACTGAACACTCTTCCCTCATTAAGGACTACATAGAGATGCTTTCCTACATCTATGTGAGAGTTTTCAAAATGCATCTAAATTTTAAAGAGTGAATCATTTTCCCTATAGTAAACTATTGTACCTTGGCAAAAGGGAATTCATAAATCAGTTAAAAAAAATCAATCTACCAGTTAGTCTCTATTATTTATATGTATTATTATAACAGAAACCTAAAAGATAATAAATCGCCATCTGTGCTTTAACAAAATGATTGGAAGCAAAACACACTATAACCTATCAGTAAAGTGTCACATTTAAATGTCTTCTTTAAATGTTTACTAAATTAACATGTACTATAACTTTGTAGTAACACATCCTATCACTTTACATTTCCATAGGATGGAATGATCATTAAGTAACCATGTCTCACAACTGCCTACGTGGGGAGAATTGTATCTCTCCCGAAGTTGCTTTGTTTTACCCATTGAAAGTATTTTTCACTGAAATAAGAGAGACCTGATATGATCTACAACTTAGAAATATTTAAACAAATAAATACTTGAAGGAACTACACTTCAATAGCTATTTTTCCTCAGTCGTGTATTATGCCCAAGAAGTTGAGAGATGGTTGAAGTGATACTATCATCCGATGAAACTAATTATGTTGCCAAGGAGAGACATGAGCACTTTTACGAAAAGTTTGGTTTTTTCCTTCTTTAAGCTCTTGTATCCTTTTCACCGAGGAAAGGAACAGAAAAGGTATTGAGAAATTCAAAGATAACGTATTCTGGTGTAGCGAAAAAAATATGGATGAGGAGCCAGAGGACACGGGTTAAATTTGCTTCTTCGATGTTGTCATCTATAAAATGACAAGATGCTATCTAAGGTCTCATTCAATTGTAAATATTTTGATTCTATAAATGATCTTTAAATGTTAAAAATTGCTGGCTAAGAGATCTCTCAACTAGAAGATACTTAAATAAGTGCTGAAAGTGGAATAGTTTAGGGGTGGGGTGGGAAGGAGGATATTCTTAAGTGAATATTTAAATGATGTGGAAATTTAAAATGCAAAAGTGACTTGTCTGTTTTAGATTAAGGATGATGACCCAGAAAAACTTTAAAAGTATTGACCCTTTATATAGTGTTATAACAAAACTATTAAATTTTATGATTCCCCAAATTAGGTTTGATCTTGGGGTAATATTAGTAGCCATTGTTAATTCTAACGCTCTATTCAGTTGAGTGAAGGTAATCTTGATTTGAGAATAATGTCTATTCAAAAGTATGAGTCCTAATATAGTTTGTATTTGTGCTTATTTTATCTAGGAAAGTCTTTTTTTTCCTCCTGTATGCCTTTTAGTCCATTTCCTTAACCTTGAGAGAACCTTGAATATGTTTCTTATATGAGATAAGAGTATAGCAACAACTTCTAGTTTTCTCCAAGTGAGAAGGAGACACATGGTTCTAGCTTTTTCACCTTGAAAAATAGCCATCAAAATGACCTACTCGGCTGTGTCTTGTTGGTCCAGGGGGAGTAATAAATGAAACTACCGGCCAGAGCCACGTAAAAGCAAATCTATGACTCTGGAGCGAAGAAATGAGCTGAATATGAGATTAGTTTGAACATAGACTTTTCCCCCTCCCTAAGGAAAGAAGAATTCTCTATTTCTGCAAGGTCAACCTTTCCCTGATTTGTAAGGCTGAAGAGGAAGATGAATGAAATGAGTAGAGTATTTTACCATATACAGCACTAAGAAGTGATTCTCTGACCTTGTGAAGAAAAGTCCTATTTTCTGAATTATTCTTCTCTATACTCTTCATATAGGAGTCTTCTTTATGAATGTTTCATATTATGGACCCATGTTGTAGGTCATTCTAGAATAATGCTTACATAAAGTTCCTACCAGATAATCCCCTTCTTGTAATAAACATTCAGTGAGCAGCTTCTAGAAAACAGTCACACTATGTTAGACACTTTGTTTGCTAGGTATTTTGTGCTGTGTACAGAAGAAATGAAAGACATGATCCTTATACTCTAAGGTATTACAAACAAAGGGTCCAGAGACATACAAAGCAAACAGTTAAAGGTAACAGTCATAATAGCTAGCAGATATATTGCATTTTTAGGCTTGCAAAGTGCTTTACAAATATTATCTAATTTTATCTTCATAACAACTTAAAAGGTAGCTGCTATTATTATCCCCGTTTTACAGTTGAAGAAACTGAGACAGAGGTTACGTGACTTGCCTAGGATCACATAGCTAGTCAATGTCGAAGACTCTTGAAGTCTTCCAGAATCTAGGTCAAGCACTTTATTCACTTAGTGGATTACTCAGTTACAAAATGAAAGCTCCTTCAAGGGCAGAGGCTAATTTATTTTTGCCTTTTTATCCCCAGGGAATGGCGTAAATCCTGGCACACAGTAGATGTTTAATAAATACTAGCAGTTGAAGAATAGAGAACTTGAGGTGGACCTGGAAAGATGGATGGTGTTTGGATCCATGGAGAGGGGAAGATTGATTAGGATTGATTATTCTAAACAAAGTATAGCATGTTTGGGGATTTCTCCAGGTTTCATCTTCTATGGGAGAATGCAGGTTAGGTGCTAGACCACTGAAGTTCAACCACAAGGCAAGACAGCGCCTGGAAAAAAAAGAAAATATTTCATCACTGATCTCTTGCCTATACAGATCTTTGATCAGCATCTGACTTTCCTCTTGGTGTCTGAGCCAAGCACAGAGACATATTGAGAAAGAAATTGGAAATGATGATAATCTGTCCTATAAGGAGTAGGGAAAAATTGAGATCCCTCCAAAGAAACAAGATACACACACACACACACACACACACACACACACACACACACACACACACACACACACACACACACACACACACACACACCACTTAGGGATGGTTACCAAATAAGGATGATATTGTCCAGGAAGCTTGGCTTCTGCAGAAGCTCACTCATAGCACACATATTTAGAGTTCTTTCTGAGAAGCTATCAGCAAACATAGAACAAAGGACTAACACCAAGATAACTCAAAGTAGCACCATGTGCCTAACTTGTTTTTATAGCTTTAACGGCACCACCTCTTCTGCAGGGGTTGGGGAAGAGGGAGGGAGGGAGGGAGAGGAAGGACTCTCTTAATTAGACACGGCTGGGAAGGTAGTTTTGTCTCTTTGCCAGAAGGTCGGAAGTGATTTTACAACTCAACCAGTGCCTTCTGGCTGTGCCTGACTTGGCATGGCAGCTAGCCTCTGATTGCTGTCACATGAGGTGTTCCAAGAGCAAACACTGGACTTGGGAAGTGCATGATGAGTTCAGACAGAAAATGAGTAGATCTATTTGTAGCAAAGTAAAACAAGAATGCAGAACTGGGGTGGGGCCTGTTTAGAGTCCTGTGAGCCAGACCGAGGAGCTGTATCTTCATCCTCTTGGCAATGGGAAAGCAGCAGAGATAATTGAGTACAGGAGTGACATGATAAAATCTGTGATTTTTATATGGGATAGACAGATCATTGGCATGCTAAATTTTAAATAAATAGCAAATAATGGCCCAAGAAATACACGATCCTTAGTTAATTTTTTTTTAACGGGGTGGGGAAGAGTTAGTAGACTTCAAAATCTGTATGAGTCAGGAAAAATGAGAGCCGAAAGATCTATTTCTTTCTTGGGCTGCCATTAGCTCTAGAGAAGCATAGCTTCCAAAAATAAGGATTTATTTTTTATTGTTTACTTACTTATTAATACTCTGCCCTGGTTAGACTACATCTGGTATGTTGCATTTAGTTCTGGGTATCAGAATTTGAAAAGGATCAGGACAACACATCCAGATGAGGGCAAGTGGGGTTTTACGGGGCCTTGAATCCAGGTTATATGAGGATGTGATGGAAGAACTGGGGATGTTTAGCCTGGCAAAGAGAAGGTTCATATAGTAGCAATCTTCAAGTGTTTGTAGAGTGATCCTTTGAAAGAGGGATAGAAGACAGAACTAGGAACAATGAGTAGAAGTTTAATGCAAAGAAGCAAACTTAGTAAAAACTTCCTGACAATTAGAGCTATTAGTACAATAGATTGCCTCCAGAGGTGATACTTTCCCCCTCATCTTTCATCAGATTTTGGATGATAACTTATTAAGAATATTAGAATGGGGATTTCTTTTGGGTATGGATTATACTAGGTCCCTTTCAACTTTTAAATTCTGTGATAACAATTCTATAAATTGCATGGATTTCAACTTTGTTATTGTTGTTGGGGTTTTTTTTTTTACTCTTAGCCTAATATTTTATACCTGACCTTATTCCTTTTAGACTCTGTGTGTTAGAAGCTGGAAATGAATACCTTGCCCTTTTCGTCCTATTGTTCCTCATCCCTCACCAAATCTCAACTCTGGATTACTCCTACCATCCATATCCTCAATTCTTACAGCTGCTGAAAGGAGCTGGATGAAGTCGCAACAGAAATGACTAGGTCTACTACAAATGTGTTCTCTACCTTTATCTGGATGCTCTAAGGTAGTAAAGAAATCCTTTCATTCCTCCCTAAGCAATTTTCTCTCCCAGTACTTATAGAAGTTGTTCTAAAACTTACTTTATCCCATCAAATCTCCCACAATTCTCCTTTCCCTACACTGTCAGCCGATGATCTTCCTTATACTTTATTGAGAAAACTGCGTTGAGTACCCTTTTTCTCTTTCTATTCATTTCAAATCCAACTTTCTTCTTGTTTACTACAGTCTCTGCCAACAAGATGACTCTTGACCTTCCCAAGGACAATCCCTCTACGTGAGGGGTTACCCTTAATCCCAACCCTTCCTTGTCTTCTCCAACAAATTGGCCCTTAAATCATCCTCCCTTTTCTCTAATCTTCAATATTTGTCTATTATTTTTTTTCCTTGCTGCCTTCTGCCATCCTTAAAAATCCTTCTCTAGACTCTATAGTCCCCTTAAGCTATGATTCTTTACGTCTCCCTCAAATTCCTAGAAAAAGCTTCTTGCTTCATCTTTTCCTCTCACTTCTCAAACCTTCTACAAAGTTATCAATGATTTCTTTACTGCCAAATCTAATGACCTCTTCTCAGTCTAGAGAAGCATTTTCTTTGTCCAGTACAGCATCAGTCACTGTTGACCACCTTGTAAATTAATCAACATGCATTTAATAAGCATCTACTTTGTGCTAGATACTCCGGATACCATTACAAAGAATGAAACAGTCTCTACTCGAGGACTTTTCATTCTAATGGACCAAACAAAAACTAAATACAAGATGTAGACAGTATAAATATAAGGTGAATACATACTTATTATTAGTTAAATACAAGATAGTTTGGGGAGGGGGGAATCAGAAAAATCCTTATGCAGAAATTGGTGCTTGAGCAACAGAATAAAGGAAAACAGGGAATTAATGAGGCAGAGGTAATAAAGGAGTGAATTCCAGCTATGTGAGTTGTCCAATGAAAGGGTACAGAGAGGAAAGATGTGAAGAACAGAAAGAAGGCCAATTTGGCTGAATTCAGGACTATCGGAGGCAGGATAATGTAGAACAATGCTGGAAGGATGGGTTGGGGTCAGAAAAATAGGACTTTAAAAGCTAAACAGAGGAGTTTATATTTTATCCTAGAACCAATGGAGTTAATTGAATTGGGAATTTCAGAATTGAATCTGTGCTTAAGGAAAATTATTCTGACAGAATGTAGGATAGACTGGAGTAGTGAGAGACTCAAGGTAGGGGGCTATTACCATATATAAGTGAAAAGCAATAAAGGCCTGACTTAAGGTAGTATTTGTGTGAGTAGAGAGAAAGAGTCAAATGCAAGAGATATTGTAAAAGTAGAAATAGCAAGACTTGGAAATTGATTGGATAGGTGAGATGAGAGAGATTGAGAATTCCAGGATGATGCTGAGGTGTTGAAATGTGGATGGATGTTGGTGACTTTGATAGAATAAGTTCGAAAAGAGGGAAGGGTTTGTCCTCCTGAATTCTCTCTTCTCTGAGTGTTCATTATACTCCTCTCTCCTCTTATCCTTCTACCTTTCTGACTATTACTCAGTCTCTTTTGCTGGGTCATCATCTACATCACATTCCCTGGGTCTTCTTCTTCCTGCTTTTATTTGGTTACCTCATCTACTCCATGAGTTTTATTGTCATCTCTATATAGATATTAGATATATATTAGATATCTCTATATAAATGATTGCCTCATCTATATAACCAGTTCCAGTCTCTCTCCTGAGCTCTAATCCTTCATTGTCCAGTCCTGGTCTTATATCTGATTATTGAGTCCTTCAAACTGGATGCCCCATAGACATTATACTCAACAAGTCATGAACAGAATTCATAATCTTACACCCCAACCCAACTCATCCCTCTTTCCTATCCCTGTTGAGAGCACCACCATTCTTTTGGTCTCATGAGTTCAAAACCTTAGGATTATTCTTGGACTCTCTATTCTCCCTAATCCAACATTTTCAATCAACTACCAAATATTATTTTCATTTATCTCTGACACATCTCTCATGCCTATCCCATTCTCACTACTCATCCAGCCACCATCTTTGCTAAGACTCTCAAGAAGATTTTGTTTCTTCAATACCTGAGCAACTAAAACACATGGCCACGAAGCCTTTATTATTTGAACTGCTGTTACAACCTTCTAATTGGTTTTCATATTTCAACTGTCTCCTTTTTCCAATTCATCATTAAAGCAGCTATCAAAAAGATTTTACTAATACACAGGTTTGACCACATTAATTAGCTGACTGTAGTATCTCCCAATTGTTTCTTTTTAAAATTTAATATTCTGTTTTTTCCAATTACATGAAGAAACAGTTTTTAACCTTTGTGTGTATGTGGAAAATTTTGAGTTGCAAATTCTTTCCTACCCTCACTTCTTCCCCCCTTAATGAGAAGGCTTTTGATAAAGCTTATCCATGTGCAATTATACAAAATATATTTCCCTATTAGTCATGTTGTAAAAGACAACACAGACCTCCCCCAAAAAAGAAAAATAAAGAAAATTTTTAAAAAACAGTGTACTTTGATCTGCATTCATAATCTATCTCTTTCTCTGGAGGTGGATAGCATTTTTCATCATAGGTCCTTCAGAATTGTCTTGGATCTTTGTATTGTTGAAAATAGCTAAATCATTCACAATTGATCATAACACAATATTGCTGTTACCATGTACAATGTTCTCATCGTTCTACTCACTTTACTTTGCATCATTTCATGTAAGTCTTTCCAGGTTTTTCTGAAAGCATTCTGCTCATCATTTCTTAAAACACGATAGTATTCCATTAGAATCATATACCATAACCTGATAGGTGTGAGGGGGTACCTCAGAGTTGTTTTAATTTGTATTTCTCTAATCAATAACAATTTAGAGTATTTTGTATGACTACAAATAGTTTTTATTTCTATATCTGAAAACTGCCTGTTCATATCCTTTGACCATTTATCAATTGGGGAATGACTGACATTAATAAAAATTTGAATCACTTCTCTATAAATTTGAGAGATGAGGGGGGGAGGAGCCAAGATGGTGGAGTGGAAAGATACACATATGCTAGCTCCAAACCCACAGCCCATAAATTACCTGTAAAGAAGAACTCCCAACAAATTCTGGTTCAGCAGAAGCCATAGAACAACAGAGTGGAGGAGATTTCTGTTCCAGAGAGACCTGAAAAACCGAAGTGAAAGGTCTGTTGCACACTGGATCTGGAGCAGAGCCCAGCCCTGCCTTGGCTGCAAGGCACTGAGAGGAGCAGATCAGAGTAGGCTTCAGAGACAGAGTTTCCAGCAGCCAAGCAGGTCCCTCCACCCACAGGTGACAGGGGTCAGTGAGAGAGTCTTTTTGGGTGGCCGAGAGGGGAGTGGGGTATCCCCATGGCTCGGGCCTTCTAGGGAGGCAGCAGCGGAGGTGGCAGTAGATGGGGGTTCCCAAAGCAGGCAGGAGCCTGGATCCATTGTTGAAGGTCTCTGCATAAACCACCTGAGGGAACTAAGCCCCATGTGGTGGCCCTGCCCCCACCTGAGCACCTGAACTTAATCTCAAACTGAATAGCAGCCCCGCCTCCGCCAAAAGCCCTGAGGCTGGGAAGCAGCATTTGAATCTCAGACCCAAGTGCTGGCTGGGTGGATCTGGAGGCAAGGTAGCGGTGGAGAGGACACTCAGAAGTCAAGTAACTGGATGGGAAAATGCCCAGAAAAGGGAAAAAAAATAAGACCATAGAAGATTACTTTCTTGGTGAACAGATAGCTCCTCCCTTCCTTTCAGATGAAGAAGAACAATGCTTACCCACTGGGAAAGACATAAACATCAAGGCTTCTGTATCCCAAACAGACAAAATAAATATTCAATGGGCTCAGGCCATGGAAGAGCTCAAAAAGGATTTTGAAAATCAAGTTAGAGAGGTGGAGGAAAAACTGGGAAGAGAAATGAGAGAGATACAAGAAAAGCATGAAAAGCAGATCAACACCTTGCTAAAGGAGACCCAAAATAATGCTGAAGAAAATAACACCTTGAAAAATAGGCTCACTCAATTGGCAAAAGAGGTTCAAAAAGCCAATGAGGAGAAGAATGCTTTCAAAAGCAGAATTAGCCAAATGGAAAAGGAGATTCAAAAGCTCACTGAAGAAAATAGTTCTTTAAAAGTTAGAATGGAACAGATGGAGGCTAATGACTTTATGAGAAACCAAGAAATCACAAAACAAAACCAAAAGAATGAAAAAATGGAAGATAATGTGAAATATCTCATTGGAAAAACAACTGACCTGGAAAATAGATCCAGGAGAGACAATTTAAAAATTATGGAATTACCTGAAAGCCATGATCAAAAAAAGAGTCTCGACATCATCTTTCATGAAATTATGAAGGAAAACTGCCCTGAGATTCTAGAACCAGAGGGCAAAATCAGTATTCAAGGAATCCACCGATCACCGCCTGAAAGAGATCCAAAAAAAGAAACTCCTAGGAACATTGTGGCCAAATTCCAGAGTTCCCTGGTGAAGGAGAAAATATTGCAAGCAGCTAGAAAGAAACAATTCAAGTATTGTGGAAATACAATCAGGATAACACAAGATCTAGCAGCTTCTACATTAAGGGATTGAAGGCCATGGAATAGGATATTCCAGAAGTCAAAGGAACTAGGACTAAAACCAAGAATCACCTACCCAGCAAAACTGAGTATAATACTTCAGGGGAAAAACTGGTCTTTCAATGAAATCGAGGACTTTCAAGCATTCTTGATGAAAAGACCAGAGCTGAAAAGAAAATTTGACCTTCAAACACAAGAATCAAGAGAAGCATGAAAGGGTAAACAGCAAAGAGAAGTCATAAGGGACTTACAGAAGTTGAACTGTTTATATTCCTACATGGAAAAACAATATCTGTAACTCTTGAAACTTTTCAGGTTCTGGGTAGTTGGTGGGATTACACACACACACACACACACACACACACACACAGCACAGCACAGAGTGAATTGAATAGGATGGGATCATATCTTTAAAAATGAAATTAAAAGGTGAGAGAGAAATATATTGGGAAGAGAAAGGGAGAAATGGAATGGAGCAAATTATCTCTCATAAAAGAGGCAAGTAAATGACTTTTTAGTGGAGGGGATGAAAGGGGAGGTGAGATAAAAACATGAAGCTTACTCTCATCACATTCCACTAAAGGAAGGAATAAAATGCACACTCATTTTGGTATGAAAACCTATCTTACAATACAGGAAAGTGGGGGAGAAGGGGATAAGCAGGGTGGGGGGGATGATGGAAGGGAGGGCAATGGGAGGAGGGAGCAATTTGAAGTCAACACTCTTGGGGAGGGACAGGATCAAAAGAGAGAATAGAAACAATGCAGGGCAGGTTAGGATGGAGGGAAATATAGTTAGTCTTACAGAACACAATGATTATGGAAGTCATTTGCAAAACTACACAGATATGACCTATATTGAATTGCTTGCTTTCCAAAAGGAATGGGTGGGGAGGGAGGGATGAAGAGATGTTGGAACTCAAAGTTTTTGGAACAACTGTTGAGTATTGTTCTTGCATACAACTAGGAAATAAGAAATACAGGCAATGGGGTATAGAAAGTTATCTGGCCCTACAGGACAAAAGAGAAGATGGGGACAAGGGAAAGGAGGGATGATAGAAGAGAGGGCAGATTGGTGATAGGGGCAATTAGAATGTTCAGTGTTCTGGGGTGGGGGGAGGGGATAAATGGGGAGAAAATTTGGAACCCAAAATTTTGTGAAAATGAATGTTAAAAGTTAAATAAATTAATTAAATTAAAAAAAAATTTGAGAGATGGGGCCTTTGTCAGAGAAACTGATTATAAAACTTTCCTTGCAGTTTTCTTCTTTTCTTCTAATCTTGTCTGCATTGACTTTTCAATTTAATGTAATAAAAATTATCCACTTTATATCCCACAATGCTCTTTATATCTTGTTTGGTGATAAATTCTTCCCTTATCCATAGATCTGACAGGTACATTATTCCATGCTTCTTTACTTTATGATATCACCCTTTATGTCTAAATCACGTATACATTTTGACCTTATCTTCATATATGGTGTGAAGGTACAGATCTATACCTAGTTTCTGCCACTGTTTTCCACTTTTCCCGGTGGTTTTTGTCCACTGGTTCTTGTGAACTTGTCCCAAAAGTTTATATTTATCAAACACAAGATTAGCATGGTCATTTCCTATTGCATATTGTGTAACTAATCTATTCAACTGATCCACCACTCTGTTTCTTAGCCAGTTGCAGATTGTTTTAATGATTATTACTTTATAATACAGTTTGAGATCTGGTATGGCTAGACCACTTTCTGAAAGCCCAAGCAAAGTGGGATTTTTGTTGTTTTTTTTCTGGAGTTCAGTTTCCTAGGCTCAAGCTTAATTGAAAACACCTGATGGATAATTCACAGCTGTGCTGGGTCACATGAGTTGTCTTACCTTCTGGCTCTGAGCCTATTAGTTGAAAACTATATGTGCTGGGAAGTTAGTATTTTGCTTTGGTGACATAGTTTATGAGAAGGACCTTTTGATTCCCTGGATGGGAGTCTGAGCAGCTGTTTGTTAAGAACCCCCTGACTACTCAGATGCTGTTGATGCTCCCCCATCCAGTGCTCCGTGTAGGTGGTTGTGTTACTTTATCAGACAGTTGGAGCCCTGTCTGTTAATCTTCATGTTAATTTCTCTGTTTGTATTTTCTCCACTTTCAGGTTGTTAACTTTTCCCCTGAACTACTGAATAATTTATATATGTTTAATTAAAGAAGGATTGTTAACCCCTTTGAAGCTGTCTTTCCTTTATAAAACAGATCAAAGAATCTGTGCTAGCAGGCCATCCTGGGTATGCTGGGGTGCTTGTGACTACACCTTTCTTCACATTTTTTTTCATTAATTCTCTTGATGTTCTTGACCTTTTGTATTTCCACATGAACTTTATTATTATTTTTTCTAGCCCTACAAAATAATTTTGGGTAATTTGATTGATATGGCAATGAAAAAGTATGAATTCAGGTAGAATTGTCATTTTTATTAAATTGACTCAGCTCACACTTGAGCAATTAATATTTTTCAGTTGTTTAGATCTGACTTTATATGTGTGAAGAGTGTTTTATAATTGTATTCATATAGTTCCTAGGCTTGTCTTGGCAGGTAGACTCTCCTTTATTTTATATTGTCCATGGTTATTTTCAATGGAATTTCCCTTTCTGTCTCTTGCTGCTGGACTTTGATGGTGGTGGTGTTCAGTTATTTTTCAGTCATGTCTTCATGACCCCATTTGAAGATTTCTTGTTGAAGATACTACAGTGATTTGCCATTCATTTCCTTCTCCAGTTCATTTTACAGATGAGGAAGTGAGGCTAATAGGATTAAGTGACTTGCCCAGAGTCACACAGCTACGAAGTGTCTTTGAACTCATGAAGATGAGTCTTCCTAATTCTAAGTCCAGTGCTCTAACTACTGTACCTCCTAACTAACCATAGTTGTCCATAGTTATTTTAAATGGATTACTCTTTCTATCTCTTGCTGCTATACTTTGTTGGTAATATATAGAAATGCTGATGATTTATGTTGGTTTATTTTACATCTTACAACTCTGCTAAAGTTGTTAATTATTTCAACTAGAGTTGATTCTCTGGGATTCTCCAAGAATACCATCATGTCATCTACAAAGAGTGATAGTTTTGTTTCCTCATTGTCTAATCTAATTCCTTTAATTTCTTTTTCTTCTCTTATTGCTGTAGCTAGCATGTCTAATACAGTATTGAATAATAGTGGTAATAATGGGTATTCCTGCTTCACCTCTGATCTTACTGGAAAGGCTTCTAGTTTATCCCTATTACAGATAAAACTTGCTATTGGTTTTAGATAAATATTACTTATCATTTTAAGGAAAACTCCACTTATGTCTAGCCTTTCTAGAGTTTTTAATAGGAATGAGCGTTGTATTGTATCAAAAGCTTTTTCTGCGTCGCTAGAGACAATCATAAGATTTTTTGTTGGTTTTATTACTGATATGGTTAATTATGCTGATACTTTTCTTAATATTGAATTAATCCTGTATTCTTGGTATTAATCTCATCCACTCATAGTATATGATCTTTGTGATATAGTGCTAGAATCTCCTTGCTAATATTTTATTTAAAATTTTTGCATCAATATTTATTAGTAAAATTGGTCAACAGTTTTCTTTCTCTATTTTCACTCTTCCTGGTATAAGTATCAGCACCATATTTGTGTCATAAATGGAATTGGTAGGAACCTAACTATTTTTCTGACTAGTTTATATAGTATTGGAATTAATTGTTCTTTAAATGTTTGGTAAAATTCTTTTGTGAATCTGTTTAGCTCTGGGGATTTTTTTTAAGGGAGAGTATTTATGACTTCTTCAATTTCTTTTTCTAAAATAGGATTATTTAAGTGTTGTGCTTCCTCTTCTGTTATCTGGGCAACATATTTTTATAACTATTCATCCATTTCACTTAGATTATTAAATTTATTGGCATGTAATTGGCCAAAATAGCTTCTAATAATTGCTCCAAGTTCTTTGTCATTGATGGTCAATTTACCCTTTTCATTTTTGATACTGGTAATTTGGTTTTCTTCTTTCTTTTTTAAAAATCAAATTAACAATGGTTTATATCTTTATTTGTTTTTTATAAAAGCAACTCCTAGGTTAATTTATTAGTTTGATACTTTTCTTACTTTTATTAATCTCTCCTTTGACTTTCACAATTTCCAATTTAATGTTTTATTAAGGATTTAAAATTTGTTCTCTTTCTCTTTTTTTAATTGCATCTTCAATTTATTAATCTTTCCTTTTCTATTTTATTGATGTAAAAATTTAGAGATAAAAAATTTCTCCTAAGTACTGCTTTGACTGCATCCCACAAATTTTGGTATATTGTCTCATTGTCACTCTCTTTAATGAAATTATTGCTTGTTTCCATGATTTGTTCTTTGATCCATTCATTTTTTAGGATGGATTATTTAGTTTCCAATTAATTTTCAATCTATGTTTCCATGACCCTTTATTGAATGTTACTTTTATTGAATTATGATCTGAAAAGGATATATTTAATATTTCTGGTTTTCTTCATTAGGTTGTGAGTTTTTTATGCCCCAATACACGGGCAGTTTAGCTGCCATGTACCATTGAGAAAAGGGTATATTCTTTTCCATTCCCATTCAATTTTCTGCAGAAGTCTCCTATATCTAACTTTCCTAAAATTTTATTCACCTCCTTAACCTCTTTCTTGTTTGTTTTTTGTTTAGGTTTATCTAGTTCTGAGAGGATTTGAACCTAGGTTTTCCTGACTTCAAGTCCAGCACTCTAGACATTATATCATGCTTTCTTTCGGCATTTGGCAAGGATTTGGTACTCCATGTATCTTTAGCCTCCCTGCCAAGCCTTGTTAGCACCTCTGCAATTACTGTCAGGCCTTGCTCTTTGTAGCTTTATCTTCCTGACTGTGATGGAGGCAAGAGCTAAGCCCAAAGGAAAATCCGTACTAGGCTTGGAGGAGTGAGCAGAAAACAAGCGAAGAACTCAGACCACTCTCCTTCCTGTTAGTCTAATATATGTGTACAGAAAATAAAGCAGTTAAGACAAGACCGGGGATTTCATTGTAACTCCCAGTAAAGATACCTGATCTGATCTTATAGCTTTAGAGAGTGGCCTGGGATCCTAAGAGGCTATATGATTTGCCTAGGGTCACACAATCAGTATTTGTCAGGTGGGTCTTGAACCAGGTTTTAATTCAAAATTGGCTTTCTACCTATTTCACAGTATTTAATCAATTTTTAAAGATAGTGATGGAGATGGGGGAAGGCAGAGAGCAGTTGCAACAATTAATTTTACTCTGATTAAAAGTCAAATTACAAAACAGAGAGCTATGTTAAATCCTTCTTAATGCCAAGTAAGGCATTTCTTAAAGTTGTACTAGGTGATGCAGTGGAGAGAGCACCAAGCCTGCTGTCCAGAAGACTCAGTTCGAATCTAGCCTCAGAACCTTACTAGTGTCAGCTGGGCAAGTCATGTTAGCCTATTTGCCTCAGTGTTCTCATTTGTAAAATGAGCTGGAGAAGGAAACGGCAAATCACTCTTAAGTGTCTACCAAGAAAACCCCAAATAGGGTCATAAATAGTTAGACACAACTGAAATGACTGAACAACAAGGGACATTGCTTATAAAGTATTAAAAATTCTAATAAATAACATGAAGAATAATAAATTAGAACTATCCTTAGTCATTGATGGAAGACCCCAGATATATGACCACCATATTTTTATTTCAAACAGTTTTGAATTTAAGGACAGGAGGAAGGGAGAAAAGAAAAGAAATATCTAGAGAGGTAGCAACTGGGGCCTGGCTTCACTGTAAAAGAAACATTTTCTAAGATAGATAGTGTTGCAGAGTTAATTAGCCTAAATAGTAAGAAAAAAAGGACAGTTTATACTGATAATGCAAGCAGCCAGAACAAAGTAGGTATAGAAACTTTTAAACACAGAGGCCAGCCTTACAAGACTCTTACTCTAAGATTCAGACTAAGATTAAGTGAGGTTGCAATTTTTAAAAAAAAGAAAAAGCTATATGGATAGATTAGTCAATATGGTGTAGTGGAAAGAGTATTAAACCAGTATTAGGAGACCAGGATTCTGATCTCATTTGGCTTATTCCATGATGGAATACACAGTTATCCCTTCCACATCACAGGGGTTAGGAGCACAGTAACCCCAGGATCTGGAAAATCCTCATAAAATTTTTTGGCCCTTCCTTCATACCAGAGAAGTCTGAATTTTTAAAATTTTCTTTTATGGGGTGTTTACAGTATTAAAAAATAAAATGTTGATATTATACAATACTATACATATATTCTATGCATTTCTGAGTTTCTAAACTTTTTCAGTGTCATCTTCTGGCCTTCACATGTCTGTGGCTTCTGCAAGACTCCCCCCAAATTTCCATTTAATTTCTTATATCAACCTGCAATATATTGAAACATGGATGGGGAAACTTGAGATGTGAAAGGAATAACTGTATTATATACTCCAATTGGAACTGAAGAAGTAGTTATCACTTTTTGAGGGTGAGGTAGAGCAGGTTTTTTAATGATCCTAACAGATTAATTAGCTGTGTAGGGTGCGAGGAGAAGGGTGAGATGTGAGATTGTTCTAGACTTGTGATTTTATTGGTAGAGGCACTCTTGGTTAGAAAACTCCCTCTCCTAAGACAGATCTATACCTTTCCAATTTGTAATCTTAGAGAAATTTCTTAGGGTCCCTGAGAGATTAAGCCATTTTTACTTATCAGATAACTTGTTCAAGTCAAAGGCTAAACTTAAATCCAGATACTGTGGCTATCTCTACCCATAATGCCATACTGCCTTTACGTTGGATAAAATTTGGGGATGGGGATAAGGTGTTTGATCTGCAATCCCCCATTCCTCTCCTCAAAAGAAATTCCTAATTAAATTTCTAAGAAGTAACTTTGCTTAATTTGATAAAATATAAAGATTTTTTAAATTAAAATTTTGAATTTTGCACAGGAATATACACATAGAAATCTTCCTGTTTTACATACTATTTGTTAGATTTAGTTAGTCATAAGCAATGACTGGATGGAGGCTGCAGAGAAGCAAACGTGGTCTTGGTGTCAGGAAAAACCTCCTAACAGAATCATCCAAAAGTAGACTAGATTCTCTCTGAAGAAATGGTAGGGTCACCCACCTAGGCTGTTTTTAAGGAAATGCTGGATATCTGTTCCATTGTCTGGTATGTTACGATAATGATTCCTTTCATGAATGAATTGGACTAAATGGTTGCTGAGATCCCTTCCAACTCTCAGACTGTGAAACTGATTGTAAAAGTTGCCTATTGTAAAAAAAAAAACAAAACAAAACAAAAAAAACAAATCTATTTGAATAACGTGAAGAACAAAAAGGCTATAACCATTTATCCGAACTCAGGGGAAACTTTCAACTCTTTATACTAGCTGATAAAATCTTAAGCCCAAAGGTTCTTATCAAAGAATTAGAAGACTCATGAGTACTTAAGGAAGCTTAAAGGGGTTAATACATATCTTGATACTTTTTCATAGTTTTTGTTTAAGCTTTGGCTCACTTTTAATATCTTAACTCAATATTCTTTGTTTTTATTGCATTGACACATATGTGCTTATTAAATCCTACATGAGAAATATATACCTTTTAACATACTTTTACCCTGATTTCTCATAATGTCTATTATTTAATTTTTATTCAGCAAAGCTTTTTAAGGAACTCAAATCATTTCAGATAGCTACTTTCATAGCAGATGAATATGTTGTGACTAATTTGGAAAATTTTCATAGACTAGAAATATTTTTAAAGCTAGCTATAGCAAATATTAAATTTTCAAATTTGGGGGAAAATCTTTTTTTTGGTCAGTTATACCTATATATCATTCAAGTTCTACCATCATACTTCTTATTAAATCCTCTGACACTTACTATATGTATTGCCTTGGCCCAGTCATCTAACCTCTCTGAGGGTCATTTTCCTCAGCTGTAAAATGAGGGGGTTAGATAAGAAGGCTTGTGTTGGCCTTGACTTGGCTTCCTTTTAAAAAAATTAATTTAATTTTACTTAAAACCAATTTCTAAGCATTCATCTCTCTCACATTGAAAAAAATTTTAAAGGGGAAGGGAAAGGGAAAAGCATTTATTAAGAGTCTACTATGGCCAAGGAACTGTGATAAGTACTTTTTAAATATTATTTCATTCGATCCTCATAACAACACTGCTTAGATAGGTGCTATTATCCCCATTTTGTAGTTGATGATCTTGAGACCGATAGTGGTTAAGTGACTTGCTTAGGTCACACAGCTAATAATGTCTGAGGTTGGATTTGAACTCTGTCCTTTTTGACTCCAGGCCTATCCAATGTACCACTTAGCCATCCTAACAAATAGGAAAAGCCCAGCAAAACAAATTCCCATGTTGGCTACATTACATTATATTCTTCCTTATAAACCTGTAACCTCACTGACAAGAGATTTCATTTTAAGTTCTCTGGAATTTTGGTTTGTCATTGTATTTATCAGAGTTTTGAAGTCTTACAAAGTTGATTTTCTCTATACTGTTGTTTATCATTGTGTAAATTATTCCCCTGGTCCTTACTTTACTCCAGATCCATTTATGTAAGTCTTCCAAGTTTCCTCTTCAAATACCCATTTCATCATTTCTTATGATACAATAACATTCTATTATATTAATATGCTTTTGTTTAGTTTTCCAATAGGTGTGTTTTAGTTTCTAGAATTTTTCTTGCTACTTCTTAAGAATAGATTCTTAAAAGCTATGCCAGGATAGCCCAAGCTTTGATAGGTTTCACTGAGATAGAAAGACTTTGAGTATGGGCCAGGCAATGGTCTGTACAATTGTTATTAGCAAACCATACTAGCTTAATTCAGGAAAACGAATCATCAGATATCTGGTCACTGGGGGATAAACATTTTTATCCCTAGAAATTCATGAAATAGTTTACTAATGCATGAAAGGATTGCGACCTAGACTGAGGAGGGAATATTCTGAAGTACTAAGGTTATACCTAGATGCCAAGATGACTAATTTTTGAAATCTTTTGCAACACTGTTGTTCAACTTAAGATTCTTCCATTTCAGCTTTCCTGTTTCTGGTGATGGACCCATGGTACTTCCAAAAAACCAAGCTGAAAATTTCAGTCACCTTTTACTATACCTTTCCCTTGATCCCCACATTTTATCAGTTACCAAGTTCGGTCCCCAATCTCTCACATATCCATTCCCTTATTCATATGGCTACCATCCTACTTCAAATCTTCATATTACCTCTTGCTTGAAATACTGTAATATCCTTTTAACAGTAACCTTCCACTCCAGCCTGTCTTTCAAATTCATTTTCACACAGCTGCCAAAAATACTTTTAATGTATGGGTTTGATTATGTCACTTCAGTACCCCCCAAAATGTCAATATCTCCCTGTTGCTTATAGGATGAAATACAAGCTTCTTAGCCTTGGGATTCAAGGTCCTTCATACTTTGGCTCCAACTTATCTTGCCTTTCCAGCTTTACTTCACATTATTCCCCTTCAGGTCCTCTATGTTCCAGCCAAACTGCACTTAAATTTGACCTGCCCTCAGCTCCTTCCATGCATTCTGGAAGCCTGGAATGTATTTATCACTTCATCTATGCCTAGCAGAATCTTTTTTTTTCTTTAGAGCCCAACTTAGGTTTTACTTTCACTATCACATTTCTTTGCTACCTTTAGCTAGAAATATTCTCTCACTTCAACTTTTCTTGTAGCACTTTCTCTCTCTTTTGTCCCCAGCTATGTATGGTGTCATATCCCTGGCAGGGGCTGTTCTGTTCTCCCTCTTTGTCTCCTTAGCACCTGGCAGATGCTTAATAAATGTTTGTTGAAGTGAATTCTGCATTCACTTTGCTAGATTTCTAGTCTTAAAACATGTAGTAATCTTATGGAAGCCTCTATCTCAGTGTTTTGAATTCTCAACCTTGAATTATCAGGCAATATTTGAACTTGGTTAATAGGGCTAATAGGATGATTGTCATTTGTAGAAAACAACAAAAAAGAAAACCTTTAAGATGCCAACGACATAACTGGTGACTAACAAAGACAGTACCTAGTCATGTAAAGTGGAGTTTAAGGTGAGTGATTATGTATACAACTCCTACAAATATATAAATTTTAGAAAAGCTTCAACATGACTTCCACCTCTCTAGGTTTCTTGGGAAATTGCTAAGGAAGACAGGCATTCAACTCTGCAAAAATTGAAGAGTAGGTCTGGATGTTAGGATGATTGGTATTTAAGAGTCTTAAAACGCCACCATTTGACCCCTGAATATGTTGCCAGTTTTCTTTAACGCATGTACTGATTTGGTTTGGAAGTAATAGGGCTAAAGTAATTTTCCCCCCAAAAAAGTCCCTAACATCTTAGTCATGATAACAGATATGGGATGGTATCTTCATAAATAGTTGGCTTGAAAGGAATGCAGGGAAATGCCGGTTGTACCTGCCTTTTCTCTTTCAGTGCCTAGGCTATGGGGTCAACTTTGGCACTCCCTTCTTTAGTGTTATCCTCTGCAAGTCATGGGTGGATGGTAAAGATAGATTACTAAGGAGTGAGTACTGGAGGAGGGGGGTACTCAGTGGGCTACAATTGTTTCAGTTTTCTTGTTAAGACTCTTCCCCCCTCCACCAATGCTGATCTAATCTATGCCTCCTTAGAGGACCCAGAACACCTTGAGTTCAGGGATCCTTTGGAGCACTAAGGTCAGCCAAGTATATCCATATAGATCATTGTCTATACCAACAGGCAAAGCAACTATGCAACAAGTTTATTTGGCCTGGCACTTGGAATTATAACTAGTAGATACCCATATATGTCATGTGATATGAGAGATCAAGAAGGTCTCTACTTTACATTGTTTCCTTTAAACACATAGAAATTTATTTCCTTTAATAAAACATGATGCTTCCCCAAATCTCTCTCTATTTTAAATATAAATATTTCTTGGAAACAACAACACATTAAATCACTAATATATTAGCATGACAAATGGTTTTATTCCTAATCAGATGTATACTGTAATTGTACCTCTTTCTCCACAATATTATTTTTAAATTCTTAAGCTTATGACCTAATTTTATGATCCTCTTCACATTCTTCCACATTTCTACTCCTTTGCACAGATGAGAATTCCCCTCTGCCTCCAGATTCAATTTCTTCTTTGCTTTTCCTTTGACACAATCTGGATTTGGGAAGAGCAAATGTCAAGGACTTCAAAAGAAAGATAGATTACATAGGATTCCATAGATTAGAAGTCTAAAGGGAAAATTACTTGGGCGGAATTAAAATCTCTCAAAAATTAAATTCTGAAGATGCAAATTCTGAGGATAAAGTAAAAGGAAAATTGTCTAAAGAAACCTAAAAGGTTCAAGATGGATGCACAGAATACAATCCTGGAGGATCTTTGCCTGAAGAAAAGATCCAGAGTATGGTTAAATAACTGATCATAGTTACCCACAATCAGAGAAATGTACCAAATTATACTTAAGTGTTTCTGCTTCTTCTAAATCTTGTTCATTTTTTTATGGTCATGTCTTAAAGTTTTTTCAAAACTAATTTAGACTATGGAAAATGGGAACAAAGGCAAGTAAAAGAAGATGAATTTTAAAAAGAGTCTTAAAAGAATAATGTTAAAAAAAAATTAAGCTCAGAATGAGTTGAGCCTTGTGATGAATCCTAAACATGATACAAAATGCTTTTTTTTAGGTATATTGGGGTCGTCAGGTTAAGAACCCCTGCTTTAAGGTATGATAATTGCCTCACTGATTTTTTTCCCTCTCTTGATCAGACCACAAGTCAGCTGCTTTTACTGGTGGTCAATAATTCTCTACCTGCAATCCTCAAATGTATTGATATAAACAAGAGGATCATTATTAAACTCTAACTTTGGTAAAATAAAACTGAACATTCTGGTGATTATTAACATTAACAACATCACTAAGTATTTAGGAGTTATAGCCCTTCATTTCAAAGAGAACAGAAGACTTGTTTATTAATGTAAAACTTTACATAACTTTCAGTTATGTGCCAGCCTTGACTGCCATGTAATAGAATTAGCTCAGACTAATAGACAAGAGAGACAATAAATACTAAGACAGTAGGGTCCATAAATTACAGTGGTCCCAATTAGCCTACGGTTTGATCCTAAGGGCCATTTTAGCTTCCTATAGAGTAAAAGTCTTCCATAGCCAAATACTGTTAAACTCATGCATCCCTATATATCTTAGAAAGCCACTGGAAATGGACAATAAATTGGATCCAGCATTAAAAAGGAGAGTGGGTTAAATTGTCTTTGGAAAACTTCAAAGTTCTTTTAATCACTTTTCATGGAAACAAAGGCCCACATTATTAATAACAACATCCTTCCAGTGATGTGTTACTTTCTGGTTAAGTTAGGCCAGAAATATCAAGCAAACCACCAGCCTGGGAATCAAGAGGTTTGGGATTTACCCTGTCCTCCATCTAGCTTTCTACCTCCAATATGGATGCCCCACCATCCACATCACCTTTTTCTTTTGTCTTCTATGCATTTGTTACCTTTCATTTTTTAAAACAGATTACTTCTAATTACATTTTCTATCACATTACCATATAACACTATTATACTGATTGTGCAAGTCCATTATGTGGGAAGATTAAAAGTCTTAAGAACGGGTTAAATTTATTAGAAAATAAGACAATGTGCTGGGTATGTCTTCTACATTAAAGTGCCACTTTGTGTATCCTGGTTTGGCTATTCAGTTCCTCACTGTTTGCTATGTCTAGTTGGGAGTAACCTCCAAGAGAAAATGCTTTCTTTTCTATATGTGAAAATTGATATGTTTATATGTCTAGTTCAATGCCATGAATAATGGATGTTCAGTAAATGTTAGTGACTGGTGAAACTGTTATCTTCTCTACTGACTTGTGTGAATTGGCTATTCTCAGTTGTCTTCCTATGTAATGAGATAAAGGAAATAGTTTCCATTTTCAGAGATGTTCGGTATATTCAGAAAGTACTATCAGAAACCTTCTCTTTCCTCTCATCTCCTTCCTTCCCCAAAGAGAAGGAAAAAAGGTGTGAAAAGTATGTTGCAAATTCATCTTTTCATATTTTTATCTTGAAGATGTTAGTAGTGTTCAAAGAGATTAGTTATTAGTTCAAGTATGACTAACTGGAGAGATTATAAAGACAATAGTCTTTATTTTGTTCTTTGGCTTAGCATACTTTATTAAGTGTATCAATACTGTTAAGAAAGGTAATAGGTGAACATATTATTAATGAATATTTAAAGAATTTGTGAGATTTCATTTTCTTCAGTTTTTGGCATTTGTAGGACATACTGTCACTTAAAACTTGCTACTTTTTGATTTTTTTTTAACCCAGAACCATATAAATTTGAACGTTAACTCTGTGGCTGTTTTGTTTTTATTTTGTATTTTTATCACTGCTGTTAAGATATGCTTGAATGCATTTGCTTCAGCTTTGCTTCAGTTAGGAGGGAGCCTCCTGTACGGGAAAGAGTACTAGAAGGGGAATGAGAACAAGATTCTAGGTCAGGGGTAGGGAACCTGTGACCTTCAGGCCACATGTATTCAGGCTACCCCTGTTCTAGGTCCAGCTGTGCCACCAACTTCCTGCATGACTTGAAGCAAGTTACCTCACCTCTGTTTCCCATGTGTAACCTGCGGGTGTGGATTAGATGATATCTAAAGTCTAACATTATGTAACATGGACTTTGTGTCACAGCCTCCCACTTTAAAAACGTGAAATTGTCCATTAAGGAATAGCTGAGTTGAAACATTTGTTAAGTGGCTCCTATGAAGAAGACACTAGGCATATAAAGATGAAGAAAACTGTTCCTGTCCTCAAGGAACTTACAATCTAGCATGCAATGGGCTGCGCTGAGCACTGAGAATGGGGATACAAAAAGGAATAAGACGTTTCCCTTTATCTCAAGGAGATTACAATCTATTGGAAAAGATCATGTCTTACTTTTCTCTTTGTATCGCCAGCATTTACCTTGGTACTTTACACAGAGTAGGCACTTAATGCTTTATTCATTCATTCAAGTGTAATAAATAGTGGAACGTGATAAGAGCATTGGGAGACATACAAAGTACTTTGGGAGTACATAAGGGGAGTGTTGTGTGTGTGTGTGTGTGTGTGAGAGAGAGAGAGAGAGAGAGAGAGAGAGAGAGGGAGACAGAGAGAGAGACAGAGAGAGACAGAGAGAGACAGAGAGAGAGAGAGAGAGAGAGAGAGAGAGAGAGAGAGAGAGAGAGAGAGAGAGAGAGGGAGGGAGAGAAATTTCTTTAGTTTCGGGAAATAATAAAAATAACAATAGCCCAGGCTTTGCTTTTGGAGACCTCCAGTGAACCCACTATCACTGAAAGTAGATTCATTTATTAAGAGACTTTTTTTCTTACATAAAGCCTAAAACTACTTCTCTCTGCTGTTCTCTCCTCTGGAAGCCCAGCAAAACAAGTCTACCCCATCTTTCATGTGGCAGCCCTTTAAACATTTGAAGGTGGTTATTATGTCCCCTTTAAAATGTTTCTTCTCCAACTCCTTTAACCAATGCTTATATGACATGCTCTTCGTATTTTTCATCATTCTAAGTGACCTCTTATGAATCATCTACAACTCATTACCATCTTTCCTAAAACGATACCCAGGACTTAATACTTCATATGTGGTCTGACCAGGGAAGATTTTAGCAGAAGTAATTACCCCCAGTTGTTGTGGTTTATCCTTCATTCTTGAAGAGGGCTATGACATCAGGGAGGTGATACCGTGACATGCAAGTGAATTGGATTTAAATGAGGGAGGGCTGTGCAAAGACACCAGCTTCACTTTCTTCTCTGGAACCATCTAGATCCAGTGGCAATATATAGAGCAGGATGACTGGAGATGACCCTGGATGTAGTGGGAGACCTTGGCCTTTTTAAAGCTAAGGTCTTTAACAGATTTCAGTTTGGCTGAGGTAATGCCCATTCAGTGATTAAAGCTAGGTAAGAAATGAGGCAGAGAATGGCCCCTTTTACCTAATGGAGGAGGAGGGGAGAAAAAAAATCAATCCGGGAGGGAAAGACCCTCAGGGTTTCTGGCCAAAATAGGAACAACTTCAAAAGAAAGAAAGAGAGAGAAAAAGGAAGAAAGGAAAGATGATAGAAACAGAGAGAAGGAAAGAAAGAAAGAAAGGAGCTGTGTTGCCCAACTGGTTAGTTCCAGTTGGGTCACCAGCAGGGCAGCTCCTACTCTACTCGTAGAAGTTGTTGTTTGCCTTCCTTCTTGAAGAGCCACTTACTCTTTCAGAGCCACCTGACAATCAGATTATATGCTTAGAGCTGGAAGGAGCCTTAAGGAACAACTACTACAACTTCTTCATTTTACAGAGGAGGAAATTAATTCCCAGGGAGATGGTGTTTGGCCTAATGTTAGTAATAAGTCGAACTGCAAGATTAACCTAAATTCTCTGCCTGCAAATCCAGAATTACTACTTCTACCCCAACCCATGTATGTAATACATAATAAAGAGTAGTTGAACCAACCAGACACAATTGCAGAAATGGAAACAGAGGACATTTAGTACAACTTAAATTGAACTAAACTCTTTCTTAGTATATCTTCAACTTCTTGACTTCTAATTGATTAGGTGGGACTCTGAGGGGTTTTTTTGTGGGAGAGGGTACTCTGGAAACAGAATTCTAGGTCTATCCTCTTTTATGTTCTATTTCTAGAGCTTGACATGAATGCAAAGGGCTATGTGTAGACTAGACATTGCTATTCTGAGGACCACAGGGAAATTATCTTTCCTATGGCACAATTATCTGTCTCTGGGTAGAACAACTGAAAGCACCTGCTCATCCTGCCATATCCTACTACACATTAGTCATTCCCAACCCTATACTACCATCATTTGCCTTTCTGTCTTCTTAATCAAGTATGAAAGACTATGGAATGCTTAAGTTTTGCCCAGTTTGGAGAAAATGTTTACAAGGGAATGTATCTATGGTCAGGGACTATAAGAACATTTAAAAAAATGTTTTGTCTAAACAAGAATTTACAGAGTTAGTGAATCAAGTTTTCAATAGTACTGTTGCTTCCTTTTGCACATTATCAAGGAAAAAACTGACAAAACCCAAAAAGCTACCATTTCATAATAGACAGCAAGCTGAACTTTAAGTTGAGAGGTCTGGGTTCTAGCAGGTACTGGTGAGATGTTAATGGCCCAGGGATGAATCTTAGGAGATTGTGGATCCCAGTTCTCATCTTTGAATTTCACATATGTAGTTCAACAGACATTTCTGGAGGCCCTGAAGGTGAAATGGAGCTTGCAAATCACTGTGATTGATTGGCATATGACATCAAGTAGAGGAAAGATAAACTGTATTCCATGTAACTCAGTGAAGCCCTTTTGAGTTAAGACCAAAAAAGAATTTTATAGAGAGACACTCTCACATGAAATCATATCTTTGTCAGGACAATGATAAAGACCACGTCTTTGATATTTGCAAACATATCAATCTCTTGTATAGGAGGGGGCTCAAAAAGTGTTTATTTGAATTGATTTTAAGATCTACTGCAGGAGTTCAGTCTAGATACTTAGTTATATGAGGTCTCAGTTTCCTCATCTGTAAAATTAATGGATTGGGTTAGATAATCTTTAAGGTCCTTTATAATTCTAAATGCTAGTGTAGGATCTGTACTCTGGACTATAACTTGCCCTCCAGAGGGCAGACAGGTTTTCTAGAATACCTCCTGGGTCCAAGCTACTACTATAACTCATGAGCCCCTATTGGTGTGCTTTCCTACTAACATTCACATTTTGCTCTAAGTAAATACAATTTGTTCTTAGCAAAGACATTTACTAAAGACAGCATATTAAAAACAGCTGCTATAAAATAGTTACCATAAATAATATTAACAACAATAATGATGATAACTAACACTTCTACAGTACCTAGTATGTGCCAGACCTGTGCTAAGTGCTTTACAATTATTATCTTATTTGGTCTCCACAACAACCCTGGGAGATATGTATCCCATTTTACAGGTAAGGCAACTGAGGCAAACAGAGGTTAAATGACTTGCTCAAGGTCATATAGCTACTAAGTTTCTAAGGCTAGATTTGAACTCAAATCTACTTGACTCCAGGCCTGGTTCAGCTAAGGTAACACAATTCTGGTACTACAATGCTCTTTTCTCCTTATCAAGTTTATCAGGGGATTCTTCCCCACCCAATGCCTCTTCGGGGAAGTTTGCTTAGTTGGTTTTCCAATATCTACTTACCTCTCCACAGCTCAACTGTGGATGCCAGGGCTAGCACTCTTCTGAGTCCATAGCTAGCTCTCTTCTTTATCACCAGAGGTTCCACTCCTTGAAGCTACTTGAACAAACCTCTGCAGGGTTCGTTGTGTTCGTCCTTTGTTTTTGAAGAGGACCAACCGTGACATCAGAGAAACAATGACATGACTTGCACTTGACTTTGTTTTGAGTGAGGGAGGGCTGTGCAGGTCAGCAGCCTCACTTCTCCTCCAGAGCCATCTGAATCCAGTGACCAGATATTTATCAGGATGACTGGAGATGACCCAGGATGCACTGGGAGACCTTGGGCCTTTAGGCCAAGGTCTTTGCAGGTACTCACTTAAGGTGAGGTAATGCCATTTAGTGAATAGATCTCTTTAAAAGGTAGTCAGGGGGATGACCCCTTTAATAGAAAGGAAAAAAATAAATAGATAAATCACTCTGGGAGGGGCAGGAGCCTCAGAGTTGTGGTTTGGAGGAGAAACTGTTACTATTGACATTCACTGTAAGCCAGGAGGGTCCAAAACCAGTCACTGAGTGGAGGTTGGGCAGGGACCCTTCAGTGTTCAATCTATGCAAGGCTTTAGAGGAGATGAGAAAGAGGAGAAGGGAGAGGAGGGTAGGGGAGGGGAGGGGAGGGGAGGAAAGGAGTTACCCAGCTCATTGGGTCCCCATTTAGGCAGCCTGTTCTACTCACAGGGTGTCCTTTGTTTTCAAAGAGGACCATGACATCAGAAAAACGATGACATGACTTACTCTTGACTTTGTTTTGAGTGAGGGAGGGCTGTGCAGGTCACCAGCCTCACTTTTTTCTTTGCTGACAGAGGTTCCACTCCTTGAAGCGGCTTGAACATAGCACTGCAGCGTCCATATCTGTGTGGAGAGTGTATATCTCTGCTACCTGTTGAATATGTTGTCTCCTGTTGGTCAAGTAGTTTTACTCTAAAGTACCATGGCTGAGGGGAAGGTGGAGAGGACAGACTCCCCCCACTCCCCTCCTTTTTTTTTTCTTTTTTAACAGGGATTACCCTTCTTCATTTCTCACCAAGCTTCACTCTGGACTTCTCCCTTATGTCCCACAACCCTCTGAATCCTGGAAGATCATTTCAACCTTGGAATCCACACCTTGAAAGGTATTCCCTTCTCCACTCCCCTTTATAGTAAACTTTACAGTCTCCACTTTATAGTAAACCTTAAGAAATATCTGTGGACTGACTGACACTCCACAAAGCTTCCTGACTTGGACTGATTCTAACATTTGAACTCTTGAGTGCTGTTTCCAGGGTTTTTAGCCTTAGAAGCCCCTGGGGGCCTGGTCAGTTTGATTTCCTTCAAGAAACAAATACAGTTCTTCATATTCTTCTTCATGAAGCCTTTCCCAGTCTTCCCTGCTTCTATTGTAGCTCCTCTAAAAACCATCTTTTCATTTTTATAAGTAACATCTTGCTCAGGCAGCTAGGTGGCACAGTGGACAGAGTGCTAGGCCTGAAGTCAGGAAGACTCAGCTTCATGAGTTCAAACCTGGCCTCAGACATTTACTAGTCTCTTAACCCTGTTTGTCTTAGTTTCCTCATCCATAAAACGACATGGAGAAGAAAATGGCAAACCATTTCAATATATTTGCCTAGGAAACTCCAAAAGCGGTCACAAAGAGCAGCCATGACTGAACAACAACAGGAACCTACCAGATTGCTGGTGCTTTTTGACTAGGTACAAATTGGTTTGGATTAAATCAAATCATCAGAACCTAGTAGGACCAGGTCTAGTTAAGGCACTAGGGGTAAATGAAGTGTTTTCAAACCGTACATATATAATCTGTATATACTTTAATATGTATATGTCATCTTCTCATTAGAATATAAGCTCATTGAGGGCTAGAGTGATTCACTTTATTTTTGTATCCTCAGCTCAGAGGCTACCTTGACTAATGATACAGCTCTAGTCTCAGGGCCATGAATACTTGAGTTCAAGACCTACCTCTGATACCCTTTGGCTGTATGACATTGATCAAATCATTAAACTGTCCATTTTCTAGGCTAGCAAAATCTGAGGACCCCTAGGGGTCCCTTGAGATCCTTTCCCTGTGGGTCCATGAAGTCAGGTCAACACTGAACTGTGATGATAATAATATTAATTATTAATATTATAATATTAAGATGTTACTTGCCTATTAAAATATTCTTCCGTTTTCCAACTACATATATTTGAGGCCAAATTTTCTTCATATACATCGACTAAAACAACATCCTAAGAGTGAATGCAAAAGCAGATATGGGAATCCAGCTGTCTTCTATTGAGGCAGATATTAAAGAGATTTGCAAATTATATGTGAAACAATACCACTCTTCTCACTAAATTTTGGTTTGAGATAATATAATTATTTTTCATTAAAAAACTATATGTACATTAACATGTAATGAGTTTATTAATTACTATTATCATTATTTAAAATGAAAGATGATTTTAAAAATGATCAATTTTCATTTCTAACACAGTAATCTTTAGATATAACTCACATCAACAACAGGTCTTTGGTGCACTGAATATTTTTTTAAGAGCATAAAGGGGTCCTGAGACCTGCTCTAGGCTACTTCCAGGACTCAGGTGTACAAGAGCTTCTTTCTCATCTATCAATGAAATCCTTATTGTTTAGGTAATTGATCAGATATTGGTGTTTTCCTCCCAGAAAAGGACCACAGAGGGTCAATACCAAGTTAAAACATTAACAGATCAATACCTCATTACTACTGTTTTCTCACTCCCCCCCCCCAATAAATCAACTGTGGATGAAATCAATTCTACAAAGACCATCAATCCCCCTCCCCTTCCCCCTCTCTCGACTGCTTTGACTCGAAGCGGTGTGGCAGCAAGCTATCCTTTTAGGGGCCGCTTCTTCTCAAGCTTGATGCCCAGACTCTTAACTGATTAAGAACAAACTGTAATGAATGAGATCAACCCCATCCCACCACAGACACTTGCAGGGGGACCGAGTAAAGAAGGCCTCCTCGGCTGTGCAGGGCAAACGGGCATGGCTGCAGTACTTCCCCTTGTCCTGCAGGGATCCCCACTGCCCGGCTCGCAGGCTCGCCAAGGAGCGGAGGCTACCTCCTGACAGTCGGCGCGGGACACTCTGGCCCGCCCTCACAGACGTCTATGATTCCCTAACCTCCTCCCCTCCCCCCGTTTCTTCCATACACCTTCCTAGCCTTTCCGTGGCGGCGGCTCTCTGGCCGCCAGGGGGCGCGCTCGCCGCTGCCGCTCTCCGACCTGCGCTGCCAGATCGCGTCCGCCATATTGGCTGCCGCAGCTGCCGCCGCCGCCGCCGCCGCCACCACCACCGCCACCGCCGCCTTTGCCTCTTCCTCCTCCTCTTCAGCCGTCGCCGCCGCCCTTTGCTGATTCCCGTGTCCCGAGTGGGGGAGAGGGGAAGAAGGAGCCTGTCGGAGAAGGAAGAGGAGGAGGCGGCGGAAGGGGGTGGAGAGTGGGGAGAAGGAGGGAGCGGAGGGTGGAGGAGAGAGGCCGAGCGCGGGGCGGAGAAGAGCAGGAGTCGCGGCGGCCCGGCCCCTCCCCCCGCCCGCCCCGGCTGCGCTTCTGTTCCCCAGCCCGGAGCTCCGCTTGTCTCAGCGGCCATGGCGAGGCCTCGCCGTGCCTGAGGGAGCCCGCCCCCTTTCCCCCCTTCCCCTCGATCCCCACCCCGGCCCTGAGCGCCTTCGACCGCTCCCCGACTCCCCTGGGCCGCCCCTGGCCCCGTCCCCTCTCTCTAGGCCGCCGCCGCCGCCTCTTCCGCCACCGGGCACTGGGGCCTTCGCACCGACAACATGGAGGCCGTGAAAACCTTCAACAGCGAAGTACGTATGGCAGGCCGGACCCCAGCCTTCCCCCTAACCCTGCGAGAAAGGGCAGCGGGTGTGCACTCGGGGAGGCCCGGGGGGGGGGGGCGGAGGGAGGGTGCCGGGGCCGCCCCTTCCCCTCCGCCTCGATGGGAGGAGGGACGCCTGGGCCCAGGGCCGAGGATGTGGACTGGGGGCGGGAGGCTTTGGCGCGTCCACTTAAATGTCCTTGGGTTTGGAGTGGGGACCAAAGCACTCGGCGCGCCCCTAAAACCGACGGGGGTCTTTTCTAGTAGTTAATTCTTCCCTTCAACCCTCATTCTCTCCTCCTCCTCCATAACTCCCCCTCCCCCCGGGAACAGGCTGAGGGCCCCCGGGACCTTGGTGGCTCGAACTAGATAAAGGGATCGACTTTGGAGGGGGGCTAGAGAACATATCACGGGGGTGCGGATCGGTTGTGTTTGTCCCTGGGATGCTGTTGACTGGGTAACGTACCAGCCAGAGAACCGTGCAAAGGGGATGGAGTGTAGGCAGGAGAGGCTATTTGTCAGTCCTTCCTTTACTATCCCCCTGCGCCCCCAACACACGCGCACACACACCGTGAAATAATACGGCAATGGTGAGAGGCCTGTGGATCATTGTGCCTTCTGAGGAGCAGGATGCTGAGGAAGGCAGAAGCATCTCTATCTCAGACCTCATGATACCTAAAGGTTAGGTGACTGTACCGAGCAGGCCCACTTGGGTCGGCTTCATTTCATTGTCTGTTTCTCTGATTCTGCCAGTCTGAAGAAGACCAAGTGCTTTATCAGGACACCTGTGTATTTAAAGCAAATTGCACCTTGTCCACTTCTAGTTTCTTAGTTTGGTATTTCTTTTGCAAAGGGTTTAATGTGTATCACTACATGTCACTTGTGCAGTTACTGTACTGAAGTAAGGCAAACATGTCCCATAATATTAATGGTAACTTGCATGTCCACTTATGTTACTTTATTTTAAGTAAGAAGGAACTTCAAAGTTTATTTCATTGTTTCCACCTTTAAAAAATTTCCACATAGTACTGGGAAAAATGTGCTTCTTGTCCATTTGGGAAAATAGGCCCAAAATGAACTTGGGCAACTCTTTGTAGAAACAGTCTTTCCATAGTAGGATGCAGTGGAATGGAATTATATGGGGAAAAAAGCCCTCAATCAGTTAATTTTTTTTCTCATCAAAAAGTCTCCACTAAGTACTTACTATGTGCAAGGTACTGAATCAAGAACTGACAGTTTGACAGAATTTATATTCACTGATTAGAGGAATTGAAAAGATAGAAGACTTACAGGATTTTCTTCCCAAATTCATGGCTCTGTAATGTGAACATTACATTTAGAAGGTTATAGTTGACACTGGGTAATAAAAAGCCTTGAAATCATAGGTTGAAATGTACTTTACAAATACTACATACTATTAATATTTATTAATATTTTAACGTACCTTGTGGAAAGAAACAGTAACTTTAAACAGTTTTTCATTAGTGTTTAGAATATGAAAGATTGCTTTAAGAATGGGGAAAAAAACTTACTGAAACTCTTTAACTTATTTTCACCCAGATGTGATAAAACAATATACCCTTAGGTGTGTGGGGATTACCAATTTGTGCCCCTCCTAACATTTAAGTGACAATTATACAGGTTGTGGGTTCCTTTACATAATAAATTTTACCAAATGGCTTATACAGTTATATAAAAATATCATAAGTTTTCAGTGTAGCAGCAAAATAGCAACAATACGTTTGATCTCTATATAGCACTTTTCTTTCTGTAAGCATCTCTCATACAACCCCATGTCTAGTTATTTTGTAACAAAATATTTTAATTTTTGCTTTCCATTTGAAAATGCCATGAAATTGAATGGCTGAATTTTAAAATTAAAAATAAAATTGGTCAGGCTCAAGTTGAGGTATATTATATATCTAAAATACATTTATCTTTTATAGGAAACTATAGGTGCTGCAGTTATGCCCTGAATTTGAATGCAGTTTCTATGAACTTTTCTTGGCACATATGTTTCACTGTACAATAAAATTTGTCATGTTCAGTGAATTTTTTAAAGAATGTCAGGTAGTGATAATTACTCAATAATTAACATTTTCTTTTTATTTATTTTTTTAATTATACGTTAAAAAATGTCATGTTGGAGGACATCTGTTTATTGAGAGTTTTCCTTTAAACACAGCTTGAGAAGTTTTCTTAAGTCCACTAAATTTTATGACCTTAGTCAAGTTTTGGTGGAAAAAATATAGTTGAGTGCACTGTTAAAGTACAGAAACTTAGGGATCAGATTTTTATCTCTACCTATCAACTGACCTATAACTTTGATAGTTATTTTGAACTTCTAGTCCTGTAGATGACATAAAATGAAAGTTAAAAATAGAAAATAGCCACATTGCTTTTCAACTTCTTCAGTGGCTGACAGACTACAAGCACTCTTTCTTTCAGAATAAGGAGAGTAACTGATAACACAACTGATGATAGTATATCCATTTTTATTTTGAGCCACTTGGTAAACTCCTGTTTATCCCGAATTTAAATGGTATTGAGACCCAGCATCTAATTGATCATTGCCTACGATGCCAGCTAGCTTTGAGCTAAATTAAAATTTCTAGTTATTACTTCCCATGTTGTAAAGGACAGTCTCTAATCCTCTCTCCCAAGTTGCTATTAGGTAGGGTCAGAATGTTTTAGATAAGTCTGTGGGCAAAATAATTTCTGTAATCCACTATCCTATTGGACCACTGTTAAGAGTTACCGAGTTTGTGTGTGTGTGCATGTTAGTCACAGTGGGTTGAGGAAATCATTTGAGGACCAGGTTTTTGTTAAAAGATATTTCCTATATAGGACCCATGCTGATGATATAATATGGCTATATACATATATATATATATATATATATATATATATATATATATATATATATGCATGTAGCTATATATATGTGTATGTATACACACACATACAACACGCACACACACACACAGCACACACTTACACACTATATGGTAGTACTAAGCAGGTGCAAGCTATTCTGGTAGGAAGGTAAAAGAAAAAGACATGATCCTTGCCTTTCATTTCTTAGCCTTGTGGGAGAATACTTGTATGTGTGAAACAACTTTGGCTGTTTACAGTAGTATACATTAAAAAACAAATGTAAAATGAAATGATACTAATTCAGTGAGCTGGGTAGGCTTATTTAGGGCCTTGGCTTCCCTGAATATTAAGGCTTTAAGCTAACAAGTTGTTGAGTTTTTGTTCCCAGGAGGATTTCTAAGATAGCATATGCTCAATTTGTTTTAGTTATATATCTTTTGCTGTTTTTATTTGTCCTTCATTTCTCTTCTCTGCTTTGAGTACACTGAGTTGTACTGTCTTGGTTGAGGTATAAGATGTCTAGGTTTCCATAAGATAGGAAACATTGTAGAAGAATCTGGAAGTTGGTTTTATATTTGTATTATTTGTATAATATTTTAATCAGAAAGTCAAAATCTAGTGATCCTCCAGGCTCCTTGAATTACCTGAGCTCTCAGGATACTTTCTTTTAGGACCTTTAAGTTAGCAAGATAACTTAATAGCATGGTTACTTCTAAGGCCAAGAACTCCAGAACCAGCATACCATAATGATATTTTCATTGCATTTCCCACTGTCCTGCTGTCTGTATCTTCACAGCTATCCCCAAAGTATAACTTATCTCCAATTCCATAAACAGAGTCTGCACTGTGATTTTAATTTGGGTATTTTTCCAGGGCCCCACAGCATCTACATCTGACTTTGGGGGGAGGTAATAGATATGAAATGAACTGATAGAAAAAAATGTGCTACAACAATGAACTTACCTGCAAAGGAACATGAAGTTTATGTACAGTTTATGCATTAAGATGGCATATATAAAGAACATTTCAGAGAAGTACTGAAATTTTGAAATTATATTTCATTTTTTCTTAATTTCATGGTAGTTCATGAGTCTGTAGCATGTTCACCACCTTTTTTTTTCTTGTCTTGTTTATTAAAATGATAAGGGAAATGGAATGATGCCAGCGTATGGATTTTCTTATTTGCTGAAGGTTAAACAGAAACACTTTAAAAAAATTTTCTGCATTGTAATGTAGTCTAAGAAGAATTATGTTTGGGGTCAGGAAACCATAGTTCAATCCTAGCTCTGTAACTTAAGTTACAGCATCTCTTTGGGCCTCAGTTTCTTCATGTGCAAAATGAGAAATTGAATTAGACTCTCTGTTCCTTCTAATCATAAAACTCTGATTTGGAAATATACTGTATTTCTTTGATTGTGACTTTTGTATCATCTTAGTCATTCTGATTTTTATTGAACAGTATAGTAGATGAAGAATGGTATAGGGTATTGTAATGGAAGTTTAAAAAATTCCTGATGTTAGGAAAGAATTCCTGAGGTTAGATAGTAATTTTCATTTTCTGAAATTAGAATATATAAATTCCATTTCATCAATGGTTCCACAAGCAGGATTTTATTGTATTCCAAATATATTCCAAATTCCAAAATACATTATTCCTTTTTTGGTCGGAACTTTTTTCTTGGTTATTTTCCTCTCCAGCATAAAATTTATGTGGAGTAAAAACTTTTTAAAAATATTCTGTCAACCAGAAATATTTGATCAATTCTGCCACCATATCTCCATTTACAATAAAATAATTAATGTTTGATAAAGATCCAGAAGTATTGTAAGATACTTAAATGCCACCTTAACCATGAAAGAGAGATTAAATTGTGTTCAGTCTAATGCATAGTAAGTGTTTTTTGTTGCATTCTAAAATACTGAAAAATGGTAATTCAGATATGCCATGTGGTAATTTCTTACTTAACCAGAATATTCGATTTACTATACCATTCACTAATTGTTCCACATCATTGTCGTTTTAGTTTCTTTGTTGGGGAGGGGGTGTTTAAGGGGTGGACCTCTATATTGGTTGAGAATGAGTAATGATGTTGCTTTTGACAATTTTAGATTTCTCTTTGTAGAGCTAGTTCTACTGCCATTGGGTTTATTTCTAGCTCATATGGCTATAGCCTTGAACTTTGGCTGAGCCCCATGAACTCCTAGGTGAGGTCATTTTGTAGGTTTATTTTCTCAACATCTCTCTCTACTCCTCTCTCTCAGGATTGTGCCTCTACTCCTGCTTGTACAGACTGCTTTTTCCAGCAGCATGGACACGAGAAGCATAGTAAGACCAATGCAACCCACATAAGGCAGACTATGTGGAAAATGTTGGGTTTAGAACTAGTAGTAAGATGGTACTTTACTTATATGGGTCATAGTTGGGAAATGGAAGACTAATTTTTATCACTTGTATGTAACAAGTTGAGGGGAGGATATTCACGAAATTTGTTGTGCAATTTCTCTTTTTTTAAATGGGCTGAGTACAGGAAGAGTATTGCTACTTAATAGTGATATGTGAATACCTGTAAATACTTGTTCTATCTCCTTGCATTCCATTCCATAACATAGCTTAACTGTTCATTTAGTTTTTTGGTATTCAGTACAAATATATATGTTATCTTTTGTGAAAATATGTGAAGATGTCTTAAAGTTCATTTTAGTATTACGTTTATCCAGTACTGGTAAAACTATTTAAAAATCCAGTGAAGAGATGGGGAAATGTTTATAAATCCTAAAATTTCCCCTTTCCTGTTTTCTTTAAAGAGTTATTTGAAGTATTGATTTTTTTAATTACGGAAAAGCAGATTGTAGCAGAAGTATTATAATGAGGTATGCTTATGAGAAAAATAGCAATAAACTACCATTTTTGTGTAGGAAGAGGTTTAATTAAAATTTTCATTGATAGCAAACTATTGTGATTACATTTGTTATTTCTGTTGTTGGCTTTGTTTCTGATCATTCTAATTTATTTTTTAATAAATTTTGCCTGGGAATGTTCATAGATTTTCCATGACACTGGGCAATATTACTACATATTTTAAACTTAGGGAATTAATTTGGTGTGTCTCTTGAAAACATGGAATTAAAGAATTTTAAGGAGTTTTCAGGTTCATGCATACCGAAGTCATTCTTTTCTTTACTAATTCTTGATTTTAACATTTGGTTGAAAAGGGAGGTCATAATGCTATTTGAATTCGGGTTCCATTTACCCTTATTTTCTAGGATTGTGTGGAGTTAACAAGTACTACAGAGTCAATGTGATTGTCGAACAAGAACTCTAATATAAGATAGGGGATATTTCATTGTTTGGTGCTGATAGCATTATTTCTACTCTCCTGTCTTGGTATAAATCTCTCTGACACTCCCCGTATTAACAATTAACAATAACTCCCTATATTACTACTTCCTGTCTGCCTGTCATTTCCCCTTTAAGGACCAGGTAGATGATACTAGACAGTAGATGTGAGTGTGGGGATACTATTTTGCTTGATTGAGTTCAATGAAAAAGGGCAAATTATATAAAGTTATACTTTATAGCCATCTTGTATGTTGAGGGATGGTTATACTTGATGTTTCTGAAGTCTCACATTCATATAAAATTATTGCTTCAGGATATATTTTGTATTTATGAATGATGAGAGTGATATTTCCAATTAATAAGTGAAATTAAGGTCAAATGAAATAACATGTAACACTTTGCAAACCTTAAAGTCCTATGTAAATGCTAGATATTGTTAAGAAATAAGGGCAATTCTATATCTAAATGTTAAGGTGGGTTTCACATTTAGGAGTTTGGAAGAATGAAGTACTAGGTTAATTTTTAGTGTGGTTTAATGGTTGTTGTAGTTTCTCAAAGTCTGTCAAGGAATTTGGTCAACATACTACCCTTTAAAAGATGCATCATGGCATAGTGGATAGTAGACTGATGTTGGAGTCAGGAAGATCTGGATTCAAGTCTTCTTGAGACACTAGCTGTGTGGCCATAGGCAGGTTACTTCTCTGCTTCAGGTACCTAAAAGTTATGGGTGTGTCACCCATCTGCTTTGGGGGAGGAAGTTTTTACACTGAGAGTTTCCCCATGTAGATGGAATCATAGGTCCAGGATTGGGTGAAAACAAACCTTGAAAATACTGTCTTTATTATATTTGAGATGAATCTTAGTACCTGATTTTTAAACTCTAGTTTGAATGTAAAGGCTGAAATTTTGGGGTTGTATATCTATGTCTACTATTATCTTTATATATTATGATTCTATGATATTCATGAAATATTTATTTGAATGATCCCATTGTTTCAAAATATATTCAGCTGTTAATCAGTTGCTCACTTATTGAAATGGTGTTTGGTCTATGACACAATATCAACTTGGACTCCAAAGCGTCTTAAAATGTTAACAGTCCCTTTGATTTCATTGTGTTCTTATTTAATCTGACCTTATTGACTATAATAAATCATCTATGGTAATGTTGGTTCAATAATCAGGACCACTATACAAACCATAATAATAGGCATAATTACCATTGGGTAATAAGTTATTTTCGTCCTTGTTTTGACAAATGTAAAAGTTATTCATTTATAAAATACTTTTCTATAACAAATACCTTCAGAGTCTAAGTATCTCATTTTTCAGCTGTTTAGAAAGTATCTTTCATGTTGGCTAATTAACTATGTAAAGCAAACGCCTTACGTTTATATGGTGCTTTGTACTTTTTAAAAAAGAGTTTTGAATATATTTGATGTAATCCTCACAACCCTCCTTTACAGAGGAGAACAGGGCAACTAGGTGGTATATTGGTTAGAGCACCAGGCCTGGAGTTAGGAAGACTCATGTGAGTTCAAGTCAGGCTTCACACTCTAGCTGTATGATCCTGGGTAACTTACTTAACCCTATTTACCTCAGTTTCCTCATCTGTAAAATGAACTGGAGAAGAAAATGGCAAACTACTCCAGTATCTTTGTCAAGAATACCCCAAATGGAGTCATGAAGGGTCAGACATGACTGAAAGCAACTGAACAGATGAGAATATTAAGGCATGGAGTGACTTACCTAATCTATTTGTATACCTTATGAAAGAGGTAGGAAAAAAGCCTAGGTCTCTGCTTCATATCTCCTCTCATTCCTTTTTTCATTACAACACAGCAGACCCTTAGAGAGAGGCCATATTAGTAGGGAGAAATTACTTTTTTCTACCATTTGGAATGTAGAATGCCAGACTTGAAGTTAGGAAGACCTGAGTTCAAATCTTGCCCCAGACACTTTCTAGCTGTGTGACCTTGGGCAAGTCACTTAGCTTCCCTGAGCCTCAGTTTCCTCATCTTCAAAACGGGAATAATAATAGCACCTGCCTCATATGATTGTTGTGAGCATCAAATGAGTTAACTTATATAAAAGATGTTGCAAAACAGAGTGCTATATAAATGCTTGTTATTTTTATTCATGGAGTCTCTAGGCCCTACAGACTGAGATTTTGATTTTTAACATGGTACTTTCTGCAACAAAACTTGTGAAAAAAATTCAGTGAAAACTATGCATCACTAGTAGAGATTATTGTAATAGGTCCAGTTTATACTATGTTGTCCCTTCTCTTACAATAGTGCTGATAATTTGTGAGTTTTCACTACTGTTTCCAGTAGTACTGAGGGTTTTTCAGTGTTCCATCCACATTATCTTTCCCAGTTTTGGATGGTAGGAACTGTACTTAATCATCTAGTGATTACCTATTGTATGCTGGTAGAGATACAAAGTTTAGATAAGACTTCGTCTTTGTCCTGGTGCAGCTTTGTAGTTTTGTAGACCAAATACTCTGAAGTTGAGTGGGGGTGGGGATGGGGATCAGGAAATACTTTGTGGAAGATCTGGCTTTAGTGATAAACTTTAAAGGATATCTAGGTGAAAAGGGAGTAGAACATTTTGGACCGAGGGAACAGTGTGAGCAAGAGCATTGAAGGCTAGAGAATATTAGAGTGCTGAGGGTGGGGGTGAGAAATGGTGTAGACAACACTATATTTTGGCCAGAGTGGAGAATGTTTTACAAGACAAGAAAAGTGGAGTGGAGGACTTTCCTTTCTTACCATCTTAATTCTAATCTGGTTTCTAACCTTATAATTCAACCTAAACTGCTCTCTCCAAAGTATTATCAATCCTTTAATTATTGAATCTTATGACTTTTTCATTCTTTTTGACATCTATGTAGCCTTTGATACTGTTGAACACTCTCTTCTTGATGCTTTCTTCTCTCTAGGTTTTCATGACACTACTCTTCTGGTTCTCTTCCTACTTGTCTGAATGCTCTGTCTCAGTTCCCTCTGCTGGATCTTCATCCAGGTGATGTCCACTAACCATGAGTGTTCCTCAGGGCTTGGGCCTGTGCCCTCTTCTCCTTCTATGTTGTTTCACATGGTGATTATGTTAATTTCCATGGATTCAATTATCAATCTATGATGCTATTTCTCAATCTACATATCTAGTTCCAAACACTCTGCTGACCTCTAGTCTCATATCTCCATCTCCAACTAGATGTCCCAGAGAGAGATGTCTTCCTTTTTTTCTTTTTAAAATTTATTTATAGCTTTCAAAATTCATTTCCACGAGATTTTGAGTTCCAAATTTTCTCCCCTACCCTCATCCCAAGATGGCGTGCATTCTGATTCCCCCTTTCCCAAGTCTACCCTCCCTTTTATCATCCCCCCCCTTTTATCCTATTCTCCTTTACTTTCTTAAAGGGCAAAATAGATTTCTATACCCCATTGTCTGTATATCTTATTTCCCAGTTGCATATAAAAACAAATTTTTTAACGTATTCTTAAAACTTTGAGTTCTAAATTCTCTCCCTTCTTCTCTCCCCACCCACCCTCATTGAAAAGGCAAGCAATTTAATATAGGTTATACGTATGTTATTATGCAGAACACTTCCATAAGTCATTTTGTGAAAGACTATTTTCTTCCATCCTATCCAGTCCCTAATTATTCTGTTTTCTCCTGTCCTTTTAGGAAATTCCCTTTTCTAAAGTGTTTACTTCTGACTACCTCCTCCTGCAGTCTGTCCTCCTTTCTATCATCTCTCCCTCTTAACCCTTTGCCCCTTACTTTCTGTAGGGAAAGATACCCAATTGAGTGTGTATGTTTTTTCTTCCTTAAGCCAAATCCGATGAGAGTAAGGTTCTCTAATTCCTTCTCACCTCTCCTCTCTTCCCCTCCATTGTAAAACCTTTTTTTCTTGCCTCTTTTATGTGAGATAATTTACCCCTTCTATCTCTCCCTTTCTTCTTCTCTCAATATATTCCACTCTCACCCTTTAATTTTATTTTTTATATATTTCCCTTTCATACACAACTCACTTACCCTGTGCCCTTTATCTGTCTATTTTTTTGGAGGGGAGAAGGCAAAGTAGTTGGTGTTAAGTGACTTGCCCAAGGTCACACAGCTAGTAAATGTGTCAAATGTCTGAGACCGGATTTGAACTCAGGTCCTCCTGACTCCAGGGCTGGTACTCTACTCACTGCGCTACCTAGCTGCCATCTATCTATCTATCTCTTTATCTATCTATTTCCTCCAACTACCCTAATACAAAGAAAGGTCTCATGAGCTACAAATATTATCTTTCCATGTAGGAATGGAAACAGTTCAATTTTAATTAGTCTCTTATGATTTTTCTTTCTTGTTTACCTTTTCATGCTTCTCTTGATTCTTGCATTTGAAAGTGAAATTTTATATTCAACTCTGGTCTTTTCATCAAGAATGTTTGAAAGTCCTCTATTTCATTGAATATCCATGTTTTCTCCTGAAGTATTATACTGAGTTTTGTTGGTAGGTGATTCTTGGTTTTAATCCAAACTCCTCTAACCTCTGGAATATCATATTCCAAGCCCTCAGTGTAGAAGCTGCTAGATCTTGTGTTATCCTGATTGTATTTCCACAATACTTGAACTGTTTCTTTCTGGCAGCTTGCATTATTTTCTCCTTGACTTGGGAACTCTGAAATTTGGTTACAATATTCCTAGGAGTTTTCCTTTTAGGATCTCTTTACAGAGGCGATTGGTGAATTCTTTCCATTTCTGTTTTACCCTCTGGTTCTAGAATATCAGGGTAGTTTTCCTTGATAATTTCTTGACAGATGATGTCTAGGTTCTTTTTTTGATCATGGCTTTCAGGTAGTCCAATAATTTTTAAATTTTCTCTCCTGGATCTATTTTCCAGGTCAGTGGTTTTTCCAGTGAGATATTTCACATTTTTTTTTCTATTTTTTCATTCTTTTGATTCTGTTTTATAATTGCTTGATTTCTCATAAAGTCATTAGCTTCTATTTGCTGCATTCTAATTTTTAAGGAATTATTTTCTTCAGTGAGCTTTTGGACCTCCTTTTCCATTTGGCCATTTCTGCTTTTTAAGGCATTCTTCTCCTCATTGACTATTTGGACTTCTTTTACCATTTGGAATAGTCTATATTTAAGATGTTTTCTTCAGTATTTTGGGGGTTTCCTTTAGCAAGTTGTTGAATCATTTGTGATTTTCTTGCATCACTCTTATTTCTCTTCCCAATTTTTCCTCTACTTCTCTTACTTGATTTTCAAAATCCTTTTTGAGCTCTTTCATGGCCTGAGACCAATTCATATTCTTCTTGGAGGCTTTGAATGCAGGAGCTTTGGCGTTATTGTCTTCTTTGGTTGTATGTTTTGATCTTCTTTGTCACCAAAGTAAGATTCTATAGTCTCAGTTCTTTTACAATGTTTACTCATCTTCCCAGCCAAATACTTGACTTTCTAACTCTTTGTCAAGGCAGGACTCTGCTAAGGATGAGGGGAGTGGTATACTCTCCCAGGCTTCAGGGGTTTTGTATCAGCTGCTCCATCCCCTATCCTCTGTGGGCCCAGGGCTCTGGAAGCAGCCTCTGCTGCTGCCTTTGCTGCTGCTAACCCTGACCGCCCACCACTCTAGGGCTGTGGCCAATCCAGCCAGACTGTGCACTCCTCTTTCACCCAAGTCCCACAGAGTTTTCCACCTTTTTGGCATTTGTGGGTTGAGAAGTCTGGAAACTGCTACAGCTGCCAGTGCTTCAGTCCCCAGACCTGCTCCTGCTTGTCTGTGCTGGCCAGACTGCACTCTGCTCCTTGCCTGGTGCGACAGATCCTTTCTGACAACTTTTCAGGTTGTCTTGGGCTGGGGATTTGTTTCACTCTGTCATTTTGTGGGTCCTGTAGCTCTACGGTTTATTTAGTCATTTTTTACAGGTATTTGGAGGGCTTTGGGGGAAAGCTCAGAGAAGTTCCTGCTTTTACTTTGTAACTCCACCCTTCTCAGAGATATCTGAAATTTTATGTCCAAAACAGGACTTAATATTTCTCCCCCAAAACTTTCCCCTCTACCTAACTTCTCTATTACTCTTGAGGCCACACCATTCTTCCAGTTCCTCAGTAGGTACCATCTTCATTTCTTCATTCACTGTCTTCCATATTCAATCTGTTGCCAAGGCCTGTTGATTTCACCTTTACAACATCTCTCCTGTATGTTCCCTTCTTTGCTGTGTCACTGCCACCATTATGGTGCAGTCATTTATTATCTCACTCTGGACTTTTCCAAAAGACTTCTGATTGGTCTCCATGCCACAAGTCTTTCCCTAATACAGTCTATCCTCTCCTCAGCTGTCAAGGTGATCTTCCAGGTACCCTGCCCCTAAACTGCAGTGTCTCTCAATTTTCGAATATAAAATTCTCTTTTTGGAGTTCAAAGATGTTCATAAATTGTGTTCCCCCTTCTCCCCACTTTCAGTTTTACTTTACATCACCCCACCACCCTCTCTCAACATACTATTCTATTTAGCAAGACTGATTTGTTTGTCCTTCCTCCCGCAAGATACTTTGTCTCTGTACTCTGGGCATTTTCACTTGCCTGGAAAGCTCTCTCCTTCCTCATCTCTGCCTACGGCTTCAAGTCTCAGCTAAAATCCTGCCTTTTATAGAAAGTCTTCTAATCTCTCTTAATCCAAGTGACTTTCCTCTATTGATTTTTTCCCCCAATTTGTCCTGTACGTAATTTGTGCATATTTACATGGTGCTTTAATAAATGTATATTTACTGATTGATTCTGAATGCTAGAACAAAGGGTTTGAAATTGGGTTAGTGACATGACTCTACTGATATTTATTGATCAGAAGACCAATGTGACCTTGTCCATAAGAAGAGAAGTTTTTCTGGTGTCAATGTGAAGGATAAATCTGAGATGATCACATTATATATGTAGCATTATTATGTTTGGTAGTGGGTGCTACATTTTGGAAGGACTTTGATTAGCTGGAAACTGTCTAGAGAGAGATGGCTGTAATGGTTAAAGGACTTGAGTTCATGCCATATCATATCAGTTGATGAAACTGATGGTGTTTAGCCCAGAAATGAGGCTTAGTGGGGATGTCATAGGTGCTTCAAATTTGGAAGGCCTCACATGAGCAGAGAACTAGGAATATTAGGCAGAAGTTACAAAGAAACAAGTTTAGGTTTAGCTTATGTTCGTTAGAGCTATCTCAAAGTGGAATGACCTGCCCTGAGAGATACTAAAAGTTCTTCTAGGAATGTATGAGTGACCACTTGTTGAATATATCTTAGAAGAATTTTTTTTCCAGTTATGGGCTGAACGAGATTGTGTTTCAGATTCCTTCCAACCTTTAAAGTCCCTGATATTGGCAGTAGGGAGATTGCTGGTCTTCTTACCACAGGTGTTCAGTAGTGAATGATTGTCTTGGGCATTGAGATAGAAAGAAGGAAGAGATGTTGCAGACTTGGACTCACCAAAGTTAGGTAAGCAATTTTTAGTGAATGGAGGCTCGTGAATCCCTCTATAAGAGGATTAAATCTCTGATATTAGCTTTAGCATTGTCTTGAGCAGTAGGGCTAGAACAAACTTAAGATCCTGGCAACTGATCCATCCCTTCCTGGTGAATAGCGGGAGAAGAAATGGAAGCAGTGTCAGATTTTATATTCTTGAGTTCATAGATCACTGCAGAAGGTGACTGCAGCCAAGAAATTAAAAGACGCTTGGTCCTTGGAAGGAGAGCTATGACAAATCTGGACTACACACTAGAAAGCAAAGCAGTCACCTTTCCAAGAAAGGTCAGTATAATCAAAGCTGTGGTTTTTCTAACTGTAATGTATGGCTGTGAGAGTTGGACCATAAGAAAAACTGAGTGTTGCAGAATTGACCCTTAAAATTATGGTGCTGGAGAAGACTTTCAAGAGTCCCATGGAACTCTTGAACATCAAGGAGATCAAATCAGTCAATACTTAAGAAAATCAACTTAGATTGCACATTGGAAGGACCAGTACTTTAACTGTAATCTTTTGGCTAAGTATTGAAAAGCAGGACTCATTGGAAAAGACCTTGATGTTGGGAAAGATTGAAGGCAATAGGAAAGGGACAGCAGAGGATGGCATGGATACATGGTGTCATGGAAATAACAAACTTGAGCTTGGTCAGACTTGGGGAGATAGTGGAGCATAAAAGTGCCAGCCATGCTTTGATCTGTGAGGTCACAAAGGGTTGAACAGGACTGTGTGACCGAACAACAAATAAAAGCAGTAGGGTTAACTGATTTGGAGTAGTATTAGTTACTTTGGGTGTGAATGGAAGGGATTTAGATGCCATACATCTGATCTCTGTTTACTTAAAAAAAAAAGTTATCTTTCTAGGTATTTATCTCTGATCAAGTCATACTTTGAATAAATATAGATGGTATTCAGAGCTTTTGATTACGTATGCTATGGACGCAATTTGAAAATGCTTATTAATGCAGAGGGGGAAAATGTTTTTAATGTTGAAAATTTTGAGAATTTTTTTCTAAATGGGAGAAGAAAATTGTCTTTAAGATAGTGTGACATTTCTAAAGCTTGCTGGAATATGGTTAACAGATCTCCTTAAAGATTAAAGAAAAAAATTCAATTTCTGACAATATTCAGGGATAAAAAATTGAAGTGGTCCATGTAAAAGAGAACTAGCTAGTTGAGGAGCCTAAGGAGACCTAACTTTAACCCCTGCCTCTTATATTTAATAGCTCTGTGACCCTGAACAAGTCACTTAATCTCTTAGTGCTCTAGGCAATTCTCTAAGACTTAAGTTGCAGAAAAGGTGCCTATTTGCATTAAAAGTAGGAGGTCTCATCCTAAGTTCTCTATACATAGGAAGTATCAGGCCCAGGCTTTACCTTCATGAAAGGAAAAATAAGTTTGCATTTCCTATCATGTTGGAAATACATTTTTTCCCCTAATTTTCTATTTTTAGAATTTTACTACTGTAAATTGTTTTCTTAATTAGACTTCTAGGATATGTAGTGCTCATCATGAAATTTGACAGTTATATCAAAATATGTAGTTTTAAGTGCAGTTTTTCTTGTATCCTTATATTTTATTTTAGTATTATACAATTGGATGCTTTTTAAAATTTGAAAAAAAAAACCTGCTTAGTAACTTTAGAGACTGTTTGACCACATTGCCTAAATGTGAAGACTGGATAGTAAAACCTAACTACGTAGATTTATTGGGGAAGTGTAATGGAGAATTGAGCAATGGGGGGGGGGGGGGAGTATCCTTAAATAGCGAAAAGACTACATTTACAGATGTTTTTAGAGAAATGCAGTTTCAAACTAAGTAGTGTTAATTCAGAAAGTTATTACTTTAATAACTAGAAGGGAATGGTTTGTAGTTGAAATGTCAAAGCACCAGACTAAAGAGTTCTAACGTCTCTCATTCTTTTTTATATTGCAATTACATTCCTTAAAATATATTCATTGTTGCTTCTTAGAGGCTTAAAAACAGTTACCTTAAATAGGTAAATAGTCCTCTATATTTTTACATTATTGGTTTTCTTAGCAAAAAATTTTTAATAGTTAACTCTAAGGTTAATCAAACCAGTTAGACTAGTTACCTTTTCCTAATTATGACAAATTTTCAATTTGTGTAGTCAGTCGGAATAAATAAGCTTTGACTATCATAAGATTATAGTTGTTGCTTAAGATCCAGTGATTGCTTTTGGTAAGGATTATAAACATTTTAAGAAGTTATTTTCAATATAACTTTTTAAATAGGTATGCCTTTGTTTTGGAGTACTTAAGAATCCCAAAGAAATCCTTAAATCTTAGTTGTTTACTTTCCACTCAATCCTAATATTCTTGATCCTCCTTTCTTAAATGGCAACCTACTAATTTACCCAAATCTTTTATGGTGATACCTTTTAAGCCTCCTTTGTTGAAGGACAGAACCATGAAAGATAAAAACTATTTGTTAAATCTGCTTAGTCTAAAGTATTGGTTCTCAAAGTCTAGTTCAGGAATGAGACCCTTTTAAGAAGTCGATAAGGTCTAAACTGTTTTCATAATAATGTTAAGACTTTTAAATTTGCACTCACTAGTAAAAAAATCAAGCTTTCTTAGGCAGATTATTGGAATAATTACAGGTTAACTATTTGTATAATAAATTCCTAAAGATTTTCCAAATTTTTTTGGTGTCTGAAAATTTTGTTGGGTAGTACTTAAAATGAATGTTCCATCAACTAAGATTTAGGGCAGGGTTATTTGTATTTATTATGAAATTTGTTTTTGTAATGGTTAAAAATCAGGGTGTGTGTCTGTAAATATGGATAGGTTACAGTAAAAAGATATGCTAAATCTAGAGCAAGTCAAGAGAGTAAAATTGAAGTTTTACTTCCTATTCAACTTAAATTTTCTTTGGCATAAGAGCTTTGCAGCTATTACTTGATTCATTGCTGTTTCTGAAAAAGCACTCTCACTTATTTAACCAACAGTAATTCCTGTAGCACCCTATGTTTCAGTATGTAAATCTGGGAAGCAACAGAGCAGGACTTTGGTGTTGTTTATCTTTTTCTGAGGTCAGCCTACTAACTTTTGCTTACTCTTTAGTACCTCCCTTTCAAGCCATCATAAGCTTCTACTACTCCTCTGTGCTTTCTGTGAAGACCCCTCAGCCAGGAGGTTTTTCTCTTAATTTCTTTTGGAAATTATTAAGATGCTTTTCTGTGTCCTTTATTGGATGAATATAAGAACTTAATTATGGTCATTCATTTATATTTTTATTTTATCATAATTATAATTATACATGTATAATTATGTGTGCATATGTGTGTGTATATGCAGCCCATTTATCTGGGTATATTTCCAAATTAAAATTTAAAAATTGTAAGTTCAGTATTCTTAGGATTTAATAATAATTTTAAAGTTTTCCAAATTATTTCAACATATTGTGTTAAATTTTTTAAAAAGGAAGCAGACTATATAACATGTTGCTAAGCAGATTAAAATTTTGCCACTTACATAAAATATGAATCCAATCCAATACACATTTATTAAGCACCTACTATGAGTCAGGCACTATGTGCCTCACCATGAACCATCTGTAGCTACTAATTAACTGTAATGCCAAAATTGTGGTAGGTCTAATAAAAGCCCATTTTGGAGTTTTTATTAGAATCCAGAGAATCTATTAAGAGATGCCTTGGTTTATATAATTTATATGATTAATTTTTGATTGTTGTAAGCTCTTCTCATTTTGGCCATTTTGCCTCTGAGTTAAGGGGAAGAGGAAGGAAAAATGTGAGTCAGGTCTGTAAATTTTGATATTCTCATCTTTTATAAAATTTTTATTATTGAGGAAAACAATTGTAGTATCACAGATTTCACACTTAAAAGGGACTTCAGAGAGTCCAATTCCCATATTTGACAGTTTAGGAAACTGAGACCCAAATGGTCCTTCCCAAAGTCATACAGGTTGTAAATAGCAGATCTGAGACTTGAACCCATATATGTAAATTATTTTTACTAACCTAACTGTCTGGCAACCTTTATTTCCTCCTAAAAACAGCAAAGGGTTAGGGTTAGACACTTGAAGCAAACATGAGAGCAGTAAGAAGCCATAGCCAATAGTTATATAAGGTGATAATAGAAAAGCACCACAATGTGTGACCACTATATTGTGGGTGAACACCACTAACCATTTCAGTAGTTCCTGAATTATATTGTAGTATAACATTTAATTATATGGCTCCCCAGTAAATTAGGTCCAGTGTATTGTGTGTTGAAGTTTACATATCCTCTTAGTGAATTATATAATTCATTTTAGGAAAATTGCCATCAAAAGTGGTTAGTTTGGGTGGGTTTTTTTTTTTCAGTTCTTAAAAGGGATAGGTTTCAGTTATTTGGAAAATTCCCAGAATATTATAGTTCCTGGATAATGTTGGATAAATAGAAATGTTATAAGTATATTGTTAAGGGACAGTTTGAAATCCACCATCTTCTCAGTAGTAAATAAAGTAGAAAACAATTTAGTCTAAGCTGTGACTTTCCTTCTGTTAAAATATAATGTATCACTTCCCTCTTTCCCCTCTTCTGCCTTTCTGCTCTGTTGTCTCCACACATACCCCCAGCATAATCTTACAATCTAAACTCTTGAAATTTGTGAAATATTGATTTATATGTATTTTTTTCCCCACGATGAAAATAGTACTTCTTAGTTCAGTCCATAGGAAGGTTTCCCTAGCTTGGAGAGTTATATCTGAGGGCTTTTTAGTCACATTGAGCAGATGGTATAAATCCATGCCCATGTTTTAGAAGTATGAGAATGGTAGTGAGGTTTTGGGAGAGAACATAGTTTTTGAAGGATAGGTTACTTTGATTATCAGTACTTTGACTTAATTTATTTCTTCTTAATCCAAATCCAGTGTCCTTACCTCAGGGGAAGAAACATTTTGCCTTTTCAAAGCTAACCAATGCTATACTTGTATCCTAGATTCTATGTTTTTCTATTTCTTCTATGTATTAGCTTCATTACTTATTTTTTCTCATGAATCTTTATTCTGTCTTTTTTTTTTTTTCCTTTAAAACTGGGTCTCTCATCTTCCCAGAATGGAAGTACAGTGGCTCCTCCCTAACCTGAAACTACTATTGATCATCATGAGGGAACTTTGACCTCCATTTCTAACCTGGCCTGACCCCTCCTTAGGCAACCTAGTGACCCCAACTCCTGATGCTGAATTTAGTGTGGACACCCTCTTGGCTGTCCAAGAGATCCTCTGGCCTCAATCTCCGTGGTATCAGGGATCATATTTTTTCCACTGGCTCCTTTATTTTTGCCTATAAACACATATAAAAGAATGTTTCCTGAAGTGCTATTCTTGAAGTTCTGTCCTTTAATTATTTTTCCTTCCTCTAGCAGATATTTTGCTGTAGTCTACTTATTTCCCCTTCTTTTTGTACCCTTGTATCCTTATTCTCTCAAAGACCTAATCTTCCAAGTGTAATGACTCTTTTCAGTCTTCATTTGCCTGACCTCTGGGCTTTGATGCTGATGAATTTCTCTTCTTTGAAACTTTCTCTTCTTGAGACTTTTTTACATTGAACCCTCCTGGTTCTGTGATAAGGTAGATGGGGTAGTAGATAGAGAACTGGATCTAGAGACAGGGTGATTTGAATTTAAATGTGGCCTCACATGCTTCCTAGCTGCATGACCTTGGGCAAGTCACTTAACTTCTGTTTGCCTCAGTTTTCTCAACTGTAAAATGGGGATAATAATAACACCTCTCAGAGTCATGAAGACAAAATGAAATAATGTTTATAAAGTGCTTTGTAAACCGTAAGCACTATATGAATGCTTACTATTGATGTGCTTTCCTGTTTTTTGTTTTTTGTTTTTAACCTTTCTGTTGAATCTTTTATACTGTTCCTTTGACTTCTCTATCCTGGAGTTTTTCAGAGTTCTTGACTTTGTTAAACACTCTCTTCCTTGTTGAATTCATTGTTGTAAGGCTTGAACTTTGTCTATTAATAACCTGGAGTCCACTATATTTGTTTTTAATATTTTGATCTTTGTATTTCAATATACTATACTTGGTTTCCTTTGTAATCCTATGTATTATGTGTATTTAAAAAGAAAATTCTGAGAAATGATCCAGAAGCTTCACCAGAGTGCTAAATGAGTTCATGATACAAAAAATTGACTTTTCAGTGTCTCCTCAGGTTTTTGTTGCAAGCCTCAGACTCACCTTTTTAACTGCTTGCCAGAAATCTGTACCTGAATTACTCAGTGGGCCTTCAAATTCAGTGTCACAAACCAAACTTAGGAAACTGAGGTTTTCATAGGTTCTGTAGTTGGAAGGGAACTTAGAGGTTGTCTTATCTAACTTTCCTTCATTTTACAGATGAGGAAACTGAAGCCTGGGGAGGTATCTTATTCAAAGTAACATTTGTCCAAAGTAACTAGTCAATAAACATTTATTAAGTGTTTACTATATGACAGACACTGTGGTAATGGAGGAGAAAAAAATGTAATCTCAAAGTAAAGGGCCCTGGAAAAGGTAGGAACTGAGAGTGGCCTTCTCCAGGAGGTAGGATTTGTCCAGATTTGTCTTGAAAGAAGTCAAGTCATCATATAAAGTCATCATAGTTGAATATAGACTATATAGTGGGGAATAAAGTGAAAGAATACTGGAAAGGTTGTAAGGGGCTAGACTGTGAAGAGCTTTAAATGCGAAATAGGATTTTATATTTGATCCTTGAGTTGATCCAGAGTGCCTCTGGGAATTCATGGAAAAGAGAGAGATCTGACATGGTCAGATGTATGCTGTATGAAAATCTCTTTTGTTGAGCTGTCTCTAAAATTTAGATTTGGTAATCCAGAAAAACTATGGTATTTCAAGGACTTGATTTTCTTGGAACACTTTTAGCCTTTTAGACATACACTCTCTCCTTGTTAGTTACCCCATCCTGTTCCTTTTTCCATTTCAAAACTAACCAACACCTCTGTCTGTATCTTAAGATTCTATATTTTCTCTCTCATCTGTATATTTGCTTCATCACTTATTTTGTCTTGTACATATTTAATATCTGAAATCTTCTGAGCTGGAAATGTTTAGCTTCCTAATCTCATCTGACATCAGGCATGAGAAACCTGTCATATTTGCCTTATAGATGATCCCTTTCCCTGTAAAACCCCTAAATAGGATAGCCCAGATATACAGCAGCTAAGAAGGAGAAGTAACCCAAACCCTGCATAGATTGGATATCAGGAGAATGAATGTTCATTATTTCCTTTCTTCCTTCTGCTATGACCTAAAGATAATTTCACTTGAAGGAAGCCTCACACCTTTCCATTGGTTGAGTGCATTCTGCTTCCTGTGGAGATTTTGTTGTACCCTTGTTTCTCCATATCTGATTTGGATGTATTCTTTGCCCATCTTCCCCTAATTGGCTAGTTAAGATACTAACCTTTTATGAGGTGGCCCCAAAGGCCTAATGCAAACAGGAGCATAAGGAGAAGGATATACATAGATTATTAAAGCTTAAAACTGCAGTAAGACTTTTGGGACACCCTGTATACTGCAAGGTAGAAAGGCTTATTGCTTTTTAGCATTTATTGACTGGCCTACCTCTTTTAGAGAAACTTTTTTTAGGAAACCCCAAAAGCAACTTTAATAGTTTGGGATAGCTAGTTTTATAACTCCAAATCCATTGTGGTTTTTTTGCTGTATTATGTTATCTCATTTTCTCAAACTTTTTCTCTTGACTTTTTTTTTTAGTTAGTGGCAAAAGCATTGTCCCTATCACGTCAAAAGTTTTGTCCCATCTTGAGCTCTTTTCCTTTGCCCCAGGTATATATTTAATTCCATATAATTTCTTTTGTATCTGTCCCCTCCTCCATATTGCTTTTGCCACTCCCCTACTTTAGGCCCAGGCTCTTATTACTTCTACATAGATTGTTCTGTCTCATAACTTGTCTGCTCCTGAATCCATGCTACTCATGTTATCCAATTCTTTCTACAGCACAGCTTGAATTATTTCATCCTCCCACTAAAAAACATTTACTTTCCATCACCTAAATTTAAATGATTTTACCTGACTTACCTTTCAAGATTTGTCCTTAACTTACATTTCTAGCCTTCTCTTTCACTATTTTTCTCTTAAAACACTTCTCCAACTAAATTAGGTGGAATTTTTTTTGTCCCCCAGATGTCTTTTTTTCTTCTTTTAACCTTGATCCTAATTCTCTATATATTAATGTTTATGTGTGTGTGTGTAAAATACACTTTTTGCGTGTCACTTTCAAAGATTTATCTAGAGCAACATTACAAAAATATGAATTTATAAAGAATCTCAAGGTAGCTAATTGGAACAGTGCTTAGAGCACTCAGCCTGGAATCAGAAAAATGCATCTTCCAGAATTCAAGTCCAGTCTCAGACACTTACTAGCAGTATGACCCTGAGCAAGTCACTTAACTCTGTTTACTTCAGTTTCCTCATCTGTAAGATGAGCTGGAGAAGGAAATGGGAAACCACTCCAGTATCTTTTGCCAAAGAAAACTCCAAATAGGGTCACAGAGAGTCAGTCATGACTAAAATGACTCAACAACAACAAAAGAGTCTTGTTTGCTTTATGAATTTTTTTAAAAATTTATTTTTTAATTTTTTTTATATAATCTTTATTTCCCAGTATATACTATATTTCTCTTACCTCTCCACCCATCTCGTTAACCATGTCTAAAATTTTATTCAATGTTTCACACATATAGTTTCCCATCTTTTCAGTGAGGATGAGGAAGTACATTTTTATATCCCTTCTTTGGAGTGAAACTTTGTCACTATAATTTGAGAGCATTCAGTTTTGTTGTGATCATTATACATTTCATTTTCCTGGTTCTGCTTACTTCACTTTGCATAAGTTATATAAGTTCCTATCCCTCTTTGTATTTTTTATTCAGTTTATTTTTTAAAAAAATTAATGCGTTTTATTTTACATTACAAACATTTACTGATTACTCACACTTTATGAGAGGTCTCTTGTAACAAAGTAAAACTAATAATTATTTCATCTGAGAGTTCATGCAGCATTTTGACTCTATAATACCCTTTCACCTCTCTAGTAAAAAAAGGTAGAAATTCATTTTCTTTCCCTTCTATTGCCATTGAAAAATTTCTTGTAGCATATGACTCATTGTCCATATAGGAAATGCATATACACATATATAAACACACACAGATGTATGTGTATGTGGTATATGAATATATCTACACATATATCTACACATATGCATATGTGTGTATATTTGCACCATAATTCTATTTTGCTGCTGAATTGGACAGCACATTTTATCATTGGTCCTCTGTAATCAAGCATGGTCATCATACTGTTCATAGTAATTAACTTTCAAGTTGTTTGTTTTTACGGTGTTGTTGGTTCTTCTACTCACGTCATTCTTTTTATTTTTATAAAAGTCTTCAAAATTGTTCACTTTTATAATATGGATATTATAGTATAAATTGTTCTGATTCTGCTTACTTTGTACTTTATCAGTGTATGTAAGTCTATGTCTTTTTTAAAAGTACCTGTTTCTTATTTCTTACAGCACAATAGTACTCCATTACAAATATTAAAATAATCACAAGTTATTCAGCCTTTCCTTAGTTGTTAGATATTCTCTTAGTTTTGAGGGTTTTTTATCACCACAAAAAGAGCTGTTATAAATATTTTTGTACATAAAGGACCTTTATGCTCTTTTCTTTATTCTGGATATAGACCTACTAGTAGTATAGTATAATTTCAAATTGTTTTCTAGGCTGTCTACAAATAGAAGACAAATAATACATGACCAGACAAAGAATAAAGAGTATTATAAAATGGATAATTTTGATTATATAAAATGAAAAGATTTTTTGTACAAACAAATATTAATAAAAGATTAAAAAGAGAAGCAATTAACTGAGGAAAAAACCTTTGCAGTAAGTTTTTCTGAGATCTCATTTCCAAGATATATGTAGAACTGATTCAGATTTGTAAGAAAAAGAACCATTTCCCAATTGATAAATGGTCTAGTGAAATATATGGATGGTTCTTAGAACTCATATTATTTATAGTGTTAATGGCTGCTAAGGGATCCTCTAAACTTGTCTTTTAAATTGCCATGTTTTCCAGAAACATTGGACCCAAAGCATGCAGGAGGCCTCAGATGTGTCAAATACAAAGCCCTGCCCCCAGATGACATAATTTGATATTTGCACCCAATGCCGTGTGTCCTTGGGAAGCAAGATAGGCACTAGCCAGTCTGTGTCAGGCTGGGAAAATGCTTGTAATGCTTTTGTACAGCTTGTACCTTTGCAGATATGTGGAGGATCCTCCTATCTTCATAGTCTAGCACAAGGGTAGGGAACCTACAGCCTCAAGGCCACATGTGACCCTTGGGTCCTCACATGCAGCCCTTTGACTTTGTGATTTGTTCTGTGAAGTTTGGATTCAAAGGGCTACATGTGAGGACCCAAGGGTCACATGTGGTCTGGATGCCTCAGTTTCCCCATCCCTGGCAAAGCAGTTCCCAGGGGAAAAGAATTCACTTTTTGCCATCTTCTTGCTCTTCCTCTTCGGGAGTGGTTTTGTCCTTTCCCCCACCTTTATTGTACCTGTCCCTTCCTGTTTTCTCTTTTTGTTGTAAAACATACATACATACATCACAAATATGTAAATCTCTGTTAGAACTATGAACTCTTTGGGTTCCATATGCATGTTTATTTCTCTTGTAATTAACTTGGTTTTCATGTAAGTCTCAAGATGTTGTGATTGCTTGTTGATGGTACCTAATATGAAAAGAAATGCCCCTGTTCACTGTTAGAGAAATGCAAATGAAAGTCATTCTGAGAGTTCACGTCATATCCCTCCTCTTGGCAAGGATGATAAAAAGAGGAAAATTATAAATGTTGAAAAGGCTGTGGGAAAGTGGACACATTGATCACTATTGATGGATCTATAAATTGGTACAGCTGTTTGTGAAAGCAATCCAGAATTATACACCAAAAAGTTCATTGTTTCTTACATTGCCTGCTTCTGTACTTTCGTTCATTCTAAGTCTTGCCATTCTGTTTTTTGAGTCTGAGTTCAGATTGTTGTTTACTGTATGAAGCCATTTCAACCAATCAGAAGTAATTTGTTATCCCTCTGAACTACCATTTTTACCTCTCATTGTTTTTTCATATTTCACCTTGTGTTATACTTATTTGTATTATAACATAACTCTTGGACTGTATTGTTGGTTCCTTGGTGGAAGCATCATTTCTTATTTATTTATATTCTCCACAGCACCTATAGTTTCCATATAGTAGGTACTCTGTAAATAATGATTGTAATTGTTTTCTGTCTCCCCAACTAGACAGAAGATGCCTTTATTGTATTAATTACTCAGTATATAATAGGATTTTTGTGAAAATGATTGGAATTTCTATTCAAATAGAAATGAAATTTATGAACCAAATAGAATTTGTGAAACTAAAAATTGCAGCCCTATCACAGTTACTAGTTTTATTACTGGTAATCCCTTTTGATCACTGGGATATGCAGTGTGGTATACTGGAAAGTTTTTGATTTAGAGTCAGAAGACTTGGGTACAAATCCTGCATACTCTACCTTGGTGCCTTGGATAAGACCCTTAATCCCTCCGACCTCAGGTTCTCATCTATAAAATGAATGAAGTGGACTAAATGAGCTCTAAAGTGCCTTTTAGCTATGCTATGAAATTATTTTTGATGTAATATAGTGTTTTCCTTAAGTATATTTCTTTTATAGGTTTTATTTTTCTCCAATGCATATGAATTTCTTGAAGTTTCTGTTTCTTTTAATTTTGGAGAGATACCGAACATTTAGGTTGAGGACATTATTAAAAGTTCATTTGGTTTACAGTCCTATTGATGGGGACTAAGTTTAAAATTCAGACTCAAAAGGAATTTAAGTAACTTGGAACATTCTGAGTCTTATATGCACTTTTTAAAACAATTGAATCTGTGATTTTATTGATAGAGAGAATATCCAATAAAGATACTTCTCCATCAAAGCAGTTTTGCAACTGCTCTGCCAACTACAGTTTTAGGCAGTTACTTGGATTTTTGAAAAGATTGAATTAACTTGCCACGGGACATAAAAGTAGAAAATGATAGAGATGGAATTTGAACCTAGGTTTGTTTTTTTTTAATTTCAAGGCTGGTTTTCTGCTACTCTGTTGCCTATGTAAAAGATACTGTATAAACAGATTTTTGATTGATAAATCTAAGCGTTTATAGGTTGTATGTTTTGGGGCGAGTTTTTGTTTTGGCTTTAAATTTTGCTTATTTTGGTTGCTATTATATTTAGTTGTCCACTAGGGCTCCTCTGACACTATGTCATTCTATAGTACAGTGGATTTGCTGACAGGGACTTTTCTTGATTCAGAAATGTTTGGGGAAGATTTAAGGATTCACAGCAACATCTTTTTTTTTTATTTAACTTTTAACATTTATTTTAACAAAGTTTTGGGTTACAAATTTTCTCCCCTTTTATCCCCTCCCCCCCGCAAACCCAAGCATTGTAATTGCCCCTGTGACCAATCTGCTCTCTCTTCTATCCTCCCTCTCTGCCCTTGTCTCCGTCTTCTCTTTTGTCCTGTAGGGCCAGATAGCTTTCTTTACCCCTTAACCTGTATTTCTTATTTCCTAGTGGTAAGAACATTACAGTTGATCCTAACACTTTGAGTTCCAACTTCTTTAGCTCCCTCCCTCTCCACCCCTTCCCTTTGGAGGACAAGCAATTCAATATAGGCCAAATCTGTGTAGTTTTGCAAATGATTTCCATACTAGTTGTGTTGTATAGGACTAACTATATTTCCCTCCATCCTATCCTGTACCCCATTACTTCTATTCTCTTATGATCCTTTCCCTCCCCATGAGTGTCGACCTCGGATTGCATTCTCCTCCCCATGCCCTCCCCTCTATCCTCCCCCCTACCCTGCTTGTGCCCTTGTCCCCCACTCTTCTGTATTGTGAGATAGATTTTCCTATCAAAATGAGTGTGCATTTTGTTCTTTCCTTTAGTGGAATGTGATCAGAGTTGACCTTATGATTTTCTCTCGCCTCCCCTCTTTATCCCTCCACTAATAAGTCTTTGCTTGCCTCTTTTATGAGAGATAATTTGCCCCATTCAGTTTCTCCTTTTCTCCTCCCAATATTTCTCTCTCACTGCTTGATTTCATTTTTTTTTTTTAAGATATGATCCCATCCTCTTCAATTCACTCTGTGCACTCGGTCTCTATGTATGTGTGCGTGTGTGCATGTGTGTGTATGTACTCCCACCCAGTACCCAGATACTGAAATGTTTCAAGAGTTACAAATATTGTCTTTCCATGTAGGAATGTAAACAGTTCAACTTAATAAGTCCCTTATGACTTCTCTTTGCTGTTCACCTTTTCATGGTTCTCTTCATTCTTGTGTTTGAAAGTCAAATTTTCTTTTCAGCTCTGGTCTTTTCATCAAGAAAACCTGAAAATCCTCGATTTCATTGAAAGACCATTTTTTCTCCTGAAGTATTATACTCAGTTTTGCTGGGTAGGTGATTCTTGGTTTTAGTCCTAGTTCCTTTGACTTCTGGAATATCCTATTCCATTCCCTTCGATCCCTTAATGTAGAGGGTGCTAGAACTTGTGTTATCCTCATTGTATTTCCACAATACTTGAGTTGTTTCTTTCTAGCTGCTTGCAATATTTTCTCTTTCACCTGGGAATTCTGGAATTTGGCCACAATGTTATTAGGAGTTTCTCTTTTTGGATCTTTTTCATGCGGTGTTCTGCGGATTCCTTGAATATTTATTTTGCCCTCTGGTTCTAGAATCTCAGGGCAGTTTTCCTTGATAATTTCATGGAAGATGATGTCTAGGCTCTTCTTTTGATCATGGTTTTCAGGTAGTCCCAGAATTTTTACATTTCTCCTGATTCTATTTTCCAGGTCAGTTGTTTTTGCAATAAGATATTTCACATTATCTTCCATTTTTCGAATCTTCACCCTATGTTCTGTGATATCTGTCTTTCTCATAAAGTCCTTAGCGTCCATCTGTGCCATTCCAGTTTTGAAAGATCTGTTTTCTTCAGTGAGCTTTTGAATCTCCTTTTCCATTTGGCTAATTCTGCTTTTGAAAGCATTCTTCTCCTCATTGGCCTTTTGAACCTCTTTTGCCAATTGAGTTAGGCTAGTTTTCAAGGTATTAATTTCTTCAACATTTTTTTGGTTCTCCTTTAGCAGGGAGCTGATCTGCTTTTCATGCTTCTCTTTCATCCCTCTCATTTCTCTTCCCAGTTTTTCCTCCACCTCTCTAACTTGATTTTCAAAATTCTTTTTGAGCTCTTCCATGGCCTGAGCCCATTGGGTGGGCTGGGGCACAGAATCCTTGATTTCTGTGTCTTTGCCTGATGGTAAGCATTGTTCTTCCTCATCAGAAAGGAAGGGAGGAAGTGTCTTTTCTCCGAGAAAGTACCCTTCAATAGTTTTATTTCTTTTCCCTTTTCTGGCCATTCTCCCCAGTCAGTGGCTTGACCTCTGAATATTCTCCTCACACCCACCTCGCCTCCTGGTCCTCCCAGCCAGCGTTTGGGGACTGGGATTCAAATGCTGCTTCCTGCCTTAGGGCTTTTGGTGGGGGCAGGGCTGCTATTCAGTGTGAGAATTAGGTTCAGATGGTCAGGTCGGGGCAGGGCCGCCTCTCTGGCTCAGTTCCCTCAGGGGGTTTATGCACAGACCTTCCACAGTGGATCCAGGCTACCGCCCGCTTGGGGAGCCCCTGTCTGCAGCCGCCTCTCAGCTTCTACCTGGGGGGGGGGGCCGAATCATGGGGGCACCCCACTCCCCTCTCGACCCGCCAAAGACACTCTCTCACCGACCCCCGTCACCTGCGGGTGGAGGGACCCGCGTGGCCGCTGGAGATCCCGTCCCGTAGCCCGCTTGGATCTTTTCCTCATGGTGCCGCAGCCGCTGCAGGGCTGCCCTCTGCTCCCAGTCCCGGCGCCCAGTCCGCAGCGCGAAGGACCCCCCGCGAGAGGTTTGCAGGTCTCTCCGGAACAGAAATCTCCCTCGCTCCAATATTCCGTGGCCTCTGGGTGCAGAATTCACCGTGAGTTGGTCCCCTCTAGCCGTTCTGTGGGTTGTGGGTTCGGAGCTATGTGTATGTGCGTCTTTCTACTCCGCCATCTTGAGCAACATCTTTTTAGCTGTTAATTATTCCAGAGTCCTTTTCTCAAATGGGCCTACTCAGGAATTTTGAATTGGTCTTAGGACAAAAAATTCATAATCCATTAATTTGTATTTGGTTTTCCTGGAAAAGTCTGAGTTATCACATGTTTTTTAAAGAAATACGTTGAACTTGTAGCCTACTGAAACCTCTGGATTTTTGTGTTTCTGTGTGTATGTGTAAATATGTATGTAGCAAACTGCTCTTTAGCTAAGATTTTTCCCACCTTATCCCCTGAAATTGAAATTTTGGACCTATGTCACACTTCTACATTTAGCTATATTAAATTTCATCTTAAGAGATTTAGTTTAACATGCTAGCCTTTTAAGGTCCTGACTGTCACCCAAAATGTTAGCTAAACCTTTAACTTTGTGTTGTCTGTAAATTTAGCAATCTTACTATCTATAGATAAGAATGTTAAATAGCACAAATCTGTGGAGACCTTCTGAAAAGTTTTTTTCCAGGTTGACCTTATCTTCTCTTGGCATCTGGCCATTCAACCTGTTATACGAATCCACCTAACTGTCCTGTTGTCTTAACTTACCCTGCTTTATCTTGTTCATAAGAAAGACTTTTGAGAAACTTTTTCAAATTCTCTTCTAAAATCAGTTACAGTTATAGTAGTTCATTGGTTTACCAGTGTGGTAGTCCTTTCAATAAAGGAAGTGAGCTTAGTCTGGCTTGGTCTGTTATTTATGAAGCTGTGTTAATCTCTGTATTCACAACATTCTTTGGCAGAAGTGTAATAATGCATTCTAGAATGTTGTTGAAATCTAAACTCACTGGTCTGTAGTTTTTAGACTCCTTTCTTTTCCCTTTTATTGAACCTCAAACATTTGTACTCAAGTTTTCTGGGGTTTTTTGGAGTTTTTCAAAGATTGCTATCAATGACCCAAGAGTCACATTCACCAGTTCTTAACTGTACCTTGGAATGAACGTGGTTCATCTTCTCACATAATTCTTACCTTACCTGATGACTTGAGTTCATCAGGGGCAGTCTGGTGTGTACTTTTCTCCTGTGCATTCTCTGTGCTTTTTTTTTTTTTTTTTATAACATTTGTTCATGAATAAATCATTCATTCCCAGTGTGGTTTTTTTTTTTAAAAAGAAATTAAGCAATTAACCAAAACCAACAAACTCATGAGCCACATGTGACCATCTTTCAGCCAACGAACATATATTATGTGCCATATAGAGGCAGTTAGATGGTTCAATGGATAGAATGCTGGGCCTGGAATCAAGAAGACCTGAGCTCAACCTTCAGATGCTCACTATCTTTGTGACCCTGAGCAAGTCACTTAATGTATTTGACTAATCCACTAGAAAAGAAAATGGCAAACCATTCCAGTATATTTGCCAAGAAAACCCCAAAACGAGGTCACAAAGAATGGAACATGACTGAACAACAATAAATGTGTCATATATTAGCTATAGGGGTACAAAGAAAGGCAGAAGCAGCTCCTGCCCTCAAGGAGCTCATGTTCTATAATAGAAGAGACAGTATGCAAATCACTCTATACATAACATTCATACTGTAATTGGAAGGTAGTCTCAGGGAAAAAGCACTTGTGGGGTTGAGGGTGGGAGCAGAGACTTAAGAAAGGCCTGCGGAAAGTGGAATTTGAGCTGTATGTGCAGTATTCCACACCCACTGTCCCCCCCACCTTTGCAGTGAAGAGGAGGTACATTTTTCAACTACAAAGATCATAGAAGTTCCTTGGAATTCTTTGTCTTTGTAATTCCTTGTGTTTTAGTAATATTCAATCATGTTTATATATTAAATTATTGCATCTTTGGACATCTAGGTGCTTTTTTAATGTTTTCTTCTTAGTCTTCTTTCCCATACCACATCCACTTAGTTGCTAAATTTTATTGATTTTTCATTTGTGACATCTTTTGTATTTCTCCTTTCCTTATAGTTCCTGCTAGTTCAGGTCCTTTTTCCTGTACAGAGGCTGTACCCTCTGAATGGAAAGAACTCCTTCCAAAACTTGGGTTTGAGGAGGACAACCCAGCCCAGCCATCTCTTCATTTCCTACTCAGTTGCATGAACCAAGCACCACCTTCCCTCACACTGCCCCCTAACCATACAGCTTCCTTTTGTGTGTTGTCTTCCTTCCTTAAATTATAAGCTTTTTGAAGGCAGTACTGTGGGGACTATCTTTCCTTTTTGCGATTTGTGTTCCCAGGGCATAGCACAGTGCCTGGTACATAGTAAGTACTTAATACATTTTTGTTGACTGACTGCCAGAAGCTTTATTCTAGATTAGTGTTCTTAATGATTTTTTTTGTTTGTTTGTTTCATGGATCCCTTGACCGTCTACTGAAATGGATGAACTTCTTCTTAGAATAATCTTTTTAAATGCATAAAATAAGATACATAGGATTACAGAGAAAGCCAGTCATATTACAGTGACAGAAAATATTTTTCAAAAAACAAGTTCATATACCCAAGAAGAATCCTTGCTGAAGGTCTTTTTATAGTTCATTAAGGTCACCAGTGTGGACCTCTGGCTCATCTATTATATATAACTAGCCTTCCTCCTTTTCTGGTCATACATTTCTTGTAAATTATCTCTTAGGCTACCATTTATTGGATATAAGTTATTATTTGGAATATGCTGCAACTTACGTACCTACCAAGTATCTCTCTACTCTCCACTTTAGGTCACCTGAAGTTTGGGCATGTGTGCTACATAACCCAGAGATTTGAGAGGTGGAGTTGGGTGGGGTGTTGAGAGTTGGGCTGACCTGTGTTTTATTTGGTGAAGGGAACTCTGAAGTCCAGGCAATTTATAGTCTTAATTGCCTGAGGCATTGAGAGATTAAATAATTTCCCTGGATAATACAGCTATTTTATAGCTACCTAAGTGATTTTCCTTGAGAGCCCAAATCTGATACTGTCAGTCCCTTACTCAATAAATTCTGTTGACTCCCATTACCCCTATGTTGAAGTAAAAATTTCCATGTTTAGCTTTTAAAGCCTTGTGCATCTTGGCCCCAGCCTATCTTTCCAGCTTTATTGGACATTCTCTGCAATTCAGCCAAAATGGCCTTCTCTCTGTGTCTTAGACATAGCACTGCATCTCTAATTTCCATGCATTTGTCCTAGCTCTCCTGCAACCTCATAGAAGCCTTCACTTCTTTCAAGACTAGAAAACCTTTTCTTTTTCCTCCAACCAGTCGTCTTCTCTTTGCCTGACTTACGTGCATACCTATCTTCATAAAATCTTTTGAGATTAATTTATACACATGATGCTATTGTTGATGAAAATGATGGGAGAAGCAGGTTTTTGCAAATAATTTTCTGCAGCAGACTGCCAGATTCATATTTCTAAAGTGTTCATTGGCTCCCCATTTCTGACTGAACCAAGTCTGAACTCTGTTGCCTGGCTTTAAGGTGCTTGTGATCTAGCTCTGACCTCCCTTCCCAGTCCATTTTCCCACATAATCTCTGTGCCCTAACCCTCCTGATTAACTTATTCTTCCCTCATTGTCATGGATGTGCTTGCCTCTCTAATACAGTATTAGCTGAAATTTACATCTGTAGTTTGCATCGATTGCTTAGGCTTCACCTGAGAATGTTTTTCATGACAGTTTAACAATCCACAAGATGATGGAAATAACACTACAGAATTGGATCTTATAGTCCCCAGAACCATAAATTGGATTTTTCCACTCATTTGTAAATATTGAAATGATTGTTTTGTAATTATTTGTGCTTATCTCTCTACTAGGCTTTTAACATTTTATACAACAAAGTGCAGTGCTTATAATGTTTTTTAAAAGTAGGTAATCTTATTTACAAAAATAGTATAGATGATATTTATCTATCCCACTTATAACATTTGCTAACTGCTCATTCTTGAATTTGTGGATAGTTAATTTCTCTCTATATTGTACAGTTTGAATTTAGTTCAGTTGTTGCTTTTTTTAGTATGTTTTGAATAATAGAAAAGATGGGCACATGGCCTTTTGAATTTCTATGAATTTTAATGCTTCGGGAATTGCATTATTCTAGACTTTATCATTGCATTAACATGCTTCACATCCTCTAAAGTGACTTCTCAAGCTTTTTTTCATTTGTCTGAAGTCATAAGATAATTTTTGTACAAATCAAGATCTGGGATATTGAGCTTCCTTTAGAGTGGTTGGGTTACTGTTTTTAAAATCTTAGCATCTTTATCATCTATTTCTTCCAAATCTGCCGTTAAAAAAATTGTGTTTGATAGTCTGTTTCTTCATTACCATGTAATTAACCATAATTTTGGTGTTTATGATATGCATTTATTAAATACCTAATGTGTAGTCAGCACTAAGAGGATACAAATAGAAACCTGAGGCAGTTCCTTCTCTGAAGAAGCTATTTTCTATTTATTGAAATAGATGCTGCATCTCGATTGTTTTTTTAAAGCTTTAATAATAAGAAATTGGGATAGCTACGTAGACACGATGGATAGACTGTTTGTTCTGGATTTAGGAAGACTTGTTGTCCTGGGTTCAAATGTGGCTTTAGAGGCTTACTTGCTTTGTGATCTTGGGCAAGTCACTTTAACCCTGTTTGCCTCAGTTCCTCATTTGTAAAATGAGCTGGGGAGGGGAGGCAAACCACCCCAGTATCTTTGCTAAGAAAACTCCCAAATGGAGTCATGATGAGTCTGAAATGACTTAACAATAAGCAAAAAAAAAGTGAGATTGAGAAGCTGAAGCCTAGAAAACCTGAGTAGCTTATTTAGTGTTATATACTTGCTTAGTTGTTCAATAATATATAAAAGAGACTTGACTAGGATGTCAGGAGTGTTCCTATTTGCTAAAGAGGGTATGGTCTCCCAAGCTCTGGGTTAGAATGTTCACTACTAGCTTTCTTGTGTTTTCTATTAACTTTTATTAAATTTAGAGAATTATATATGAGACTTAATTTCTGATGAATCTTATGAGCTCTTAACATAGAGAGCATGTACACTTGACAAAAAATAAAGCATTTTCTTTTAGTTCTTTATCGTGAATTTTCATATGAAATACATTGATATTTTGTCAAGTATTTTGAGTATAGATAGAAATGAGCCTATTTCACAAAATAAGATATCTTTGAATTCTTTCCCCCTTCATATTTGTTTCTTTATGTATTCTTTTGTGGGCTGCAAACTCTATCTGCATTATTTGTTAAATTCATGAAATTATTTGAAGTAAAATTTAGAACTCCATATTGTTCCTTGAAAATGTACAAAATGCAATAATGTTTTTTATCAAGCCTTTCAGATTTAGATGGCAGCAAAATAATAGGAGATTTGAAAAGTGGCAAAGTGGTTCCAGTTAGATGGGGCAAAATAAGTAGGATTGGGGTTTTTTTTCAATTTTTTGGGAAACAGATGGAAAGATCAAAGTATTCATTAAACCGATATTAAATATTTTCTTATCTAGGATCCTGCATATTAAGACTTAAATGATAGTGGCTCTTTATTCATTAATGCAGATGAAGAATGAAGGTGGGGCTTACTGATAGTGTGCCATCCTTTTTGTGGCCGTTCTGGATAATGAATAACATTTATGTAAACTATTGACTTTTGAATTTCTTGTTTTTTATTTTTCAGTGGGCGAAAAATATAGCTTTCCATGTAGGGCCCATTGAAAGAGAAAGGAAATGCAATTCAAAGTTTGGGGAAGTCTGAACTGTTTTCTTTGACCCCTGGTTTCCCTCATAAACATTAGGAAGTAAGATAACTTGGAATCATTGCTACAGAAAAGGAATATGTTGAACAAAATTATTCATGTGTTTTTAGTTAAACATACACCTTTTTTTGTGTCTGCAAAAGCTGATTTAGTAGTCATGACACTTTAGTATTCCCTGGCAGTGATAAAAGACACTGATTCACTGGTTTTTGTTTTTCAAGGAAAAATAAAATATATTTGAATGTATCCTTCAAGCTTGTGTGTATCGGGAAAGGAGTAAGTAAATCCATTCTAGGTAAGAAGTGAATGCTATGATCCAGGTAGATAGAAATAGACAAAGCAGGAAGGAACTTATAGTCTCCCTCTCTTGTTAAAATCCCAGCAACAAAACCAAAAAAGTTAGTCTTGTTTTGGTAAAGGAATAGAATTTGAGAACATATAAAAAATAACCTTGGAATCCCTTCTGTCCTTTATTGAGGAACAGAGGGATTGACATGACAAAAGTAGCATGTCCAGAAAGTTAACAAGGCTTGCAAATTACAGTCCTTTAGCTCTTTGCATTATATGCTATTGTCAGTGCTCAATAGGCACTTAATGATCAGAAGTCGATTTGTGTCAGAGAGGTATTCATAAGCCCAAAGTCACAGTTAGAAGGTTAGTTAATAATATAGGGCAAGGTGGGTGAGTACCCGAAATCTAAATTAATAAACCAGTCTGGTCAACGATATCTGGAAGAAGCAGATGATTATCGATCTTTATTGTATTTGGAGGACATTGTTTAAACAAATGCCAGCTCTGTTTCTTTACTACCTGTGTAATGTTAGATAAGGCACTGAATTTCTCAGGACCTTAGTTTTCTCATCCATAAAATAAGGGAGTAGATTTGATCATCTCTAAATTCTTCAAGCTTTAAATTTGTGATTGTTCTTCAGGTGAAGACAGAATCTTAAGACAACAGTTCATGTAGGAATTCTGTTCCAAGTATATAGTATAAGTCTGAATGAACAGATAGGTAGCAGTGTTCTAAGTAGGTATGTTTAATTAGTGTCTTGAATGTTAGGCTGGAAAGATCAAAATCCCAAGCTGTAAGTCTGGGGAAACACACAGACTCAGAGGGGCAGTCACAGGAGAGAGAGATCACAAACCTAGGTAAGACAGAAAAGGGACTAGGGTGGTAGGTATAGAAGATCGACAGTAAGAATGACCCTGATCTTAAACCAGTGTCTTTTAGGAAGGTCTGATCATAGGTTGTGCTTAAGTCCCGATCTAGGATCAAATAGTGTGAAGCCCTGACTGCAGACAGTTGAGCTGAGCATTCAGTTTCTAATAGCCATGCTACTGTGTTGTCATTGTGGTTGAGCCCTCTGTTGGATAGCCAAGAAGTTGACTTAGTGAAAGGTAGATAAAATAAGTACCTGCTGAAACACAAAACTCGTAGTCCCTAAATAAATGAATTTTAATGTGTATTTTAGAAGGATTAGATGAAGGTTGTGGTTTGATCAAGTTTTATGTCACTATTCATTTAATTGTCAGCAAATTTGACCATTTTTTCAATATAAGACAAAGGAAATAACACAAAAGAAAATTTATGACCATATTTTTCAGTATAATACAAAGGAAATATTCTGGATGGGGAAATCAGTAAGTGAATTTTGAATATTTGAAAAAGACTACAGCTCAGACTTAAGTTGAATTCTTCATACACATTTTTGGTTAAATTTTTTTTTAGAGGCATTATTTAGGTTTTGGACAATTAAATTCTTTACTACATAAAAAGCCACTCGTGTTTTAGTTGAGGAATTTCTCATAACAGAAGCAACGTTTTAATTTTAAGTAGGTTATTGTTAGTAGAAAGATGTCTGTCATTTTTATAAATTTTATCGCTTTTGCTAAATTAGTCTTGCTTTGTATTTAAAGACATGTTCTTTTTCTTTAGCTCTATTCCCTGAATGACTACAAGCCACCTATTTCCAAGGCTAAAATGACACAGATTACTAAGGCAGCCATCAAAGCTATTAAGGTGAGAAATCAGTAATTTTTCTTAAACTACTGTTGTGTTTTCAAAAGAAAATTAGTCTCTGAAACTTAGAGACATTTTTGTTTTTGGCACATGTACTTCATAGAGAGATATACTACTGGATTTTTATGGTATCTTAGAAATTAGCCTAGGCTTCTGAGAGGTGGTGCCTTATTGATATGAATATAGACTATATTCCTCTGTGATTTCTTTGAAAGAATGTGTTTGTGTTTATGTATGTATGTGTGCAAAAGTGTGTGTGTGTGTGTGTGTGTGTGTGTGTGTGTGTGTGTGTGTGTGTAAAAGTACTCACCAAAGAAATGATAGTGATTTTAGACTGCCCTCAGGTTTCTGCTAGTCAGGTTTGGGGAAAGTACAACTTTATATTCAGACTACTATGATTGTTAAACTTGCTTTTAAATATACCTTTGGCACAGCAAAATTGTGATGAACAGACAAAGAAAAGCTCTAAATTGAAAGTTGAGGGTTGTTGGAATTGGGGTGAACAGAACATAATATTTATATATCAGTAGGTCGATTATGAACATTTGATATTTTTACAATTTTGCATTAGAACAATAATTATCCAAACAATAAATTTTAACATTATTTTCTTTAAGTTAGTTTACATATTCTTAGATATGAGTGGTCTCAAAAGTGCAGGTCTAAGCTATTTTTAAAAAACCAGAGCTTTAAAATTGCACTAAGATTTATGGGACACCATGTATAAGATGCTCCCATTTATCTTGGTTTTTCGGAAAACCAAATAATTAGATTTTTATTTACTTTTTGAATTGAACTTAAAAGAGAGCAAGACAACCAAACAAGCTAGCATCAAGATTGTTGGGTTGTTTTTTTCTAAAAAGCAACTAAATGCTATAGTACAGTGGTATATTGTCATTATAGCTTAAGAGCCCTTATGTTCTGTATTTAAAATGTGGTGGTCATTATTGTTCATAAAGAAGCTCTACTCTGGAAGGAATCTAAATTTTGAATTTACCAAACATTTTCCATAGTTTCAGTGTTAACTATTTTTTTTTATTGTATTTAATTCTTTTAAATTGCAGTTTTTCCTCTCCTTCACAATGAAGGGTTTGGACTAGATGCCCTTATTGTGCCAACAATTTTGTGATTTTAGTAATCATATAGTTTATATGGAAACTTTTATTCAAAGAGATTTAATGTAACCATCATTTCCTCAGTTGTTCTACGTAAACAGAATTATATTATTTTTTCATGACTAGGTAAATTATTTTAATACAAGAGGCATGTTTTTTTTTTCAAATGACTTGTTTACCAGCATTGGTTTGTCTTATGCAACAATTATTGGTAAAGGGAAGAAACTTTTGAGTGTCTTCTTCTTATTAAGATCAGGTCCTTCGTAAATGCTAATTATCTATATCTCCTTTAAGGAAGCCCTGATACAATTGAGTAATACAGCTGATTATCTGTTGAGGCACATAAATTGACAGTTTTGCATGTGTTTAAGCATAAACGTGCCACACACACTATTTACACTTTAAAAATTATATCTTATTTACAAAGTATATTATTTCTTTTGTTTTAGTTCTATAAACATGTGGTACAGAGTGTTGAGAAATTCATTCAAAAGGTAAGTATTTGACATATTGTGTAAATAAGTTATGAATATATTGAAATTAGCTACAAGTAGTTTTTTGATATAAAGGATTAATAAAATTTTAATTTGTATAACAGCTTAATATAACAATTTAATTAATCCAGGCAGTGTTTAAGAGGGAGAAGTGAAATGTATCAATTTTCATGAAACAGCTTAATGTAGTAGAAAAGCATTGAACTTGGTGTTAGGCAGTCTTGAGTTTTGAACACTGTCACTCATACTAACTATATGATTGAGCACAAGTAAGTTATTGAACATGTCCAAAATAGAACTCATCATCTTTCCATACAAACTCACCCCTCTCCTTCAGTCAGTCAACAGTCATTTATTAAGCACTTACCATGTACCAAGTTCTATGCTAAGTGCTAAGGGGATACAGAGAAATGCCTAAAGTCCCTACCCTCAGAGAGCTCATATGCTAATGGGAAGAGATAGCACACACATACAGACACAAACACACACACACAACTGTTTAAACAGCACATACATGGTACATATGGAAGATAATCTAAGAAAGAAGTTACTATCAAGGGAAGAGGAGGAGAGAAACTATAAAAAGCCTCTTGGAGAAGGTGAGATTTGAACCTATTTCTTAAACAAGGCCAGTGAAGTTAGGAGGCAGAGGTAAGGAGAGCAGCATTCCAGGCAGGAGTAGCCAATGAAAAGGAACAGGGTTAGAAGACAAGAGTACTGTATTTAAGGAATAACAAGAAGGTTAATATAGCTGGATTGTAGAGTATGTGGAGGGAAGTAAAATATAAGAATACTGGAAAGATAGGAATGGTCCAGGTTGTGAAGGGCTTTCAGAGCCCAGCAGAGGATATTATATTTGATCTTGGAGGTAAAAGAATCCCTGGAGTTTATTAAGTAGAGGAAGAGGGTGATGTGGTCAGACTTCTGCTTAAGGAAGATCAATTTGACAACTGAGTGTGAAGTATGGATTGGAATGGGAAGAGATGAGGCAGGGAGACTAACCAGCAGATTTTTGTACTAATCCAGGCAAGAACTGATGAAGCCATCTATACAAAGATGGTGTCTGTGGGTGTGTAGAGGAGACAATAATGAGAGATGTTGTGAAGATTAAAGCAATAAGATTTGGCAATAAGTTGGATCTATAAAGAGTTGAGGATGACATTGTAGTTGTGAATCTGAGTGACAGGAGAGTAGTTAGTGTCACCTCCACAGTAATAAGAGAGTTCAGAGGAGAGGAAGATTTGGGGAAAAGGTAACAAGTTCTGTTTTATATATACTGAGTTTCAGTTGACTCTACCCCATGTGGAGTTACAACCCACAGTTTAAGAAGTGCTGATAGGGGTCATGAGTGGAAAAAGTTTAGGAAGCCCTCCTATAGTATATACAGTTTGAGATGTCCATTGCGAAGTTGGTAATGCCAAACTAGAGGTTGGAAGAGTGGTTACTGCTGGAAAAATATTTTAGGAAATCTTCTAGATAGAGATAATTAAACCCATGGAAGCTGATGGGATCACCTAGCAAGACAGTGTAGAGCAAGGATTCTTAATTTTTTTTTGTGGTATGGATCCCTTTAGCACTCTAGAGAAGCCCATGGACTCCTCAAAATAGTGTTTTTAATAAAAATTCATACTTGAAAGAAATGTTTAATTTCAATTAGTAGATAGTGAAAATAATGATACTTTTTTTCATGGACTTGGGGGGGTCCATGGATCCCAAGTTTAAAACCCCTGATATAGAGGGAAAAGGGAACAGGGTCCAGGACAAACCGTTGTTGTACACCCTTCAGGAAGTTCCAGCAAAAGAGACTAAGAAGGAGCAGACGCAGTGGCAGATCCAGGAGAGGCATCACAGAAACCCAGACAGGAGAATCTCCAGGAGGCAGAGCCAATGTCAAAAGTTGCAGAAAGTTCAGGAAAAATGAAGATTGAGAATAGGCTGTTAGCTTTGGTAATTAAAATATCATAACTAATTTTGGAGAGCACATTTTTAGTTGAAAGATAAAGTCAGAAGTCACATTGTAGAGATTTTAGAAGAGAGTGAGAGGGGAGGAAATGGAGGCACCATTTCTAGTTGGTTCTCTCAAGGAATTTAAGTATGAAAAAGTAGAGATATAGGATAAAAGTTACTGGAAATGATTGGATCAGTTGAGAGATTTTTAAGAATAAGGGCTTTATGTAGACATCTGGGAAGCATCTAGCACATAGTGAGAAAATAAATATTAAGGGGTATGGGGATGATCTTGTGGAGAAGATGGAATAGAAGAATTGGGTCAAGGATGAATGTAATTTCTGTCATTTTTCTGGAGGTCATTACCATCTTTCTAGTTGCCTAGGTTTCTAATCTTACAGTCATCCTTAACTTGCATTATCCATCACTCCACCCCATCACCTCAACCAATTTTCAAGTCTTGTTGATTCTCCTTCCATAGCATTTCTAACATCCATCCCTTTCTCTCCATCTGTACTGCAGTCACCCTAGTTCATACTTTCCTCACCTATTGCCTAGGCTATTACAATAGCCTCCTACTTGGTTTCTCAGTCTCGTGTTTCTCCCCTTTCTAGTCTGTCCCACTTTAACTGCCAGATGATATCCACAGATATCTGGCATACACAGATCTGACCATGTCACCTTCTATGTTCAGAAAGCTCCAACAGCTTCTTAACACTTCTAGGATAAAATATAAATTTCTTTGGTGTTTAAAATCTTTTATGATCTGCCTCTGGCTTACATTTCTAGGCTTATTGTACCTTGCTACTCTTCTCAAACTCGATATTTTATCGAAAATGCTTTACCTTTTATTCCTTGTACTTGACCTTTTATCTGATTGACTTCTACTCTACCTCCTAGGAGTTCCTGGTTTCCTTCCAAGCTCAGTTCAAGTGTCATCTCTCTTATATGTTGACTTTAATGATGTTTCTAGCTGCTAGGGAGATCATTATCATTACCCTGTAATTTTTTAAAATATATTTCGTATGTATATATGTTGTGCATATACATACATACATACACGCACACACATATGTACATCTAACTTTGCCACAATACAATGTAAACTTTCAAGCGTTCTTTATTTTGTTTTTGACTTTACGTCAAAAACTGCCTAAGACGATGCTTGGCATATAGTAGATGCTTAAAAATTGATTGGTGATTTTTATTTTAATTCGCTGAGTCTGTTTCTTAATCTTTATTAAATGGAGATAATTATCATACCTGTTCCCCAAAGTTTACTGTATGTATAAATACGTAGATAATGTATATAAAGGACTTTGTAAACCTTGAAGTGCTAAAATTGTCAACTATTGCAGTTCTCTTAGGAAATTATAAGAAAGAATTATGCATTTGATTATTGCCAGTACTTTCCAGATTTACTACTAAGGCTATAATAAACATTTATCTAGTGGTAGTGAGCATTGATCGTTGGATAAAGTGTACTTGTATCAATGTGGTGATCTGTATTTTCACCTTTTATCAAATGTATTTTAAGTTGTAGACTTTTGCAATAGTAACCCTTTTGAATGGAGTTGAGCATGATATGACTCCATATGAATTCTCTTCTGCTAAGTCATTTTATCTGATCCATCAGCCAATACAACACTGTTTGCTGCTTATGATAGACTTAGCACATTTGTCTTCCAGTGAAAGCAAAATGGGAGGAATAGAATTGGAAATGATTCCATTGCAAGGTTTCAGAAATGCTAATAGTGGTCTGGGCACAGTGACAACAGTATCCAGGTGGTTAGAGCTCTAAGTTCTCTGCTTTGGGTCACTTCCTGTGATGATATTTTGACAGGAAAAGTAAGTACAATATTTCTACCTCACATCTTTTAGCTTTAGGTCCTTTATAGTTTCTTTCTAGGTATAATTACTCTTATACATGCTCCTCAGGTGCTGTCATAAGTGAATCAAACTGTGAATTAGGCTATGATGTTAAAGATCTTATAAATTCCCATTGTGCCCCTTCATCTGGAACAGAATTGTTTTTGGACGTAATATAAGTAATAATGTGAGAAGATATCTGATACTAACTACAGTTATCCCTTCCACATTGCAACTTTCTCCATTGTGGTTTCATTATATCTCAGGTCGATTAATTAATTAAATTAAAATTAAAAGGGAATTTTAGGGGAGTTTTGTGGAAGCCACAGACAACAGGTGAAGGCCAGCAGATGACACAGAAAAAATTTAGAAACTCAAATATGCATAAAGCATATGTATAGTATTGTATAATGTCAGCATATTTTGTCTTTTTATACCATAATAATTCAGACTTCTTCTCTGGTATGAAGGGAGGTCCAAAAATTTTTACAAGATGCAGGGGGTTAGAGGGAGTGGAGGTGTCCCTGACCCCCTTGATGTGGAAGAGATAACTGTAGTTCTGAGACTATGGTCAAGTAATTTGAAGTTTTTTGTGCCTAAGTTTCTTTGTATTAAAATTGGAAAGAAGAAAATAAGCATTTATTAAGCCCCTACAATGTGCTAGGCATTGCACTAAGTGCTTTATAAATATTATCTCATTTAATCCTCACAGCAACCCCAAGAGGAAGGTAATATTATTCCTCCTCATTTTATAGTTGGGGAAACTGAGGCAGGCAAAGGTTAAATGATGAGCACAGTTACTAAGTACTTGTCTGAGGCTGTATTTGAACTTGGGTCTTTGTGACTTGAGGCTCAGTGCTTGATATCTACTTCTTTTGAGTAATTTACCCTAACTTCATCTTGTAAAGAAAAAGTGCTGGATGAAGCTATTGAATTTTTGCTCAGCGCTCATTTAGATCAGTTGCTTTCAAGTATAAAATGCCACACTAGCAAGATGTTATAAATATTGACAATTGTCTTTAGCTATGAAAAAAAGTCATCAGATTGTAGAAGGTTTTATGATTGATGAATTCACTTTAAATGATTTTGTCCTCTTATGTATGTTTCTATATTCTTATTTAAAATGACTCATCTGAAATGTAATGTCCATATAATAGTAATTCTAAATGTTTTTTAAACTACATTGATATTTTCCATTCTTTTGTGTGTATATCTGTCTCTCTGCATATGTATATGTGTGTATATATATATACACAGACATATATTTTTAAAATTTTATTTCACTCACATTTCTATAAATCATTGTTGTCAAGCTTCTTTTTTATTGTGTCAAATTCACATTTTATTTCTCTTGTTTTTGGATCATTTCTTTCATTTTAACAAACTATACGCCTACAGAACTTTATACCAGGTGTTGGGGGGAGATACATGGTTTAGACAAGGCATTAAAAGTGTTCACTAAGTTTAAAAATCAAATTATAATACCATAGAGTTTTTCAGGGTGAAATTTTTTTTTTAATAGTAGCCACAGGACTGTTACTTTAATATTACATCTTGGCATTTCAGTAGTTTTAATATTCAGTCACAGAAACTCAGAGTTAGAAAGGACCTACCTTAGAATTTATCCAGTCTAAGCAATACCTGAACAAAAAACATACTTCACAAGTGGTCATCCTGCCTTTGAAGATGGGGTGAGGGGTTGGGGAGGTAGGGAGCCACTACTGTCTCAGGGTAATCCATTTCATTTTTGCATATCTCTAATTGTTAGGAAATTTTCCCCTACATCAAGTCTAAGACTACCTCAGTGAATTTTGCCCATTGCTCCAAATTCTGTCCTAAGACCAACAAGAGTAAATCTAGTTTCCATCTCATATGACATTCCTTCATGTATTTTAAGACATCTATCATAGCCTCATTAAATTTTCTCTAGGTTTAATATGTCAAGTTCTTTCAATTGATATTCATGTGTCATAATCTTAAGGCCCTTTACCATCCCAGTTGCCTTCTTTTGGACACTCCAATTAGTAGTGTTGCAAAAGTGTGGTGCTTAGAGTTATAGTCAGTTCTCCAGATTTGGTCTGATCAGGATAGAATGCAGAAAGACTATCTGATAGTACTGGAAATTATGCTTCTTTTAATGCAACCTAAGATCATTTTTTTTTTCTTTTTGGCTTCCTTGTAATACTGCTGATTTTTTGAAATAGTATTCCATTTTAACCCTTAGATTTTTTCAAGCTACCTAGTGTCTAGCCAAATTTCTTTCAGTTTCTACTTAAATAAGTTGGGTTTTTTATCCAGTTATAAGATTTTACATTTATCAGTATGAAATTAAACCTTAAAAGGTTTGAGTCAGTGTTCTAGCCTGCCAAATCTTCCTAGCTACTAACTCTTCCACTATATTACCTGTTCCTTCTGTCACCTGAAAATTTGATAAGAATGCCTTCTGTGCCTTTATCCAGGTCATTGGGAAAAAATGTTAAATAGTACACAGGGTCAAGTACAGATCGATGAGGCACTCCACTAGTCTTCCTTCCAAGTTAATCACTTCATCTTGGTTCTGGCCATTCAACAAGTTCTAAATTTATCTAATCATAGGTATAATTGTGTAGGCTACCTTACCTACAAAAACATCATGAAAAGACTATTAAATGTTTTGCTAAAATATAGGTCAGCTGCACCTGCTTCATTCTCTTGTTACTAGTTTAATTACCCTGTCAAAGAAAGGAAATGAGGTTAATCTGAGTTGACCTATTCTTGATGAAACCGTGCTGCCTCTTTGTGATCACTGTTTCCTTTTGTAGATGTTCACTAACCATCACCTTAATAATACATTCTAGAATTTGCTGGGAACCCAATTGAGGCTCTCTGGTTTAGTTTTTAGACTATACTCTTTGCTTTTTTTTTTTTAATTGAGACAATATTTTCCCTCTATTGCTTTATATCACTTCTCCCAGATCACTGACTGGCTTAGCAAAAACATATGCTGTTTCTTTCAATACTGGGTATGTAATTTGTTTGGGATTGGTAACTTTAACTCATATAGGCTGTCTAGCACTATCTTATTTTCTCTCCATCGTTCTTGGGTGTTAACTCTTTTTTAATCCATTTCTATTCTCTCTCCACTTCAATTCAAAATTCTTTTGTTTTTAAAAGCCGTAGAATTAATTCAGACTTTTCTCCTATTCTCATTTTTGATTATCCTCTTCCGCCTTCACCCCCCCCCCCCCAAGTAGAGCTAAAACCTTCTATCCTTTTTTTCTTTGCCTTAGGCCATTTGTCACTGACATTTCCAGACTCTTTCAAGACTATGGTTTTCTTTAATATTTATCCTCCTTTGCGTGACTTTGTTATTATCTTTTGTGCTTTCTTTTTCTGGTCTAAGTTGGTAATTGAGTTCCCTGTGTATCAATATCAGTCCCTTCCAACATTAATTTTTTTCAATTAATTTTATTTTCAGTGTTCTACAATAATCACTGTATAACTTAGATTATTATTTTCTCTTCCCTCCCATCTACCTCCCCCCTCTCTCCCCAAGACGGCATACAATTTTGTATAGGTTCTACACATACATTCCTATTAAATACATTTTCACTATAGTCATGCTGTGTTGAAGAATTAAAATGAGTGGGAGAAATCATCTAACAAACCAAAATGCAATACACACACACACACACACACACACACACACACAAATGATTTGCTACATTTTGCGATTGAATTCCATAGTTTTTTCCTCTGGATATGGAAGGCATTTTGCCTTAGAAGACCATTGGGAATTTTTTTTTAAGTCCTTGTATTGCACTGTAGTTCCAAGTCTACCAGAAAAAGCTCTCACACACTGTGGTCGTTGCTGTGCACAAAGTTCTCCTGGTTCTGCTCCTTTCACTCAGCATCAGATCATATAAGTCTTTCCAGGACTCTCTGAAGTCTTCCTGTTCATCATTTCTTATACCACAATAGTGTTCCATTACATTTATATACCATAATTTATTCAGCCATTCCCCAATTGATGGGCATCCCCTTGATTTCCAGTTTTGGGCCACCACAAAGAGAGCTGCTATAAATATTTAGCATTAGTTCTTAAAATATGTTCTAAGGGACTCTGTTGGGTACCTCAAGACCCTCTCAGGGGATCCTCCAGTTCAAAATTATTTTCGTAACAACACTAAGATGTTTCAGTTTCAAATACAGTAAATACTGATAAATATAACTCATATTAACACAAGCTCTTTGGGGTCCTCAGTATATTTTAAGACTGTAAGAAAGTTTGAGAACACTGCTTTAGAGAATTCTTATTTTTTGTATCAGAATTATTTCTTTCCGTCTTCAAAATTTCATTCTTCAGGTGTCCAATTTGGAGTGATTATTCTAATTACTCTTCCTCTGAAATGTTGAAAATTTTTTCTCCCAAAATTCATGTCAGACCATATATACTTAGCTTGTTCTCATCTGTCATATGGTTACTTGCATCATTTCCACATTAGTAACCAGTTCTTCCTTGTTGGAAATGCTCAGGCCCAGAATAGAGGCTCTTCTCATTACTTCTTACAAGGCAGAAAATTCTTAGTTGCACTGCTGATGGCAGGATAGCTCCAGTGGTTGTCTGCATAATTGAAGTCCCCCTTCACTTCTGTTGAATCTTCCTGTGCCATGAAGTGTTAATGCTGTGGGTGTTTTTTAAGACTTTAATTCTTCAAGGGTATTCTAATTTCATCAGAGTTGTTACTCCTTCTATTGAGAGAGTTAACAAATCCTTTTTAATTTTAATGTAGTTACTTTTGAGGTGGTTAGCCACAGAATACATTTTTTTAAAATAGTATTTTATTTTTTCCAATTACATGTAAAGATAGTTTTCAACATTCATTTTTTAATAAGATTTTTAAGTTTCACATTTTCTCTCCTTCCCATCCCCCCCACTCCAAGACAGCAAGCAATCTGATATAGGTTATATATGTGTAATCATGTAAACATATTTTCACTTTAGTTGTGTTGTGAAAGAAGAAACAGAATAAAAAGGGAAAGCCACAGAAATTTTTAAAAAGGGAAAATATACAATATGCTTCAGTCTGTATTCAGACTCTGTAGTTCTTTCTCTGGATGTGGATAGTATTTTCTGTCATGAGTCTTTTGGAATTATCTTGGATCATTGTAGTTGATTAAAGCACAGTGTTGCTGTTACTGTGTACAATGTTCTCCTGGTTCTGCTCAACTTCACTCAGCATTGGTTCATTTAAGTCTTTACAGGTTTTTCTGAAATCTACCTGCTCATCATTGTAGCACAATAGTATTCCATTTTGTTCATTTACCACAAATTGTTTGGTCATTCCATCCATTTCCAGTTCTTTGCCACCATAACATGAGCCACAACAGTATACATTGTTATTAACCACAATGATTGCACGTTATGTTTTTAGAAATAAACTAAAAATCTTTTCCAGTTATTGAATGCCTTTAATCCCATAAGGACAGTGTAAAGATTGTTAGATTTCATCACAAAAATCTGAAAACAATTCTGATGTGTCTGTTACAGTTTTAAAACAACAGTGTATTGTTTTTTTTTGTTGGGCACGAACCGGTTTTCATATAGGTAATGCATTTAAAACATTTTGTTTTAAGGGATAGAAATTGTACTATATAGCCGTTTCTATTTCCTAATTATTTATGTCCTTTACCTATGTTAGTCAGGAAGATTAATAAAAAATTTCATTAAGTTCAGCATTAGCATTTAATTGAATGAGGATTTTGCCTTACATGAATCGAGCATCATGTTGTTGTTATTGTTGTTTTGTGTTGTGATGAGACTCCTTAGCTCACCCAGGCTATAAGTTCATTGACCAGTCAAGGGACTGTTCCTATTGCTAATCAGTATGGAAGATTAACTTGTTCTGTTTCTGACCTAAGCTGGTTTTCCCCTCCTCAGTGGACTTTTTGGTGTTAGACTTAGTGTAGCTACCTCATTGACTCTAGCCCTAGTTCTGCTTGCAACTCTCAAGCTTAAACTCTCACTACTCTCTCTTTTGTCTAAGATTACTACATAATACCCAGCAGCATCCCTTTGTTTTTATATTGTGGTCTATCTGAACCACTTTTTAGAAGGGGATAAATTATATGAAACACACTAGCTCTCCAACCAGCAGCCTTTTGAGTTATCCAATTTTCAGAAAGAATTAAAAGTAACCTTGCATTTCAGCAAACATAATATTGAGTACTTGCTGTGTATAAGGTATTTTAAGGAATACACAGGTAATGGGGTAGGAGGGAGGCAAGTACAAGATTTGAGAAAAGCACTCATTAACATTTGAACTTAAAATGTGAGATTTGAATGGGGATGCCAAAGGTCATCTTGTCCTCTTCCTTCCTGAAGCATTCTTTTTCTTTACGATATCTCTGACAGGTCATCAACTATGTCATTTGTCTGAAGATCTTGAGTAATAAAAATATTGTCATCTCTTCAATACTCCATTACATTTTGTGACAGCTTTTGTCAGGAAGTTCTTTGAATTGAGTTAGAGACCTCTTCCTTATAGATTCTAGCCGTTGGTATGTAGTTCATCTGTTTAAAGCTAAAGGAGGTCAGATGAAATAACCTAAAGATTATTGAAAAGAGCCCTGGAAGGGGAGTCAGATAACTTTGGTTCATTTTGAAGATTGTTACAAATTTTGTAATCTTGTGTTTAACTTGTGTTCTATATCTCTAAAATGCAGATTATTGTACTTTATCATTCCTAGAGTTTTTGTGAAGAAAACTTTGTAAATTGCAAAATGCTGTAAAATCTGAGTGACATATAATGATTGGTTGGTTCTTGGTTCAGTGTTCTGGTTGGCTTCTTTTAAGTCTGAGCTAAAATGCCACCTTCTACAAGAAGGCTTTCCCAATTCCTCTTAATTCTAGTACCTTACCCTATTGATTATTTCCTGTTTTTCCTGGATATAGTTTACTTGTATGTATTTTGTATGTTGTGCATTGTGAACTCATTGATGACAGGACAGTTTTTTTCCCTTTTTTGTATACCCTGAACTTAGCACAGTGTCTACCACTTAGTAGGAGCTTAATAAATGTTTATTGACTGATTGACTCTTAGCCTTTACAAAAGACTGTCTTTCCACTTAAAAGTGAACGTGCATTGGAGATCTGATGGAAGTAACATAAGAAAGAGGTTACTTGGGAAAGGGACAATCATTAGATTCCTAAGAGGAAGGTTAATATAGTAAAATTAAGTGCTGTATTTAGTATCAAGAAAAACCTGAATTTTGACTTCTGCTACCTAAGAGCAGATTGTGGGAAAATCACTTGTTCTTTCTGAGCCTCAATTTTATCTTTTATAAAATGGGGATAATATCTCTTCTGTTACCCTCTTGAGGGGTGTGAAAATTCAATGAAATATATGACAACACTTTACAAACCTTCCTATACTGTATGCCTTGCAGCTGTTAACTAGAGTTCGGAATTGGAGTCTTGAGAGGCTCTATTCAAAGCCCAACTCTTGTTTACTCCTTGTGTGACCTTGGGGAAGTCATTTAGCATTTCTGGACCTTGGAGCACTCTTTTTTTTTTTTTTTAAAAGAAAGACGAGAAATTTTTTTTTTTAATGAACACTTACAGTTGATTAAACCCAATATAGTTTTGGAAAGATGCTTCCTGTGTTTCATAATGGAGGCTAGATATAGTTAGCAGAAACCAGCAGATCTTGAGGTTATAGAAAATTTTGTGACTTTTTCAGAGAATTCATTTCAGAACATTATTTATTTTCTAGAAATTTTATAATGTGATGAAGCCTAGTATATTTTGTTGATGCTTGTTAAGTTACCCTTTGACAGTGAATGAAGTTTTTCTGACTTACATAAAATAAAAACCTTTGGAGATTTGAAAATTTTATCATCCCAGAGTTTTCAAAGGTGTTATACATAAATATCTCTTGCTCAAAGAGCAAACAAATGTGTTTGGGCAAAGAAATGCTTTCTGATGTGTAAATTTTTATACATATATTGAAAGATCATTTCTGCACTATAGACTCATTTAAGGCTAGCAAAACTTTTTGTTGCTATAAAATTGAAGAATTCAGCTTCATGAAGCAGTGTTAATGTCTAGAAATAGTTTTTCTTTCTGCTCCCACATATTACTTCATTTGTTTAATCCATGGATCAAATTTTTAGTATGAAATGTTATTACAGAAGTAGGTTCATGAAAAGCTGGTACACTATACTGCTGCTTGCAGTTTTTTAGTGTTGCTATAATATTAAAGCTTCAGTTTTATATATTGATTATTTCTGTAATTTGGGGACTTAGAGGAAGAAAAGAACACAAAAATTTTGGGAGGATGGATGGGCAAGAAAACCTTGTGAAGGTGGATTTTGAAATGATCTTTGACAAATAGATTAGGTAGGATTTTCAACAGATGGAGATTGGGAGAAAGTTAGAAAATATAATGAAAAATAATGTTAGTATTTATAAAGCGCCTGTTTATGTACAGGCACAGTGCTAACCACCTTACAAATGTTTTCTCATTTGATCCTCACAACCACCTTGGGAAGTAGGTGCTTTTGTTATCCCCATTTTACAGTTCAGGAAACAGAGATAGACAAGTTAAATGGTTTGCCCAGGGTTACAAAGCTATGTGGCACATGGTGTCCAAGGTTGGAGTTGCACTCAGATCTTCCTGACTCCAGGCTCAGGACTCTATCCAATGTACTATCTACCTGCCTACTTGGGAAAATATGTGATGTGAATTAGACAAACTTGAAGTAGTCCAGTTTGGCTAAAATATAGGGCCTTTATGGATTGATAGTATAAGCTGAAGCTAGAAAGATAGGTTACACTCATTTGTGTCTTAGGTGATATGTGGTACAAAAGAAGCTTAAGTTACTACTCCACTTATCAGTAGTTATATTTAACTTAAATGTTGGTTATGTATTAAATTGTGATTAAATGTGTTGATTATAAAGTGAACTACTTTGCCCATTGCAGGTAAATGTTAACTCCTAAAGTTGGTATGACTGAGCAGAGATTCTCAAACTTTTGGTCTTGAGAGGTTGTCACACTTGAAAATTTAAATTGGCACTAAAGAGGTCTGAACATTTAGTCTTTCAGGCCCAATAACTAGGCCTTGGGATTCCAGTTTCTCCTCCCAGGCCCAATAACTAGGCCTTGGGATTCCAGTTTCTCCTCCCCCTCTCCTCCTTTATTTCCCTGTGGTACAGGAGAGGAGTTAGCTATGCTCTTCTAGATAGAATTGCTTTTATGATCTTGTCCATATCAAGCCTGGAAGAGCTGGTAGTGCACTACTGCTGGAGATTGAAGAGGTCTGAGAAAGTGCGAGAAGTTGTATGGCATAGCCAACAAAATGCCTTTCAGAACTTTTGAGAACCACCGGTCTAGAGGCTAACATGTTTGACTGGGACATAGGAGACTTTGTTTTCTGGTCTGATCTCTCCCCTCCCACACACACACACAGTCCTCTGCTCCTTCTTGTCTGAGTATGGGGCAGTCACTTGAGCTCTTTAGCTTTTTATTTTACTCACTTTATATTTGATATAGACTATATCATCTTTAAAGTCCTTTCCAGCTCAAAGTCTGTTAACATGGGTGGTACTCCTTAGAGGGAGCATGTCATTAAAGGATATGTTAAGTTGTAGCACATATATCACACCTTGTTTATAAAATGAAAAAAGTGTCAGTGCCTCCTCTCATGCTTCTCCTTACATTTTAATATTTGAAATGGCCTTTTTTTTTTTTTACTTCTGGCTAGACCTGTGACTTTATAGTTCAGGGAAGACTTGGCAAGGAAACCACACATGCCAGTACAGATCAGCAATTCTTTTTAAAAGTAAATTTTTTTTTTATATCATTTGTTTTTTCATCACCAAAATTTCTTCCAACATCCCTTCCCATCTCCCAGGGAGCCATCCTATATATGAATAATATTTTTAAGGGAAAAAAGAGAAGCTATACAATCAGCCACAAAATTAGTACATTGAAAAAATCTGATGTAGCAAACCTGTGAACCTCCCACCTCTGGAAGGAGTAGGATGGGGATTTCTTCTCCTGTTTCTTTTTTGGAACCATGTTCTTTATATTTTCACAACCTTTCCCTTTTGATTGTTTTTTGGTTATTCTTTCCATTTACATTGTTGTGGTCATGTAAGTGGTTTTCTTGGTTCTACTTACTTTGTTCTATGTGGGCTTATGTGGATCTAACAATAATATTCTTTTCAGCAGCTAAGTGGCTCAGTGGATAGAGTGCTTGGCCTAGGGTCAGGAAGAAGCAAGTTCAAATCTGGCCTCAAACACTAACTGTGTGACATTGGGCAAGTCACTTAACCCTATTTGCCTCAGTTTCCTTATCTGTAAAATGAGTTGGAAAAGGAAATGGCAAACCATTCTGGTATTTTTGCTAAGAAAATTCCAAATGGGGTTACAGAGTCAGACATGACTGAAACAAGTGAACAACAACAAAAATATCCCATTACGTTCTTGTACCACAATTTGTTTAGCCATTCTCAAATCAGTGGACATCTACTTTAATTCCAGTTCTTTGCTACCACAGAAGTACTGCTATAAATATTATGCTGCATATGATTAGTTTCTTTTCAACAGTGATCTTATTGGAGTATAAACCAAATAGAAGAATTTCTGGGTCAAAGGGATGGGTATTTCAGTCACTTTTAAATTTCAAATTGCTTTCCAAAGTGATTATACTTATTTATAGCTGCACTAACTACATGTATTAGTGTGCCTCTCCTTCTGTACAACAATCCCTATTCCAGTCTTTTGGAAGACCAGCATTTCTGATGTCTTAGAGTTGCAAATTCCTTGAATAGTTAAGTGGTTAAGTTGCTTAGAGACAAAATCTGCATGTACCAGAAGCAGTACTTAAGCTCAGGTTTTCCTAACTCCAGCTCTTAGAGGCCACTTCTCATGCTTGTTCAGAGAATAGAATTGTGGACCTGGAGTTAAGAAGACCTGAGTTCATTTATGATCTCAGATACTTAATTAGCTGTGTGATCCTGAGTAAGTCACTTAACATCTGTTTGCCTCGGTTTCTTCATCTGTAACACATATAATAATAGCACCTTCGTATTAGGGTAGGTGTGAGGATCAAATGAAATAATTGTAAAGCATTTAACACAATGTTTTGCATATACTAAGTGCTATATAAGTGTTTATTGTTACTCCATGCTTTCTGTAATTATTGGGATCATAGAGTTTTATTATCAGGTTATGTAATTAAAGTAGGTAACATTTAAAGGATGTAATTTATCAGTCAGTAAATAAATATTTATTAAGTGCCTATTATCAAGCACTGTGCTAAGGCACAATTCCTCCATGATTATCTGTGTATCAATTTATCTGTTTTATTTTTTTCCTCATAGTGGTATAGAAACCAGAAATCTTATTAATTTGAAAGTTTAGGTGAAATATATATTTTTGATATTTTTCTCAGAGCTTCTCCCATTTATTTTCTTGATCCTTTCTTCATTGTATTGACTTCCTTTATTATCATAATCTTGTCATTAAAATTATACACAAAATTCATAAGTGGGATTTAGGTGCTGTCAGAGTATGTACGGTAGCCACCATTGATTCTTGTTGCTAAAACGTTAAATATTATTTTCCTTACATTTTTAGACTTTGCTTTGCATTTTCAGCTATTATAGTAGTTGACTAGCATGTAGCTAAGGTTCAACTGCTTTTTCTTCAGTGTAGAAGAGCTACAAAGTAAGAACTAATACCAAAATTTCAGTTTTATTGTTTGTATATAATTTGCAATGCTTCAGTTATGAGATTTGCTTTTTAAATTTTGTCTTTCTTTCTTCTAGTGTAAACCAGAATATAAAGTACCTGGACTTTATGTTATTGATTCCATTGTACGACAATCTCGACATCAGTTTGGTCAAGAAAAGGATGTGTTTGCACCCAGATTTAGTAATAACATCATTAGCACGTTTCAGAATTTATATCGTTGCCCTGGTGATGATAAGGTATGCTACTATTGTTTTTAGGGGATTTCTTATCATAGGGATTGTTAATTTGGGGATCTTTCTTTCAAGAGGTCAATGGGTAAATTTCACAGGTTCTGGGAACTTGGATGGGAGGAAAATTATATCTTTATTTTGAGTAACTTGTAAATGAAATTTAGCATTTCCTGCCATTGTGAAATGTAGTCAGCAAGCCACGGTAGTATTCTACTTCTTGAGACTACTGACACAGAAAATGTTAAGAACCCTTAAACTAGAGCTTTATTACAAAATATACACATTAAACAGAATAGTGATCATCTTTGGTCAAACAAAGCACATAACCTTTTTATTAAGATTTAGTTTTTGAAGTGATTTGACATAATATTTACTTACTCCATGGTTATTCAGACAACTCCCTTTTTTCAAGTACGTTCACTTAAAAGTTAAAGTATCAATTAGGTACAGCCTTTTTTGAATCTTGCTTCTTTTGAATTGTTTTATGTCTTAGGGTAAGTTTGTAATGTTTTTCTTCTACAATTTAGTTTTTTAGTATAGGCAGCATGATATATAAATAGCATTGAATTTGGAATTAAAAGTTAAAAAAAATTTTACTTGTTAATACTAAATATATTCTTGTATTATTTACTGATACTAAATTAAAACTTGTTAACTGTTCAGGTTCTTTGAAGTACATACAAGATTATCAGCATATGGAGGAAAATAAATATTATATAATACTAAAGTTGAATGAAAAATACAATTAAATACTTGATATATTACATTTATATAGTGATTACAGGTTTACAAAAGACTTTGCTTATATTAACCCTATTAAATAGGTAATGCAAATAGTATTATTCCTATTTTACATATCAGTATCAAAATCCTTGGAGGTATTTGATAGTTGTTACAAGATTCTGAGAAAGGTAAGGAGTACTTTGTTTAGAATGATAAATAAAAATAATTTTTGTTGCAGTACAAACAAAATCTTCAAGATAAAGTTGTAAGCATGAGACAACAGTTATGAATTGAGGGCAAACAGCTATAACCAGGGCTGAGCTCAGACAAACCTTAAAGGATCCAGTGGGTGTGAGAACTTCACTATAGTCAGTAAATCCAAAATCAGTAGTATCAGGAACTGAAATAAAGAGATTAGTGTCAAGGGGTTAATACTGCAGAAAAATGAAGTCAGAATTTAGGCAAGAAATCTGGGTAAGCCGTCAGTAAAAAGAATTTAAGGTAGAGATATTGGACTTTAATAGGCTTAAGGCTTTTCTTTGTTCTCTGTAAAGGATGAACCAATTCTAGTATGACCAGATCAAGTTGATCTAAGTACAAGAAAATAGTGATATCTGACTAGACTGGAGTTATGGGGATGTCAGTAGGACAAAACCAGGGCAGTTCTTAACAGAGACTTAAGTCAGGGCTTAGAACACAGTTGTGGAAGTGAGAATGAGGAAGAAGGTGTGACTCAGGAAATAATTTTTGATGTAGCAAATTTGTACCAAGTGCTTAGTTTATGGGAGGATTAAAAGTTTAGATATGGTTATGCCAACACAGTATTATTATGTAATATATGCATTTGTTTTTTTAAGGGTTATGTGTGGTCTGATGAAGAAAAATCATTCCTAATCATTAATAAAAATTAATGAAGTTTGGGCAGATGGGATGGATAGGAACTTTATATATAGAGAAGGCAAAATGACATGAAGCATTACTAAAAGAATAACAGTGATGGTGATAATGGAAGGGATAATAAGGGGATATGTATGGACATGTTTAATAATAGTTTTTTGTATAGCGTCTAATTATAGATAGTTACTAGAGAGTGAGATGGGAATAAAAAGTCTTTACAGAGACATAAATCTAGGCATTTTTGCAGAGGAATTTCTGGTAAATCTTGAGTATAAAAAGAGAAAACATTCAGGTTAAACCCAAGAATTACCTTAATTTCAAAGCAGGGGGAAGAGGAAGCAGTCAGAAAATGTTAAAGAGAGAGTGAACAATATTCCTTAAATTGAGACTAGATATGAGAACAAGAAAAAAAAGTGGCAAACTTTAAAATGGTAGGAAAGAACAAAAATAAAGATAAAATCATTGGATTTTTCTGAACCTGGCTCAGTGTGGAAGAGTTTGGTCATGAATCAGGGGAGAAAATGGATTAGAATCTCTTAAGAATTTTTTCCAAGTTTTAATTGTTGATTCAAAAATATGTGAATGGCATAATGTGTTACTCAAATACTTCAACACAGCTATTATGTCCCCTTTAAGTCTTTCCTTCTCAAGGCCAAACATTCCTTGCTCCCTCAAGTGGCCTCATATAACATGATATGGAAGTGCTTCACTATCCTGGCAGCTTTTTCCTGGACTCTTTGTAGATTAAAAATGTACTTCCAAAAAGTACAAAAAGTTGGTGCTCCCAACTATACACAGTCCTCCAGATGTGGTTTGACTGAATCTTAGTACATCATAGGTATTCCTTTTCTAATACTGAACATTATGCCTCTTTCAGTGCAGCCTAAGATCAGATTTGTGCATTAGGGGAAGGTATTAGAGGGTTGTTATATCACACCTTTGGCTCATATTGAACCTGCAGTCCACTAAAACTTCATTTTTTTTTTTTCAGACCAAAGGTCATCTAGCCTAGGTTTTTCTTTTTTTGTACTAGTATTTTGAATCTAAATATAAAACTTTACATTTGTCAGTATGAAATTTCATTTTAAGAGTATCAGCCCAATGTTCTAACTTTTGAGACCTTTTGGATCCTGACTGTATCGTCTAACAGATTACTCCTCCTATCCTTCTGTCATCTACAATATTCATAAGGTTACCATCTGTGCTTTTTTGTTCATCATTCATAAAAATGATAAACGGTGCATGCTCTTGTACACTCCCTTCCACTGGAGATTTCCTTCAAAGTTAACACTGTATCATTAATGACTAATCCTTAGATTTGGAATTCAACCAATTTTGAGTCCATCCTAAACTGTTCTTTATCCTAACTTGTTTACAGGAGTAGCATGAGACTGTCAAATGCTTTGCTAAAAGGGTCAGCTGCATCTATTACCATTGGCTCTCTGAACACTTTCTTTTTGTATATGTTTATTAACCATCCCTTTAATAATAGTACATTCTAGAATTTGGCTAATCCATAGTTTAACAAGCTCTTTCTCTTCCCTTTTTGAAACTCACATAGTATTTGCCCATCTCCTGTTTATTCCCTGTTTGAGCAATGATTCTGATCTACAGATACTTCTACCAGTTTTCAGTATTTTACATACTTGATTTAGGCTTGGTGACTTGAACCCATGAGGGGCATACTATATCAGCTCCATATTAGCCATTTTCACTGTCATTTGAAATCCATTCTCTTTTGCATAGAAAACAGGAACAAAGTAAAAATTTTGCTCTCTCTGTATTTGGTTCTCATTGTCTTTTCCACCCCAAGCCATGAGGTACCTTTAGTTGTTCCTACTCTTAGCCTATTTTAAGATAGCAGCACTTTGGAAGTGATAGTTATACCATGCTCTGGTCTGATCAGACCATGCATATCTGGATTATTGTGTTCAGTTTGGGTGCCACATTTTAGGAATCAGTGTGTTAATGCTTTATAGTAAGTGAACAGTTTACAAAGAATAAAATAATCCCTGCTCTTAAGAGTTTATATTCAACAGGTACATATATTATAAGAATACAGATAAAGAGAATAAATATAGATAAATGCAAAGTATTTTGGGAGGGAAGACTTTAATCTATCTATGCATTAAGCAAAGGGTTCATATAAAAGGTGATGCTTGAGCTGTGCCTTGGAGGAAAAGAGGGACTCTGTGAAATGGAGGTGAGGAAGGAGAACATTCAGGCATGATGAAAGGAAAGAAAAATCTGGAAGAGATTTGGGTCGTTGGGAAAAGATAATGAGCTATTCTGGGGGCATGTTGCATTTGAGATGCCTCTGGCACATCCAGTTTGAAATGTTCAGTAGGCAGTTGGTGTCGTAGGACTAAAGCCCATAACAATGAAACCTATGAAAGCCAGTGGTTGCCAACAGAGAGTGTATGTAGAAAGGACATTAATAACTTCAAGTTTGAGGATGATGGTAAAGAACTTCAGAAGCTCACTGTATGAGGATTTTTTTTAAAAAAACTAGATACTTGTCCTAGAGAAGAGTAAAGTTGGAATCAGGGTGTGTATTATTGCTGGGTTCTAATTTTTGAGGATCTATTTTATAAAATATAAGAATCATTCTTATTAACCCCAAAAAGCTGAAGTAGGACTAATGAGTGGAAATTATAAAATGGCACATTTACAGATAAATAGCTCTTTTCTAAAGTAGAATGGGGTGCGTGCCTCAAGTTATATAGAGTACTTCACTAACTATCTTAAAGTTGACCACTTTTTTTGAATACTACATGGACTCTTCAGGAACTGGTTAGACTAAATTATATCTGAGTTCTTTTCCAAATCTGATATTCTGTTATTTGTTTAGCACTTTGGGGGAAAGCTTGATTAAGACTTCATTACTGCCTGTTGTCTTTTAGATAAACTTGGGTAAGTATAAAGGCAGTTAATGTACCTTCCAAAGTTTCTTCTATACCAATAACTTAGGCACTGGGAGAATATGATTTAAGTCTTATAAAATATTTAATACATAAATACACAATCTGCTTTAAATAAAGACAGCAATTGTCTGCCATGTTTTTACATTGTTCAGGTTAATGCTGCCAAACTGTTTTTTCCTAAGTAATAGATTAATAGATTAGCATGATTATGATAAAGTTTCTAATTTTAAATTATTATGTCTTTTTTTTTCTTTTTCAGAGTAAAATAGTCAGGGTTCTAAACTTATGGCAGAAGAATAATGTGTTTAAGAGTGAAATTATTCAACCTCTTCTTGATATGGCAGCAGGAATTCCACCACCAGTTGTCACACCTGTTTTGCCAAGTACTGCAGCATCTATGAGCAACAACACCCCAGGTATTTTGTGAAATTATTTATGTAATGTATTTTAAAATAATTTTTACTTATACACTCTGTTTTCAGGTGCTTATTCATTGGTAAAAAAAAAAAATAGTTTGTTGTCTATTGTAGAATTTATCCCAGTAGTATATAATTAGAAGGAAAAATTATATTTTTCAGAGATGATACTTTAAAAATAAAATATGGAAAATGGATAAGGTCAAAAATTTCTATCTTTTTATGATCTGAATGAGAAACTACTTATAATTTATTAGATTATGGAAAACAATTTTTTCATAAATAAAAGTTAAATAATAAAATTAAAGGATTCATCTTATATGTCTCATTAGATTTTCCTTAATGTATGTATTAAATGTATTTTTAAATTGTAGTGTATAAATTGAAAATTATATAGCAAGTGCTGTTTTAAACACATTACAGGTACTCTTAGCATCCCTGAGAAAGATATAAAGTATGTTAATAAAGTGATTGTGCCAAATTCATCTGTTTTACAAGTTTAGATGTTTACATGTTGTTTTCTAATTTTGTGGTCTTCTTGTAATTTAAAGTATGAATATGGTAAAAACCTGTTAAGTACATATATTTTAGGATTAATTCCTCTTCATATATAACTTTCTATTTTTAAAGGAACTCCTGTGACACCTGTTACTCCAGCCAATGTGGTACAAGGTTTGCCTGACCCTTGGGTATCTCAGATAGCAAATACAGATACACTAGCTGCTGTGGCACAGATTTTGCAAAGTCCTCAAGGCCAACAGGTTAGTATTTTTTAGCTTGGTGTACAAAAATCAACACAAGGATACTTAATTATATTAAATGTCTTAAAGGGTCTCATTATTTATGTATATATATAATAATCATTTTCATTACTATTAATGTAGAGAATATAGAAAATAATAGACAATAATTATGGGAAGGTTTAAGTTTTTAAAAAATGTTTGTCTTTTGACAAGTATGTAAATATGCCCCCATTTGGTTATTTATGTTTTGTTGTTTACATGAGCTCCTCTATGTGAGTATTGCTGCTGTCAATGCAAATCTCAAGACCTTAATTTTCTGTGTGACTAATACACACCTTCCTGTGAATCCTCCACAAAGAATCCTTCCACCCAGCATACTATAGGTACTCTAAATCTCTTCACAGTGGCGCCTGTAGACTGGACATTGCTATACTATTTCTTCATCTTTTCCCATGATCTGCTCACTTCCTTTTCTATTCATCTACTAGACTTTCCCTCTTATTTCTCTCTGCTTAATGTGATGACATTGTCATAGCCTTTCACTATCCTTTGTAAAATTTTAACAATAGGTTTGTATTCTATGCCAGTATTATCCTGATTGTCATATCTTTCTGTGTGGCAAAGATAAATAATTTTCTGGTTTTCACAGTGTCTGGGCTTTTTTGTTGTTATTATTATTTCTTTATTTTTGTGATTGATTTATCTTTGTTAGATTTATCCAGAGAGTTGTGATAGTTTTTGTCAATGTTTATTCCTTTTTCCATTTTCCATTGTTTTTGATGTCAGTGTCTCACTTAAATAGGTCTGCCTAGAGTTACTTTAATTGCATACCATATCTTTTATTCCAGTTGAGTAGTAATTTTTATTTTTGTTATAATAAGTCAGTAGTCTTACTGAATTCGATTTGAGTCGCATTGGTAATTAGGCATCTCCTGTCAATATATCAGTTAATTTTTTTTGTTGTCATTTTTGCATATTTCTGAATATAAATAATTGTGTTCTTGTAAGGTGTTTTCACATATATTGTTTCTACTAAACCATCCCTGTGCAGAAGGCACCTGAGATATTGTTTTTTTCTACTCTATAGCTAAGGAAACTAGAGACCTAAAGAATTCAATAACAGAACTATTAACTAGAATTCTGTTCTTACTCTCAGTCCAACAATTCTCCATTCTTGCTCCAATCCCTTCCCTTATATGCTGCCTTTCTCTGAAATATAAGGTTATATGCCAGCCTCATTATGACTATGATTTTCTAATAGCGTCATTTATTAATGTTGTTTTACTTTGTTTATGAACTAAAATGATAGCTCCCCTTAAGTTCATGGTGTAGGCTTGAGTGATAAATGAATCCTATTTTAACAGTAACTTCAGTAGTAGTCGCTTCCACAGTGTATAAAAATGAATCTTTTTCATTGTCTTTTCTGCCAGTCTAGTCCATGCCCTCATCACATCACTGTAGAATGCAATATTCTGCTAATCAGTGTATCTTTCCAGTCTTTGCTTTCTAATCTATTCTGTACCCAGTAGCAAATTTAATCTCTCCCCAAATAATAGATCTCTACACATTCTTAGCTTCTCTAAAAACCTTCAAGGGCTCACCACTGATCCCATATCATCTGGCATACAAGGTCTCTCATAATCTGATCCTAATTTATCTTTCTGTTGCAGCCTTACCTTCATAAAATGCATCCTTCATTTCATATGAGCCAATGTACTGTCTCATTATTTTCTGTCACATCTTAATCTTTCAGGATAACCTTTAGTATATATTCTCTTGCTGTATTAGACTGTGCAGTCCTTAAGAGCAAAGATTTGCTTTCTTTTATTGATATTCCCTGTGCTTACCACATAGTTAGCATTTGATAAATGGCTTATCATTCATTTATTCATTTTATAAATCTTACTAACATTCACAACTACTTTGTGACGTTCAAGGACAAGAGATCGTGTCCTTAGTACCCAAGAGTTTTTGTATTATTAGCAACTAATATAATTTCCTATACATCCTATAAAGTGATTTTAATTTTTGCTTTGAATAAGCTGTGATTTACTATTGAAAAGTAAATTTTCGTTAAAGAGATATGAATTTCTGTATCAATAGTAAAATCCTTGCCATTATTTTTTATATTGAATAGTGGAATTTTTTGCGGTTTATACTTAGGTCTCAGTTATTCGTTCAACTTTTAATTTAACTGAAATATGCTAAGCACTTAAGGTTAGGTTGTTAAAAAAAAATAAAGGTGTAAGCCTTTTTCTTAAATTTTTTGGTTGATATCACCACCTTTTTTTTTTCTTTCCTATTTACAAGCTCACCTGCTAAAAATACCTTTTAAATCTAAATTTTTCTTTATCCCAGAGAAGACAGGGGCTCAACAGTAAATTCATAAATTGGGAATTATAATTGTATAAATTAGTTATATAATTTGCATTGTCTAAGGTGACATAAAGTTGGGGTAATGATCAAATTGATTAGGGTGAAATGGAAGGAAGGACTGTGAAGAAATCAGTCACCTTCTTTTTGTCCTGTCTTGATTCATCAGGATATGACTTCATTAATTTAGTTTGAGGTGAGTAGACTGAGCTGCCTGAGTGGGGACCCAGTTAGCTGGATAACTCAGCTCATCCTCTCCCTTCTGTCTCCCTTTCTTTCCCCTTCAAATTTGGATGACCAGAGGCTGCCCAGTTAACTTGGGGCTTACTGACTAGATGTCTCCTTCCTTTCTTCCTCCTTCCCTCCCTCCCTCTTCCCTTCTTCCCTTTTTTTCTTTCTCTTTCCCAGAACCTTCAACCCAGTGCACTCTGAACCCATAGATTGGATAGCAGTAGGTTCCTGCCCAAGCTCTACTTAATGACTGTTATTTGGCTCTGCTTCCTTTCAATGATTATCAATAGTAACTGGTTTGCTTTCCTTTCCAGCTTGATTTAATTCTTTTTTTCTTTTGCTCATTAAAGGCACCATTCCCTGACTACTTCTTAAAGAGGCCTGTTCACTAAATGAGGTTTACCTCCCTCTAACTGAGTACCTAAAAGGGCCTTATCCTAAAAAGGCTAAGGTCTCCCGTTGCATCCTGATGAATATCTGGTCACTGGATCCAGATGACTCAGGAGAAGAAAGTGAGGCTGGTGACCTTGCACAGCCTTCCCTCTCTCAAAACAAAGTCACGTGCAAGTTATGTCATCATTTTTCTGATGTCATGGTCTTCTTCGAAAATGAAAGATGAACTCAACAAAAATATTCCTTTTAGATATGTACAAATTTAAGTACTTAGTTCATTAATTCAAAAATTCTATAATGTCAGAGCTCCTAAAGTCTAATCCCAGCTTTACCACTTCCTGTGTGACCTTTGACAAGTCACTTAATATCTTTATCTGTAAAAGTGAGGGGATTAAACTTGTAAGTTTTTAACCCCACATATATGATAAATATAGATACTCCTCCAGTGATGTCTTTGCCTTTCTTTGTCTGGGTGAATGGTTTCATTAATTGCTTTGTCTTCTAATAACTTTCTGATATTAATATTTCTCTGAAATGATTTTATTCCACAGACAAGATGGAAAGTCTTTGGGCTAATATTTAAGTTTTCTAACTTATTAGGGCCTTCCAAAACTTAAGAGTGCATTGGCATTGACATGATGTGACATTGAAGTAGGATTTTTTCATTGGATATATATCTAGATACCTAGTCATATAAAGACCCATATTTCTTAGATGTCAGTTAAGTTTGTATTATCTACCTATTTCCTTCCCTTTTCCTATTTATGATATATTCAATTCAATATTTGGTAACTGCCTGTTGAATGAAGGATATTGTGTTAAGTGCTAGGGATATATAGACAAAAATTAAATGATTTCTGTCTTCAAGAAGTTTGCACTGGAGGAAGGGAATAGTTAAAAGCTATAGCAAAAAGAACAATATATTTTGAGGTGGGAAGTAAGATTTTTTTTCTTTTTTAGAGCTTTTCAAGGGGTGGTTAAGAAAGATATTGCTTAGGATATTGTGCCTAAGCTGAACTTCAAGAGATGCTAGATATTCTAAGAATAGAAACAAAGAGAGAATGCATTTTAGGCATGGGGGAAACAGGAAGTGGAGTATCCAATTTAAGATCAGTCTTGTTTGACTGGAACATTGAATGTACAAAGGGATATAATCAAGTCCAGTCAGCAAGCATTTATTAAGCATCTACTATGTGCCAGACACTCTGCCAAAGGCTGGGGAATACAAAGAAAGATTCCTGCCTCCCTTCCCCTCCCCCCCCCCACGAAAAACAATCCTTGATCTCAAGGGGCTCACCATCTAATGGGGGACACAGCATTTAAATAGGTATGTCCAAACAAGATATATACAGGATAAATTAGGAAAGAAACTACATCTGAATGAGGGCCAGATTGAGGACACTTTTGAATAAAAGGAATTTAGGAAATGGGGTGAATACACTTTTGTCTTACAAATATTAATTTGTCAGTTGTGTAGAAGAGAGATTTAATTGAAGAGTGACATAAAGTAATAAGATCTATTAGTAAGCTGTTGCAGTAGTCCAGCCAAGAAGTAATAAGGACTTCAGCTAGGATTGTGGCAGTATGAGTGAAAATAAAGAATTGGGGATAAGAGATAGTAGTTGATTTGAAGTAGTATTGGCCCTAAGAGATCATAAACTCCATCTGTCTTATTGTGAAGTTTGCAAACTAATTACAGAGGATTAATCTGCCTAGACCAGTGTCACATAACTAGTTAAGTGACCGAGATGAGATTTGAACCCATTTTTTCCTGACTCCAAGTGCCCTGTCCTAATATAGCATGCTTGGTCTCATAGTATGTTGTGGAAGTAGAATCCACAAGGTGAAGCTCAGATAAGAAGGCGGAAGAAAGAAAGAAAGATTGAAGGGTGACACAAAGGTAACCAGCCTGGGTAGAAGGGTGATATGCCTTCATCAAAAGTAACAGTTTTGGAGCAGGAGTGCTTGGGAGATGAGTTATCTTTTGGACATGTTGAATTTGAGATGCCAACAGGACATTGAGGTGATATTATACATCAGGCAGCTGGTGATTCAAAACTGAAGTTTAGAGGAGAGATTAGGGCTGAATGTATAAATTTGCCAGTAAAATACTGTAATAACCTCTGAGAGTTTGTAAGATCAATGAGCAGGAGGGGCTTAGTTAGTGAGGTTGGATCAGAATGATGATTTTCAGTAAGGAACACAAAAATAGTTGTCGCACAAATAGAAAATGAAGCAAGGGAACAGTGCCAAGATGCCAACAGAGAAAAGAGAGTCTTATGAAAGAGGGTAAAACAGTTGTAAATGGTTGAGAAGTGAATAAAAGGAGTATAGATTGTGTCTCATAGTTTGTGAAAGGGAAAAGATATAATGATAATTTGGATTTTTAAATTGAATTATTTATTTTCAGTGTTTGACAGTCACTTCCATATATCTTAGATTTTTTTTTCCACTCCCTCTCCCTCCCTCCCCACTCCCTCCCTGAGACGGTGTACAATCTTATATAGGTTCTACATGTACATTCCTATTAAATAAATGTTGCACAGAAGAATTAAAACGAATGGGAGAAACCATAAAACAAAACATAATACAAAAGAAAATGGTCTGTTTCTATCTGCGATCCAATCCCATAGTTATTTCTTTTTTTGTTAATTTGAATTATTTTATTTGTTTTCAGTGTTCGACAATCACTTCCATATATCTTAGATTTTTTTCCACTTCTTCCCGCTCATTCCTCCTTCTCCCCCACTCCCTCCCTGAGATGGCATACAATCTTATATAGTTGTACATGTACATTCCTATTAAATGCTTGTTGCACAGAAGAATTAAAATGAATGGGAGAAACCATAAAACAAAATATAATACAAAAGAAAATGGTCTGTTTCTATCTGTGATCCAATTCCATAGTTCTTTCTCTGGATGTTGAAAGCAGTTTGCCTCAAGAGACCATTGGAAATTTTTTAAGTCCATGCATTTCAGTGAAGTACTAAGTCTACCAGAAAAATTCCTCTCTCACTGTGGTTGTTGCTGTGTACAAAGTTCTCCTGGTTCTTCCCCTTTCACTCAGCAACAGATCATATAAGTATTTCCAGGCCTCTCTGACGTTTTCCTGTTCATCGTTTCTCATAGCACGATAGTATTCCATTGCATTCATATACCACAACTTGTTCAGCCATTCCCCAATTGATGGACATCCCCTTGACTTCTGGTTTTTGGCCAACACAAAGAGAGCTGCTATAAATATTTTTGTACATGTGGGACCCTTTCCCATTTCCATGGTCTCTTTGGGATAGAGTCCCAAAAGTGGTATTGCTAGGTCAAAGGGTATGCACATTTTTGTGGCCCTTTGGGCATAGTCCAAATTACTCTCTATAATGATTGGATCAGCTCATAGCTCCACCAACAATGAATTAGTGTTCCAACTCTCTCCCATCTTCTCCAACATTAATCATCTTCCTGTTTTGTCATGTTAGTCAATCTGATAGGTGTGATGTGGTACCTCAGAGTTGTTTTGATTTGCATCACTCTAACTAGTAGTGATTTAAAGCATTTTTTCATATGATTATAGATAGCTTTAATTTCTTCCTCTGAAAACTGTCTGTTCATATCCTCTGGCCATTTATCAATTGGGGAATGACGTATTCTTGTACATTTGACTCAAGTTCTCTATGTATTTTAGAAATGAGGACACTATTTGCAAAAATTCTTTCCCAGTTTTCTGCTTCCCTCCTAATCTTGGTTGCATTGGGTTTGTTTGTGCAAAAACTTTTCATTTTAATATAATCAAAATTATCCATTTTGCACTTCATAAGTTTGACAAATAACACTATTCCTTGCTCCCCTAATTTGTTTACAGTATCAATCTTTATACCTAGATCGTATATCCATTTGGTCTTTATTCTTGTGTACGCTGTCAGGCATTGGTCTATGCCCAGTTTCCACCACACTGTTATCCAGTTTTCCCAGCAATTTTTGTTGAACAGTGAGTTCTTATCCCAGAAGCTGGGGTCCTTGGGTTTATCAAACAGTAGATTACTGTATTCATTAACTACTATGTCTTGAGAACCTAACCTAGAGAATCGCAGAGAATCAAATAAATAATAAACAACTTTGGCAAAGTTTCAGGTTACAAAGTAAACCCCACATAAATCATCTGCATTTCTGTATATTACTAACAAAGTCCAACAGCAAGAGATAGAAATCCCATTTGAAGCTGCAGTAGATACTATAAAATATCTGGGAGTCTACTTGCCAAAACAAACCCAGGGACTATATAAACACAGTTACAAAACACTTTTCCCACAAATAAAGTCAGATCTAAGTAAGTGGGTTGTTCGTGGGTAGGCTGAGCTAATATAATAAAAATGGCAATTCTGCCTAAATTAGTTTACTTATTCAGTACCATACCAGTCAAGCTATCAGATAATTATTTTCCAGAGCTAGAAAAAAATATCAAAATTCATCTGGTCCAGAATATCAAGGGAACTACTGAAAAGAAATGCTAGAGAAGATGACCTAGCCCTACCAGATCTCAAATTGTATTACAAAGCAGCAATCATCAAAGCCACTTGGTATTGGCTAAGAAACAGGGGTGGACCAATGGTATAATGATAATCTGAATGGTCAAGTAACATTTTATGATGATATTTTATGATGTGTTTGTGGGTGCTCAGTATAAGGATTCAGAGAAATCACTTGGGATAAAGTGAGATAAAGGAGACTGGAAATGATAAAAGGGAAAAGCACTTAGAGGAGATTGGAGTGAATGGAATCAAGTGCATAGGAAGTGGAATTGGTAACTTCCCAATGGCATAGATAATTGAATGTGATCTACTGGCATTTTTAGAAGTTGGTTACTTTTTTTAAAAAATCGATCTTGTTTTTGTTTCTTTACTCAATTGTTTTTCTCTTTCCCCAGCTTCAGCAATTAATACAGACACTACAGATTCAGCAGCAGAAACCACAGCCTTCACTACTTCAAGCACTGGATGCTGGTCTTGTTGTTCAGTTGCAAGCCTTGACAGCACAACTTACAGCTGCAGCTGCAGCAGCCAACACTCTGAATCCACTAGAACAGGGAGTCTCTTTTAATAAGGTATACATTAAAGCAGTAAATTTGATTTGTTTTGTCTTTCAGTTAAAATCCTGCTTGATGATTTTAATTTTTTTGTGTTTGTTGAAACTTATTTGATTAGATATTAAAATGAGAGCCATATTAGAGCATTTTGAATGTGCTTTGTATTTAAGAGCAGATTCCCTTTTTATTAGTGATTTTTTTTGGACTTTTAAGTGTAGGAAATATATATTTCAAAGTGAAGCTTTGTAAAATATTTTTTCTAAAAGAAAGTAAAAATAGTAAGTATTCTCTGACTCAAATTTACTAATTGAAATGTGTTCCTACTACTAGTGCTAATTGATTAATCATAATTTTAACATCTCATCTTTCATTTGCTTTACAATTGACTAATATGTTTGAATATAAAAGTAGAATGGAACATACCAGTACTTATTGTACTATAGTTAATTTGAGACCTAGGTATAAAATATATTCTAAGATTTTAATAATAGCTTATATTTATATAGCTCTAACATTTATAAAGTACTTTCCCCAGAATAACCTTTCAAAAGAGGAGTATAAGTGGTATTCCTGTCTTACAGATTAACAAACTAAGGCCCATTATAGTGAAGTGAGTTTATAACGAGTTGGAGTCAGAACTTGAACTCAGGTTTCCTGACTATAAATTACTGTTAAGCCATACTGCTTCTCTTAACAATAACCCTTTTACAATGTATCATAAATTTATTAAGGTGATCTATTGTACTTCATCACTTTTGTAAATGCCTTTTTCATGCAATTCTTTTATTTTTATTTTTAAAAAAATGTTTATTGGCTTCTACAGTTTCTACAAGGAAATTTTACTGTTTGGTTCCATGTCTGATTGTGCCTGACATAAGCTGTTTGACTCACTTTATAAGTATTTATATTTTGTACACATTGCTTCCTTAAATTTATAAGATCTGAAAATTTTAGCAGTGACAGAATCAGCTTGCTTTGGTCATCTGATTTCTGAATTAATATTTTGAATGGGCTATTTTATTTTTTAAAAAACATGAAATGATATGTCATTTTAATTTTAAAGTCAGCATTAGTATTGATCTAATAATTTTTTCTGTCTCTCAGAAGTTGATGGATAGATTTGATTTTGGAGAAGATTCTGAGCGCAGTGAAGAACCTAAAAAGGAAACTTCATCTGCCCAGCTGTAAGTATTACATTATTCTTTGTAATTTTGAGCAAAATTGTATCAGGTAAAATATATGTTTCAGTTTTAGGTAGTGTAACATTTTGTTACCTGAACTGGTTGAAAATAAATGTTTCCTGAATTAAATTGAATTGGTAGGTTGAGGGAGCTGTCTAGCTTCAAGCTGAGGAATTTCAGCCTCATTTAATCTTGGGACAAGTGAATGTGTATCTCTGCTGCTTTGATTACCTGTTCTTTGTAAGGACTTAAAGACTAGTCAAGATCTCTTCAAAAACAGTGATGGACATCAACACCAAAAGAAGCTAATGTATCACATTACTGCCAGATTAGAGTCTTTAAAATATAAAAATGTTGTAAGACCATTTTGAACTATGGGAAAAGCTTTCTTACCTATGATATCAGCAGTAGGATACCTTCCAGACAACATACTCAGAATACAACAGGATTCGAGAAGTAATAACAGGGGAATTTTTAAAAGATGAGTTTTATATTTTTAGTTAGAGTAGAAGAGGATCTTGCAAGTCAGTTTTTCCAGCTTCCTCTCATAGGGAAAAACTTATTCGGCATCTCTTGACAGATTGACTTCCAGTAACAGCCCATTCTGCACATGTACAGCTTTTATTATTAGAAATTTCTTTGTTATGTCAAGCTGAATTCTTTATTGGTTTTAGTTTTCCATTTTATTGAAACAGAGCTAGTTTTGATAGACCTTCAAATACTTTGACAGCTGTCATATCTCTGTCCTTTTGTCTTCTAGGCTATACATAATCAATTTCATTATCTGTTCCTTGTATGACTTTTTGATATTCTGTCAACATTATTATTACCTTCCTTTTGCATATTATAATTTTATAATCCTCTTATTGTCCCAGTGTTTACTGATCATGGCATAATGTAGTGGAACTACTACCTCTCTTGAATTGGATGTTGAATACTTCTATTAATTAGCTTAAGGTTACATTAGCTTTTTTTTATTCAGCCACCACTCACTGTTAGTTTATAATGAAACTTGTGCTTAGTTGAAGTCATGAGCCAAGTCTACTATTATCCAGAATACATAATCGTTATAGCCAAAAATCTGTAACCATTTTTGCAAAGCTTTAATATATCAAATATTACTGTAAGCGCAATTGTAAAATTTTCTAGCTGTAGAAGTTTCTAAAAATTTAACAGCAGTACATGAAAATAGCTATTCAGAATCCTGTTAATTAGAACGCTATTCATGAAAAAAAATTTCCTTTAGATTTCAGACTAAAGAATCCATCTGTAAGGACAGATGTTTTAGTGAATTAAACATTTCCTCTTTTTACATTAGAAAGGTTATATATTTTTCTCCCAGTTGTAGTAGAATTTATTGTCACATTGTTTTTGCTTGCTTTTTTCTTTTTAGTCCTCATGTTTCAGAATCTGTAAACAACTCAATTTTTCATCAGTTAGCAGAACAACTACAACAACAAAATCTTGAGCATCTTCGACAGCAGCTCCTAGAACAGCAGCAACCTCAAAAGGTACGTAACCCCATCTTGTGGTGCTTAAGAGTTATTACCTCCTCTCTACAAAAAATTAATTTCACACATTCTAACTTCACTTTGGATAAAGCATTGTAAATGAACTTTATGGCATGTTTTCTTATCAGTTTGCCAGTTTGTTTTTGGCACAGTCAGGGAGAGATGAATCCCAGAGCTTTATTTCAATGATCTCTAAAGAATGTCCTATGAGGGAACTCTATCAAAGGAGAGAGTTGCTGGGGTACTGAGATAAATGACTTGCCCATAGCCACATAGGCAGTATACATCAAAGGCAGAACTCTTGAGACTAGCTCTCTATCCATACTATTCCATTCTATTTCTCTAACATAATTTTATTAGTTTATCCCTTCTCAAAATGTAGACGCTCTGTCACCAACATTCTCAGTCATTCTCAGAATGCCTAATCTATTCTGGTAACTGTTTGAAAGGTTCTCTGAAGTAACCAAAATCCACTCAGGCTAGCAAATGAATCTTTTCTAAGAGGTACACTAATATTTTGAATCAATTTCTATGTATTTTAGTAGCAGTGGGAAGAAGAAAAATAATATATTAGTATTATTACATTAGAGTTTTTGAAAGATTCACATTTGAATGATTTCCTCATTTGAAGGAAAAAAGATAAGTAGAGGTATCAGTTAATTACTGTGTTCTATCTTTTCAACCCAGTCACTTTAATAGCTTAGGTGAAAAATCACTCAATCCAGAATGATTGCTATGTTCTAGGCTCTTTGGGAGGGGGGAGAGGGGAGAATCCAGAGTTCCTGTCATCTAGTGGCAGAAATGTGTACAAAAACAGGTACATTTAAGATACGTACACATTTATCCCAAGGTGATCTTTGACAAAAAGAAAGGTTCCATAAACACCAAATAGAGCAGCAGTTTTTGTGGCAACAAAAACTGGAAACAAAATTGATATCCATCAAATTGGGGAATAGCTAAACAAATTGTGGTTCAAGCATGTAATAGAATATTACTGTATTAAAAGAAATAAGAAGCATGATGAATAATACAGAGAGAAATGAAAAGATATGTACTTACTAATGGAAAATGAAGTAAACAGAGTCAGGAAAACATTGTATAAAATGATTACAATAATGGAAATATAAAGGACAACCAGAGAACGGTTGAAATTCAAAGTTCTGAAATTACAAAGATTAATTTTGGCTCCAAAGGTGAGGTGTGCACCCCTATTCCTTGTACTGCCCCTCTGCTCTTATATAAAGTTTGAGGTGCTCAGTTGTAAAACATTACATTTAATCTGATTTTTTTTTTTTTAAGATTCTATTATGAGGGATGTCTCTTAGGGAAAGGAAGGGATACAGAGAAGCTTAGGAGTGAGGTCAAAACAAAAGATTTTAATAAAAGTTGTTTTGAAAAAAGATGTTTAGAGATCAGAAAAAGGCTATGTAAGAGGGGAAAGCACTCGTGGCAAAAATGATTGGTAAAAGTCTTTTGTAGTAGGTGGCACTTAAGAAAAATCACAGAGGAAGCCAAGTTGTTTTTTTTTTTAAATAAATTTATTTGTTTTTGGTTTTCAACCATCACTTCCATAAGTCTTAAATTTTCTCCCTGTCCCTCCCCAAGGCAGTGTGCAGTCTTATATGGGTTCTGTACATATATTCTTATTAAACACATTTTCACGTTAGCCCAGTGGCATAGAAGAATTAAAAAGAATGGGAGAAATCTTGAGAAAAACCAAACCATAACATAACACAAGAGAAAATAGTCTGCTTCCTTCTGTGTTCCGATTCCATAGTTCTTTCTCTGGATGTGGATGGCATTTTGCCTCAAGAGTCCTTTGGGAATGTTTTAGGTCCTTGGATTGCTGTGAGGGGCTAAGTCTATCAAACAATCCTCACACACTGTAACTCTTACTGTATACAGTGTTCTCCTGGTTCTGCTCATTTCACTCAGCATCAGTTCATGTAAGTCCTTCCAGTCTTCTCTGAATTATCCTGTCCAGTATTTCTTATAGCACAGTAGTATTCCATTACATTCAAATACCACAACTTGGTCAGTCACTCCCCAGTTGATGGGCATCCCCTTAATTTCCAGTTCTTGGCCATCACAAAGAGAGCTGCTGTATATATTTTTGTACATGTGGGAGTCTTTCCCATTTTTATGATCTCTTTGGGATACTGTCCTAGAAGTGATATTGCTGGGTCGAAGGGTATGCACATTTTTGTAGCCTTTTGGGCATATTTCCAAATTGTTCTCCAGAATGGTTGGATCAGCTTACAGCTCCACCAGGAATGAATTAGTGTTCTAACTCTCTCCCATCTTCTCCAACATTTATCATCTTATTTTGTCATGTTAGACAATCTGATAGGTATGATGTGGTACCTCAGAGTTGTTTTGATTTGCATCTCTCTAACCAATAATGATTTAGAGCATTTTTTCTTATGACTATTGATAACTTTAATTTTTTCCTCTGAAAACAGCCTGTTCATATCCTTTGATCATTTATCAATTAGGCAATGACTTCAATTCGTGTAAATTTGACTCAAGTTCTCAATATATTTTAGAAATGAGGCCTTTATCACAGATACCAGTTTGTAAAAAATCTTTCCCAGTTTTCTGGGAAGCCAAGTATTCTAAGGGCCCTATGTGAGTTGCCTTCTAGGCATGGTGCATGGCTAGTGCAAAACTGAATCACAGAATACAGGATGAGGAGTAACATCAAGTGAAGTTTGAAAAATTTTGGACCAGGTTGTATAGGGCTTTAAAACTAAACAGGAATTTTTCTCTGATTTTAGAGACAATTGGCAGTGACTGGAATTAAATAGGAGAATGACATAGGTTAGGTTTGTACCTGAAAAACACTTGCAGTATAGAGGGAGAGACTTGGGCAGGTGAACAGAATGGTGTTGCAATAGTTTGGGCAAATCCAGAATAGTTCCCTTAAGGAACTTACATTATAATGACAGACTGAATTAAAGTGGTGACTGTGTAAGTAGAAAGTAAGAAGTTGGATTCAAGAGATAATATGTTGGTAAAAACAGCAACATTTGGCAACTAGTTGGATATAATGAGTGAAGGGAGAAGGAGGACTTAAAGATAATGCCAAGATTATGAATCTGGGAGACTTGAAGATTGATGCTGCCTTTCTCCAAAATAGGGACATTTTGAAGAAGGTTGGGGAGAAATGGAGTAGGGGAGAGAATGAAGAGAAGAGTGAGTTTTGTTTTGAATGTGCTGAATTTGAAATTTCTTTGGGACATCCATTTTGTCCAATAGTTTATTGATAATGCGTGGGAATGAAATTCAGGGGAGATATGGGGGCTGGATTTTTAGAATTGTAATTTATCTGCGTAAAGGTGATTAATTAATAAACCATTGGACACTAATGAGGTCACCCAGAGAACATTAAGAAAAAAGAGTAGGGGACCCAGCCAGACTTGGGAAAGACCAACAGTTGGAGGTCATAATTTGGATGATGAACCTGTACTGGAGATTGAGACAGGTTGGGGAAGAGCCAGGAGAGAGTCGTATCAGGAAAAAGTAGACATCAGAGAGTATTCCAGAGAAGTGGGTAGTCAGCAGTGTCAGATACAGCAGATCTGGGAATCATCTGCATAGATAATAATTTAACTCCTAGAAAGTTGATGAGATCACCAAGTGGGAGTTTATAGAGAGAAGAGGTACTGGGACTGAGTCTTGAATGACTCCCACATTTGACTGACATAATATGGATGACTCTGAGGACAAGTAGGAAGAAAACCAAGACAAAGCAGAGTCATAGAAACATACAGAGTAGAAAAAACACCAGGAGGAGGTGTAAGGATTGAGAAAAGATCGTTTGTATTTGGACATTAAAAGATCATTGGTAACTTTGGGGAGGACAGTTTCATTTTAAAAATGAACTTAGAAGGTCACAAAAATGGAGATAATGTTTAGTGACTTTTATTTAAAACTGTCTTTTAAAGCTAAAGAAAATTTTGTTTTCCCTCTGATGGTGCCTGGATTGCTCTGAGGTTTTGGGTTAATAGGTGACTTCTATCTATGCAGTTTTTCCATTTTCTTCCATTTTCATTCAGATGTGTATAGGATTCCTTTGGATTGTCCCACTTTAAATATTTGTCATTAATTTGAGGAGTAATGTAGTAGCCAGTTAAGTTTTCACTAAACTTTAGATGTCAGTATTAATATTTTAAACTGAATTTGAAAAATCTTAATTTTAGTGTTTTTCTTTAGCTTTTAGAATCCTCATCCATTTGTTAGAACATCCAATAATTTAAACTCCCATGCATTAACAGGCTATAGTGGAACATTAGTGTATAAGTTAGGAGGCCAATTATAGTCCTTGCTAAACTTTGTGACCTTGAGAAAGTTAATTATCCTCTGGACCATAGTTTCCTTATTTCTAAAGTGAGGTTGTTGGAATAGATGATTGTGAAACTTCTTTCTAATTTTAAAATTCTTTAATGCTGGTTCAGAAGTAAAACTTGGTACTGTTATTTGAAAAGCCAAGTATTTCCTAACAATATCATCTCATGTATTTTTAGTTTATTTTCAGTGTTAAATAATTTTAATTGTCCCTGTAACTTTTATCCAAGAGAGTAATTTTTTGTTTCATACACTCTTTTGAATATAATGTATGAATAATGAGTATCATTATAGAGTCCATTTGACAGTGCTGCATTTTTCTTCCTCTTTATCTTAACATTAATTCACATTTCTTTGATGTTGATAATCTGAGAATATATAATCTAAATTGTTTTTAGTATTCTTTCTGATTTTTAAAATCGAAATCACTTTCATAAAATGGACACATAATGGTAACAGTGTCAGATTAGTAAATCAGAAAAGTTACTAAAGAGATATTGAATATAAATATATATATATATCATTAAGCATCCTCCTTGTTCTATTTGAAAATGGCTGCTATATTGTTGATGGAATTTCACTTTTAAAATAGTGTCCTACAAGCTTTAGTATGGCTTAAAGCTTAAGCAGGAATGTTATTTGAAACAATAATAGTAGAAATATTATCAAAATTCTCCTTTTAGTGAGTATTTAAGTTAGCATATAGGGGTAGCTAGGTACTTTAACAATGGTTAAAGTAGTGGCCTGAGTTCAAATGTGGCCTCACACACTTACTAGCTGTGTGATCTTGGGCAAGTCACTTAACCTTGTTTGCCACAGTTCCTCATCTGTAAAATGACCTGGGGAAGGAAATGGCAAATCATTCTAGTATCTTTGCCAAGAAAACTCCAGATGCAGCCACCAAGAGTCAGACATTACTGAAATAACTAAACAACAACAAAAAATTAGTATCTAATGGAAATGTTAGATGCTGTTAGTAATATCTCTTCTACTTGAACAATGCTGAATGTCAGTGAAGTGACAGCCACACACTGACGTCACAGTCACACCAAGTGGGTCCAGTACAGATTTATGTTTTTTATATTTAACTGGGCTGGTGCTGATGTGGCAATCCTTTTCATCTTCCCTGCCATTTGCCAATATATAGTAATTACTGCGAACCTTTTTTTTTTTTTTTTGACCAGTTAGATATGTGTCAACATAATTTTATGCCTTTCATGGGCATTATTTTCCTATGCTTACCGGCTGATCCAACTAAATACATTGTTAGTCTATTCAAATTGTATTTTATAAAATGTGAATGTCTGCTATATATAGAATGCTGCACTGGGGCATCATGGAGAAATGCAAAGGAAATTAGTAAACATGTACCTGTTCTTTACTGACTTAGAATCAAATGAGAGAAGAGGAAGATACAAGTAATGACCTGGTTTTTAAAAAATGTATGTGTATGTGTGTGTGTGTGTGTGTGTGTGTGTGTGTGTGTATGTATATATATGTATGTATGTATACATTCCCCATGGAATCAGATAATAGTCAAGATGTCACATCAACACAAAGTTGGTGTTTTAGAAATTATTTTTGAATTAACAAGATTAATGTCCATTCCTTTGGTAGACTCTCCTAATTACAATTAAGAATTCTTTTTTATACACTCAGCATGTGTTGTTTGTCCTTTATTAAGACAGGGGAAAAAGTGGATGATTGCTTGAGGGATGGAAGAATCAAGTGATAAGTTTTTTTTTTAAGGTAGGGGAGTGTGTTTGAAAGTAGCAGGAAAGGAACCAGTGAATAAGGAGAAATTAGAGATTAGAGAGGTAGTAGAATGATAGAAGGGAAAGTCCTGAGAGGAGAACAGATCCCCCCAAGGAATGGGATTGGCCTGACTTGGAGAAGGTCCAACTCTTCATCAGAGAATGGAGCAAAGCAGAAAATGGAGGATGATATGAAGGGACTTTGAGATGTAAAATCTCACAAAGGATGATTTCTCAGAAAATCTCTTAAGTACCATCTGTTGAGGAATGGTTGGTTATAGAAGTCTTAAGAAAAGAAGAGAAAGTTTCGAATAGCCACTGTAGGAAGTGAGAAATGTTTAATAAGTGCCAAATATGTGCCAGGTACAGTGCCAAGTGCTAAGGATACAAATTAAGGCAAAAGATGGTCTCTGCCTTCAAGGAGCTTACACTCTAATGGGGAGATAACAGGCAAACTACTAGTTAAAATAAGTTATATACAGGATAAATAGGAAATAATGACTAGAAGGAAAGAACAAGAATTAAGAGAGATTGGGAAAGACTTCCTGTATGTAGAAGGTGGAATTTTGACTAGAAATTAAAGGAAGACAAAGAAATAATTAGGTGGACATAGCGAGGAAAAGCATTCTAGCCAGGCATGGGGGATAACAAGTAAAAATATCCAGAATTGAGGGGTGGAATTTCTCATTTGAAGAACTGCAAGAAGGCCAGTCACTGGCTTCAAGAACATGTGGGGAAAGAAGGTGGTGTAAAATGTAAGAAGACTAGAGAGATTGTGACAGGAGAATATGTAATGATGGGCATTGAACACCAAATAGAGGATTTTTAATTTGATCTTGGAGGTGATAGGGTGCCCTCAGAATTTATTTGAATTGGAGGGGATGATGTGGTTGGACCTGTACTTCAGGAAAATCACTTTGACAGTTCAGTATCAGATAGACTGGAGTGGGGAGAGATTTTTGGCAATCGATCAGCCAGCAGGCTATTACAGTAGTTCAGGTGTGAGGATTGCCTGTATATCAAAGTAGTGGTAGTACCAAGAGGAGGCAAGCTAGGTGAGTGGGGTATTTAACAGATGCTACAAAGACTGGGAACTAGAGAGAGTGAGGAGTTAAGAATGATACCTACATTGGAAGTCTGAGGCATTGTGTGGATGGTGGGACCTTTGACGGTAGTAGAGAAATCTGGAATGGAAGAGGGTTCTGGGAAAATGGTAATGGGGTTCAGTTTTGGATATGGTGAGTTTTGAGACGTCTTCAGGACTTCTAGTTCAAGATGTCTAATAGGAAGTTGAAGATTTAAGATTGATGGTCTGCAGAGAGGACAGAATTGTTTAAGTAAATTTGAGATTTATAGAGATGATAGAGTTCTTGGGAGCTAGATGAAATCAGCAAATGAAATAGTCTGTAGACATGATTAGCAAACATGACCTGAATAAAAGGTCTAGCAACGGAGACTGAAAAGGAGTGTTTAGATAGGAAGAAGGAGGACCAGGAGAGAATAGTGATCTGAAAATTGAGAGAGAAGATAACCTCAAAGAAGAGGTGATCAACAGTATCAAAAGCTACAGAGAGATCACTGCTAACTTTGGAGAGAGAAGTTTCACTTATAGAGTTAAGAAAAGAATGAGAAGAGCAGAAGGGTAGGCAACTGTTGTAGATGACCTTATTAAGGAGTTTCACCACAAGGCATGAGAAATATGGGACAGTATTTAGCAGGGATGGATGGTTCTGATGAGGGCTGGAAGGTGGGGTTGAGACCCCAACAAAGACCAGGGTACCAGGGGCAGGTTGCCTGGAAGGAATTCATGAACTCAAGCATTGTTGAGGTCAAGGTAAAGATTTATTACTCTTTTCAGCAGGCAAGAGTTCTTAGGGAACCTTAGAGGGGTACAAGTAAAGTTTATATAGGATATTCTGTAGGAAACATGTGCCAAATATGCTAACTGGGTGTTTTGGGGTGGAATTAGGGAGTAGTTAAGGAGTGGTCAGTTCTTAAAGGAACATGCACTTTTGGTATCTACTGTGCAGGTATTTTGCCCAGGGTTCATTGGGAATTAGCCCAAGGCAGGGCTACCTGGAGGTGTGGTTTTAGGCCTGAAATGTCACTTAAGTCAACTAATGGTCAAGGCTGGCTCAAAAATACCAGGTTTCTCTCATCAGTGTCTTGTTAGACAAGATAAATGTAAGGGAGTATACATAAGTCTAAGTCTAGGATACATATGATTGGTCAGTGAGTAGTAAATGTCATTAAGACCCAGTGCACAGCCAGTTCAGCCAGTACACAGCTGGATCAGACTAATAAGTTCTGTAGGTGCAGCTGGCTACAATAGCGGGAAGGAAGATAACAGTTGTTGCTAGGGCAGGCTGTGTCCTTGGGCTGAGGAGAAATTGCCTGGGATAGTATTTTGATGTGAGGGAGAAATGTGACTTTTAAAGAGAAATGTAATTTCAGAATTGGGGCCCAAGGACCCCATCAGTTAAAGTGAGGGCTTTTTTGAGGATAGGAGAGACATGGACATGTTTCTAGGCAATAGAAGAGTGAGTAAACAGGGAAGATATTGAAGATAAGTAACAGAGTGGGGAATCACAAAGGGGATATTCTTCAGGAAAGGGGCAGTTAGGTGGTGCAGTGGATGGAGCATCAGTGTAGGAGTCAGAAGGACCTGAGTTCAAATCTCACCTCAGATACTTGACACTCACTACCTGTGTGACCTTGGACAAGTCACTTAACCCCAATTACATCATCCTGGGTCATCTCCAGTCATCCTGATGAATATCTGGTCACTGGATTCAGATGGGTCTGGAGAAGTGAGGCTGGTGACCTGCACAGCCCTCCCTCACTCAAAACAAAGTCAAGTGCAAGTCATGTTATTATTTCTCTATGGCATGGTCTTCTTCAGCAACGAAGGATGAGCACACACACATTCTTCAGGACAAGATGGAATGGAATGGGTTTGATTGTGTATGTAGAGGAGTTGGCCTTAGGAAGGAAGACCATTGGATCATAATAAGATTCAGGTAGGAGACAGTGACAGAAGGCATTTGAGTGGTATGAGATAAGGGGAGAAGGAATTGCTGGCAAATGACAGGGAAGATAAAAGATGGCTGTTCATTAGCAGGAGCCCTATTGATGATAGAAAATAAATTTTTTGGAGGGCCAACTTAGTATAGCTGTAGCTTTCAGCGTCCTTCACATCATATTGTGAAGTAATTTAAAAGTCCTGAGTGGCTGTTACTGTCTTTGTGTTCAGACAATTTTTCCCCTTAATGATATCGCTGTTTGGTTGTAGTTTTTATTTCTAAGGTTGAGTAATTGTGAATGCTGTCTTTCTTATTTCCCCTTCTAGCATGCCATTGATCACATTTGTGATTAATAATATATAGGAGTTTTCTCTTGGGCTTCAGTTATTTTATCTGTGAAATCAACCGGTTGGATTAGAGGATCTTTCAGATGTTTCTCTCTCTCTTGTCTCTATATCTCCCTCTCCCAGATTTTTTTTTTTCGTAATTAGTAGAGTATCCCAATGACAGATTTGGCTTAATATAACAAAATTTTATTGAACATCTACTGAGTTTGTTTTGCTGATAACTTTGGCTATCCTTTTTCTCCAAAGAGAATAGAACACAAGGAAATAGGATTTAAATCAGTTGAGTTTTACAGACAGAATTTATGGAATCTTGAATTATAGGAGATCATTTCTATAGAATAGAAAATTGTACTTAGCTGGTTTCAGTTTATTCTCATCTAGAAGCATTGGCCTTTACTAGACAGTGTTCTGGTCCTATACATTTCTCCATGAGGAGGATGGAAAAAGTATATATAAATCTCCCTAAAGGAAAGAGTTTTTTAAAAGATGGATGGAAGGGTACTCAAGTAAAAGGTAAACCAAAACACTTACGTTTTACAAAATATTAAGTGGCTACTTATGTTTACATGCCCTTTTCCTTTTCTAAGTGTACTTTATTCTATTTACATCTTTTGTTCTTTGCCCTACTTTTCCAGCTTTATTTCATACCACACCACATTATATACTATGTTCTTTGTACAGCCACTCACTGTCCCATACACTTTGAAATCTTACCACTGATGCTTAATTAGCTATGTGACCAGTGTGTGGAGTGTTCAGGGAGTACTAGCACCTCTGTTGTGTTATTTCAGGACTTCTTGTCCACCTTTGGTGGCTACCTGTCACCCAGCTCTCCAAGTTGTAAGCATGCAGAGTGTCCACACCCTTGTAAAAACTGTCCCAGCAGATTTGCTAAACCAGGTTGAGGGTAATCAACAGGTGTCAAACACATTGTTGAATTAAGGGAATATCTACCCCCAAGCATGTGAAGACTTCTCTGGTTGGGATGGGCAGATGAAAGCAGTTTGTTGCAGGTGCTATGGAGAGCTTAGAGATTGGTCAGATGCTGCATCCCTGCTTATCACTAGTTGTCTGGATTTTTGTCTTGCCACTGGACTTCAGGGACTCTGGAAGAGACAGTGAGGTTGATAACTCTACAATTCTAGCTCACTTCAGTTCATGCTCAAGTCAAGATGTTATCATCCATTATTTTATTATTTCATCATCTTACTATTTAACTATTATTTTACTAGATTTACTATTTTACCTACCTTAAAGTCCTGTGGCGACAGGCAAGTGACAAAGCAGCAGGCTCTTGATACTCTTGGGAGCTGGAGTTAAAACCCTGCATGCAGAAGGCCCAGGGCATAGAGTTGTCTTCTCACTAGACTGAAGCAGCAGTGAGAGCACCTCTCTGCATGTCCAAGCAGCTTTTTTTTAAAGGACTGCACTGCTTATCTCCTGGCATGAAGATTGAGCTAAAAAAAGTTATGCGGTCCCCTCCCCTCCCCCTAGTTGTTTCATCCAACCCTGGCATTCTTACTGTGCCAGGCAGGATCTCACCCTAAGGTCAAAACACAGAAAAGGTACAAAAGTTTTTTGTGAAGATAATTCAAATCACCACTGGTACATGGAATGTGTGGATGCTGATGGAGAACTCGAAATCCTGTAGACTTGAAAGACAGATAGCTCTTGTTGCAAGAGAACTCAGCAGGTATCACATCTAAATAGCAGCTCTGAGTGAAACAAGGCTGGCAAATAAAGGCCATTTTATCAAAGACACAGCTGGATACGCATTTTTTTGAAGTGGCAGCTGTGATGAATCAGATCTAACCTAGTAGCAATCCTGTATGCTCCCCAAAAGGACTGAGCAACAGTTCATGACAGTGCAACTGCCACTTGCAGGAAAGTGTTATACCACCATCATCAATGCATATGCTCCCACTGTAATAAACCCTGGTGAGGTCAAAGAAAAATTTGGAGATGCTCATCATCATTGTGCTGAAAGAGGACAAGCTTCTAATTCTGGGTGACTTTAATACCAGAGTAGGCACAGACTTCAGACATGGCAGTGAGCCCTTGGGAGAAATAAAATTGGAAAGAGCAACAGTAATGGACACTTACTACTGAAGACTTGTGCATCTCATGACATCATCACCAACACTGTTTCCCTAAACACAGCAAAATGTCATGGATACTCCCTCACAACAAGCACTGGTATTTTATAGTCTGCGTCATTGTAAGAAAAGACAGAATATGAGAACGATGAAGGAGATAGGTAGCACAGAGTGCTAGACTGATCATATACTTATCTTCTCCAAACTAAACATTCACATTCAACAAAAGCAGTGACCTCAAGGCAAGATGACTGTCTAGAGACTCTACATTAACAGATTAGAGGGATTCACCCTGCATGAACAGCTTTTTGCTGACCTGGAGGAAAAACTGAGTGAACACACAGTTATCAACAATGGAACAGAAAAGAAGTGGGCAGCTTTCAGAGATTTGGATACAGCATCACATTTGTTCATCTGGGCCAGAGCACTCACAAACATCAGAATTGGTTTGATGAAAATGATGGCATGAAATTCAGAAGCTACTAAATGAAAACTCCACAGGGTTTACCAGCAGGACAGTTCATACATCTTTAAGAAGGTAGCATTTAACTCCATCAAAAGTAAAGTATTACAAGTAAAGCTTAGAGTTTCTGGTTTCTTGGCTTAGTAAGAAGACAGGTGAGATTTAGTTTTACACTGATAACAATAACCTAAAGCACTTCTATAGTACCCTAAAGACTATTTATGGTCCAAGACCTTTGGTGCATCTTTGCTACTCAGCACTGATGGAGCCATACTGATCCATAATAAGGATATGATCCTGGAGAGATGGACTGACCACTTCCATGGTGTTCTTAACAGACTATCATCAACCAATATTGAAGCCATTGACCATATAACCCAGGTTGAAGTCAGCTAAACTTGCAACTAAAAAAGAGGTATTGAATGCCATTAGACTCCTCTTATATGGCAAAGCACCTGGTGCTGATTCCATTCCAGCAGATATCTACGATACAGGAGATCCAGTACTCATATAGAAGCTGACTGAAATCTTCCAGATTATATGACAAGAGATAGTTATCCCTCAGGAAATAAGGATGCTTCCATTGTCCATCTCTAGAAAGGAAAAGTTCACAGGTTTTCCTGTGGCAATTGTGGGGGGAAGGGTAGGGAATGTGGTGTCTCCCTCTTAGTCATTGCTGGCAAGATTCTTGGCAGAATCCTCCTTTGGCTGTTCTTCACTTGTTAGATGGACATCTGTCCAATGACCGAGAACCAGTATGACTTCAGAAAGGGCTGAGGAATGGGTAACATGATGCTTACTGCCCAACAACTCTAGGAGAAATGCCAAGAGCAGAACAGAGAATGTTGTATACAATATTCATCAACCTGAACAAGGCTTTTGGTACTGTCAGTCACAGGGGCTTGTGGAAGATCATGGCAAAATCTGCTTGCCCAAAGAAGTTCATCAGTTTTGTATACCAGTTTCATGACAACATGCTTACACAGATTCTGGATAAAGGATGATGCTCTCACTGTTTCCCACTCACCAGTGGAGCAAAGTAGGACTGTGTCCTTGCTCCCATGTTTTTTAACATGATATTTTCCATGATGTCTTCAGATGCCTTCAAAAAGGATGAAAATGGAATCAAGGTCAACTACTGGACTGATGGTACTTAACTTTCAAAGGCCAGTAGCCAAGACTAAAGTGAAGGAAGAGTTGGTGCATGACTTTTTGTTGCTGTAATAATTGTGCACTCAGTACAGCCTCTGAGGCTAAGATGCAATAGAGTATGGATCAGTTCTCTGCCTCTTGTGTTAATTTTGGCCTACAGTCAACATCAAGAAAACAAGTTCTCCAGCAGCCAGCACTGTACCATCCATAGTCATATGACCACTAGTCATAGCAAATGGAGAAGTTTTGAATGCTGTGGATAAGTTCACTACCTTGGCAGCCAAGGGATGTACATAAAGATGAGGAAGTTGATACACTCATTGCAAGAACTAGCTCAGTTTTGGGAAAGCTCTGAAAGAAAGTATGGGAGAGAAAAGATATTAGACTGCCTATCAAACTGAAGATCTGTAGAGCCATTGTGTTGACTTAATTGTTGTATGTCTGTGAAAGTTGGACAGTATACCTGTGCCAGGCCAGAAAATTGAAATGCTTCCATTTGAAATTTCTTAGGAAGATTCTGAACATTACCTGGCAAGATAAGGTACTGGGCATGAGGTCTTCTGAGCTGAACTGCCAGGCAATGAAACTTTACTGTAAAGAGCACACCTCTGATAGACTGGCCACTTTGTTCAAATGCCACATGAACATTTGCCTAAAACAGGTTTCCAAACTATTTTGCCTACTGCTCCCTTTAAAAAAAATAATAATTGCTCAGCGCTTTCCTGGGCTTTGGTTAGGTTAACTCTTATTTTTATACAACTGCCTTTACTTGTACCTGAGGCTATTGCAGCCCTCCTGGATTGTTCCATTGCCCCCCAGGTGGCAGTATCACCCCTTCTGTGAACCTGTACATCTTGAAAACTATTTTATGGAGAACTCACATAAAGTTCAGAAGGAGCAATGCAGGAACACTCAAGTTCTCTCAGAAGAACTTTGGAATTGATGGTGAGACATAGGAGACAGTGGAACAGGACGTCCCAGCATGGTGTGATTATATCAAAGAAGGTGCCATGCTCTGTGGACAAAGCAGAATTTCAGTAGCTCAAAGGAAACATGAGATGGACAAATAGAGCGACATATCCATCCCAAATGTTCAAATGGACTACTTGTGCCCAATCTGTGGTAGAACCTTCCAAACTCATGTGGGACTGATCATCCACAATCAAAAACACACCATACCTTGACCTTGACATAGTGATGTTATTGGTCCTCTTTGAGTACAAAGGATGAACAACAACATCTGTGTGACCTTGGGCAGTGAAACTCTCTGAGGCTCAGTTTCTTTATCTGAAAAGTGGAGTTTTGACTACATAAGAGGTATCATACAAAGGCCTACAGCACTCCTAAGTTCTACCTGAGCCACTTTAAATTATTTTTGGGAAATAGTTAACAAAACACAATGAAACATGAATAATACTGCATTTAAACCTAAAGTCAGTATGCGGCTCCTAGGGATCCTTATGTATGGGCTAGTGGCCATCATTTCGATTTGAGTTGACATCACTGACTAGATGATCTCTGAGGTTCCTTCCTTTCAGCTCTTAAATTTATGATCATCCTGCCTTAAACCTCCACATACATACATACATACATACATACATACATACATACATGCATACATCCCCACCCACAGATAATTTCCTATTTCTGTGCACATCATTCCTTTTGTTTGGAATGCATAAGGAATTTCTATTTAACTCTTCAAAACTCAACTAAAAATGTTACCTCCTCTAGGAACCCTCCCTCATCAGCCCAGTCGTGACGACCTCTCTTCTTGGACCTCAGACACTATTTTGCTTCAGCTTCAGCTACAAGTTTTTCACCCAAGGATGTACTGGTGAATGTTAAACAACCAGCTTCCCAAAAACACAGAATGTACTTTATAAGTTTAATGTATATTATTAACATTTTTCCATCATTTTCTTAAGTCTAGACAATCAACAAAACAACCAACTGCTGATCTGTAGGATTTGTGTATTTCATAGGTATAAATGATCGCACTGAAACTTTAATAATCAACCCTTATGTGCCTGTGCAGTCTAGCTCCAGTACACCCCTTGTCTCACCACTTCTACCTTTCTTCAGTTTTGCGTATACTTTATATGTGCATATTGTTTCATCTATTAGAATTAAGTTCATTGAGGGCAGGTACTGTTTGGCTTTTATCCTTTTATCCCAAGTGCCAAGCATAGCACTTAGTAGACCCTTAATAAAAGCTTGCTAGATTGTACTGATTAATGTACATAGGGAGATTTTGTTTGAAGAAGAGAAGACTTCAGGGTACTTGATTGCAGTTTTTAATTGTTTGAAGAACTGTCATATAGTATTAATCAACAAGCATTTATTAAACACCTGTCAAGTACCTATACAGGATATTGTGGGATTAGATTTATGCTGAAGGGCTCCAAAGGGCAAAACTAGGAGCAGTGAGGTGGAAATTTTAGAGCCTAATTTCAGATCTCCTATAAGATTCCCAACAAAAATTGCATTGTGCTTCCTTGGGAAATATTGACTTCCCATTCTCAAACATATGCTGATTGCTCACTTGTCAGTGATGTTATGGAGAGAATTGATTAGATAACTCCATAGAGTCTTGCACTCTGATTCCCTCCTCTGCTTCCCCTCATGACCAAACCAAAACAAAACCAAAAACACAACACTGGGCCTAGAGACAGGACAGAAAAAGCTAAGTTCAAATCCAGCATCTGACAGTATCTGTGTGACCCTCGGCAAGTCATTTCATTTTTGTAAAATGGGGGTGCCTGCCTCTCAGATTGTTAGAAGGATCTAATGAAATATTTTAACACAGTGCCTGGCACATAAGAGAAACTTAATAAATGTTTGTTTCCTTTCTGTTTTATCTATTTTTTGTCATTAAGTACACTGGAATACATATGGAATATGTCCATATTTCAAATTGGGAATATGATGACATTTTCCTCTGTGTACTTTTTTCCATAGGTAACCACTCAGGAGAACCCAGAAAGTACATTTGGTTCAGAGCACTCTGCATCACCATCACAGGGAAGTAGCCAACAGCAGTTCCTTGAACCTGAGACAAATTTGGATGATTCTATAGATATTCAGCAACAGGTAAAACTTAATTTATAGGTCTAGGATTTCTACTATAAATTATAAGTAAAAATGCTGCCACTATTGTAGTATACTTTTAAAGGTAAATAAAAACAGTAAGTGTTGAAATGCTCTGATAAGTATTTCTTCAGGCTGTTCTCTTTGGCATAAAATTTGCTTTGAATGTTGTCAGGATGTTTTCTTTGACTCTTGTTCTTTTCTGTGTCAAGGATATGGAGTTAGATGAAGGGCAAGACGTTGCTGAAGAAGAGATCTTTGAGCAAGAAGAAAAGAAAGTTCCTGTTCGCTCTAGATCAAGAACACATTCAAGATCTCGTTCAAGGTTTTTTAATCCTTAATCTTTGAGAATGGATGTTTGTGCTTTCAGTGTTGTCTGTGTTTTACCCAAGATGTAAGGGTGTTACTGTTTTTGGCATAAAATGATGCCACTGTGCAGAACCTGGAAACTGACTTGTATAACATTTTCTGCTATTCAAAAAGTGTTTTTATGAAAGTGTATTTAAGGATTTTTTAAAATCAGCCTATTGATTATATCACATCACAAAGCAATGTGTGACTTAGGATTTTATCTGATTTTTCATAATTATAGTACGTTAGCTATGACCAGTAGGGGATATAAGGAATTATTTATGGCGATAGCTAGATGGCACAGTTGATTAAAGTGTTGAGCCTGGAGTCTGGAAGACTTACCTTTCTGAGTTCAAATCTGGCCTCAGACACCTCATATGTATGACTCTGGGTAAGTCACTTAATGCTGTTTGCCTCAGTTTCCTCATCTGTAAAATGAGTGTTAGGAGAAGGAAATGGCAAGCCAATTCTCCTATCTTTGCCAAGAAAACCTCAAGTGGAGTCATAAATAGTCAGACATGACTGAAAAACAACTAAATTTATTTGTGAAATAGTTATATTTAGCCATCAGAACTACATTTGCCTTGCAATCTTAAAAGTTTAGAAGATAAGTAATCCACTAGGACTTTTCGTGGTAATAAGATGTCATTTTAGGTCTCAGAGAAACAGTGTTGGTCCGTTAGATTCATAGAGTTTTGAGCCAGAATGAATTTTACCTGTCCTCTAGTCCACTTAGCTGGTTTTAGGGATAAACAGCGATAAACTTCAAATTCATGTCCTTTGATCCCTAATTCAGTGTCCTAACAGCTGCCACATACAGTGATATTTTTACCATTCCTGCTTCACTGTCCCCTATGTCAACAGTGTTGTCTTACCAGGAAAGCTGTAGTGGAAGAAACACAAAAAAATGTAAAGAGCTTCCTTAGATAGCATGTTTCACTTCTCCTCACCCTCACTGCTTCATGAGATACAGCTTTGGGGTCTGTGGCTATATAGATTGGTTGAGCAAAAATAGGAGAAATTATAAATTTTGATAGGCCGTTTTCATAATGCTATCTTTTGAGACTCATCTTTAATAGGACAAGTACAAGAATTGAGGCAATAGGTAGTGCTCCTGTCCCTTTTGCCTGAAATCTGAGCCCTTTCCAATAGGACTTGCTTGTAAGGTATCTAAAACATATAATTATGTGTATATTTTTTAATAGATCGCCAAGAAAACGAAGGTCCAGGTCACGGTCTGGTTCTCGAAAGCGCAAACACAGAAAGCGATCACGCTCACGGTCAAGAGAAAGAAAAAGAAAATCTTCCCGTTCCTATTCTAGTGAAAGAAGAGCTAGGGAAAGGGAGAAAGAAAGACAGAAAAAAGGATTGCCTCCTATCCGATCTAAAACATTAAGTGGTAAGTATCATCTGCTCATGTGTTCCTAGATCATTTACCTTTAAGGAAAACTGAGAAATTCTTTTCTACTTGAGTCTTGTTACTGAGTATTCATTTAAATGATAATTTTTGGAAAGAAAAGTAGTAGAAAAAGAGAAAGTAGTTAACAGTTCCCTACATGAACTTATTTTACTTCCTAAGTCATTAGGATTAAATAAAAAAGTATGGCTTTCTAACATCTTCTGCCATTTGCATCTGATTTTTTAGTGTTGCATAGTTTCTATTAAAATTAATAAATGCAGTTTAGAAAACACTTGTAAGTTACAACACAGTGATTTTATGCGTAGTTAGAATTTTAATGTATATTTTCAATTAATATTTCTTTTCTCATCAGTGGTCCTTTTTCACAAACACAACCGTACTATACATACTATGATATCAGATTTGAATTTGATTCCTTTTACTTCAGACTTCAGGGGTAGTGCCCCCCTAACCTTGGTTAAAGGACACCACTTTTTGCTCATGAAATTACTTTACTTTTTGTTACTATGAGAAACTACTAAGATAGAAGTACACATCTCATAGAAAGACAACAACAATATTAATATACCTCTATTGATAATTAAATAATAGAATAGCTAGCATTTATATAGCAGGTAAAAAAAATCACGATTGCATGCATGTAATAAAAAATGTTAAGGTTCTTGTGCTAGAGGTGGTATAACTTTTAAATAAGAGACAAACCTTTAGGGAATTGACAATGTTCAGTATGGGCAAAGCACTCAACCTACCCATTTGCCCTCCTGTTTATAACAAGGGCATCAATTTCATGTTATCCTACTGAGCCTCTTTTGGAACAAAAAGAGGTTTTTTCCTCTTTTGTGTGTGTGCGTATTTGAACAAGGTTTGAAAACCTTTTAAATAGTTTTTGGTCCTGGAATCTTTTTACTTCAGTTTTTGGAGGTCAGATTCATTTTTCTTTTGTCTGTCTTATTTCAGTAGTATAGAATGGGAAGAATTTTGACTTTTACATACCCTCACCCCACCCTACCTCCAGGTTTCAGCATTAGTTATTACCTTTCCCTTTTTTGTATATTGTACCAGGATTCAGTACTCTTATATGGTTCAGTGAATAAAAGCACTATATGTGGAGTCAGAGGATCTGTGTTTTTAGAATCTGCCATTCACTATCTGTTGGACCTTGGTCAAGTCTCTTCATTTGTCTGGGCCTCAGTTTCCTCAACTGTTAGACAGAATGGTTTATAATATCCTTTCAGTTCTAAATTTATGAATTGTTGCTCTCTGTCTCTTTGATAAAGAGAGAGTTTTACCATTCCCAGCTATGGGCAGTAGATAAGAGGGAGAGGGGTGGAGGAATGTTGAAAGGGTGTTGAAATTCACCTCTAACTAGATAATCCTTTATCTTGAACTGGAGGTTAAGGGATTCTTGAGAAGGAAAGTATGGCCCATCTTTCCAGTCATTGTATAGAAATGATAATGAATCCATTAGTTTCCCCTATTTATATGTCCATGTTTATTTATCTACAAGCTAACCACCCACTGTGATGAAATTTCTTGTTTTCTTTAGTTGGCCATCCTACCAGTTGTAGACCACCAATAACTTGGAAACGTTAGATTTCCATACTTCAAATCTATTAGCATGTTCAGGTGGTCCCACCCACACATGCATAGTATATTTCTGAAGTTTATTATAGTTTCAGTCCTGTAAAGAACAATTTAAAGTTTTATGGTTCATATTTTTTACCATTTAACAATTCATGGCTCACATTGTTAGTTAAAAATGAAGTGGCCTTTACTCAAGTTAGCTTATGTGTAAAGTAACCCAAAAGTTAAATTATAAGTCTATTTCTTTAGAAGCAGTGTACAAACTCCTGTGATTAAAGAGATTTTTAATGCATATAAAATGTCTTTAACCTTGAAAATTGCAACCTGATAAATTTTTCTAATTGTTCTTTCCACTTGTGAGCCCTAACCTAACCTGTTTTAAGTAGTCATATGAAAATTTTGTATTAGACATATAAAATGCTTTAAAAATTACATTTTAAAGTAATATAGATTGTTAAACAGTAGAAATGAGTGTTTTTCAGAAACAGTGAAAGAAAGATTTGCTAAATGAATTTGTAGTTTAAATTGTTGAAATGTAGTGAACAAATATTATCTAAATGATACAGTACATTTTGAGCTCCTTTCACTTATATCTTTATATACTCTGCCGTTAGCATATGACTAGTATGTAGTAAATGCTTAATAAATACTTGTTAACTTACTGATTGATTGAAGATGGCACTGTGTGAGGTTTCGTGTCAGGTAGTAGTCATATAATTTAGGCTTTATAAAGAACCCCAGAGGTCATCTATGTAATATTCAAAATCCCACCAAGTAGTCATCCAGTAACAGCAAATTCATTACCCTCCCAAAGCAATTCCTTCGGTTTTTTTTTTTCAACTTGTTCAAAAATTTTTCTTTATTTTGAACTAAAAATTAAAATGAACTTACTGCCTCCTATGGATTTTTCGTATGGTCCATTAAAAAAAAGACTATATGATACTGCAGATATATTTGGAGACAACATTTAAATTCCTTAAGACCTTTTTTCTTTGGTTCAAACTTCCTACTTTCTTCATCCTGTCTTCACATGATATACTATTGAGTCCCTTCACCATCCCAGCAATCTTTAGAATGAACTCCATCTTGTTAGTGACTGTTGTGAAATGTGATAGCCAGAATGGTACTCTACAATGTGTTATGACTGACGTTTAAAGTTTCTTTTTTGTTGTTCTTGTGTCCCTAGTGCCTGTCCTAAACCTGGCACTCAGTAAAAACTTGTTTATTGATTTATTGGGCAGTCTGTATCCTTATCTCCCACATACTGTCAAGAGAACTCAAAGCACCCTAGCATGCTGGGTAGGGTCCCTGTGGAGAACACATGGGAAATCATTGATAAGAATCACAAAATGACCAAACATAGATTGTTGATGATATACATTGGAGGGAATACCCATATCATTAAAAGTCAAAGAGCCATTGGAGCATTAAAACAAATTTACACAGAAGTTCACATCCTCAGCACTAAGAATGATTTTGCCACCTGTGTGGTTTATCCAGTATTAAATGTTTTGAAAGATTTTTTTGTTTTGTTTTTATCAGAAGTGTGATTTTATTGGTATGACGAATTTCCAGTGAGGAATCTAGTTGTTCTACCAGTGCAGAATTGCAGCTGTTCTGTAATTTATAGTTGCCTGAGGCACTGAAAGGTTTCATCCTCAGTCAGAGCTAGTGGATATTAGAAGTGGGTCATGAACCCAAATCTCCCTGACTCAGAGGCTCACTCTTTATTCCTAAAGTCAGCACTTCGTTTTTGCTTGAACAACTTTGCAGTTCATTTATGTTTGAATTTTGAACTTTTGTCCATATTAAGAAAGAGACTCATGTTGCTCCTAGGTAAAATGTAGCAGATAAAGATTGTGTATAGTTATAAATTTCCTTGGGACTCATGCTCAAATACCCAGGTTTCAAATGAATCACACATGTAAAAAAAATAACTTTGGGAATTTTAAATATTTTTTGAATTTTTCTACTCTGTGTGCCCTTTTTAAAATTATGTGAACTTCTAAAATGCCATTGGAGTAGTGAATAAAGTGCTGAGCTTGTAGTTAGGGATATCTGGTCTCAAATCACCTAAGTTCTGTGTGCTCCAGGAGGACTTATTTTAGGACTTATCCATTGGACTAGTAGAGTTCTTACCAAGATCTCTACATAATAAAACCATAACTCATTTCCATAAGTCACTGAGATATAAAAATTAAACTCAAAAAGTTTAAGCTATTTATCTGATTGTCTTTTCACAGTCTGCAGTACCACTCTCTGGGTTGGTCAAGTAGATAAGAAAGCTACACAGCAAGATTTAACCAATCTTTTTGAAGAATTTGGACAGATTGAATCTATCAATGTAAGTATTACTTTTCAAATCATAACTAATTATTCATACTGTGATCAAGATTTTTTTTTAAATTCAGGCTACCCCAGCCTTTCACATTTTGCATTGGTATCTGCTTATTTAACACTCCATTTTTCAGCTTTCATTTCAATCTGTGTCTAATAACATGACTGGCATTGTAACTGAATTAATGTTCTAGCAATCCTGTGACAGCTATGTTGAAGGTCCTTTCAAGTGATTTTGTGGAATTCTAGTAAATTATGAACCACTTTACTTCTTGTTGTATACAAAGTAAAAACTTAGGAGCATTTGTTAACTGTCAGTCTTTATTTGGTCTTGTAGTAAAGCAGCTGTAACAGTGGATTTGTATAAAGTGAAGAGGTTGTAGAAACAGGAGAAGGAGGGACAACGTTGCAACACACTTTTTCACAAGTAGTTTTATAAGTGAGAGACAACACCATTACCCACCCACTCACCCATGTTGGGCACCTGGGGCTTTAAGGAAGCTCTGATAAGAATGAGAATAATTCTGAATGTTCTTTACTATTTGATAGAGCTATCAGATTAAATTTCCTTGAATATTTTATAAAGATTACTTTATTAGAAATTTAGCATTAAACATTGATACAAAGAACAAAATTTGCTTAATTTGCAATTTAAATTCATTTCTATGCATAAAGTACTATAGCACTTTTCCACTTCATCCTTTTTGGTCTTCATCATGATTTTTCATCCTCTTTCTCATTTACTTTTTCTTCCAATGATGGTGGCCTCTTCCATTTTTCTGATTCTTTCTTTTTTGCTTTGCATTATTACAGGAAGGTCTTTCATTATTTTCCTCCTATTGTCCATCTTCATCTCTTGGTTGTGTTCATTGCATTCTTGTGTCACAATTTATTTAATGATTCCACTCTTGTTGAACTTTTAGGTTGTTTACAACCATTGTTTTTGTAATTATTTATAATGTTGCTAGGAAAGTCTTTGAACAAAACTCTCGTAGATAACACTGTCTTTGGATAGGTTTTTATAGAGATTAGGAATAACCATCTCCTCCTTAGAAGTTCCAAAGAACTTAAGACTATCAAATCTTTTGATAGTCTAAGTAGACAGATATAATTGTTGTTGAATTTACAATGTTCATTGGAATTGTGTCCTCTACTATATGTTTCAATAGTCCATTGAGGGTTCTTTTATGTTATGATTTACCATATATTTATATTCATTTAATGGTATTTGGAGGATAATTGTTCCCTCTTTATTTTAGAGGTTTACTGTTCTTTTATCTTTGTTTCAATGAAATGTTGAACTCAACATGTTGAGTCATATCTGATTCCTTTGTTTACATTACTTAGTGGTATAACCACAGTCATAATCGTTCTATTAGGAAATGAGAAGAGATCTATTTTATGAGTAGTTAATTAATAGAGTAGTAAGTAGTCTTAGAGCTGAGAAGACTTGGGTTCAAGTTCCACCTCTGACTCATACGGGATTCATGATCCTGGACAAGTCGGTGAACCTCTCAATTGTCTAGGCAACTCTATTAAGACTATAAGTTGCAAAAATGATGTTTACTTGCATTGGTAAAGGGAGTTTCCTTTTCTGGTAATTCTCTGTACCTATATCACAGGTCCTATTCTTATTCACTTGTTCTAGGAAGGTACTCTGATGATATATGGGAACTGTCTAGATATTAATATTGCAATTAATTCTAAACTTTCTATTGAAATATGTACCTTTACATACTTTTGGATTTTTGAGTTGCCAAAAATGTAAATTTTTAGATTAAAAACAGTTTTGTTAAAAATGGAAGTAGTTTTTGCTTTTTTTGGGTGTGCAGCCAATTTATTTTCCTAAGTGAAATATACCACTTTTTCTTTAAAAATATTTTTTATTGCTGCAAAAGACAATTCATTATAGGGATGCAAACAAATCCTTCTACAAAGAATTTTTCCTGAAAAGTTAGTTATTGGTTGTTAATAGAAAGGTGGAGAAAGTACAGCACTGCCATTCACCATTATATTTTAACTAGGTAAACATTTCTGTTGCTTATTAGTGTTGACTTTATCTACTTTGTCATAATAACAATGTTCTTTTGACTGCTTTTTTTGTTGTTATACATTACTTTATGCAAATCTTTCCATATTTCTTTAAATTTGTGTTTATTCTTTACAACACATTAATAATCCATTTCATGTGCCATAATTTGACCATTCCACTGTCATTTGGCAGTTATTTTGTTTTCAGCTTTTTGATTTCATAAATAATGATGCAGTGAATATTGTTATGCCTATCCGGCGTGTCATCAATAATCTCCTTGGAAATATCAGTAATAGTAGACTCTACATCAAAGGGTATGAAACAACTTAGTAACTTTTCTTTAATTATGTCAAATCTTTTTTCAGTGTACTTGAACTAATTCATTGTTCCATTAACAGTGAATTACTATGATTGTAAGAAATCTACTCTTTTTTAAGCAGTCTGGTCAACAGCTATAGCTTAATAATCAAAAAATAGTTTTTAAAAATGTAAGACTGTGTGTGTGTATGAATTATTACTTTAGGGTTATTTATGATTATTTTCTCGGTGATAGTACAAAGAACATTAGATTTAAGATCACAAGACCTGCATTTGAATTCTTGCCATGTGACATTAGGCACGTCAACCTCTCTAGTCTTCATTTTCCTTTTTTGTATAATGAGGGAGTTGAATTAGCTGATTAAGGTCCCTTCTAACTCCAGAATTCCATGTGCCTAAGACTAAAATGCTGTGCAACAAATTAAAATGTTATAGCTATCTGACTGTAAAAGATGTCTTATTGTTTCTTCCATAGAATTCATAAGCTGGGGTGATTGTTTAAAATTTTAGGTTACATTTTCTTTTATTGTTTAATGAAATATTTCTACATTTTAAAAAAAATGTAGGGGTTGATAATTATGTTGAAAGAGTTCAAGACATTTTTTCTGTTTAAATGATGTATCTTAAATTATTTTATATACTTCAAGGTTTCTATTGTCTGAATTTTTATGTTCACCGATTTCCAGAATTAAGGGAATTTTTACATTCCATCATACATTCCATACCCTTTTTACATTGAAAATTAGCAAATCAATACTGTTGAACAGTTCCCCTAATTCTTCTCTGAAAAGTTGGCATTCAAAAACTAACAGTTGAATTGTACCTCTGGTTATCTAAGTACTAAGATAATCTATCTTTTTTTATCTTTCTTAAAGCCAAATCTTAAGTATTCATGACAACCTAGATCTTGATCATAATCTCTTTTACAGTATAAAAATAGAGTCCCCCAAAACGAATTTCATAATACGTATAACTGTGAAATGGAAATTTCTGTATAATAGATGCTCATAATTTCTTATTCCTTTAGTTGTCCTCCTTTATGAAGATTTTGGTAAGGTATAGTGTGTATTTAATGACTTGCAGCCACAGAAAAACACCCAGTAGAATATTGGTATTAAAAAGATTGGTATTGTTTCAGGAATAAGCATGGGTCATTAAAAGAACTCTGCAATTACTTGGAGGCTTTCTAGCCTATTGTCCTCTTCCTGTTCCAGTTCTAGGCCCGATTTACCATCTATTGCATTGTCTCTTCAAGACATATACTGATGAATAATAGAGGTTCTACCTTTATGGATGTTGTTTAGGAGTGTCAGCAATAATCTAGGTCTTGATGCAACCAGCATGAAGTCACCCACAAACAGGAGCAGCTTCAAGACTTCCCCGTCTATTAAAAAATCCTTCTTAAACTGGGATTTTGAGCTGCACTCCTTGATTTTGGTGGTGAACACCTTTCATGAGCATCTTTCTCCATTTTTTGCCTTATCTAATATTCAATATCAGAGCATCATTCAGAAATCTTATTTCTGTTATGTATTTAAAATAATTTGATTTAATTTTAGGATATGTGTCAAGAGACACCTTCTTGGAGGAAAACTTCTAAGGGAATGTTCTGCTTTAATGACTCAGATGCAAGCACAATAGGATCTTATATTCTCTGCATCAGAATAAAGCATATCATTGAAGAAATGTGTGACTAAAAAGGAAGGTGGACTGGTTATAAGGAAACAAAAAGTGACAAATAGCCCTTTTGCCTCACTATTATCTTTGCATTGTCAAGAAAATGTGAGGAGGGCCCCCAGCATTTTTAGTAGAACCCTGTAGAACTCATTACAAGAAATGGACAAGAGATCGCAGATGATGGACAGGCATATATGGGATACCATCTGCATTCTTGGAAGGAATATTCACATCAGCGAAATCACAGTAGTCCATACTGTTAAGTGAACTTAGTTCTTTTCTATAAAGATCTGAAATTTGTATCCTGAGCCTACATGCAACATAAAACATTTCAGAAACACTTTGAAAAGTATAAATTATCTAGGAAAATAAAACTGTGGGGTTTTTTTTTTTGTTTTTAAAACAGTAGTGATTCTAATTTATTTGTTAGTACTATTAATAGATAAATTAATAAGGGATTTGCCAGAGCTCCCAAATTACTTAACCCTTTTTAAAAAATGAATTAAAAATGCATCAATTTATGTTTTCTTAAAATAAAGTGATAATAGAAAGGATATGTATAGTCTTAACCTAGGGTATCAGCTTTGGAAAGGCATCTTTTGTACATTTCCCAGGGCTGTCATTATCTGTAAGTGCTCCATTTTATTGTTATGCATGGTATTAATGGTTATAGATTGTGAGAAGTATTCTTTTCCTCTGTCCATCTCCTTCACTCTCAAACTCCTTTTGCAATTTAGCATAATGGTGGGTTTGTTGTGTTTAATTTTTTCCCTGTAGATGATTCCTCCAAGAGGTTGTGCCTATGTCTGTATGGTTCATAGACAGGATTCCTATCGGGCACTTCAGAAGCTTAGTTCTGGATCTTATAAAATTGGATCCAAAGTTATAAAGGTAAGGCTTTTAGTGGTCTTGAAAGAAATTTGATATGTTGCTTTTTTTTAATCCGTTGCTCGCATTTAACCAAAAAACATGGCTTTCCTTTTTAATAATTTTGGGCAGTATTTTAATAGTGAAGATCAAAAAGTGAATGCTTGTTACCTTTCGCCAGTAGATGGAAAAGTTAAGAACTGCTATTCAGGATATTTCCTTCAAAGAAGGATGAAATGAGGGAAAGAGAGAATAGAAGCCATGGGAAAAAAAATGAAATAAAGAAGCGAAAGTAAGAATTAGCTCATTTCCCTCTGAAGCAATTTTGGGAGGTGGCAATAAGGGTTAAGTGACTTGCCCAAGATCACACAACTAGCAAGTAGTGGCTGAGATGAGATTTGAAGTCTGGTGCTCTATCCACTGCGCCACCTAGCTGTCTCCTAAAGCAGTTTTTAAAGAATTTCTATAATGGTACTGAAATGAAAAGAGAAATATAAATAATAGTGATTATAGGTTGTATTCAGATTTTATTCAAGCCAAATTTGGGGAAGTTATGTAAAACCATGCAGTATTCAACTTTAGACAAGCTGAATAAATTTTAATATTGGGAATATTAAATTTGATTTTTGAGATGTGTTTGTGGCATACATAAATACACAGGTTGTTTATTTTTGCAGATTGCTTGGGCTTTAAATAAAGGTGTCAAAACAGAGTACAAACAGTTCTGGGATGTAGATCTTGGAGTTACTTACATACCATGGGAGAAAGTAAAGGTGGATGACCTAGATGGCTTTGCTGAAGGAGGCATGATTGATCAGGAGACTGTAAATAGTGGTAAGAATTCTTCTACATACTTTGGTTCAGAATAGCCTTAACAACTGAAAGCAAATTGAACAAGGCACGTTTAAAATTTTATTTCTTAGCTGTAATAGAATGTATAGGGTATTCCAAGAGACTTACAGTTTCAAGCTACCAAAGCTTAAAAGTTTTCTCAGCACCATTATTTGGAGAGTTTAAGATTGGGCAAAAATAGGAGAATTAAAGTCAAATTTTTACCAGAATCTGGTATGTGTTTATCTCAAATTTCTTTCCATATATAAATTGAGGCATTACTTTCATTTACCTTTACGAGACTAGTAGAATTTTAGAGTTGGAGGGAATCTTTACAAGTCATCAAATACTAAAGTATTTTGTCTTATGTAGGAATCTCCTTTCACAAGGAATCCCCAAAACAAAGGTCATGAAACTTGCTTGATCAGTTCCACTGACAGGAAGTTCACAACTTTACATGATAGATTAGCTGATTGTTGAATAACTCCAGTTGTTAGAGTTGTTTCCTGCAGAGAGCTTACATCTCTTTTCCTGTAGCTTTCACACCAATTGGTTATACTTGTGCTTCACAAAGTAACAGGATAAGTAGGAACCCTCTTCCACATGGAATATTTTTAAAGAGCTATCATGTTCTTCTCAGTCCTTTTGCAGAATAAAGATCCTCAGTTCTTTAAACATACCTTTATAAAGTATGATTTCTAATACCAACACAATATTGTTGTCTTGTCAGAATATACTCTATTTTTCATTATCCCCTTAAAGTATCCAGTAGACACTACATTCTATATGTTTCTAACAAACACAAAGGAATTCTTTTAAATGTGTAGTAGCAGCCTTAAATATGCAAACTACAGGCTTTAAAGTTAACTGTATACTTGATTTATAAAATTAATGTTAATTTTTTTTTTCAGAATGGGAAACTGTGAAGAGTTCAGAGCCTGTTAAAGAGCCTGTCCAAACTGTAGAGAGTCCAACAACAGTTGAAAAGACACCAGTGGTGACTACACAGGCTGAAGTTTATCCTCCACCTGTTGCTATGTTGCCGGTTAGTATGGTGGTGATTATCTAAAATGGTTTGTATGTAGTCATTTAATAAGCATTTTAGTCACTTTTTATCTTTAATTAAAAATGTTTTTATTTTTTTAAAATAGCTTTTTTTGAAATTATATTAGTTAATTCCTTATCGTTCTGTATCTTCAGTTGTACACTACCTCTTTCATTTTTGACCAGAGGGTGAAGCAGTCCAAGTTTGGGGTTTTTTTCATTTGATGAAAGTAAAGGGTAAGGTTATTGACTAAAGTGTAATTTTGTATTACAAGTTCATATTAATTTAGACAATTTTAGAATTTATAGTAATTTGACCTGAGCTATATAAATAAAATCTCATAACTGATTCCTAAAGGATATCTGAATTATTTTTCTGTAATGAAGTTTTGCCATTTTGCTACATATTATAATCCTGATGTTTAAGAAGTGAAAATGAAGTAGATGAATGCCATGTTTTCCTGTAGTGAATGAGCAAATGAAAATAACATTATGGGAAAAAAGATGATTAAGGAGGTGACATGTGTATACTAAAGCTATTTACATCATCATAATAAGGTTACCTTTTCTTTCCTCAAGTTGCTAGATCATTTGGTTCCAAAGTTTGGGTGTGTAGGTTTGTTTATCTAGCACTGTTAATTGAAGATTTTAAGATTGAATAAAACGTAAGGGTAGTTGAAATTTATTTCTTGTAAAAATATGATATGTCTTTCAAATCACCTTTTGAAACAGCACAAATTGAATCCCTTTTGTTCATTATGATTATCATATGGGAACCAAACATTTATATTGCCATATTTTAATGTTTAAAAAAATTCTTTGTAACCTGAGCAATGCATTGCTATTTCAGTGTTTGTAAAAAAAAAAAAAAGTAAATATATTGGAAATTAATTAGAGGAGTTCTTAATCTGGGTTTCATGGACTCCCATAGGGTTTTGCAAATTTGTATGGGGAAACAGTTATACCTCTATTTCAGAATAATTGGTTTCTGTTGTAAGCCTGTGTTTTTGTATTTTACGTATATAAAAGCATTATTCAGAAAAGGGTTGCATAGAGTTGACTAGGCTTTAAAGACTTCCATGGCGCAGAAAAGATTTAAGAATTTAGCATATGCTAGATCATTGTTACATTCTGGGGCTACAACAGACAGATTAAAAGAATCACTGCTCTCAAGGAGCTTATATTGCAATGAGGAACAAAACAGATACAAATCAGTATATGGAAGGTAAATGTGGAGTAGACAGGAGTGTAATGTTTGACCTTCAGACCTGAACTTTAGGAAAATCATTTTGGCAGCCACGTGGGGGATCAATTGGAGTGAATCAGTTAGTCAACAAATATTTAGTAATGGCGTACTTACTGTGCTAAGAAGCACTGAGAGGGAAAATACAAAGAAATGCAAAAAATATTTAATATCCTGAAATAAGAAAAGAGTAAGATCGCCATTTTATAGTGGAGAGAAGATACTTATGTGAGAAATTTTAGAAACAAAGAAATTATAAATTTATTGTATTTATAAATATAATGCCATCACATTTTCCAGATGAGGATAAAATGTATTTAGTTACTAAAGAGTAAATTGTCACAAGTCTTGTATTTGTTTTTTATTGTATTCATAATAAACCAAAATTAAAGTAGTAACCAAACATAAATTTGAAACATTTTTAAAAAATACTTGGATAAGGCTTCTTTTTCTGAATTCTCTAGTTTAAATGATTTTCTCCAGATTTCATTTTAGTCATGTATTGTAGCTTTTGAAAAATTTCTTTCTAGAGAATGTATCGTTAACCTTTAAATATGTCCTGTCATTTCTGTCTTTAAGCTCAAGAATGAAAGCTAGGATTATTCGTAACTTAAAACATTAGATAATGAATAATTGTAAATTAAGCAAATCAAACAATTATCGGAACAGTTTAAGGATAGAGATAGGCCCAATGATTTCATTTTGTTTAGAGATTTGTCATATGAAGAAATTTCCTCTGTCAGTGCCATTTGACTAACATTAATAACAATAACTAACATATTTATACAGTACTTGCTATATACAGGCACTGTGCTAATAATCACTTTGCAAATATTATCTCACTTGTTCCTCATAACAACCCCAGGAAGTAGATGCTATTATTACTCTAATTTTACAGATGAGGAGAATATCTACTATGCCATGCAGATGACCCGTATCTCTGTATGTCCAATCCCTTTTCCCTATCACCAGCTACTTAGTGGATGTTTCAGATTGGATGTCTTGTAAGCATCTTAAATTTTAATTATCTTATCCCCAAAATTCACTCTTGGAAAATTTCCTTTTCTGGCAAGGGCACCGTTATCCTTTCAGTCGCTCATGTTTACATCTCAGTATAATTACTTCCACAGCGTCATTCAACTCTTTCTCTTTTTCTCATGTAGCCACTAGCCTAGTTTAGATGCTCATCACCCTTGCCTGAAATATTGTAGTGATCTCCTGATTAATCTTCCTGCTTCAGGTCCATTTGAACATATTTATTATATTATGTGAACTCTTTATGGGCATCTTTAATTTATCTTTGTATCCCCAGTGCCTAGCATAAGGCCTGGCACATATTGGGTTCTTTAAAAATGCTGGATGACTAATTGATATACTTGTGCACATTCATGTATATTTAACGTATACTCAGAGAGATCATATAAAATTAAATTCAACAATCATTAAGCATCTGTTGTGTACTATACAAAATGCAAGCCATCCAAAGATAAAACTAAAACTGGCCATATCATATCCTCAGGGAGCTTGCTCTATTTGGAAGGACAGGGGTAGTGAAATGGAATGATTTGTATACAAATAAACATTAGGTGTAGGCAGTAATTTTAAGAGGGAATGAGGATTAATAACTAGGAGAATCAGGGAAAAACCTCAAGTAAGAGGTAAGTGAAAGAATATACATATGACTTCCACTCAGTCAGTACTATATTCTATAGTGCTTGCTTTCCTACATGTTCTATTGTGATCTTGGTTTACATGTTTGAAATAAAAGGTGTAGTCACCACTCCAATTAAAGATTGTGGTATTCAGGCTTACTGTTTTTAGGGTGATTAGGGTACCTATTGTTGATCTTCTAGTCTATATGGTTCTTTATCCTTTTCCAGTGCCCTCTGCCTTCTGTGAATTTGAATGAAAATGTCAGTGATCACAGAGTTGGGTTAGTGGTATACCAGAGAATAAATTTCCAAACCTTATATTCTGATGTGGAACAGAAAAGTGGATAAAAAGGGAAACAAGAAAAAGTTATGACTTTAGGTTATAGAGTATACTACAGAAATACTCTATACTTTTGTATTGTAGAAAGACCCTGCTTCTTTCCTGAGTTTGATCTCTGAGGTTTGTTGTAATTCTGTGCTATATGTTAGCATTTCTAGGGAGGTTGGAGAAAATGGAGAAGTATGTTAAATGATGATATAGGAAGGGGAAGATTTATTTTAGTTAATTTTATTTAATTTAGAGGTGAAAGAGACAGAATTTTTTTTTTTTAATTGACATCTTAAAGTTTGTACTTTTCATATGACAGGACCTCACCGGGATCAGAGGCTTTGGTTTTTATTTATATAGGTCCAGTCTTATGAAGTATATCTCTGGGATACAGCCTGATCTTTGAGGTCTGAACTTTGCTTGGACCATTTCCTGGCCTAGATTCAATCTCTCAGATTCTACTCTCCATTGCCCTTACCGTTCTTGGAAACAGTGTTTAACGTACTTAATAAATGGGAATGGAACAATGAATGAAGCGTCAGTTGTGCTAGTGGCTTTGTTAGGAGGATGTCAGAACTCAGAGCAACTGTGCCTACCCACTGCAGTAGAAATGTGAGTAAGGGAGGCAACATTTATTAGGCACCTGCTACATGCCAGGCACTGTGCTAAGTTCTGAGGATACAAAGACAAGATAATGAGATAGTTCCTATTCTGAAGGAGCTTGCATTTTATTAGAAGATAAACATAAAGGAGAAAAGGGGGTGAGAACTCAGATAAATAAGTGATTTAGGTCATATCCCCATTTTACAGATGAAGCAGTTAAGGCTCAAGACATTAAGTGACTTGGACCTGCTAACAGAGCTAAAAAACATCAGAGATCATATTTGAACCCAGAACTTATTAATGCTTAAGTTCACTGCTCTTTTATGCTGTGTTTTTCACCGCTCCTTTTCTGGTTAAGTTTACTTTGCTTTTAGCCTTCTTTTTCTTTTAAAACATTTACTCTGAAAGCCAGTTTTAAATGTAGTGGTTATGGTCTGGGTGTGGATTTCTAGGAAGATGGGAGTAAATGAAGAGGGATATTAAAAGGAAGAGCTGATCAAAAAAGGGGTGAGAGGGATTTTAAAGTGTTAGAAATAGAAAACATGATTGTGATTTTTCTGAAAATCAAGATACTATACAACTACTGAAGTTTTTAGTTTTTAAGATATTATCACTAAACATTTGAAAAATGAATGCTTTGTCCTTTTTTTTTCTGTCCGCAAAAGATTCCAGTAGCACCAGCTGTACCTACTGTTAGTTTAGTTCCACCAACATTTCCAGTGTCAATGCCTGTTCCTCCTCCAGGATTTGGTGCAATTCCTCCACCTCCTTTCATACGAGCAAGTTTCAACCCATCACAACCACCTCCTGGTAAGCAATTCTTCTGGAATCTTGTTATTTGAACTCCATTGTATTATTAAAAGTGTTCCTTTTCCATTTTTCCCAATATAGAAGACAAAGAGATAAGCTTGAATTTTTGTCATTGTTAAAGAACTTTTTAATGAACATTCTAAATTCATAGTCAGATTTACCTGTGCCACTAAATACAGTGATAGAGACTTGACCTGTGACTTCACTGGTATAAAGAGGTACTGGGCAAGGAATCTCTACCAGTACAAATCTGTATCTTCTCTGCAATTTCTAGTCTTACTGCATTGCATAGAATGTTCTAGAACTTTCAGGTCTTCCTGCTTCTGAAGCCAACTGTCCTTAAAATTACTGCTTAGGTATAAACTAGAAAAAAATCTTGTATTTTTGTGGGGGAAAAGAAACTTTGAAACATATTAGTATGTTTTATATTCTGTATATCCTATTTTGACTGCTTAAATGATTAATTGTATTTTTCTGACAAATGAATTAAATTTTAAGAACAAAAGTTCCCTGAATTAAGCATTCCTATGATTTTAAAGGCCATTTTAACGTACAGCTATACTAAAAGTGTCTTGAAAGGTATGTGATTTAGAGATAGCCATTATTACGTTTTCTGGTGTCCCATTTGCATATTACTATGCATGCTAAAAAATGTAAAGACAAAAAGAGAAAAACTTTTCAGTGTTATGTTGTGCCAGATAGGAAAAAAAATGTAGTGTTTATGGGTGGAAGGAATTGATTACTTCTTTTTTTCCTTAAAGAATAAAGAACTTTTTTTTTAAATGCTGTTCATCAAGTGTGTGTGTATATGTATCCCATATAAATCTTGTACACATTGTCTTATAATGACATTAATAAGTTAATCATGTGAGATTATTGATACTTAAGTATGCTCAATAAAGTCAGTTTTAAAGAGCATAAGTCTTTGTGATTTGGGTTCTAGACTCTGCTCAAAAAGTGATCTGTGATTCTGTGTCAGGTCAACAAACCTTTATTAACTGCCTACTATAAGACTGGCCCTGTGCTAAGTACTGGTGATACATAGAAAAGCAAAAGACAAGCCTTGATTAAAAGAAGCTCACAGTTTCCATATATTATGTAGCCTTATACTTACCCCAACCTACTTCTAAAAAGTATTGTGATTGTTAAATGAGATAACAGGTGAAATTGTGGTGCTATTTTCAATAGAGTAATTATAATTTTTAGAATGTAGACGTTAATAATTAGTCTAGAAATACTTTATCCACATGTGGCTATGTAATTTTTAAAATAAATTATTAAATTGGTTCCTTTTTTATTCTTTGTGTTTTTGTCTAGGTTTCATGCCACCACCAGTTCCACCACCGGTTGTGCCGCCCCCTGCTATTCCTCCAGTGGTAGCAACATGTGAGTTTTTTAATTTATTTCGATTATGAAATTGATCATATCAATCTTGTATCAGTTGATTCTTTAGATTTTTACTATCTTTCAAATGAACACTACAACCAAATGTACTGGCATTTTTATCTCTTGCTTATTATTAGGATCTTGATATTTTAGAAAGAAAATTAAACTATTAGATTCTATTAGTCATTTATTATAATATTTAAATCTTTTTGACAGATTTCAGATATGGTTAATGTCTGATTTTTCTCACACTTGTCTTTCACCATAATTCTCTTTCCTCAGAAGAAGTTCCAGTCTTTGCTTTTCCTCGTTTTGATTTAAAAGTTTTCAGTAATTCAAGTAACAAAATTTAGGAAATTCTGTTTGAAAATTTTGACATAAGATACAAAAAAAACTTACTGGAAAAAAGATCTAAGTTATACTTTTGACACGCACACACATTTAACATTTGATTATTCTGCTAATTATTTCATTGTTACTACGAACATAGCATAAAACTGGAATAGCATTAAAGATTGTGTAGTCCAGTCCCTTAATGTTATAAAGAAATATGCCCCCAAAGTGAACATAGGTAGAAACAGAATTGAGATGGGATCCACATTCCTGTCAACTCTAGTGAGGAACTCTTTACATTACATCACACTTCTTTTCATGTCTTTAATGGGATTTCTGTCTTCTAACATTTTGGGTTTTATTTTTCTGTTGTGATATGTGCTAATTTTCTCTAAAATCACATTGCTTTGTGCAAGCACAAGAAAAGGAGAGAAATATAAAATTTAAACTTTTAATCCTGAATTTGTCTTAAGATTTCTTAAAGTTTTAAAGTTCCTCTTTACCTTATTATAGTTCTCTTTCTCTGGAATGCTCTTAAGCTCCTTCTTGTACTGGTACTGTATTAGAATTATAGAATCTTAGCATTGGGAAGACCTCAGAGGTCATCTATTTTGATAAAATATTACCTGCCCAAATTATGAAGCTCATTTATAACCTGTACAAACAGTCATTTAAAATCTACTTAAAGACTTCCAGTGAAGATAACCCTTAGCTCTTCCGCTTCTCTAATTGTTAGACAGCTAGGTGGCCCAGTGGATAAGGTGCGGGGCTTGGAGTCAGGAAGACCTGAGTTCAAATCCAGCCTCAGACACTAGCACTGTAACCCTGGCAAATTATTTAACCTCTGTTTGCATTAATTTTTTGGAGAAGACAATGTCAGACCACGCCAGTATCTTTGCCAAGAAAACCCCCATGGACCATATTGAAGTGATTTGGTCCACAGAGTCACAAAGTTGGATTGAACCAATAGTAACAACAATTGTTATATGCTTTATTTTATGCTAAAAGTTGATGTTTCAAATTTCCACTTATTTGTAAAACTTAATCCTTATCTTTATTTCATATGAGGACTGGAGAGGCATTGTAGTACTTTGGAAAGAATACTAAGTTTGTATCATATTTATTTTGGTGCTAGAGCTAGACCTGGAACCAGTAATTCTTAACCTTTTCATTTTAAAGTAAAGAAATTGAGGCCTAGGGATATTACCTCTTACTGTGTAATCTAGTTTCACAAAAGACTGCTCATAAAAGAGCATCTAATTATAAATGGTTCAGGCAAATTATTTAGTTATTATTAATTCTAATTCATTTTGGTCTCTACTAAAATTCTTATATGTCTATTTATTCATATCTTACTTAAACAATGTGATGTTCCATGTAAATGAGTAATGCTTATATTACACTGTTAAAGACTATTAAAATTATTTAATTTTGCTTTCTTAATCTCAATATATGCCACATTATCATTTTATAAATGACTTAGAATCATTATTTTTTATGCTGTACCATGAATGCCTGAAGAACTGTAGTTATGTAAGCCTGTTTATCCCTATTCTAAACACTATTGTATTCCAGTTCAGTTGAAGTTATGCTGGTAATTATTCTTTTTCTGTTGGCTGTCACTTAGTCCTGACAGCAAGTTGATTCTAATTTGCCTTATTTTACACACCATTGTTTTCATAGCTCTGCCTTCTTGTGAAACAAATTTGTGTTGGAGTTGTTACAGCCTTTGCATCCATTTTAGTTTCATAGCTATTTGAGATTATTGAGACTGAGGCTGATAAAAGTCTGACTTGCATAAGTGGTTTAATATATATGAAATCATTAGAAAGATCAAAAGATATTTTACATATTCACACATTAGTTATACACTCTATCCTGAACCAATTTTTATTTTGTTATTTATATCATTTTTCTTTTATAATACCAAACTTCCAAAGCACTTTACATATATTACCTCATTTCAGTCTCAACAACTCAGTGAATCAGGTATGATAGATACTTATTATCATGCTCATTTTATCAGTTTGTCTTAATGGCTGCACAAAACTATCTACTGTTGTTGATATATATATTCCCTACAATATGTTTGTGAGGAGAAAATGTAGGAAGTCTAGGGATAGAAAAAAACTGTACAGTGAAAACCACCTAAAATATTGACCAACTCACTTAGCAGTAAATGTAAATTTTTAATTGAAATTTATTAAATGTGGCAGGGGCTATGTCTTTTTTCAGCTTTCTTAATCCTCCACAACTACTAACATAATTTTTTATCTAACAGGTTCTCTTTTAAAATGTTTATTGGATTGGACTAATTACAGATTTCTTTAATAAGACTCTTCTTTTTCTTAAACAGCTCTGGTGCAGCCTCCAATATCCATGACTCCAGAGACAATGAAAGATGTTGCTTTTAGTAACCTTGTTTTGCCCGTTGGCTCTGTGTCCAGCAGTCTTGGTACTTCAACCATGTCAGGTGGAAGTGTTTTTAATCCACCAAGTAACCAGCCAGAGTCAGAAGAAAAATTGTCACACCTCACAGACCACCAGCTCTCTTCTGGAGAAAGTACCAGACCAGGTAATAAATGTCAGAAGCATGATCCAAAAACCCTAACTTAACTACGTGTCCGTCCCTTTCTCACACACCACACACGTACAGAAAGGGAATATGAAGTAAAAGTAAATGAATATAATGAGCTAAAGGTATTATAAGATTTTGTCTTATTGACAGATAGCTGAGAGTCACAATAATACATTGGGATTGGGACTATAGAGTGTGATATTCATGTACTTATCTGCCATAATTCTGTTTTAATTGATGAAATTAAGTCTTGCCTAAATTTTTAGCACACTTACTATTTTTCAGTTGATGAGTTTATGTTTTGATTTCCCTGTCAGCTAGAAATTTTTCTAACTTGATTAGTATAGTATTTGAAATTGAAAAGTGTCTGTGCTAGATTTTATATATACATAAAATGTGTAAAAAAGATATCTAATTTTCACCTTCAGTAAGGATAATTGGTATTTATTGTCATTTAGCACTTTTTGAACTGCAAAGCAGTATAGCAAGAGATAAATGCATATGCACTAATTTCTTAAATTCTAAAATTTCTATTTGAAGCAATATATTTTGCCATTACCCTATAGCCAAAAATCATAAAGTTAAAAATTAGAAGAAACCCTAGATATTTTAGTCTTTGCATATTTACACATTTTAAAAATGACTGAGGCCTAAACATAAAGGGAAAAAAATAGTCACTTTGAATTCTAGCAGATGACCAGCAAAAGTTTTAAACTAAATGAGTTTGATATATAAAGTTTTATGTCTATCAAATGAGTTTAATATCTAAAAATAGTTACCACTGTCTCTTAGAAATTAAAAAAATGCCTTATAAACATTAAAAAATACTTTTTTTCCCCTTAAATTATAGTGGGCCCAAGTGACCCACTTCTGCTTTTACTCTAATGAGTCAACATACTAGTGAAAGAGAAGTCTATGGTTTTTATTTCCTACTTCATGGCCAAAATTTGATACCCATTTTCCCAAAAATAACAAAGCTTATTGCTTTTGATCACTCTAAGACTTAAAATAATAACAAGATAATAACACAATGCTAAATCTAAAAACTGTACTTTATGAAAAAGCATGTATTAAAAGTCAACAGGGGTTTGATTTAGGTTTACAGAAAGCGTATTGTTTAACATTCAGTCTGACCAGAGGCTCTAGACTCTAAATTTATTTTAAAATGAAAAAATTATTATTTTAAGTAAAATCTCCAACCTCCAAATAAGAGCTATTCCATCCCTTCCCCCAATATAATAAAACCAACATACACCACACCACCAAAAACATATTTGATAGTCACTCATCACCTCATCTTTGTAGCTTTTCGTAGAACCTAGAGATAGAGGGATGAGTGGTTTAAAGTACTGACATTCATGTAATTATATCCCAGCTCACATACATTTCTAAGAAAGTTCTGTAAGATTAAAAATGAGGGCAAGCTATTTTCGATAGGTTTTGGTTTTTTAAAAAATAAATTTTTTTCCCCAGTAATCTCATACTTTTCTTGCCTGACTACCCTAACTCAAAACAAAGTCAAGTGCAAGTCATGTCATCATTTCTCTGATATCATGGTCTTCTTTGAAAATGAAGGATGAACACAATAACAACCACCTATCAAAATTGATGTGTTTTGATCCTTCTACATTAATTTTTTCATAATGCACAAAGTGATTGTCAGAAACTTAAATTTCCTATTGTGAATGCATTTTATATTAGGTACCTTTAATTTTAATGAATATTTATAATTTTGCTTTCTATCTTTCCATTTTAGTGATCCACAATGATGTCTCAAGTAGCTCTGGAATTCTAGGTGGGCAACCACCAAATTTGTCAAGCAGTTCTGGAATTCTAGGTGGACAGCCACCAAATGTATCAAGCAATTCTGGAATTCTGGGAGTACAGCCATCTAATGTTTCCAGTAGTTCTGGAATTATTGGAGCACAGCCACCAAATATTCCAAGTAGTTCTGGAATTCTGGGACCACAGCTACCCAATGTGTCAGGTAGTTCTGGACTCTTGGGGGTACCACCCCCAAATATTCCTAGCAATTCTGGACTCCTGGGAGTTCAACCACCAAATGTTCCAAGTAATTCTGGAATTCTGGGACCACAGCCACCAACTGGGCCTCAAAACTTACCCCCATTAACTATTCCTGGTCAGCGAATGCCTGGAATACCAATGTTAGATATTCGTCCAGGACTTATACCACAGTCTCCTGGGCCAAGATTCCCTTTAATGCAGCCTGGACTTCCACCACAAAGAGGAATCCCTCCTCCAGCAATCCTTGATGCCTCTCTTCATCCTCCACCTCGTGGTCCTTTTGCTCCAGGAGATATTTTTGGTCAGGCAGAGAGACCTTTTCCAGCTCCTTTAAGACAAAATATAGAACATCTTCCTAATCCAGATAAAAGGCTACCACTTGGCAATGATAGTATTCAGCAGGAAGGAGATAGAGATTATCGTTTTCCTCCTATAGAAAATAGGGAGACCATTAGTAGACCTTCACCAGTGGATGTTAGGGATGTAGTGGGGCGACCTGTAGATCCAAGAGAAGGTCCAGGAAGGCCTCCAATAGATGGAAGGGAACACTTTGGAAGACCACATATAGATATAAGAGAAAATCTTGTAAGACCGGGTATAGATAACCTTGGTCGAAGAGACCACTTTGGTTTTAATTCAGATAAGCCTTGGGGCCATAGAGATTTTGATGAAAGAGAGCATCGTGTTTTACCTCTATATGGTGGTCCTAAAGGCTTCCATGAAGACAGAGGTAGATTTAGACATGGAAATTACAGGTTTGATCCTAGAAGTGGTCCCATTTGGAACAGAGGATTTGGACAGGATGCTCACAGAGATTTTGATGATCGCAGAAGACCCTGGGAGAGACAAAGGGATAGAGATGACAGAGATTTTGATTTCTGCCGAGAAATTAATGGAAATCGTTTTGGAAGAGACAGAATTCAGAACACCTGGGTCCCACATCCACATCCACGAGTTTTTGATTATTTTGAAGGGGCCACTTCTCAACGAAAAGCTGATAATGTACCCCAGGTAAATGGTGAAAATACAGAGACAGATAATCAACCACCACCTTTACAAGTACAGAATGATCCTGAACTTTATGAAAAACTGACATCTTCAAGTGAAATAAACAAAGAGAAGAGTGACACAGAAGCTGATATAGAAAATGAACCAGTGGTAGAAAGCACAGAAACTGAGGGGACATAATCATCACTCAGTAGGTAAAAGATACCTTTTGTAAAGTTGTCATCTCTCTGTAATAGATAAATGGCTGACTGGACCTTAGTAGTTCACTTTTGTCTGCCAGAATTAAGTTAATCTGATGTTCATGTTCATCTTTCACTTAAATAATTGTACAACTGACTTGTATAGACACTGTTCTTAATTTGAACATGGTAGGTAAACATTTTTTATTTTCTGATAAAATTCAAATGTTGCCCCAGATACTTTTAAAACGTCAAAGAGATGAATAACAGCTTGTCAAACAAAGACTTCCTATGGAAGAAAGTGAATTTTTTAGATACTACTATTAGGTTGATATGGAAATTGATATACTTGAAAACAACAGTTGGTGGTGTATCTGTCCATGTCTTTAGGTTGCTGCAGAATTTTAAAGTATAGACAAAGCTGTGATATTTTATGTTCTGCTATTTGGCAAAAAACAAAACAAAGACTGACTCATAGTCATTTGAGGAGCACAATACAGAGATTTTAAAAAATGGTTTTGTAAAATCTACACCACGGTCTCTGTTATCTCCAAAGTAAGTGTCTGTGATTTGTTCCTCGTACTGCAGTGAGTAAAAAGAAAGAAAGAAAAAAAATATAAAAAAAAGTTTCATTGTTGGGTGAATTCTGTTTTTAGCTGCCAATAAAACATATTTGTTTGATAACAGTGTTCTAGGCATTGTATTTTTTTTAACCTACAAGTTATTAAAATCTTGGATCAGCAGTAGTACATGCTTTAGTTGTTGCAAAAGGTTTATAAAAAGGTTTTGTAAGACCAATGCAAGAACAGTGTGGTAGAAAAAAACATACTTTTTTTTTTTACCAAAAATCATGCGGTCTCATTAGTATGTATATATAATGTATGTATGTATATATCTGTTGTGTAAATTGTATGTAGACACTTTCTATTTCTCTTTGGGCATGTACTTAAATACATACCCACAGAGAAACACAACTGAATAAAATTAGATTATAAAATAAATACTGTCTTAGACTTGGTAGGAAGAAAATTAGAGAAGATTGGCTCATTGCTTAAAATTACTCATGCTTATAGTTGCAGTTCTTACTATTTTGGGAAGGTGAAATAAGAAACACTAAAGAAATACACTGGAGGTTTGGCATAAGTTAAGAAAACTCAAACACAAAACCATAGCTTTCCATGTAGCTAAATTTTAAGCAAAGGTTTGCATAATTTTTTTTTTTAATATGTTTGGTCTTCTGGATAGATAGCAGTAGCATTAAATTGTTTACTGGTTATTTGCCTGATGTGAATTTCCAAAGTCCAGAATTATTGCACAAAAACTATTATGGTATTGTTGGATTAAAAAACAAAATTGAATACCAGAGACAAAGTGAGCTGTGTGTTTTGAAGGCTTACGGGTAAAGTAGAACCTCTGAGTATCATTTTTCAGATTAGCCTCTGAGAAAAATCAAGTATCATTAGTATTTTTTTCTATTTTCCTTTATTTGTTGTTTGTTTCTCTTTTGTTTTGAAATAACCAGTGGTGGCAGTTAGTAAGACTTTCAACCATTTCCTTATGTAATTATACTCCCTGTTCCACCTTCAAGAAATTATCATTTGCTACTTTATAAAATTCCTTTGCAAATGAAGTTGTCATTTTTCTCAAAGGATGGGGTGTGGAGGAGTGTAAGATATATTCATTTAAGTTAGTGTAGATTTTGCTGACATGGAGGGATCTGGAGCTGTAGAGAGAGATTCCTAGCCAAAAATGAAAAATCTTTTTCATTGAGACACATATTCTCTCTCTCTCTCTCTCTCTCTCTCTCTCTCTCTCTCTCTCTCTCTCTCTCTCTCTCTCTCTCTTTTGCTCTCACTCTCTCATGCTCTCTCTCCCTTTTTCCCCGTATATGTGTATATGTGTGTATATATATGTTACACACACACACACACATATCTACTTGTATTTTTTTTCTTTATCTGGAATAGAGGTGAGAATAGAATTTTGTCCTTTACTTTCAGGGGACTTCATCCCATTAATAATGTGTATTGTTTTTAGATGTTTTTTTAGGGAAAGGAAATCTGTGATATATTTGCGTGAGGTTCAGGGTCTCAGCATCCACGAAACTGTTGGACTTGTCCTTAAGAAAACATGATTTTTTAATGGCATTAAAAGTTCAGTTTTTAGTAACTGGGGTTTTTTATGCATAAGTACTTAAGTTTTACTTACCATTTAAAACTCTGGACAGTGAAATTCACTTGCATTAAGTAGTAATAAAATATTCCAGTACTTGTCTGCCATTTTTGGTCCCAGGCCTTGTTTCTCCTTTGAGTTTTATTTATTCTAAAAGCTGGAGGCAAAATGTTAAAAGTGCACTGGTTTGAAGTTAAGTGGAAGATACTTAATCAGATAGCAGTATTTGTGGAAACACAGTAAGCACGCACATTTTGAATTTGTGACACATTGTTTTTTAAAGGGGCTGAATAATATTTTCTCAAATGTACTTTTTTCATTTTGCTCATATAGGAAAGAAAATATTATTCATGACAAATATTTAGAACATCTAGCAGCTTCGCATTCACCATTGTGTGTATCATATAAAGGGGGAAAACAAGTTAATCTTATTTTCCTGAGTTTGGTATACATACTCTAACCATGCTTCTGATCAGCTTTGTTGCTGTAATGCTGGTAGTTGGAAACACGTAGGGATATATCATCACTCTAATAAAAGGATTTTAAAATGCAACAGATGAAAATTATGTTCTATTCCAAATGAGAATGTCATTTTCATTTGTAACTTGTTGGAAAGGCAGGCTTATTTGGTTTTCTGCAATGTACATTAGTGAAGGAATTAACTGTTGATTTTTTTTTTAATTTTGTAAATGTCTTAACATTTCATTAAACATTGGCTTCTGTTCCTAGCATAGATGTACATTGTATTTTTACAGTTGCCAACAGTTGTTACAGTTATTATTGTAGAATAAAAGCTTATTGTACAGCAAAGTAGTCTTTAGCTGCATCATGTTAAACATAGAATACTTATATCTCCATACTAATTTCATTTTATGTGTAGGGCAAACAAATATAACCGAAAGAGATGTGTGTTGAAAGATCTAAAGAATTTGAAATTTATTTATTTAAAGCCATGGAATTAGTTTTACATAAAATTCTCTTGAAATTTTTCTTTTTTAATATTTAAGATGTTGCTTTCTTAAAAGAGAATATTTTGTTTTCCGAGGATTAGGCTGTTTTATTGTCACTTTGCTATATTTCATTTGTATAAAAAGGGTGATGGAAGAAATTTTTTGGTCTTGTTTTGAGAGGCTACATTTCACTTAAGGAAAAGTTAACTTTTTAAAAACACTACTATTTTTTGTACTGCTTTGTGTGTCAAGATGTGTGATTTCATCGTTAACTTCTTCCAGTATATATCAGGCAGCTTATCTGTAGCTGATGGTTTTAAAGAGTAGCATGAGGCTTTGAGAGATTAAATAACTTGTCCATGGCTATCCAGCTGCTATGTATGCATTTGAAGCAGAACTTGAACCCAGGTCTTCTTAACTCCAAGGCTAGCCTTCTAGCTACTAAATCAGGCTACCTCTCATTTTTTTCTGCATATGTAATTTTAAAAACCTGTATTCAGTACATTGTGAAAATGTCATTTTGAATTTTACTGTCAGGCATTGATTTTCTGTTCTGAAAAAAGCCACCAATACACTTGAAATATTTAATTATATTCTGAATATAATTAAAAGTTTAGAAATTACTTTGAAATTGTTTTTCTTATAAAGTATTTGAGGTTCATTGCCAAAACTTTGAGTTTTCATGATCAAATTCCATATGGGCAGTTCAACAAGAATTTATTGAGCACCTATTAAGTACTAGTATCTTGGTACATAGGTGCCATCAGTTAAACCAATAGCATAATTATATGTATAATACATTTTCCAAAGAGCTCAATCTTTTAAAAATATAAATACAAATAACTTCTGTCTTTATGATGTATGTGGGAAGAAAGTTTTTTTAAAATATAGTGTATAAAATTGACATATCTGAATTGATCGTGTCATAGTCTTTTACAAATTTTTCCCTTAATCAGTCTGGCTTGCTGTAATTTTTGAGAAGGAAAAATTTGGAGAACAAAATATTTTAATTCAGCAGGCTTTTTGAAACTAGATTTTGCCAGCAATAGTGAAGAATGACATACTGGATAAATCCATATTTTTGTAATCCTTTGACCATACAAAAATATCTATGTATCAAAGGTCTGATTCTGTAAAGGACTTGAGAATTTAAAGTTCCATCAAGGAGTCTGTCAAACAAGATCCTCGAGTTTCTGGCTGCTGGACTTTAGAGGATGGATGGAATCCATCTATATAGAGACAGCTAATACATGGAACTGATTTTGAAAATTCAGTGTAGTAAGAAATGGATATGCTGTAATCATTTTAAAATTTTTCCTGACATAAAGCTTAAATTTGCCTTGGTTGTAGTTTCATCCATTACTTCTGGTTCTTCCCTCTAAAGTTAAACAGAATGAGTCTAATCGTTGTTACATGTGACTACCCTTCAGATACATGAAGACTGCTAACCTATACTCCCTGAAATTTCTTTTTTCCCAGGATAAACATGCTCATTTCCTTCAGTTCTTGATATGTCATGGACTCAGTTACCCTTACCATCCTTCTTGGTTTCTGAACATTTCTGTAGCCTGATGTCCTTGTTTAACCACTGTGCCCAGAACTGATCACATTACTCCAAATGAGATCTGATAAGGGAATATTGCATTAATTATTATCTCCCTCTCCATTCCGAGAAACTATTCCTTTCTTTAATGCATCCCAAGAGATCATTAGCTTTTTTGACTCCCATATTACATTATTTTCTCGCTGATTTTGCAGAACACCTAAATGCTTAAATCTTTTTTCAGAGCAACTGCTATCCATTCATGACTCTCTCATTTTATACTTGTGAAGTTGATTTTTGTACCAGGTTTAAGTCTTCTGTATTTACCCCTATTGAATTTCATCTTACTAGATTTAGCTTAATATTCTGAGTCTGTCTAGGTAATTGTTTGGCCTGTAGTTTACAGATTTTTCTCTTCCCTGTTCTTGAAAATTAAGGCATGTCCCCTTTTCCAGTCTTGGAGTATCTGCCTTATTTTCCATATTTTTCTTTTTTTTTTTAATTAATTTTTAACAAAAATCTTCTGTCTATCCTCCTCCCCCCACAGTTTTTCCTTACCTTTCTCAATTGCCATTAAAAGAAAATCCCTTTTAAAAGCGTGTATAGCCAGGAAAAATAGCACAGTGCATTGGCCATATCAAAAAAATACATGTCATAATTTATATTTTTGAGTCTATCACCCACCCATAAAATGGGTACCATTTCATCATGCATCCTCCAAAGTCATAGTTTCTCATTGAATTGGTCAGAGTTACAAAAGTCTTTCAAAGTTTTTGTCTTTACAGTATTGTTGTTATTATAAAAATTGTACTACTACTACTCATTTCGCATTACATCAGTTTTTACAGGTGTTCAGAGGTTTCTCTGAAACCATCCCTTTTGTCATTTCTAAATAATAATATATTATTCCTCATATATTCCACAGTAATATTCCTTTCACATTCATGTGGCATAGCTTATTCAGCTATTCTCAGTTAATATTCAGTTTTCAATTCTTTGCTGCTACAAAAGATAAAAAAGCTGCTATAAATATACATATAGCTTCTTTCCCTCTTTCTTTGACCACTTTCAGGTATAGACTTTGTAGTATTATTGTTGTATAAGAGGAGACTCATTTTATAACATTTTGGACATAGTTCCAAATTGCTTTCTGGACTAGTTCACAACTCTGCCCACAATACGTTATTGTCCCTGTTTTCCCCTAGATTTTCCAACATTTGTTAGTTTCCTTTTTTGTCAGTTTTACCAATCTGAGGGTTAGGAGGTAGCCCCCAGTTATTTTGCCTACTATTTCTCTTGTTATTAGCAAGACCATTTTTCATATGGTTATTGATAGCATGGATTTCATTTTCTGAAAGTTGTCCATCCTTTGAGCATTTATCATTTGGGAAATGGCTGTTATAAATTTGAATCCATTTCTTAGGTATTTTTAAAGTGAGACCTTTATCAAGAAATACTGTATAGAGTTACCACATATCCCAGCTTTTTTTCTAATTTTAGCTTCATTGGTTTTGTTTTTGCAGAAAATGTTCACAATTTTTTCTGATTAACAGAGTAGCTCAGAATTTACATCTGCTATTTTTTTTCCAGGAATTGAAAGTTTAGTTTATCTGGGGCAGGTGATTTAAATTCATCAGGGACACTTAGGTGTTGTCTCCTTATTTATCTCAGGGATGTTAGGTGTTTTTTTCATTTCCATTGTAAAAAATCATTCTTTGACAAGAAAACAAATTAAGAATTAAGTAGCTCCATGTTTTTGTTTTTGTTTTTTCATTTATCTCATCCCATCGGCTCCAAGCAAGGGTCTTTATTCCTTCTTTGATTCTCCTTTGTCTCACAAACCCTTTTGTGTGTTTAGTTTCCTAAACCACCCTCAGCTCCTTCTGTTCACATAGATTACTTAACAAATACTTAATTCATTCTTAGGTTTAGTATTCTTGATGCTTTTTCATAAGGCCTTCTATCTTTTAAAAATATGTGGAGTAGAGAGTTCCCTATGCATCTACTTCAGTTCTTTCAGATAAATCCTGTTTTTACTTCTCATGGAAATCATTTCCCTTTGTGTCTTCAAAATGTCATTTTTCCTCATTCCTAATCTCTCCTGAGTTGATCTCCCCTGAAACATTTTAGGGAACATACCTGGCTTTCCCCTGAATACTTTCAATTATAGGCTGTCCAAAAAGTCTTAGTGCAGTTTAAGGCTTTAATATCTTAAAAATATGCTTTCCAAAATCCAAAGTGCCTTTGAAATTATACCCAGATTTCCTTTTTTCATTACAAATTCTGTGAAGTATTAATTACTTTTCCCCCAAGGTTACCCTTCATTTCTACCTGAGCAGCAATATCTCTTTTAAGAAGAATCTGATCCAGAATGGATTTTCCCTTTGTTAATTTCCTTCACCTTTTGAAGGATGAAATTATCATTTAGGCAAGTTAAAGAAGTATTTGAAGTTTCATTTGAAGTATCATTCTTCTGTACCAAGCCTATTGTCTGTGCTGGTGATTGTGTATCACCAAGAGGGATCAGACTTCTACTGAGGCTTAGAAAATACAGGTTCTTTGGAATCATGAAGCCAATTGGAGTAATTACAGACAGATGTTGGTTTGGTAGAGGGGGAGGGGAAGGACACTTTAAATTCTCCAGGGACTAGTAATTAAGCTTGGATACCATTAGTAGATGGACAACTAGGTAGCACAGTGTGCCAGGCCTAGAATTAGGGAGACAAATCTTCCTGCATTCAAATCTGACCTCGGACACTTAGTAGCTTATGTGACCCTGGACAAGTCTACTTTGCCTCAGCTTCCTCAGGTGTAAAATAAGAAAATGACAAACCACTTGAGCATATTTTCCAAGAAATTCCAAATGGGGTCACCAAGAGTCCAAAAAACTGAAAAATGACTGAACAACAATGATTAGTAGCTAGGGTTTAGATTTGGCTTGCATTTCAAAAATGTGAGCAGTTTCATTTAGCTTTTAACTTTGTTGTTAATGTGCTATTTGTTTCCACTAATGCCTTGATCAATAATTTTGAACCAGTGTAGTGCCCTCACCGGATAATTCTGCTTTCTGGAAAGTAGGCCTAAAAATTTTCCAAAATCCAGGAATTTACATGTGTTTGAGTATAAAGGAAGAACCTGCAAAAGGCTATTTATGAAAAGTGATAGGAGTTTAAGTGCCTGTTAACTTGTCTTACAATGTGTGAGAAGAATCCAAAGATGGGTAATGAAAAATTCAGAAACTAAGGAAAATCATAGACTAGCAGGTTTGAGAAGGATTTTTGAGATCATCTAGTTCAGTCCCTTTATCTTGCCCAAGATCACAAGAGTAGTAAGCAGCAGAGCTAGAACTCAAACCTAGAGTTTTCTAACCCTATATCCTGTCCTCATTCTTCTGTACCACACTGTTTTTTGAAGAAAATTAAGTGAATAAAAATAGAGCAAGTGAAGGAAGGGAGAAGACAATACAGGAAAAACTATAAATTGTCTAACACAAGCTTTGGCCTCCTGAGCAATATGACTCCAGAGCTGGAGCTGTCAAATGAGAAATACCCAAGAATTTAGAGGAGTGAGCAGATTATACATCTAAAATGCAGTTGTGTTTGATGAGAGAAGAAAATAGAATATTCTAGTTTTCCACAGAATTGGTTTAGTGAGCTTAACTTTTTGATAACTTAGGAATAGTATGTGTATTGTACTATTATTTTTTTCTCTTCCTAGCTAGGGAATAAAAATGTCTTTACAGATTTATAACTGTGGTAAAGTAAAGGAGCATAGGAATACTCAGCTAATTCGCAGCTTTACTGTGGCACCTGGCACTCTTCACTGCTTATTGTGCCCAGCCTTCCTTTCCCCCTGCCTAATGTCTTTCAAACCCAGCAATTTTTTTCAGGAATAATCACAGCTACCCACAGAACCCCTCCCTCATATACAAAAAGATATCTTCCACTTGTTAAGTTGTCCCTGTCAGAGTAGTAGTATCCAGTAACATCGTTTCACTTAAATTCATATTGGAGCCAATTGATGGTAGGAGAGATATGATTATTGTGGGTGTGGGTGTATACATAAACCTTTCTAGACCTATGATTTCTTTGGCATAGGTACCTTGCTTTGAGGAAATTCCCTGTTCTGTATTCAGGTTTGTTCTTCAGCTTAGTCTTTGGGAGTTGCCTCAGGCATGTTATGTGTCTGACTTGGGACACATTAGCAATGTTTATATAAGAGAACATTTTTTTATATCTTAGAGTACTAACATTTCTTCAGAAATTTAGAACCTTTATGGTTTCCAAAGGTATATAATTAAATATTCCTCCAGATTTGTGATTTCTGACTTTCCAGCACTTTTCTAGCATATAAGGAAAAAGCTTTATTAGGAAAAAGTACATATAATTTACTTGAAGAGGTGTTTGGGTATTTGTGAACAATAGCATTCTGTCCTCAAATGTTATAGTAGTTGAAATTTCAGGAAAAGTGTTATTCCACTCTGTTAATCTTTAATGTTTATTTTGCAAGTATGTCCAATAATAGTTGCCTGGGGCTTGATGGCTTACACACGTGTACATATTTATACATATTTCATTTGACCCTCACAACAGTACTCCTTTTCACATTAGTAAGGGGAAATAATAGTACAAAATAATCCAAATACCAAGTTAATGCTAAAGTTAAATATTTGTTTTTGAAATGCATTGTGACTTCTTTAATCAGATTTCCCTTTCTAATCATGTCTTCCATTGATAAGTTTGCATTATCTGAGCAAAAGCTAGCCCTTGGACAGTGGAGAAGAGGAAAAAAGGAAGTTCAATAGTATTTTAAGATTGAGAATTAGAAAGAATCTTAGAGGTCATCCAATTTTACCCTCTTAGAGTTTTGAAAACTCATACCTCAAAAAAGGTAAGATGGCTTGCTCAAAGTCATAGAAGTAGGAAAACCAGGATTTCCACCGTGGTCTTCTAATTTCCATATGCAACATTATTTCCTCTTTACCAGTTTTGGTTCAGAAAGTACGTGGAAAGAAAAACTCACTGTAAAATTAGTCTTTTTTCAAATAGTTCTTGACTTAACTTGAGTGTCTTACCTAAATAACCAGCTTGACTAGATGGCTTTAAGAACTTTGCTCCCTCCTGCAGCAGTTTCCTTTTTGCCTGTATCACTCAGTGTCACAGAACTTGATACTGCCAAGGATTTGAAGGGAGGATGCACTCTCATCCCCATCCCAAGCAGCCATAATTTCCATCATGGTGAAGTTGTTTGCACTAAACCCGTCCTCTGTCTTAGGCACAGCAACTCCATCTGGAACGCCTATGGTGAAATTTCATAGATACCAAATCTTGTTTTTTCATTTTTGCATAGACGTCATTAACACTTAAGTGTGTGTATCTTTCTTCTTGAGAAAGCTGATAAGGAAAATTGTGTTGTATGGGAAAGACTCTGAAATGAGAAAAGCCCTTGGGGGTGGGGGGAAACTTAAAAGGTTTCTGTACCCTGAAGAGAGCAGGGGAGGTTGCACAAAGTTCATTCTCTTCAGTGTATCAGAGAAACACATGCACACTGGTCATAATGAAGAAGTGGGAATAGTAGTGGGAAGTCTAATCCCTGGGGTCTCAAAAGAAAAAAGAAGGTAACAAGATAACTAGCTCCAACTGAAAAATACCCTCTTGTCAGGAAATCTTTGACTTTACGGTCTTTTATTACCTGTGCCAAACTCCTGTATCCTCAACTCACCACCACCATCATGAGTGTCTCTGCTAAAAGACTGAACAAATACTAAGTGCCTACCTTGAAGTAGAGGCAATATTGGACTTGGAATCAGGAGAAACTTAGGTTTGAATCTGTGCCTCAGATTCCATTGTTGACCTTCAACAATCATTTTAGCTCCTGAAGATTACTGTCACCAGGCTGTTTCAATGAAAGCATTTAGCAAACCTTAAAGCATTATAGAAAAACATGCTATTATTACTATTTACTAGACACAAAGAATAAGGAAAAACTCTGCCCTTTCCCCACTCTAATCCCCTGTTCCAAAATTATTCTAGCCTTTACCCCAGACTGAGGGACCTGCCCATGTGACTACTAAAATTCAGTTGGAGGGAAATAAGAGGAGATTACTGTTTCCTAATGGAGCTACATTATTGTCAACCTAATACAGAACTATGAATGTATTTTTCCATGGAAACACTGTTAGGTATAGTGATTGGTTCCTGTAGTACTTTCTGTACATGCACCAGATTTGTGGGCCTTGCTGGCTGGGAAATGAAGTGTCTTTCGTCATTCGTGATTTTGCTTTTTCCAGAAGCATTTGTTCCAAGTTCTAAACAACTGATTTACAGTGCAATTCATAGAATAGGTCTCCATAATTTGAGGAGTTACCATGTAGTTGGAAGGGGTAGAGTCTAGCCTCAGAAACTACAAAGGTAAATACCCTGCAGGGATCAACCTTGGCCTCAGCTTCCTGCCTTAATCAAGGGAACTAGCCCATCATTAATATAACTGAAGGATCTTTAAATTAATAAAATCATTCTGAATGACTGACTCAGTCTGCTGAGGAAAGGGAGGAAAGACTTTTTTTTAAAAGATGCCATTTCACCATCCTCTAGAAATGTCACTAACAGTTCTTTTAGAAAGGGGCTGAAGATGGAATTGTCTTTTACTACATAGTACTCTGAATAAGATTATTTTACTCTTTTAAATGTTGCATATATGTTAAAAAAAAAAAGGCTTCCAAAGTTCTAAATTCATGTAAACATATAATTTAAAATTTTGAGGGGATGTTAGATCTAATACAACCCCTTCATTTTACAGTTGAGAAAACTGAAACACATAGGTTAAGTGAATTTTCTGAGAACACATAAGCTGATGGCAGAGGAAAGATTGTCAGATTGTCAAAATGAAGTAAAACAGTTGTGTGATTACCATGCTAAAACTGAACAAAATAATAAAATTTCATTAAGAATTTAATTTTATATAAACCTTTTATAAGGTTTATATTTTTTAAGAATTACAGAAATAGCTCACCCTGCAACTACTGAAGTCAACAATCAGAAGTAAGCAAAAACCTGTCTCTCTGGGGTCATCACAAAGTTCTGTAGTCCTCACTTACTTTACTTAAAAAGCAGAGCATGGAAGCAAGCACACCTCCCTCTATCCTCTTCCACTAAGTCAGCAGTCCAGCTGTTTATTCTGCTAAACTTAGGTACCTTACTTCCAACCGGTTTAGAAATTGCAAATGAAAAGAGAGTAAAGCAATGACATTTTAGCAAGAAGGTAAAGTTGATATCCCAAAGGCCTGTGAAAGACATAGGCAAAAAATGAGCACAACTTAGAAAGCCATAGCAGGGCATGAGGGAAATAGCACATAAAAAGTAAGGTTCCAAATATGTTAATCATGATGCCTGAGTCATGTTCCACATTCTCTGATTAAAATAGGAAAATGCGTTTCTTGCTGTAGTAAAGAATTTTCTAAATTTAATAAGATTTCTGTACCAAAGACCTAAAATTTTTTTAAGACAAACATAAAAGCCTTTTTTTGTTTTTAGCTCCTCATTGCATGAAAACTCAGGATAAATGAGGCATTGCCTGAGGTACTTCTTAGTTATTTTATTTGGGTTAGCATAATAAATTTTATTGATCATTATATATTATTTTTCTATAAAAGATCACCTATGAGCTTCATAGGACATAGGTGATACCAGCATAAGTAATGCCCTGCTTTGTGGGGTTTTTTTTAACATTAGCATGATTATTTTTCATTTACCTATGCCCTTTTCCTTTAGTTCTGCTAGATCTTTCACATACCACAAAGGAAGAGAAGAGAAGTGAGACTATATCACCAGAAGAAATAATAGCCATTACCTCCAGCAAAATATTCCATTTGGCCTGTTCTTTTTTGCTTGTTTTTGTGTTGCTTCTCAAAATTGGCCTGGAGAAAATTAAGCCTTAGAGTACTACATGAGTTGCCCAAGATCACATCCTGACAGTTTCTTTCCACTATAGGGGCCCACCTTTATTATTGGTAACTCATTATTTTGAAGTCCATTATTTTTTTAAAAATTGAAAGAAGCCAAGCCAAAATTATTCTGGGATAGGAATGATCTTTAGTTATTTTTAAGTAGTTTTATTCTCTTCAGAGTGATGACAGAGATTGAAACCTGACCTTCATTTTTTATAAAAATTAGCTTAATGTTGGTAGCCCATTAAGTACTGCAGGCTGAGCAGAGTTGGAAGTGTAAGTTTGAAGCGCAATACATAATTAACAAATTTTGCAAAGAACAAAATTGATCTAGCAGGCTTATAAAAATATTTGACTTATAGCCAAATTGTCTATAAGTCTAAACAACCTACTTATAGATGATTATCCTTTGGCAAGGGCAGCAATTGTTAACTTTTCTCTCAATTTATATTTAGATACAGGAATTTCCTCACCCAGAAAAAAAATCCCTTTAAAACATTTAAAGTGTTAATAATTGTCTTTATTTGTTGATTATTTAAAAGTTATAACTTTTTCTTAAATAACTGATTTTTCATGCAAACTGGTTAGAAATTAAGTGATACTTCAAACCTTAAAATTTCTGTTGGTTGGCCTGCTAATTTCTAGAAACAACATTGTACATAAATAATGTGAGAGCCCTTGTCATAAATCTGCATCCTGAAATGAACAGATATCTTTTTCTGATCCTTTATTAGCTATTGGCTCTTTACTTATTATTTAAAGGAATCAACCTGAGACTTCACTCATTTGAGAGCTTTGTCTTGTCTAGGGTGATGGTTTAAACACCTATATGCCATTGGTGCTAACTCTGGCTTCAGTTAGTAGTGAATTACAACTAAAATAAGAGTCTACATTTCCCTCATATTTAAGTAGATTTGATCAACCCAACCTGATGACAGGGATTGAAACATTGTCTTAGGTCTTAAAAAATTAATAGGATTAACAAATTAATAGGCTCAGACCTGTGTCTTCATTGGTATAGAAAATGTTAAGATAAAAGAAATCTCTTTACTAATGGAAGTTGGCACTGCAACTTACTGCCTTTTAGATTTGCTGGTAGCATTGAAAAGTTAAATGACTTACTAGACTCACACAATCTTCTTGTGTTAGAGACAGGACTTAAAGTCAGGTCTTCTTGATACTGAGGCTAATTCTTAACCACAATGTAGCTAGTTTTCATTGAAAATGAGTCTTTATGCTAAGGCCTAATAATTCCATCTTCTCTAGTGGTAGTCCGACTTGTCTCTTTCACTTTTAACATGTAGTTCTTCAAAAACTCTTAATTTCTTTATTAGATTGTGTTAAAATCTAAAGGATATAGTCACTAGTCATTCACAATGAGTAGTAATTGTATATGTAGCTCCAGAATTACTGAGTACCTCTGATCTAAAGTTTTCCTTGCTTTGACTTTAGATAATAGAGAAATTGATAATAGGAAATGGGCATACTTTGCAAATTTTTTTAAAATTATTTTCTCCTTTCCTTGTGATAAGAAAGGTTTTTTCTTTTTTGCCCTATAGTATAGTGTAGTAAAACATACAAGTGGACTTATTCCATATTGTCTTCAGGAAGGTACCAAAATAGCTATGACTTTTATCATCTTCTAATCAAAGTTATTCTGATAAACATTAAAAATCTTAAGGAATATATCTTTAGCATTGCTTGTGATTTACAAGGAAGGACAACAGTTTGGAAAAAGCACTCCCTAAATTAGAATTTCCCAGTGATTTTAAAGTAAGACCATTTAATTCTGTATGACATATAGTTGTCCAATATAATAATAGTCTGTGTAATTTCATCTTTTGCTAAAAATATTTTTGGGATCTATCAGTACAATTATATTCTTAATTTAGCATAAAAAAATACATGTGGAGAACTTGATATTAAAAGCAAGAAATTGGGGATTTTTTTTTTCTGTTGAAACCCACAGACTAAACTCAAGAGTTGGTTTTTTTGTTTGTTTTTTGGTATAAAGAGAAATATATGAAAAAGTTAGTGAATATAAATTTGGACTTAGAGAGCTGGGTTTATATCCCAGGTCTGACACTTATTAGCTGTAGTCTTGTCCCTAATCCTGTTTTCTTATCTGTAAAATGGGGTTAACGCTTCTTTTTTACCTAGGCACAAGGCTGTCACAGGGATCAAATGGATGAATGTACATAAGATCTCTGTAAATCTTGAAACCACATATAAATTTAAGTTATTTTTTAGTATGGGGCATTACAGTACGCTGAATAGTGGTTGGAATCAGCAAAACCTGGCAAGCCTCATGTCTGACACATCTTAACAGTGTGACTCTGCAGAACAATTTATTTCTAAGTTCCAGAGTAGCTAAAAATCTGCATTAGTAAAGGAAGAGTCCTAACACCAATTTCAGGTTGGGGAAAGGGGAAAAGTTAGTATATATATTTTTTATGTTCTTTTTAACATTTTAATATTTTATTTTACCCCAGCTACATGCAAAAATACTTTTTAATATTCATTTTTAAAACTGAGTTCCAAATTCTCTCCCTTTTTGCCTTCCCACATCCTCCCCCCATTGAGAGAAGGCAAGCAGTTTGGTATAAGTTATTCATATGCAGTCATGCAAAACATATCCCTGATAGTCTTGTTTTAAAGGAAAGCAGACATATATTCAAGTCACACCTGTGCCCTCTGTCTACACACATGCACACACACACACACACACACACACACACACACACACTCCTAACTGCCTTAATAATGAGAAAGATCTTATGAGTTACAAATATCATCTTTCCATGAAGGAATGTAAATAGTTTAACTTTATTAAGTCCCTTATGATTTCCCTTTTCTGTTTACCTTTTTGTGCTTCTCTTGAGTCTTGTATTTGAAAGTCAGATTTTCTGTTCAGCTCTTTTCTTTTCATCAAGAGTGCTTGAAAGTCCTGTATCTCATTGAATGTCCATTATTTTCCTCTGAAGGATTATTCTCAGTTTTGCTGGGTAGGTGATTCTTGATTGTAATCCTAGTTCTTTTGACCTCTGGAATATATTCCAAGCGCTCCAGTCCTTTAATGTAGAAGCTGCAAAATCTTGTGTTATCCTGAAAGTGGTTCCACGATACTTGAATTCTTTCTCCTGGGAACTCTGGTATTTGGCTGCAGTATTCCTAGGACTTTCTCTTTTTAGATCTCTTTCAGGAGGTGATCGATAGATTCTTTCAATTTCTATTTTATTCTCAGAATCTATAATATCAGGGTAATTTTCCTTGGTAATTTCTTGAAAGATGATGTATAGGCTCTTTTTTTTTTATCATGACTTTCAGATAGTCCAATCATTTTTAAATAATTTCTTGTGGATCTGTTTTCCAGGTCAGTTGTTTTTCCAGTGAGATATTTCACATTGTCTTTGATCTTTTCATTCTTTTGGTTTTATTTTATTGTTTCTTGATTCTCAAGAAACATAAGCTTCCATTTGCTCCATTCTAATTTTTAAGGAATTACTTTCTTTAGTTAGCTTTTGAACTTCCTTTTCCATTCAGCCAGTTCTGCTTTTTAAGGCATTCTTTTCCTCATTGACTTTTTGGACCTTTTTTACCTTTTGACTTAGTCTGTTTTTAAAGGTGTTATTTTCTTCAGTATTTTTTTGTGTCTCTTTTGCCAAATTGTTGACTCATTTTTCATGATTTTCTTGCATCACTCTCATTTCCCAATTTTCCCTTACTTTTTCTCTCTTACTTGATTTTCAGAATCCTTTTTGAGCTCTTCCATTACCTGAGACCAGTTCATATTTTTCTTGGAGGCTTTGAATGTTGGAGTTTGCTTTGTGGTCTTCTTCTAAGAGGTGTTTTCATCTTCCTTGTTAACATAATAACTTTCTAGTCAATTTTTTTCTGTTGTTTGCTTATTTTCCTGGTCTGTTACTTGACTTTTAACTCTTTGTTAAAGTAGGGCTCTGTTTCCAGTGTGGTGTGTGTACTGTCCCAGGCTTCAAGTGTTTTATGCAACTATTTTCAGAGATATTTCTAGGGACTTGTAATTTTTCAGTTTTTCCTAGACAGTATGATCTGAGGAGAGGTGTTTACTTCTCTCCTGACCTGTGCTCTGGTCTGTGAGTGACCACAAGTACTCCTTTCTGCCCTGGGACTGTGAGGAGGGGACCCCCTCCACTGTGCCCATGAGGTCTGCTATGTTAGTCCTCCTGCTCACCCTGGGACTGCGACCTGCATCTGAGTATAGCCAAAGCAGCAGAGTCCTGCTTCAGTGCTAGCAAAGAGACCCCTGTAATTTCCTTCTGACTACTTCAACCCCTTTACTGTCTGTGGGCTGAGAGCTCCAGAAGCATCCAGTGCTGCTGCCTCTGCCAATTCAGTCACTCCCAAAGCCTGTTCCTGGTTTGCAGGGGCTGGTGCTGTGCTGGAGTGACCTGCGCTGGACTATGTTCCACTCTTGCCAAGGTGGGACAGACCCCTCCTGCTGTCCTTCTTAGTTGTCTTTGCATCTGTTAGTTGAGAGGGCTAGAAACTGCCAATGATTCAGTCACTCTGAGGCCTGCTCCAGTTTGTAGTCTGTGCTGGAGCAGCCTTTGCTGGACTGCACTCCCCTCTGACCCTGGTGAACAGATTTTTCCCGTAGACCTTCCAAGTTTTCTTGGGCCAGAAATTTGTTTCAAGCTGTCTTTTTGTGGGTTCTACTGCTCTAGAATCTTCAGTCATTTCTTGAAGGTATTTGGGGCAGAGCTCAGGCCTTACTATACCATCATGACTTCACCTCCATTATTATATAATTTTGAAATGAAGACCAAGAAATATGTACTCATATAATAGGTATTGTGTATTGGAAAGAGAATATGATTGGGACTCAGAAGACCTGGGTTCTAGTCCTAGCTCTGCCCTAGTCTGTAGACTTGGGCAATTCACCTAATGTCCCTGGGCCCCAGTCTTTTCATCTTTAAAATGAAGCTGAACTTTATTAAGTCTAAGATCCTATAATTATTTTAAAAATTTTTTCAAAGAAAACTGATTCTATATAATGGCTAATTAAAGAAGTGTGAAAAATAGTTTTGACAAAGTTAGGCTGAATGATGCACTTTTTAGGCCTTTGCACTAAAGATCATAAATTTGTTTTCTTTCCAGAAAGGCTTCATTCTGTCTGTGGAAAATGCTTATAAAACTTAAAATTTGTGCTTGCCTTATAGGCTAAACAGAATTTAGCCATGGAACAGAGGATACTAATCATAAGAAATAAGCAAAGGTGTCAAAATCACTGTGGTTACAAAACTACTTGGTGCAACCTGAGCCAGTTTAAAATGTTGCTGGGAAATGTTTAATAAAATAAACAAAAATACACTACAGTATAGATAATGTTAAATTTGTGACTTTCTAAGTCTATATGTGGCTACTTGAGTTTGATGCCACAGATTTAAGGAAGTAAAATTAGAAACAGCATCAGTTTTTTTCCTTGCAAGTATTGGTTGTAGGCTGGGAATGGGAATTATTTTCTCTTAAATATAAAATTTCATATAATGGGGTTTTTAAATAATTTTTTTCAACAAAGTATTTCCTTTCCCTCTCACCCCTTTCCTCACCACCCCAGAACAGGGGAAGAAAAGATTCTTGTAATAAGTATACATAGTCAAGGAAAACAAATTCCCACAGGGACCATTTCCAAAAATGTGTGTCTCATTCTGTATCTTGATTTGATCACTTCTCTGTCAAGAGGTGGAAGATGGCTTTTGATCATTAATCTTCTTAAATCATTGTTGGGAATTTTATTGATCCAAAGTTCTTAAGTCTTTCAAAATTGTTTGTCTGTACAATGTTGTTAATTTTTTCTTCTGGTTCTGCTTACTTCAATCTGCATCATTTCATATAAGTCTTCCCTGGTTTCTCTGAAGTGTCTCTTCCATCATTTCTTATAAAACATGAAATGTTCTATTACATTCATTTATTATTATTGGTTCAGCCATTCCCCAATTGATGGACCTCCCATTAGTTTCAGTTTTTTGCTACTACAAAAGGGACTATAAATATTTTTGACCACATGGGTCTTTTTCATATTTACTTTATCTCTTTTGGAGTAGAGCTGATGTAGATGGGTATGTAGTTAGATTAAACGATATGCATAATTGATCTCTAGTAACTTTTGAGGGGCATAGTTCCAGGTGGATCTTCAAAATGACTCTGCTAGTCCACAGTTCCATCAGAAGCGCATTAATGTGTCTGTTTTCCTACAGCCCCTCCAACATTTCTCATTTTCTCTTGTTTGTTATCTTTGCTAATCTGGAATTAATTAATTGCTAATCTGGAATTGCTTTAATTTAGATTTCTTTAATTGTTAGTGATTAGAACATTTTCATATGGTCGTTGATAGTTTGGTTTTTTTCCCTTTGGAGATTGACTGTTCATATTCTTTGATGGTTTGTCTGTTGAGAATGGCTTTTATTCTTATACATTTGAGTCAGTTCTGTTCCTTATAAGTATTTTGAAAATGACACCTTTATTGGAAAAACTTACTGCAAAGATTTTTCCTCCTGTTAAATATTTCCCTCCTAACTTTGGCTGCATTGATTTTGTTTGTATAAACTATTTTTAATTTCATGTAATCAAAATTGTCTTTTTTATCTTCTAAACTCCTCTTTATGCCTTCTTGAGTCATGAATTCTTTTTCTAACCATAGAATTCAACGGAAATTTCTTGTTCCTCTAATTTGTTTATGGCATTATATTTTATATCTAAGTTGTGTTTCCATTTAAGGTTTATGTTGCATGTAGTGTGAGGTGTTGGTCTAAATCTAATTTCAGTCAGATTGCTTTCTAGTTTCCCCAGCAATTTTTGTCACATAATAAGTTCTTACTTAGTAATTGGGGGTTTGGGTCTTATCAAAGACTAAGTTGCCAAGTTTGTTTGCTTCTATATGTTATAGATCTAACTTGTTCCATTGATAACCTTTCTATATTTCTTAATGAAAATATTTTGGTTATTTTTATTTAAGTTAATATTTTACAGAATAGTTTCCCCAAGAACATTTCCTCTTCACACAAATTTTAAAAGTATTTACTTTTTTTTATTAAGCACCAAGTTGCTTTATAGTATTACTGTGACTCCAGAGGAAATTTAGGGATATCACATTAAAATACAAATTGTAGTAATTTACAGATTATAGGATTATCTTATGGCTCATTATATCATGTCTTTTGCATATATGTAGGTCATTAGTGACTTGATAGAATTTGCCATATCTGTAATCCTTTATTTCTTTTTCTGTCTTAAAGTGTAAAGTAAAAATCTGTGGACATTATAAAGATTATGATGTTGTGAAGGGCTGCTAGGTGGTGCAGTGAATGGAGCACTGGTCCTGGAGTCAGGGACCTGAGTTCAGATTTGTCCTCTTAACACTAGCTGTGGTCTGTCCCTCCTTCCTGCAGATGTACTCATTTTATATTTCTTTCCTCAATATGCAATTTTATTTGTAACTTATTGGTAAAATCTGTCAACAGTACTCATCTTTTGAATTCTTACTCATATGGAATAAGTCTTAGTCTGTGGTGATGGTTACATTTCTGAATCAATTTCCCAGTATTGGTCATAGCCTTGTGAGTTGTCAGTTGTAACTGTCTTTGGCCTATTTTTCTGCCTCCTGGGCTGAGAAGTTCGTATACAAAATGTCGGAAGTCGTGCTATCCACTTTCTGGTCCTTATTAGCGGGCTTTACGAATTCATTATCTTGGAGGAACATCATGCATGTCCAAACTGACTTGCCCTCCATGAGGTAAAACTTGGAACTTTGTAGTTAACTTGTCCCTGTGTGTGCACTAGGCAGGTCTTGGTAATGCAGATAAGACACTATACTGCCCTAACTTAAAAATCTTCAGTCATTCTTTATTCTATCTCAGCTAACATTTTCATCCTGGCCCTAGAGAGTTTATCTCTCAGGCAGAGTAACCTGCTGTTTCCCATGCGTGGTATTCCATCTTCCATCTCTAGACCGTGTCTGAACTCTCACATGCCTAGAAGATAGTTCTATATATGCCTTATAGAATCCTTAAGCTTCTTTCAAGGCACATTTGGGATGCCTTCTCCCATGACAGACCTTTCCTAATCCCATATTAGCTCTCTTTTCCTCTTGAAAATCTTTTTTATTACTTTTGTAGATGGTTGACACTTACTTATTTGTGTCCATATTTTTTTCCCCCATTACTATATAAACTCTTTGATGGCAGAGATTGCTTTGATTTTTGTTTTTACATCTTCAGTGCCTGGCATAATACCATGCACATGGTAGGTGCCTAGAAAATATTTGTTGAATTGAACTGTACCCTCTCATTTGCACCTTATGTACACATATGTGGTTGTTTCTTATGCCACACAGACTTTGTCTGAAACTTTCTTGAGATGGCATCACCCACTGTGAATTGGCTTTCTAGTCTTGCTGAGGTTCTTGGACATTTGATCAAAAAAAAAACCACAACACTATTCTTGAGCTAAATGCACTCTTTCAAGAAGTAGGCATTTGTGGGGTGAATTTTGAATAATTATCTACTTTCCACTTCTCTCTGGGACCTCAGCATTAAACCTTTGAGAGTCATCATCTTCTTGGTCATGAGTTTGGTTGCTGAGTGACTTGACTGACAGCAGTCATGCCAACTGCCAGAAGTTATTTGTTTAAATTTTTCCTTAGTTCTACTACCTTTCCAGGGATACAGGTTAGTGTAGTTGTAAGTGCAATAGACTGTATGTCAGAATATCTGAGTTTCAGTCTCTGTTCTGACACTTATTCTTCTCATATCCTAGCTGCAAGCCAAGCAATCATAGCAAAATGACCTAAATTCTCTGTTTCAGGTTTAATTCTGCACTGGCTGCCTCAGGAGGTAGCATGTAATAGTGCTCAGAGGGCTCAAACTTGGAGTCAGGAATAACTGTGTTTAAGTCCTCTTCCTCTGTAACACCAATGTGACATCTATAGCAGCCGCTGTGAATATACATGTGTACTTCCAGGGTAAATTCACAAAATATAATAAACTCTTCCTCAAATGCAAAACCAAAATATTTATTTGGGAATCATTATACTACCAAGAGGTAAGATTTAACAGGGTACTTATCACTAATTAAGGGAACAATGACATCTTAAACCTTTCTGTCAGGCCTTCCCACAAAAACAAGTTCCCCTAGACAAATTCCTCCCTCCACCCTCTCATAGCTTGCTTCTAATTCTCTGCTCTGTCTCCTTCTCCTCCTTGGGCAAGCTCTTCCCAGTCTGAGTTCTATGTGATCTCAGGCTCCATGTGTTAGGTCTGTTAATGAGCAAGGAAGATCTTCCTGTTCTGTTAACATTACAACCTCTGACACAGATTGCTTGACTCAGGGGCATACCAGTTAACCTCCGAATTCCTTGGGCAACTCTGTAAGAATATAACTGACATGTATCAAGTGAGTTACTTCTTGGGTGGAATCAGAGGTCCAGCCCCAAACTGCTGACCACATGTTGTACGAGGAAAGTGCTTTGTGACCCACTAAAGTGCTACATGAATGTAAGTAGCTATTTTATTGTGTTTATCATCATCATCATCATTTAGCTGAGAGGCTGTGCATCGTGATGGAAAGAGAGCTACTCTTGGAATCAGGAAGACCCGAGTACCAGTCCTACCTATGATATTTACTAGCTGTGTGACTGGGCATGTTACTTAACTTCTTGGTATTTTGCTGTTGTTAAGTCATTTCAGTCATGCCCAACTCTTGGTGACCCCATTTAGGGTTTTCTTGGCAGTAGTTTGTCATTTCCTTCTCTAACTCTTTTGACAGATGCGGAAACTGAGATGAACAGGGTCAAGTGACTTACCCAGGGTCACATAGCTAGTAAGTATCTGAGGTCAGATTTAAATTCAAGTCTTCCTGATTTCAGGCTTAGAGTTCTATCCACTGTGCCACCTAGCTGCCCTGCAGCTTAGTGTTCTAAGCAGGACTTTCTCATTTTTTCCCCTTTAAAATTTTTTATTGACATGTTTTGTTTTTACATCATATTTTTTCCAAATATTTCCTTCTCCAATGCCCAGAGAGGCATCATCAATAACAAAGAATAAAAGAGAGAAAAGAAAGCAATTCAACAAAAGACAGCTAGTGTAATAGTAATCATGGTTCTCATTTCTATAGCACTTTAAGGTTTGCCAAGTTCTTTAAATGTCTTCTTTTTTAAGTCTTCACAATAAACCTGTGTGGTACTGTTATCCTGATGTTTTACAGATGAGGAAACTGAAATTGAGAGATTACATAACTTGTCCAGCGTCACTCTTAAGTGTCTGAGGCAAGATATGTTTTTAAGTTTTATTGACATTTTGTTTTATGTTATGTACATTTATAGATTATAGCTACAAGCGGTCTCTTTTAACAAAGTAAAACAGTTAAGTAAAACTAGTAATACAGTGACTTCATCTGCAAGTTCATGCAACATTTCACATCTGTAGTAATTTCTCACCATCTTCCACCTCTCTGTTTAAAAAAATATAGCAAATAAATTTTCTCTCCCTCTCATCCCTTACCCCATGGGGGGTGGGGGGAAAGGAAGCATAATAAGCATAATCATACAAAACAAATTCCCTTCGTGGCTATGAACAAAAATATATGTATGTCTCATTCTGCACCTTAACTCCATCACCTCTCTGTAATGGATAGCATGTTTTATCATTGGTCCTCTGGAGTCATGAATGGTTGTGCTATTAATCGTAGTTCTTACAGCTTTCAAAGTTTTGTTTTTATAGTGTAGTTGTGTAAATTGTTCTGGTTATTTCATTCTTCATTTTAAAAAAGTCCTCAAAATTGCTCATTTTTATAGTATTGATGTCATAGTATGAATTGTTCTTCTGATTCTTCTTAATTCACAGTGTATCAGTTTATAGCTTTTTCCATGTGTCTCTAAAATCTAGGCAACTCTTTAAGACTTCCAGTTTCAGAGAAGTTGCCATTTTGCAGTAGTCCAAGTAGCTTTCTCATCTAAGAGCTCCTCATGACAATGAAATCACAAGTTCAGCCCCAGTCTTAGTCCATGCTTTGATTCTTTCTTTTTCTATGGAGGTTTATCTCAGTGATACAATAATCAAATTCAGGCAAACCCTCTTGTTAGTTCAACATATTCTAACTAATTTTCTTATATTCTGTTGCTGTCTTCTCTTTTCTTTTCAACTCAGTCATTTCTTTGAAAGTCTAAGTGGATAAGGAAGCAAGTGAGAGAAGTTGGTATTCGTTGATAGCCACTTATCTCTCCTGGTTTTGAGTAGATTAGTGGACTTTTTGCCTCAAAAATCTACACATGTTGTTTTCATTGTACTTATATTGTTAATTTTTCTATTCATTTGTCCAAGAAAGAAAAAGAAGAAAACAGTAGTTAGGTTTTCTTCAAACCTGCTTGTCACCCTAGGGAATTTCAAGGGATATTCAGATTAAGCACCACATTTGTTAGTTATCCTTATGTTCCTTTTAAAATTGTACCTTGAACATTGCCTTTGAACACAATGTTCAGTGTCATAGACTTGAAAGCCTTTCTCTCACTATGTTCATCATTATTTTTTGTGCCTACGAGCCAAATCTGCTTTCCCATTTTCTTCTGCTTCTTTGTATTTTTTTCATCAGAGATAGCAAGCCTGGTCTTTGTAATAAAAGGGTCCTAATTGCAGCTTTCTTCCAGTACCCAGAATCTTCATCAGCTCTGTCCACTCATGATATTTATGAATTTCTAAAGGCAATTTTATTTTTTTTTCTTTTTCTTCCTTTGGTGCCTTGCCCCCCTTCTTTTATAGACAGACTATTTTTTCCCCGATCTTTGGTTACTTAAAGTCCTTAAAATTCTTTTTTCATTACTCATAATACCATCATCTCTTTATAGTTTGCTTCATGGATTATCTGTGGCTTCCTTCCTTTCACCTTTTCACCTTCCAGGTGGGTTTCAAGGTAATGTAGTTTAGAATCAAAGGGGCAAGATTCACATTCCAGGGCTACTACTTACCTGTGTGATACTGAACAACTCATCTAACTTTCTGTGTGTTTCTTAGACTTTAAAGTGAAGCATTTGAACTAAGGGATTGCTAAGATCGCTTCCAGCTCTAAACTTCTGTGATCCAAAAATAAGGTTGAGCGTAGGGGGTCTTGGAGCACAGGAAGAATGAGTACATGGATGTTTCTTTCAATGAATGCCACATATAAATTATTCGTGCTTCTGCTCACCAACTAGAAAGCACAAGATTTAGAGTCAAAAGAATATGAAGGTATGGTTAGTGCCAATGCCAGTTGTTGGTATTTTCTTATCAGAGATAGTAATCACAGCTATGATTTTAAACAAACCACTTAGCCACAGTTTATTCATCTGTGAAGTGAGGGAATTGAACTAAATGAGCACTAAAGTCAGTGATTTTATTGTGAATACAGCATCTATTTTTTCAGTTTTTCATATTTCGTCAGAGAAGCTCTTAGCATTCTGAAATGAAGAAGTTTGAGAATGCTGTCATAAATTTATTCTCTTTCCTCATCAAAGTGACCAGAAAGGCATAGTTATTCAAAAATCAAATTGGTACAGATGAGTTCTTCATGGAACATATTTAAGTGAATAAAAGTTTTACGTATAGTTCTTCAGTGTATATGTGGTGTGTGTAATCAAATTGGTACAGATGAGTTCTTCATGGAACATATTTAAGTGAATAAAAGTTTTACGTATAGTTCTTCAGTGTATATGTGGTGTGTGTATATACACACACAGAAGCAAACAACAGAACATTTGGCTGCAAATCTGATAGTTAACACAATTTAGAATCTAGACTTCTTTGTAAAATATTAGAGAAGATGTTTGAAGGATTGTGAGCAGTATCTCCTCAGAAAACAGAAATCAATGGAGGTATAAAACAACTCTGTAATTGGCATGAGACCTAATTAAGTTTTCACCTCCACGATAATTCATAGATGATATTGGCAAGATGGCAACAAATAGAAAATAATGCAAGTTTGTCATTGTTTTCATCATCAGTAACAATGGGACCACCCTGTATAAACCCCAAACACCACAGCCAATCCCCCATTTTTAGATGAGGGAATGGAAATGGCACGAAAGAAGACAAAATGAGGAAGAATGTTTAGATAAGACCAAATACACACAGGGGCATGTATACACTGCTGGAGATAATTTCAAAATATTAAGGAATCACTTTATAATATGTATAGTATATCTTAGGGAAAGGAAAATCTCAGAAAAATAGGGGGAAAAAAAGCCAACAGACAGTGTTTTTACTCCAAACAGGTAATTTAGAGGACAAATCAGTAACTATCTACTCTTACTGATAATGCATTGCATATAGCAGGTTTCTAATCAATGCTTTTTTATTAACTCATTCTTTTTTACCCATTATATACCTAATTTGTATTCTTCATAAATATATTTGTGAGAATGTTCTACAGATGTATCAAGAGTGTGCATGACAAAAATTTGAAAAGGGTACATTTCATAAATGATATTCCACAGTAGACCACATCTTTATAATCTTCCTTCTGACTAAAAAAGTACAGAAGATCTCACAGTGTTCCTGTTATAAAAAATAATTTTTGACTTGGTAGAGCACAGTAGCCTCAAGGACAATCTTCTAATAAGGAGTCTTTATGCATGTGTTTAAGTACATAAAAATTCTTTGATAAATACAACCATAGGGATATTCAGTTCAACAACCTTCTGGTTATTAACATCAAGTAAGGTACCGAATGGGAGGACATTCTTCCTGAAGGTGCTCCCTGTTTGGAGGAAGTCTAGTACAGAGGCCAAATAGAAGATGAATTCCCTCTAGATGATGATGTTCTCTAGATTCTCTTTATGGATGAGTTGTGTTGATTTCAGGAAATTATACAGTTCTTTTTAATGACTTCATTCTTCTCCTTAAAAGCCCATCACTAAATATTCTCCCCATGATGCTGTATGGCTATGATTCACAGGACACTATGATTTTCAAAGAATTGAAGTTGAGGATCTTCAAAGGGGCAGTGGACAGTTGCATAGCGGGGATAATCCGGCTGCAACACATTGCAAATGAGAATCAGGCAGAAGCAGAGTAAAGCATGTCTAAAAAGATGATGAGCAGATCATGTGGTGAGGGCAAAGAATAACAGATGAATAACTTGTGTTCTCCATTAGTATCTGCCCAGTATCAGAAGAATATGAGGAAGGCCCCTGCTTACTGATGGAAGATTTGTGGGAAGACATGGAGAAGAGGTTGATAGGGTGGATTATAGGGTTGGGTTGTAATGTGTATTTTCATAAGGAGTGTTAACATCCATGATGTCATAGATCTGTGGGAGTATTAAGCCTCAGAACATTGTACCTCCTCTCAAATGAGAGCTGTGGTAACATAGTCTCAACAGGAAAAAATAAATGGGTGAAAAATGTCTGTTATCAAGATCAGGATATACACTTAGTAAGTTAATAATTTGAGTTCATATATCAGTGTGTATGTGTGTGTGTGTGTGTATTTATATACACATGCATTCATGCACAGTTGGCCAGGTATTATGGAATGCCAGTGATTTGGGGCTGAAATTGAATAGGAGAAAGAGAGTGGGTTAGATTTCTTTGGGAAACAGCCTAGGGGTTTTAGCAGCCCTAAAGTGCTCCCTGGCACAAAAAGTCCATCTGCGTAACACAGTGTGCTGAGGATTACGTATGATCACAAATCTTGGAACAACATAATCTTCAATCAAAGTTGACCCAAAGATTGATGGAGAGATAAATAGTGGGCAGAGTAAGTTTTATCAGATTTTAGATGACAACCTATATTCAATAAGTAATATAAATGGCATGATAATAATAGCTAATACTTATGCAATCCATTTTAAGGTTTGCAGAATGCTTCACATACAATAATATCAAGGATACATATGAGCAGAGAAAGGAGTTGTTACAGTAGCAGGGAGTATCAGATTCACAGCCAGAATGCTGCACTGATACTCATGAAGTATATGTGTGTGTGTGTATACCTACATACATACACACATATATACATATATATATATATATATATATATACACACGTATATCTGGAGAATCTGGGGGAAAACTTGGATAAGAATTGCATAAGATGAGAAGATCTGTCTGAGTTGTGATCTACATCAATGGAGGTAATAACATTTAAATGAAATCAAAGTTCTGCTGAAGTTTAAAGTATAGTACTTTACTTAAGCCAGCTCTACTAAATGCCTTGCCTTTGCCCTTGCTTAAAGTACATGATCATATCTTGAAGTATTTAAAGAAGTCAACTTTCTATTTATCAGTCCTTCATATTTTCAAAGGGAAAAATATTATCAGTTAACTGATTCATTGTTAGTTTGCAAACTTAGTGTCTTCTATTCTCTGGGATAAGAATTCTCAGTAATTTCAAACAGTTCTCATGATTTCAAGTATTTTTACCATCCAACCATCCTACTTACCTTCCCTGGAGGGATGTCCTTCAGCTTTTCAATATCTTTCAAAACAAGTAAACTGAATACCAGGTGTCATATGACTATAGTGCAAAATACAAGAAAACTATCACTTTTGTTATTCTTAAATATTTAATCTTTGCTAATGAAAGTTCAGATTGATTTAGCATTTTAACTGCCTTATGACTTTTTTTACCTCACTAATTTTACAGTATACCGCCTAAATCTTTCTCATGTGAATTGAACCCCCATACCTGTCCCTGCCACCTCCCCATTCTATACCTGTACAGTTAATCTTTTGAGCCCCTATAAAGGACTTTACATTTACCTGTGTAAAATTTAAGCATGTCATATTTGGCTTAGCATCTTGTCTCCATAGTCTTCATATTCCTAAAATACTATAGAGTACATGTAATCCTCATTTGACATTTTACATGAAATTTAAGAAAGTAATAATGTACTACACTTTTTTGCCATTCCCCATGTTGTGATTTTTTTTTTTTTACCAAATATCTTATTCATCTTTGATTGATATCTGTCATTTTAAAACTGCCCATGAGTTTTGTTTGGTTTTTGTTGTGGGTTGTTTGGTTTTTTGGTTTTTTTGTTTTGTTTTGTTTTTTTGGAAAAGATGCTGAACTAGTTTGCCATTTCCTTCTCCAGTAGATCACCTTTTGTCATAATTCTCCACAATGACTTGTCTGTCGTGGATAACCCTTCATGACATAGCTCATAATTTTATTGAGCTACACAAACCCCTTCTGTCAAAGTAAGGTAGTGATCCAAGATGGGCCAAATGGCCCCATTACTTCTTGGCAAATAAAGGGAGAAGAAAGGGAAAGCAGTACCATATTTTGTACTTTTGTGCTCAAAGATGACTGTAGATGGTATCTGCAGCTATGAAATTAAAAGACACTTGCTTCTCAGAAGGAAAGCTATGGCAAATCTGGACTACATACTGAAAAGCAAAGCAATCACCTGCCAGCAAAGGTCTGTATAGTCAGAACTGTGGTTTTTCCAATAGTAATGTATGGCTGTAAGACTGGACTGTAAGGAAAGCTGAGTGCCTCAGAATCAACACTTTGAAATTGTGGCACTGGAGAAGACTTGCTGAAGAAGCAAGATCAGATCAGTCAATTCTTAAAGAAATTAACTTGGATTATTCATTGGAAGGTCAAATACTGAAGCTTAAATAATGTGTCAACAGAATGAGAAGAAAAGACCCTGATGTTGTGAAAGATTGAAGACTAAAGGAAAGGCAAATGACAGAGGATGAGATGGATAGATAGTGTCATGGAACCAACAAATATGAGTGTGGGCAGACTTTGGGAGATAGTGGAGGAAAGAAGAGCCTGGCATATTATGGTCCATGGAATCTCAAGGAATTGGGCACGAGTAAATAGCAACAACAAAATATCTTAGTAAAATATACTTAGTAAAAAAACCAAGTTCGAATCCTTTTCATTTTCTTTGTAGACCATTTAGTCCAAACAACTGAATATTTTCATTTCTCAGCTCTGAAGTTTTCCTTCTTTCCTTCCTTCCTTCCTTCCTTCCTTCCTTCCTTCCTTCCTTCCTTCCTTTTTTCCTTCCTTCCTTCTTTCCTTCCTATTTCTTCCTTTCTTTCTCCTCCTCCTTGGCCTCCTCTTTCTTCTCTTTCTCCTTTTCCTCTGGCTTTTTTGGTTTGACTTTCAGGAATGGAGAAATGCTGCCCCTTTGAAGATGCTTACCTTCTTTCAGTACTAGGTTTATTTGGATGTAGGGTTTGCTCCTAAATGCTCCTTTCAGCCTATAGGTTCCAGGGAGGGTACTTAGGGGGCCTTCCATAAAACTCCCTTTTTTCTCTAACATCATCATTCCCATTATCTCCAGAAATTCTTGTAACTCTATAAGTGAGTTCTAGCTAGAAATGTACTTGATTGATATATTCTGATTGGTTAAGGTGGTTCTAAAAAGTTGGAGATTTAAACTTCATTGTATTTGTCTTTTGACCATGTCTAGGGGTTAATAACTGACATCTCCTGTGGTGCTTTAAAATTTTCAAGGCATATGCATTATCTCATTTGATCCTCTCAGTAACTCTATTATTCCAGGTACTACTATTGCCATTTTATAGGTGAGGAAAGTGAGCCTAAGAGGTAGAGACTTTCCTATTAATACTACAATTTATGAGAGGTAGGAATTTGAATCTAGGTTTTTCTGATTCTAAGTTATGTAACAAAGCCCACTTCGCCAGTTCTTTTCTTTGCCTCTCTCTAAGGATGACCTGTCAATCATCCTTCATTTAGGAAGGTTGCTAGAATTGTAACTTTAAAAAGTTAATCTTAAATAGGTAGTATGTAGTTGTTTTTTTCTTAGGTTATTAATTAGTTAATATTGCTCTTTCAGAAAACAACACTTTTTCTATACTATAACTATAGCATTTTACATCAACCTAGTATTATAATTTATAATAAAACACTGATTTTTTTTTTATACCTTACTCTCTACATCATATTCTTCAATGCAGTGGCACTGACCTTCTTGCTGTATCACAAACAAGATCCTCCCATTTCCTGGCACCGAGTATTTTCTCTGGCTCTTACTTAGTGGCTTCCCTGACTTCTGTTAGTTCTCAACTAAAATCCCATCTTTCACAGGAACCCTTTCCCAACCACTCTTAACTTTCTGTTGATTATTTCCCATTTTTCCAGTACTTAGCATTTTTGTACATAATTGTTTTCATGTTTTTCTCTCCTATTAGATTGTAAGCTCCTTGAGGGCAGGGACTGTCTTTGGCTCTTTTCCTATCCCTGTCGCTTAGCACAGTGCCTAGCACATAGTGAGCATTTAATATATGTTAATTGATATTGATTAGATTAATTGTTTTTGAGACCCCAGAGTGTAAGTTTTATTTTTTGAAACTAGAAATATTAACCAGTTTATTTAGTTTTGATCCTTTTTTCCTAGGTAGTTGTTATAAGGTTTCCTGAAAAACATTTTAATATTTGTTGTTTGTAAGATATATGTATATTTGCCAAGGAGCCAACAATCTTTAGTTATTATTTTAGTTATTATATTAATCTCCCAGTAAATTCATCTGAGGAATGTGCTCAATAATTTTATGTCTTTGGTATAATAAAATAATGTTTCTAATACGTTTTAGAAATAATTTTTGAAATGTTTTCTCCCTTGTTTGTATAGATTGAAAGCCTATCATCCTCTTAAAATCTGCAAGATCATCTGTATCCAAGATGCTAAACACATGGCAATGTGGTGGGATGGTTGGGAGTTCTAACTGTTGCTGCATTCAGTCATTATCTGGCATTTTGTGGGTTTATAAACTATGCAATTAAGAGATTTATGAAAGATATCAGATGTTCTTTGTTTACTACCTTATACTTTATTTATTACTCTCTTCCAGTATATTGCAGTTTTTCTCAGTGATGTTTTAATGTAGATTTATATATTTTTAAAAATTCATAAATGCAGAAAGTGATCTTTTCATCACATTGTGAGGGCAGTTGATATTTTGGCACTTTTACATAGTGTTGTCTGTAGATACAGCTTTCCATTGAGTTTTCTAATTCTATATTTTATGGATTAGTTTTTCTTGGTAATTAGTTAACAAGCATTTATTAAATGCTTAGTAAATATCAGTCTCAGTGTTAAACACTATGGAACAAAGACAAAAACATAGTCCTAGGCCTCCAGGAGTTCGTATTCTAATGGGGGAGACAACATGCAAACAAGATATTTATCTTGTACCTGTAAGATATATACAAATTATAAGAGGAAATACCAGTGGGAAGTCACTGGCAATGAGGGACATCACACACATACCATTACACAGAAGTGTAACATTTGAGCTTACACTTGAAGGATGTGAGAAGGGAGGACATTTCCAGGCTTGGAAGACAGCCAGTGAAAAGGTAGAAGCCAGGAGATGGGGAAATAGCAAGAAGTCTAGTGTGGCTGGATTCTAAGTCCATAGAGGGGCGTAAGTAAGCAGAAAGACTGGAAAGGTAGTAGGGAGCCAGGTCATAAAGAGATTTAAAAGACAGACAATTTTATGTTTGATCCCAGAAGTAATAGAGATGACCTGCAGTTGAGGAAGGTCACGTTAGCTGCCAAGTAGAAGATGAATTATAGTGGGGAGAGACTTGAGGCAGAGAGACCAACTAAGCAGGTTATTGTAGTATTCGAGAGGTGAGGCAATGAGGGCCTGCCACAGGTTGGCAGTTGTGTGTGCGGAAAGAAGACACATATGTACAAGACATTTTATCTACCTTTGTAAGATGAAGGTAGATAAAATGCCATGTAAAATAAAGTAAAAATAATAATAGTAGTAGTAGTTGCTTGGTTGTTGTCCTTTATTCTCAGAGAGGACCAAAATATCATCACTATGCTGGAGTCAAGTTTCAGTGTGACTGACTATGACTGATCAGACCAATACAAGTTTGGAATGTTCTACCACACTCGGGCGCAAATAATCTGTGTGAACAATTAAGGTGCATACTCTAAATTTGTGCATCCTTCATTTCCTTTGAGCTTTTTCAATTCTGCTTTGCTCTGATGCATGTCGCACAATCAATTCCAAAGTTCTTAAGAGAGACCCTGAGAGTGTCCCTGTATCGCTTCTTCTGACCATAACATGAATGCTTACCCTGTGTGAGTTCTCCATAAAATAATCATTTTGGCAAATGTACATTTTGCATTCTAACCAGCCAGCCCATCAGAGTTGTGCTCTCTGAAGCTTAAAGAACTATATAAATGCCAGTTACAATTATTGTTAGAAATGAAGACTTGACAACAGGTATGGTATGTGGGTCTAGATAACTTGGAGGATGGTGGTGCCTTCAACAGTAATAGGGAAGTTTGAAAGAAGGGATGGTTGGAGTCAGGGGAGGGCTTAAAGATGAATTCAATTTTGGATATTGAGTTTGAGAGGTCTGTTGTACATTCAGTTTTAGATGTCTGGTGATTGATATATGAGACTTGAAGCACGTGATTATTTTAAAAAATATATGACTGGTGTCTAGCTTGTAACTCTAAGGAATTAAATTCTGAAATTGTCCATGTATTTGAAGAAAATGACCTTTTACTATGGCAGGACTTAGAATGGAATTTAATGGGTGAACCTCTAAAGAGATCATTTTACGTTTAAAAATATCAAAACAGACTTAAAAGTTTATAGTATTTTCCAAATAAAAACTTGTTTAAATTATGCTAAATTCTTAGAGATTGGCACAGTGGGGTGATTATTAGACTCTGGAGTCAGAGGACCTAGTTCAGATCCTGTCTTTCTGCTTCTTACTATCTGCATGACCTTGGACAAGTCACTTAACTTCTCTAGGCCTCAGTCTTCCCAAATGTAAATGAAGTTGAATTAGATGGCTTCTGATGGCTCCTTCTATTTCTGTATAGACAATACTGTCTGTGATTTTTTCATTTCTTAGAAGTCCAAGGATTCTCTCTAATCAAGGTAAAGATTTGTATTTATTGTAAAAATCAACATTAAGTTTACTGGGTATACATGGTAAAAGTTGCACTTGATAGAAATGTATTTCAGAGAAACACGACTTGCTTACTTTGGCACATGGATCTGAATTTATTTCTGTGAAATAATTAGTTACATTAATCCAGGGAACTTGTTTTTAACATTTTAAAAAGCTCATTTGTTTTCTTGTTAGGGGTTTAATTGCCTGATTATTATAGGCTATATTTTAATTTGATTCAATTCAACGGATTTTTTTAGTACTATCCTTTGGATAGGACTAGGGCTATTGATTAGGCCTATGATTGTCATAGTATAGTGAACACCCAGGTCAGGAAATTTTCTATACCAAATACCAAATTTTCCATACCAAATGATACTTCCTTTGTGATTCAGAGAGTTCCCTAGCACACTGCTATCAACTTCTACTAAGTAGATGACCTTCCTCACTCAAGTCATGAAGACAAAAGCATCTGATGTTAGCTACAATTCAGACCAAATAACAGACTGACATTAGTTTGGGAGTTGCAGTGACTGGTCAGCCAGAAGAGACTGGCACTGTGACCCTTTAGGTTACACAGTTATAGCGTTATTTAGATAGCTTATTCCACTGTGCCAGGCTGTGGTGAACCTTGAGATGTGACAGATGCCCCACTGGTTTCTTTCCCTTACAGCGTAATCATTTTGATTATACAGTGCCTTGTGGACATGCCAGCAACCAGATAAATAATCATGTCTGGAAGAGAAAGAAGTAATAGAATCGATTCCTGGACTTGCCTCTGCCAGCTCACTAGTCATATGACCTTAGGGGTCTTTTCTTTTTTGAAGTTCAATTTCATTATCCTTAAAATGAAAAAAATAGGTTCTGTATCTTTAAGGCTTCTTCCAACTCACATGGTATAAAAGGGTTATGGGCTGAGACAGGTAAATGGTTGGTAAAATAGACATAAAGACTGAAATAAAAGATTTTATATTTTATTACAGTTTATATTTTATTTTACCTTAAGTAAGGTTTATTGATTTATTGTAATAGTGTTTCGAAAGCTATACTAAAAAGTCTGTTTTATTTAGTAAACATTGGGCAACCACTAAAAGGTTTTTAGAGTTGGAGAGTACATGAGAAAGATTATTCATTCAGACAGAGATATGAAGGGATAGGGGAGAATTTGGAGGAAAGGAGACCAGTTGAGAAACCATTAACACAAGTCTGTGCAGGAAGTGATAAGGAACCTAGATTATGGTGGTAGCCGTTAGAAAAGAAAGAGAAGGGATCAATAAATAAATTGGTGAGGGAATATTGATACAACTTGATAGTCCATGGTCTTATGTGTCCTGTGATGTTAAGAGAAAGGGAAGAGTTAAAGATACTCATCAGTGGGGAACCTGTGGCCCTCTAGGTCCTCAAGTATGGCCCTTTGACGGAGTCCTAACTTCACAGAACAAATCCTTTAATAAAAAGATTTGTTATGTAAAACATGGACTCAACCAAAAGGCCGCACTTAAAGACCTAGAGGGTCACATGTGGCCTAGAGGCCATAGGTTCACACCCCTGCAAACATGAGTTCTTAGCCTGAAGTCTGTAAATCTTTTCCTTTTATCTAGAATCTTACCTGTTTGATTTTGTGCATTTAAAAACCTTATTCTGAGAAAGGGTCTATTGTCCTTCCTTATATCCCTAGTACTTACTTAGTACTGTTATGTAGTAGATGCTTAATTTTAAAAATGCTAATTTACTTGACTGACTGGTCAGACTGACAGAGGGGTTCATGAAACCAAAAGGTTAAGAGCCCCTACTCGAAAGTTTCAATCCACGCCGAACTGACAGAAGTGAGGAATTTAGGAGACACTTATAGTGAGAACAAGCTTGTGGCTTCTGAGGCAGTCATTTGTTAATCATTATTGGAAGTACCCTTTAAAGCATTCTTCCTGAAGTTTTGACTTCTTTTGGAAAGAAGGGCATTGGGGAGAGGTGTTGACATACATTTATTAAGTTCCTAGTATTTGCCAAAAATCCAGTTTTAATTCCTAAAGATTGATTTCATATATGTGTGTGTGTATATATATATATATATATATATATATATATATATATATATATATATATATATATATATATATATATATATATATATATATATATATGTAGTTATAAAAGGGATGAAGGGGACAACGAATCTAATGGAAAGGAAGGAGGAGAATGTATTAATGGAACCTGAAAAGGAAGATTCATCTCAAAACCAGTTTCATGATAAAGTCAAAACAAATTACATTTTGAACTAGACCCTTAAGAAGGCATGGTTAATATTTAAAATTCCCAGTGCATTTCTTTAAATGAAGCATCTTAAAATTTCCAGAAATTAAAATTCCTATGCCTTTAGCAGACATTTTTTCCCACACTACTCTGATTATTAACATGTGTTATGGCTTCCTCTTCTTTATTTCTATCTTCCATTGTTTTAATTTCTTTGTCATATTCTTGTTCAGTCTTAACCCTACAGGACTCCTCCATTCCTACCCTGAGGAGCTTTGCACCAGGGTGTGTTCAAAGAATGTAACATATTTGTTAAAATGTTAATGCTGTCCTAAGTTCCACTAAGAGTGGAAATTTATATAGAAAGATCAAAGTGATAGTTCTCTTATGTGCTACCCAAGGGAGACCATATCTAGAGCCTTCTCTTAACTTCCAAGCACCACATTTTAGAAAAGACATTGATAAGTTGGAGCAGGCCTATGTAACAGGATATCAGGATGGCAAGTAGACTGAAGACCATTTCATAACAAGGATTCATTGAAGCAATAAGGCAACCTGGAGAAGAGACAGTTTAGGGGAAACATGATAACTATCTTCATGTATTGAAGGGCTGTCATATGGCAGAAAGATTAGATTTGTCCTCGTTGGCCTAGAGGACAGCATTAGGGACAATGGATTGAAGTTATCAAGAGGTAGTTTTAGGCATGATTTGAAAAAAAATCTTCCTTACTACTAGAACTTTGGAAAAGTGGAATGGAATATCTTTTGAAGTTTTTCTCCCATACTTGAGGTGTTTAGGCAGAAGCTGTAACAGTGTCATAGAGGTGATTTTTGATCAGGTAGAGGGTTGGACTAGATCTCCTTCAAAATCCTTTAAAGGTTACATGTGAGTTGGGCTTCAAAGGATGGAGAATAATTCAACAGGTAAAGAAAGGTGAATATTCCAGGTTTAGAATATAGCCTATCTGTGATAGAGCTATGGGGAAGAAGGAGCAACCCACTTTGGTTCAAGAAAATTACCTAAAAAAAAAAACAACTCAGAAACTAGCTGTTTACTGTATACTTTCATTGAATTCTTGGGTATTCCTTCTATCTTTGAAGATCACAACCAATTCGTATCTTCTCATCCATTTTGAGTCTTGTTCATGTTCCATAGGAACCCCACAAAGTATCAGTCTGCCCACTGTGGTACAGGTCTTCCTTTAGGTCTTAAATTTCACTAGTATTAGTATAGAGTTATCCATGTATTACCCTCCTGCCTACTCTATTTTCCATTTCTAGTCATACATTTCACACAAACATGGAATGGACTGCCTAGGTAGATGATGAATTCCAACTCAATGAAGATCTTCAAGCAGAACCTGGCTATCTACTCATCAGGAATGTTGTAGAGGGGATTGTTGGTCAGGTATGAGCTGAACTAGGAAAGTCAATTAAAATATATGTATATGTATATATGTGTACACACACATACATATATATATATATATATATGTATGTATGTATAGAGAGAGAGAGAGCCTACTGTGTGCCAAGCATTGTGCTAAGCACTGAGGATACAAAAGCAAAGAGTAAGCTGATCCCTACTGGTAAAGAACTTATCTTCTATCAGTGTACATATATAAACATATACAGAATAAATACAAAGTAGGGAGAGAGGATGCTGAGTTGGGGGAATTGGGAAAGACTTCCTGTAGCAGCTGGCACTTGAATGTGTCTAAAAGGAAGAGAGGAATTCTCTAAGGGATTTTAGATGAGTGCAGAGATCCCTTCCAACTTGAAATTCTGTGATTGCGCAGAAAATGTGGAATTCCCCATTCGGTTTTTGAGCATGTGAATGACATGAAGATGGTGTTCTAGAAATAATAAATCATGACTGCATGGGAGAGAAATTGAATTGAATTTACTGTATTGTCGGACCTGGCTACCCCCTTTCTACGGCTACTGCACATAGTATCCAGTTTATCCAAGTTTGTGAACATAGGTGAAGATGTTGTCATGCTCCTACTGCCCGGATAAGCCTCTCTTTCTTCCCACAAGTGCCTATCTTTTGCCCCATTCCAAGTAATGCTCACTAAAGTATTGGCTGAAGGGAAATAAAGGGTTGAACTCTTCCCAAAATGTTTCCTTTTAATAAGTGACCCATAAAGGCAAAACAAATAATATACTATTAAGACCTAAAGGAATGATGTTTCAGCGGCAGAAGGATTGATATTTTGGGTGACATGTCCCTCTCAGATCACAGTATGGAAGAGATCATATATTCACAAAGATGCCCCTTTTCTGTATCTGAAAGTCCACGTACAATGAATGAGTTCCCCACACCCCACACTCCCAACAGGAGAGAGCTATTAAAACACCCTGTTTAGATTTCAGTACCTAATGAAAAGCACTTCTTGGGCTGAGACATAGGATTCCAATAAAGCTATGTCATTCGAGGTACTTTATACATAGCTAGAAATTCCAACTGAGAACTGGACCTTTTGCTAATGATAATTGTTCTTTGTAAATGGTCACTGCTGCTACAGAGAAAGCACCTTTTTTTTGAAGGAACAACTACATAAAAAGCATTCTATGCCACAAACACAAACCATTGTGTTTTTATTTTTTAAATTAAGTTTTTATTGATAGCTTTTATTTTTTACATTATCAGATTATTTTCCCCCAGTATCTCTCCCTCCTCAGGCTCCCAGAGAGCCATTCTATTTAACAGATATATTTAAAGAGGGAATAAAAAAGCAGCAAAATCATTAAGTAAATTTTAAAAGGCAGAAAATATATGCAAATACCAAATTAGTGTACCTCATGTTTCTGCAAAGGAATGGGTTGGGAGTGTCTTTTCATATCTGTTCTTTGGATGAACAATTTTAAGCAAAATATTACATAAAATTTTTGTTCAGTAATTTTGGATTACATCTAATTTTCCCCCTAATATTTATCCTGTATCTGAGAACCCATACTAATTTAAAATGCTGAATATAACAAGTAGTTTTGAATAAATTCCACAGATTAGTTGCATACGAAGTCCATGAGGACTATTGAAAGAACCGGAAGTGTCTACGCTGGGAAAGCGAAGGAACATTATAGTTTCTTTAAATAGTTAAATGGCAAGGTCTGTGAAAGGGATAGTGTGCATTTTCCAAGGGCAAAATTAGGAGTAATGTATAAATTTGTAAGGAGGCAGTTATCAGGGTACATTTTCTAATCACTAATGCTAAGAGCTCTAGCTCTGGAGGCAGAGAAGATGGGGTCAGAACTCACTTCTGCTGCTTATCACATAAATGATTTTAGGCAAATTGCTTCATCTCTCTTGATCTCAGTTTCCTCATCTATAAAGTGAGGGAGTTGGATTAGTTGATCTTCCAGTTCTAAACCCTCTGATTTTATGTCTGGAGAATTGTTCAGTGAACCACATCAATACATTCACAACCACATAGTTTTTATTCACCCGATTTCTTAATGGGTATGCTATAAATGAAACACTTGAAATTCAATTAAAAAAAGGATACTAGGGACAAGAGAATTTTGGAATTCCAAGATAATTTTCAACTGTTGTATTAATGATACACTTGTTGGAACAATTAGTGTTTAATATATTCATTGGTCTCTGAGGTCTCTTCCCAAATCCCCTGAATCTAGACAGTCTTTTAACAATTTATCATGGGGATTCAACCTATATTTTTAATGTGATGGGATGAATGGCCTAAGACAATGGTTCTCGATTTCTGAGGGTCCCCACTACTTCCATAAAAACACTAAGATGTTTTAATTTCTAACATAGTGAATACTGATAGATACATTCCCCACAAACAAATGCTCTTTAAGGTCCTCAATTTTTAAGCAGATAAATGAGCACTAAAACTAAAAAGGCTGAGAACTGTTGACCTGTGAAATAAATCTGCATGGCTTACATGCAATATCTCCCCTCTGTCTTTTTTTTTTTAAACAACTCATACTTCCCTAGTAGTTGCTTAGGTCAAGAAATAAATGAAATTGGCATGATTTGTTATTTTTTCACTGCAAAACATTACTAAAACATTACTTATACTGAGGAAGTGGCTCTTTGTAAGGTTTCATCTTGCATCACACTTTCTTGGGATTGTGCTTTATTTTTCAGTGACCTTTGTTTAAAACAGGTGTTGCTGATCTTTTTTGTCATGGGCTGCTTTGGTAATTTACTTGAAGCCTGAGGAGCCCTTCTCAGAGCAACGTTTTTAAATGCATAAAATTAAATATGTAGGATTACAAAGAAAATAAATTATTTTTAAATAGTTATTAAAGACCCCAGGTTAATAACCCTTTGTTTAAATTATGAATTTTAATAGCATGTTTTAATTTATTTGACCAACAAACAAATCCAAGTACTTAGCTAAATGACTGAATATAATTTCTCTGCATATAGATGGAGCCAGGAGTAGATCCCTGAATTCTTCGTTTCCCTGCCTAGACACATATTATGTTATCTTCCATCCTAGGTTCCCAAATCACAACGCACAAAACTTCAGTTCTAATTTGCATCTACCCTGACAACCATTCTAAATTAGAACCTATTTTCTGTAATCTGTGTGAAGAGCAATGATACCACAAGGAAAGGAAGCAATTTAATTATACACATTCTAATTGACCTTTAAGCACTGAGAATGACAATTTGAACAGGAACAGGCCATTCACTTCAAGGATGCACATCACAGGCAAATGGAATGGCTTCTCAGATCACCCCAAGTGGAATCATTGTTTCCATTATAAGCAATATTTTTAAAGCAAAGATTTTATTTTAGCTAATCATGACATCATTTCCTGCCATTAAGTTTGCTGTTTGTTAGTGTTTTTGTACTTGCATATGTGTGCATGTATGCACCATTTTCACTGGTTAAAAATGGAAGCTTTTATTAAAAATGTTATTTTGCAGTTGATATTACAATATTTCTGGACTAGCTCCATCATACTGCAAAGGCTTTTTGTCTTTATCTAGATCACAATTTCTCATGAATGCATTTTGATTGTCTCCTAAAGTAAGGGGCTCTTAAAATTTGGTGTCATGGACCTCTTTGGCAGTCCAGTGAAGCCTATGAACTATTTCTCAGATTGTTTTTAAATGCACAAAATAAAATACTTGGGTTTACAGAAGAAATCAATTATATTGAAATATATTTATCAAAGTATTACAAAATGAGTTCATAGGCTACAGATTAAGAATCTGTGCCTTAAATATTTCATAACTATCCATGAGTTATAGCTTATATAAGTTATATAATTTAAGCTGGTTAGTACTAACTCAGGAGAGCTAGCCAGTTGTTAAATTTTCAGTGTGAGCGTTTTCCTTACCTTGGAACTCAGAAAATGGTAAAAACCAGCACTTGATTTCTTATTTTGTTGGTTTCTGGCCTTAAGAAAGTGATGAGAATATGTTAATAATGTGTGTGTGTTCATTCTTCATTGTTGAACAAGACTATGCCATTAGAGAAATAATGACATGACTTGCACTTGACTTTGTTTTGAGTGAGGGAGGGCTGTGCAGGTCACCAGCCTCACTTCTCCTTCAGAGCCATCTGAATCCAGTGTTCTATCCATTGCACCACCTAGCTGTCCCTGTTAATAATGTAGATTAGCTTTAACGTCTGAAATGTTTACATTTTCTTTCAGAGAACTAGTTGTTAAATATAAAATTTATAACTCATTGAACAAAAAGTAGCCCACTGCAACCCATAACATGGCTTGTATGTCATGAGCCTTTGTTATAAAAGCACTCTTATTTGAAAGATATAGTTTCCAAGTATAGGAGGTCTTGGTTTTTTGTTGTTTTTTTTTTTAATTATTGCCAGTCAGCAAGAATAACTAGAGAGACATCCCATATAAGGTTATCTTAGCTGATGTCATTTTGAGATAGCATCACTGATACGTAATAATGAAACCCCCTCTGTAAAATTATGAAACTTCATCTAGGTACCATTCAAGTATTTGCCCATTCATAACATTGCTTCCTATAGAACCAACTGTCCCTTATAATGATTTTCACTAAGGATGTTTTAATGGAATCAGTCAACAATATCAGGCATATTATACGTATAGTTAAAAGAAATGATGGTCAATTTGTTGATCATTCATTCAATTGTGTCTGACTGTGTGTGAACTCATAGCATTCCACGTCCTTCTATTCTTCAATATCTCCTGAAGTCTGTTCAAACTCATATTCATTGCTTCTGTGACACTATATATCCTTCTCATCCGCTTCCATCCCCTTCTCTTTTTGCTTTCAGTCTTTCCCAAAATCAGGGTCTTTTCCAATGAATCTTGTCTTTATTGGCCATTATGTGGCCAAAGTCTTCAAACTTCAGCTTCAGTATTGGCCTTCCAATGAATAGTCTGAATTAATTTCTTTGAATATTGACTAATTTGATTTCCTTGTTGTTCAAGGGACTTTCAAAAGTCTTCTCCAGTAACACAATTGGAAAACTTTGATTCTGTGGCTTTCAGCTTTCCTTATAGTCTAACTCTCATAGCCATACATTACTACTGGAAAAACCATAGCTTTGACTGTATGGACCTATATATGTTTTTAGCATGCAGTCCAGATTTGTCTTAGTTTTCCCTCTAAGGAGTAAATATCTTTAAATTTTATGGCTGTATAGTTACCATCTGCAGTGATTTTTGAGCACAAGAATATGAAATCTGATACTGCTTCTATTTCTTTTCCCTTTATTTGTCAAGATGTGAGGAACCAGTTGCCATGACCTTAGATTTTTTTTTTAACCTTCAGCTTCAAACCAACTTTTATACTGTCTCTTCCTTTGCCCTTGCTAAGAGGCTTTTTAATTCTTCTTCATTTTCTGCCATCAGAGTGGTATTGTCTGCATATCTAAGATTGTTGATATTTCTCCCAGCAATATTATTTCTGGTTTTTTATTTGTCCAGCCTGGCATTTCATATGATGTACTCTGCATATAAGTTAAATAAATAAGGTGACAGTATACAGCCTTGTCATACTCCTTTCCCAATCTTAAACCAATCAGTTGTTCCATGTTCAGTTTTAACTGTTGCTTCTTGCCCTGCATATAGGTCCCTCAGGAGACAAGATGATGTGGTACTCCTGTCTCTTTGAGGACCTGCCACATTTTGTTGTGATCCACACAGTCAAAACATTTAATGTAGTCAAAGAAGAACTAGATGTTTTTCTGAACTCCCTTGCTTTCTCCATTATCCAGTGAATATTGGCAGATTGGTCTCTAGTTTCTCTGCCTCTTCAGAAACCAGCCTGCACTTGTAATAATTCTCAGTTCACATATTGCTGAAGCCTAACTTGCAGAAGTATCTTAAGCAGAACCTTGCTGGTATAAAATTACCATATTTGGCTTTGGCCCTTCTTTAGGATTGGGACATCAACTGGTTTTTTCCAATCCAGTGTCCACTGTTGAGTTTTCCAAATTTATAGCATATGAGTGCAGCACATCCTTTTAGGATTTTAAGTAACTCAACTGAAATTCCATGTGCTGGAATGACCTCTCTGTCTTGACTAATTCTCTGTGGCATAGCTCATGGTTTCTTTGAGCTACACAAGCATCTCTATCACAACAAGGCAGTGATTGGGGGGGAGGGTCAGTGTACTGACGAAAAAGTTAATATTGAATATGTATGATACTTGTAGCAGAAAGTATTTTGATTTGTTTTGGTTTTGTCACCCCAAAATCAAGGATGTGATTGGATTTAGGGAGAACCTGTATATAATCCTTTTATACAAGTAGTAGGGGCATCTAATTATTTTGTTATCATGAAATTTTATTTGAATTTTTATTGGAGGTTATTTTCAGGAAATAGCTAATCCCTCAGTAAATGAAAAAAGTCTTTTAACATGCTTTCAGTTCCCCAAAATTCCCCATGTTCCTCAAAAGGGAAGATGTCAAACACATCCTTTGTATATTGTGATTAATAATTGAGTAGAATATACTGTAATTAGACTGTAGGCATCCAGGTTTATTATACAAAGTAGGTTTAGTATGCAAAAATACTTCTTTGTGATAATATTCATTTTGATACATACATTAAGAGTTTCAAAGGGGTCAACCAACCTCATTCTCTCTCGTTAACTTCTCATCATCATTTCTGTTCTGTGATCACCTAGATCTTTTTTTCCCTGTGTAATTTTGTTTTGGTGAATGATACGAGTATAATTTTTTTTTTAGAAGGTAGCAAAGTGAAGGTGACTGAAGCATGATAACCTGATGGCATGATAAGCAGGAAATGGACCTCATTTTGCTGTTTCTCTTTTCCTACCTACCAACAATCTATGTAGTAATTTTAAGTGACTCTTACTTGGACAGGGTGGACAAGTAGGGTGGACAGTCCATCCTTCATGAGACTCAGTTCATGAAGCTAGGAATGGTTAGCCTGAAGTAAAGTCTCTGGATATATGATAGCTGTCTTCAAGTACTTGAAGGGGTGATTTGTTATCATTATGCTCTTCATTAAACTGTGGTAGCTTCCTGTTACATTCAGAATCAAATATAAAATCTTCTGTTTGACTTTCAAAACCTTCCGTAAACCGACCTCTTAATACCTTTCTAGTCTTCTGTAACGCCAGTGGGATACCCACAACAGCCACACTATTCATATGTATTTCCAGCTTAGATTCATATGTATTTCCAGGTTACATTCGCAAAATATAAACTCTTCCTCAAAGATGAAACCAAGACATTTTTTCAAACACCAGGAAGCCAAATCCATCATAGTAACAAAGAAATCTGTACACATCATCAATGCAGGGAGCACTGCCATTCCCCAGTTTTCCCTCCATCAGGCCTCCCTACAAACAAGCTCCCTTAGGCAAAAGCATTACCTTTCTCATAGCTAGTTGCTTTGTCCTGCTCTACTCTGCCTGCTCTCTCTCTCAGCCCCACCTCACTCTCTCTCAGTTCTGCCCTTCTTGCTCCACCCATTCGGCAAGCTCCTCCCACCATGGGCTTCATGTGACTCAGGCTGTGGGCTGGGCCAAAGCCCAGAGCAGGTCACGTTTCTGGATCTATTAAGGGGCAGGGAAAATCTTCAGATTCCCTTACCGTTGCATCTTCCACATAACCCCCTTCTGTGTATTCTGTGATCTAGTGACATTGGACCTTGAATTCTTTCCCTCCTCACCTTTCTCCCAGCTTCTCTGCTGTCGTTCAAGTCTCAGCAAAAGTTCCACGGTCTGCAAGAAGCCTTTTTCAGTCCTTTCTGTTAGTGCCTTCCCTCTTACTACCTTTGACATATATGGGGAAAAAAACACATACATGTACATATATGTGTACGTGTATTTGTGTGTATATGTGTGTGTGTATAAATAGATATATATGTTGTTTGTATATAGTTGTTTGAGTAGTTTTTTCCATAAGACTGTGAGCTCTTTGACTGCAGGTATTTTTATTGTTGTTTTCTTTTTGTATACCCTTATCTTAGTACTGTGCCATGCAAACTAGTCCTTAATAATTGCTAACTGACTGACTGATCTATGGAAGAGGACCAGACTTGTTAAGTTTGTCATAACAGGAAAAAACCAGGAGAGATGGATGGAAATTGCAAAGAGGCAAACTTGGGCTTGATGTCAGGAAAAATACAATAATGAGATCTGTTTAGAAGTGACAGGAAATAGTTGACTCCTCTTCCAGAGACTTGATGACTACTTGTTGGATATATTAATAGCAGGAATTCTTTTTCCAGTGTGGGTTAGTCTAGGTAGCCACTCAAGTCCTTTAGTATCTGTGATAACATGATTAATAATTGAATAGAATATACTGCAATTAGACTGTGAGCATTCAGATTTATTATACAAAATAGGTTTAGTATGCAAACTACTTCTTTGTAATTATATTCATTTTGATTAGGGTTTCCAAAGGGTCAACCATCTTCACTGCCTCTCTTTATTCCTAACTTTCCGTCTTTTGTTAAACGTATCAGCATCCTTCCTCTCATCCAATTTTATAACCTTAGATTCATCCTCCACTCTCCTTTCTCTCTCATTTGCCAATATACAGTCAGTTGTCAATTGTCAGTTCTATCTCCACAGCACCTTTTGCCTCTGCCCTCTCTAAATTCACGTGACCAACATCCCAGTTCAGGCCCTCATCATCTGCCTCCTGGCCTATTGCAATAGCCTCCTAATTTGTCTCCCCATTTCCAGGTTATCCCTCCCCCAATCCATATTTCACAAAGCTCCAGTCCCTGTGGCTTCTGTGATAAAAATTCAGTCCCTGTGGTTGGCATTTAAAATCCTTCAAGGTTTGGCCCCATCCTGTCTTTTGGGACTAATTTAATAATTCTGGTGGACAACTAACCCCTCCTATTTACTATTCCCCATATGCAGCATCCTCTATTTTTGTGCACTAACGGTTCTCCATGTTTGAAATGTTAGCCCTCCTCACCTCCACCTGTTAGAATCTCCAGCTCTCCTCAAGACATGGTTCAAGTGCTACTCCATGATTGCTCTGGTTATCAGTTCTTCCACTCCACCCCTTCTCCATAGCCTTCCCTCTCCCAACACACAGTCTGGTGAGATATAAGCTTCTTAAGATCAGGGGGTATTTTGTTTATTGCTTTCTATCTCAGTTCCTGACACTTAATAGGTACTTAATAAACACTTGGTAGATTTCTAGCATGCTCAGTAACTAAGAAAAGACATTAGTTTCAAAGTGAAACGTTTTTCTCCCTCCTCAGGTGTAGGTTTGGTCATATGCTGGGAAGTAATCATTTTCCTTGAGTGAGAACTCCCCCATTTTTTCATTAGAGAATTGTTCCTGTAACTTAAACACCTTGAGGACAGATAGGGCCTGATGAAGAGACTTGCACATAGTTGTTGCTTAATAAATGTTTATTGAATTAAACTGAATTGAATAGAGTAGGAAATAGAAATGATCATTTATCTTCATAGACCTATATTATATTATTATTTGTATTAAATGAATTTGATGCTTAGGAAGTGAATCAGACATTTCTAGAAAATTTATTTTTAATATTGGTCTTGGAAAGATTCTGTATGTATATAGCAAAAGATTTGTGTGGGGGATATTGTAATAAACAAGTAGGGATGAGATTGGTGGCTTAAGTGGCACAGTGGATAGTGTTGGGACTGGAATCAAGAAGACTCATCTTTGTTAGTTCAATCTGACCTTAGACACTTAGTAGCTATGTCACCGTAGGCAAGTTACTTAACTGTTTGCCTCAATTTCCTCCTCTGTAAAATGAACTGAAGAAGGAAATGGCAAATCACTCCAGCAGCTTTGCCAAGAAAAGCCCAAAAGAAGTCATGAAGAGTCAGACATGCCTGAAAAACGACTAGACAAAGGTGTCTTAGTGAAAAATCAGTCAATCAATAAGCATTTATTAAATGCCTTCTGTGTATGATGTACTTTGGTAGGTGCTGAGGATAAAAATACAATAAATGAAACAATCCCTGTTAACAGAGAGCTTACATTCTAATGGAAGACATGAGAGCACATAGAAATATTTGCAGGATAAATGAGAATAAACACAAATAAATTCAGTATAGTTAAATACAAGGTAGTTTGAAAGATAGGGTACCAACAATTGAGGGGATCATGAAAGGCTCTTGTAGAAGATGGTGCTTAAGCAAGGTCTTAAAGGAAAAGGAAGATTCTCCGTGTAGGAGATAAGAAGGGTGTAAGTGCATTCCAGACACAAAATCACAATTCTTTCACGTTGTCCAGTGATGGTCTATATCTCCAGCTTCCTTTTATTTTTTCTGAGGATTTATGAGGGAAGTGATGTGTGTACATGTAACTTTTTTGGTCTGAAACATCAGGGAAACAACTTCTTAGCAGGCCCTATTCCTGAACACTTTATTCAAGGTAGCTTTGACACATTTGACACATTCTAATTTGAAGATTTGATAAGAAATCAGAATTTTTTTGAGATTCCTAATTAGGAGAATGAAGGATAGCACAGCTTTGATCATGCCATGCTTTTAGAAAGTTAAGAATTAAAGAATCCATCTCAATTTTCAGAATTTGGGGACTAGATTTACATTTTTTAAAATGTATACTCTGTTAACCCAAAATACTTTTCATTACTTTTTCTTCTTGGCCTCTGGAAATATTGGGATGCTCCTCCTGCTTGACATGAAATAAAAAACATTCAGGTGTCCCAACTCCAAAAAGCTTAAAAATGGCTGTTCTTTTGGATCAAAGGCATGACTGTGTACTACTGTATTCCAGTGTATTATTCCATACCATGTTTGTTATTGTGTAACTATAGCTTACATCCTCTTGAGCATTACTATTAAAAGACTAAAATAGCTTTTTTGTAGCTATCAAAATACACCAATGACAAGGCATTTTTAAGTTCTGGAGTTCAAGCTTTCATAGGGGAGAACTCAAAGCTGGTCCCAAAAGAGTTGACCTTTACAGTACTGCATTGATCAAAGAAAACAAACACCATGATTTTAGGCAGACATTGTGTTCATCCTTCGTTGGTGAAGACCATGCCATCAGAGAAATGATGACACGACTTGCACTTGACTTTGTTTTGAGTGAGGGAAGGCTGTGCAAGTCACCAGCCTCACTTCTCCTCCAGAGCCATCTGAATCCAGTGACCAGATATTCCTCAGGATGACTGGAGATGACCCAAGATGCACTGGGAGACCTTGGGCCTTTTAGGCCAAGGTCTTTGCAGGCACTCACTTAGGGTGAGGCAATGCTCATTCATTGAATAGGGCTGTTTAAGAAGTAGCCAGGACATGGCCCAGTTAATGAGGTCAAGAAAAAGAAAGACATCAGGCTGAGTGGGAAATAGCAACAATTACTATTGATAATCACTTTCAAGCTAGGAGGGTCCAGAGAAACCCTCAGGCAGGGCCCCAACGGAGTCCCAGTTTCAGGGTGCAGTAGGTTTAAGGTTTTGGGAGAGGACAGGATGGAGGACAGGAGAGAAGAGGGAAATGGGAAAGGAGCCAGTAAAACTGAAGTCAAATGGGCATCTTTTGGCCATCCAAGTTTACCTTCCTTTGGAGAGGAGAAGGAAGGAGAGGGGGAGGCAGACAGGAGAGGAGGAGGTGAGTTACCCAGCTAGCAATGGGCCAGCTGCATCTACTCACAGGGTTGTGTTTGCCCTTCGTTGCTGAAGAAGACCATGCCATCAGAGAAATGAGGATATGACTTGCACAAAACTGTTTTGAGGGAGGGAGGACTGTGCAGGTCACCAGCCTCACTTCTCCAGAGCCATCTCTTAGGCAAACAAGGTCAAAAGAAAAATAACCAAAAGCTCTGAATAGTGCAATAACCTGCAGAAAACTCTCAAGTTGGTTTTCATTTATTTTTAGCTTAGGGAATGATGGAAATTCTCATAATTTGTGAGAGCCTCTTAGTGTAAGAGACTCCTAAGCCAGGAAGAACTGCGTTTAAGGCCTGCCTGTGCTATATGCTGCCTATATAATACTGTGTGACTGTAGGCAAGTGCTTAATGTCTCAAATTTTCAGAGGAACTACAGACTAACATTCATAAAGAGAGGCCCCTCACCCAGGAGTTCCTTATACTAATAAAAGTGCAGGCCTGGTCCTTATCCACAGTATAATAACTGATTTTCCTCAAAGTAGTAAATAGTAGAAATTGGGTTAAAAGGATGTGGTGTGATGATGGAAGAATGCTAATTCTAATTTAGATTGCTAAATCTATTAATGCTAACTCTAAATTAGTTTGTCCCTTCATTTTCTTACTTCTCCCCCCCACCCCTTATTTCTTCCACTATATTTTAAAATATCTGATAATCACTTCTCTGGAAATGTTTTTCTGTAATACAGTCTAAGCATTATTAAGCACCTACTATTTGCTAGTCATAGTACTAGTCCCCTGGAATACAAAGAATAAAAGAAAAGCCTTTGCCCTCAAGAAACTTACATTCCACTGGAGAAACTAACAAACCACTGTTAAGACTTTGATCTCTCTCTCTCTCTCTCTCTCTCTCTCTCTCTCTCTCTCTCTCTCTCTCTCTCTCTCTCTGTCTTCCCCTCCCTCTCTCTCTTTCTAATAACCATTTATATTACAGTAACTATTTTGGAAAATCTTTAATTCTTTCAGTATGCTATGGCTGCCTTTAACTATATTGCTTCTATAGTCTACCCCATAATATCTTGGTGTCAAGGGAGTATTATCCTCCAAGCAGAGAAATATAATATGTAATACTTGCCTGAGCACTTTACAATATTTCCATATTTTCAGGTAATATGTTTGCTATTTATATTAGAGCATCAGGCATTTCTAGAAGAGTGACAGTGTGGTGTGGTGGAAGGAAGCATTCAACTTGTCATCATTTTGATTCTTGCAATGGGACTTGTGAACAAGTCACCTTAGCCCTGCATGCCTCAGTTTAATCATCTGTAAAATTGGGATAGTAAAGCCTCCCTCACAGATGAGGAGCAAATGAAATAATGTGCATTAAACACTTTGCAAACTTAAACCACTAAAATATCAGCTCTCATTACTGTACCTTCTAAAGCTATATAAGGAAAAGAACTGGACCTGTGATATCAGTGGTTTAGGGAAATCTTGGATAAAGAAGTTCCCTCAACCAATGCAGGTCAGCTGCCTGAGGTGCTAAGGGGTAAGCTGCCCCAGGAGATTGTTAGCTCCTTGAGGGCAGGGACTGTCTTTTGCCTCTTTTGGCATTACCAGTGCTGAGCACAGTGCCTGGCACTATGGAGTTGTATCCAGGTTTTTCTGATTCCATTGCCAACTCCATATGCTGCTCCATGGCGCTTTTCATTTGTCACTGTAGATTTAATACCCTGCATAATTGTATCCTTACCATCATTTTAGAATAACACTGTTAGTACAATATAAACAGGTCTCTTTTTAAAGTTGCAGACTTTAAAGAGAAAATGTACTGTAACTTTGTTTGGACAGTCATCCATTTACAGCATTTTTCCAAAGAGCTAGCTGTCATCTTGGGGTTATGTTTTCCCCAAACCAGTTAACAGTAATCTTATATCTAATGGTCTATAATGTATATATACTATACATAATAACCATATATAGTAATAATTGCTTGCTAGAAAATGGGTAACTTATAAATACCACCAGCATTATAGGATTCCCCTATAACTATAATATCACTCAGTACAGCAAAAGTTACCTGGAAATTAGCATGTTTCTAATTCTTATCATCTCATTTCCCTCATCTTTCAAATGGATACAGTAATACTTACACTACTTAAGGCATAAAGTTGTGAAGAGTTCATTTTGTTCAACATAAAATGGTGTATAACTTTAGGCCATTGCCAGACTTTTCCACCTTCAGATAATTTTAATAATTTTTCAAAGGCCAAACTTCTCATTAATCTGCGTAGTGCTTTTCTTAATAAGCGTCCCACTGTCATTTATCATAACAGACCTGTGGCAACATCATTTTATAGTAATGATATTATGTTATAACTAGACTCCATTTTAAAGTCATGAAACCCTATTATAACCTTGTCTGACCAATCATTTTTTAGGACTTTTCTCCAAATAACTAATCTGTCCCCTTGTAATATTCATTTCATAGGCAATCATGTTTCCCCAATCCAGTTAACATTGGCCAGCCATAATATTCCACTAGGTAAGCAGGATATGTCTGTGCTTTTCAGTCTGTACATTAGCTAAATCCCAAATGTCACTGTAAATAGGTTACCTCCCCATACTGAGAAGATGGCTTGGTTCTTCTGGCTGACCCACAGAAATACAGATCTAAACTGAAATATGGTCAAAGTGTTCACTTTGACCTAGAGTAAACCCCAGGAGTCTTGGTCATCTCTAGGCGGTTCCTTCCCCTCATTCAATTATAAACTTGAGAACAGTATCTCTGTCTTGTCTGTCTTTATATTTCTTGTGTCTGGTATAAAATAGTACCTGGTATATGTTTTCGAAATGAGTTGGTATTTTATTCCAGGTAGTCACAGCTTCTGGATAGACAATCAAAGGATTTGCATATATTCTAGAATTCACTCAGAATAGCTCCTATGATACCAGACTAACCTAGACTTCAGCTCCATGATTCCTTAACTCCCAGGACATAGGGTCAGTACTATTAAATACATTAGCAACCTTATAGGTTAGATAAGTTTAAGGAATAGCATAATTCTGAGAGATATACTTTTGTTTTTGTTCCTTGAGTAACTTCTCAGATTGTGAAAGGGTCACCAAAACAGAATCGTTGTGTGACATGAATTTTTGTTGTACTTGTTTATTTTTATTTTACTTCTTGGCAGTACTTTAAAATTACATGCTTTCAGCATACTGCACCCCATCACCAATATACTCTCTCTTATTTTGTTGCATTCTCTGTGTTGCATTCTTCAGATGTAAGGCTGTCTGATGGCAGAAAAGAAGTTTTATAATGCAGTTGAAATGCATTTTGTAGCTTATCTTAGTGTGGTTTCTCAAAAGAGGTGGGATAATAAAAATTGTATTATGGGGAAATTTATACTCTCTGTCTTCTGCCTGTACACCAGTAGAGGTCACTGTGTGCCTAAGAAAGTCAGGCTAATACAGGTTTGAATGTGATGAGGTGGGTATTTAGAACGTCTTTCACTTCTCTTAGAGTCATTCTTTCCATCCACTTCCCACCCCAAAAGCCAGAATTTTCTACTTGTGACCAGAAAGTGTCATTTTACTGCATAGTAGTAGCACACCTAGAAGATTTGGAAATTGGGTGGATTCATGGGTGAGCTTTCCCTTCAATTCTTGGGTGAATTAACCAGCTTAGCACCTGCAGGGATGATCTATAAATATCATGGGTAGTTTTTTTTTTCACATCTATTTCTTACATTGCTTCATATTACATCTGTTAGAGATTTGTTTTGCTTAGCAAGTACCTTTTTTTTTAAAAGAATATAAATACATATGAGAATATCAGTATTCCAACATCTTACATCTTACAAAGGTGACTTCAGAGAAAATTATTTCAAACCTGCTTAGTGGAGCATGATCTGATGGTCAGTAGTATGGGGTTCAACTTTTTAAAAATCATATTGCACTTTATTGTGCAGGTGATTAGATTAAATAATATTTAATAGCATTCCATCCCCCAGGTACTTCAGTGAAGTACTTTCTAAGTGGATCTGGTTCCATGAGTTTATTGCTACTGGTGCCCGATCTGATTTTGTTAACATCAGTATGGTAGACAAAATATGTAAATATTGCTTTCAAAAAGTAAATGGGGTTCCTGCTTTATACCCTGTATTTCCCTTACCAGTCTTGTAAAATGGTAAAAAGAATTTAGAAAAGTAAATAAAATTGCAGGCAGGACCTAATTTATGTGCATTTGGCAGTACTAGTTTTGTGATCCTGGGTTAGTCAGTTAACTTCTCTGACATTTTAGTTTCCTCATCTAGAAAATGAAGGAGTTGAATTCAGTGTCTTGTAAGGTACCCTCTGACTCTAAATCTATGATCTTGTGCTATTCCCAGTAAAATATGTTTCTTGAAGTCAGAGACTATGCTACTTTTTATTCTTTTATCACCAACACCTAGTACAGTGACTCGTATATATTAAGCATTTAATTGCTTGTTGGATTTTATTTTTACCACTTCTTATAATTGTATACCACTCCAGTGACAGTTAATCTACAAAAAATCAAATTCTTCCTTTTAACCCAGCATCATAGGTTTTTATTAACTATATCTATGTATGCATGTGTATATGTATATATATATATAAGATATATATGTATATATCTGTGTATGTGTGTATACTTCTTTTGTAGTTTATGAATAACTTCTTGTTGTTTCATGTGTGTCTCCCTATTTTGCCCAGTCTGGAAGTGCAGCAGCCACTCACAGATTAGCATAAGACCTTTGACTTGCTCCCTTTCCAACCTGGGCCAGTTTGCCCTTCTTAGGCAGCCTCATGACCCACCATAGGCTTAGCTCATATTGCAGCTTAGAACTTCCAGGCTCAAGTGATCCACTAGCCCCAGGTATCAGGGATTATAGGCATGTACCACCATGCCTGACTTTATGAATCATCTGTACAAGAATTTTTATGTTCTCTTTCACTCAAAGATCCCCAGTTTAGTTAAAATGACCAGGGTTTGAAAGTTTGTTGAGGTTTTTTTGACAAATTTTATAACTTACACATTCAAGCCACTACTTAATTTCTTGTTTCCGTATCTAGACTAATATGTGTAATGTATTTGGTTTCAATCACCCAAGCAGAAAAGTTTTAGAACTTTTAAATATCTATCTGTGTTATGTAAGAAGGCCATGCTGTTACTTTCAGATCATATAAAATTAAACCTACCTCATATAAAGTCACTTAGGATAATGGATTTAAAACTGGTTAAGATCAGAGAGGTCATCATTTCAACCTTCTCCTGTTACAGATGTGGAAACTGAGACCCAGAGAAGTTAAATGACTTGACTTAGGTCTCACAAGTATTAAGTAGCAGAGAAGAGGTACCTTGACACCAGATCAGCCCTCTTCCCATTGTACCATTTTCCTTCTCCTGTTATACACTAACTCATGTGAATTCAGAGGAAAATAAATATACAATACACCTTTTAAAGCTTTCTTTCTCTCTACCACATGCATTTAGAATCAAAGTCTCAGAGTTTTAAAGGTCATCTAGGTGACACAGTGGGTAGAGCGCTGAACCTGAAGGGGGGAGGGTTAATCCTCCTGAGTTCAAATCTGGCCTCCACTTTCTAGCTGTGTGATCCTGGACAAGTTACTAAACCCTGTTTGCCTCAGTTCTTCATCTGTAAAATGACCTGGAAAAGGCAAACCACTCCAGTATTTTTGCCATGAAAACCACAGAACAGGGTCACAAAGACTTGGACACAAGTAAAACAGCTGAACAACAGCAATAAATACCACCTATGCCTGAGCAATGTTCCTAGCCTCAGCCTTCCCCTGTCATTCATAGTTCTGCCTGAATGTGACCAAGGAAACCAAGGCTAATATTTCCTCTGTATGATAGTCTTTCAAATGTGCAAACATAACAATCATTTCCTCGCTGTGTCTTTGGGCTCAACATTCCCAGTTCTTTCCATTGATCTTCATATAGCATGATTTTGAATTTCAACATCGTCCTGGTTGCCTTGATCTGGATGGTCTAGTTTATCAGTGTGCTTTTAAAATATGGCACCTGAACACAAACCTATATTGAACTTACAGTCCCTTGACGCTCTAATACTTTTTCCTATGAACTGCTATATAACTACCCCTCACTATTCTATTTCAACTGATTTTAAAAAATTGACATGTAGAACTTTATATTTATTCTTCCTAAAATTTAATTTATTAGATTTGAGCCATCATGTCAGCCGATTGAGATCTTTTAGCATCCTGATTACATCACCTTAGGTATTAGCTGTCCTGTTCAACTTTGTGCTATATGCATATTTAATAAACATACATCTATGCTTTCAACCTAGTCAGTCCTCCATGTAGCATCTTTCCAGGGTTCACTGCCCTAACCTGCATATACAGTGGCAGGCTAAATCCCCAAAGGGTGGATGATTACTTCTCCCCTTAGGATTTTCAGAGTAACCCTAAAGACATGGGGTATCTGGTTCTCAGGAACCTACATTGATGTATTTGCCCCTCATTGCTTATTAGGTAGGAGCCTCAATTGGCTTTTAGAAAGAGTATTTACTAAACAGGTATAGCAGGTTCTACTGTTATAAAAATATTCCCTCCCTCAGATGTTGCCTTCTCCCTTTTACATACACAAAGTCCCCAGGAAGAATAGACTCAGATTTAGGGAGCACATATAACTAAAAGATATGCTCACAACTCTTGGTCATTGGAGTCTTCATGAACTTTAAGGTTAGCTCTTTGCTGACCTCTGAAGGTTAGTGTATTTATAGTCTGGAAGCTGCCCTTCCTTGGTGTGTTCAGTTTATACTTAACTTGTCTGTCAGCTCCAGACAGAGATACTATTGTCTATCACAGCTGTTCCTGAAATACTTTCACTTCCTCCTTTCTCTCCTTCTAAAGCAATTTTGTCTCAGGAGTCCTCTGTCACTGGATTGCACCAGCGCTCAAGTAGTCCCAGTGGGGTAACAGTTGAAATCCCAGGCTAACTTGCTTTTTTTATCCCTAATCTGCAGGGCTTCGCTATTTCTCTTAACCAATTACAAAACATTTCCTTTGTGGTTTTATCTCTTTCCATCAAATCACCAATGCATTTTACTCTTTCAAATTGATGAAGGATTTATTTATATCTGGTTTGCACCTTTAATTGATTTATTGAGTTAATCCAGCTGGGTTTTCCAGGATTACATTAATTGGAGTCAGTGTGGAACTACCCTTACGTAAAAGTGTTGAATGTCACAGGGCCAAGGATAAATTCTTGAGGTACTTCACTAGAGGTCACTCTTCATCTTGATATTGATTAATTAATCATTGATCAATTGATCATCATTCTTTAAGAATGCCATTAAACTAGTTTCAAATGCAAACTGTGCTAAGATGAAACCTGTAACTCTCCATCTTGTCCACAAGAATATCCTAAGAAATTTTGTCAAATGGTGTGTTGAAATTCAAGTGTAGTATTTCTGTAGTATCATCTCACCTATCTCCCTAACTCCCTGCCAAGAAAAGAAATGATATTAGCCTAGCATAACCTATTCTGGATGAAGTTATGTAATCTTCTAAGTGTTCCTTCCTTCCTTCTTTCTTTCCTTTCCTCCCCTTTCTTCCTTTCTCTACCCCCTTCCTTCCTTCTGTCCCTTCCTTTCTCCTTCTTCTCTCCCACTCTGGTCTCACCTAGGCTACAAGTTTAGTGGCTATTCACAGTAGCCAGTGACTCTGCTGACTGGCATGGAAGCTGGGACCTGCTTCTTTTCTGGTCTTGGCTGGTTAACGTTTCCTTAAGCACCCTGATTCCAGCTCCTAGGGGTTTACCATATTGGATCAGAATTTAGTTCAGACAACCAATAAGCTTTAGTCCGAATGCAGCTCAGAACTTCCAAATTCAAGCAGTTTTGCTAGTCTCAGCTTCTTTAGTAACAGAGACTAGAGATATATTCCATCATGACCAGCTCTCCACTGTTTTTTCAGTTTCCCGTTTATCTGTTTTTCCTCTAATTTTTAATATATCCTCTTTTGTGCTTATTTTAGGTTTGTTCATTTGTTGGCTTTCTAATTTTTAAAATGTATATTCAGTTCATTAATCTTCTCTTTTTCTATTTTGTTAATGTATGTTTGTAGGGATATGATTTTTCCCCTGAGGACTGCTTTAGCTGCATCCCAGAAATTCTGGTATGTTGTTTCATCATTATCATTTTTTTTCACATAATTATTAATTGTTTCTATGATTTGTTCTTTGACCCATCATTATTTAGGATTTCATTGTTAAGTCTCCATTTGACTCTGTGTCTTTTGTTTGTGGCCCCTGAACCAGTGACTGTTTTTATTACATTATGGACTTTAAAGGATTTATTTACTATTTCTGCCTTTTTACATTTGTTTGCAATATGTCTGTGCCCTAATAATTGTTCAGTTTTTGTAAAAGTTCCATGTGGTGTTGAGAAATATATCTATTCTTTTGTAGTTCCATTTAGACAGTGCTATAAGTCTTTTTGGCTACAATTTCTTCTGTAATTTGTTCAGTTTCATATTTTCCTTTTTGTTTACGTTTGTATTAGACTTATTCAAAACTGAGCAAAGTGATATTGAAGTATCCTGTCACTGTTGTGTTATTGTCTATGTATATTTTTGTAGCTGAGCTAATGTTTCCTTTATGAAGTTGCGTGCTAAGGAATTAGGAGGGTGTTTGTTGCTAGTACTGATTTTTGTCTACAGTTCCTTTCAACATAGCATATTGTTTATCCCTTTTCACTTTTCAGATGTTTTTGTGTTGGCAGATAGCATGATTTCAACTCCTGCTTTTTTGGATTCATTTGGTGAATAGTGAACTTCCATCTCCTCAGTTTTATTTTGTGAATATCTTTGTTTTTAAAATGTGTTTCTTGTAAGCTACAGACTGTAGAGTTTTGTTTTATCCATTCTGTCACTTTTTCATTTTATTGGATTGTTTAATCCATTCACTCTTAAGGTTATGAAAGTTATGTGTTTATTTCCCTCCATTTGTCTCTAATTTTTTTCCAAGTTATGATTTATTTTCCCTTTTCTACTATAAACATAGTACCATTTCTCTTCAATTTCTTTAGCTTAATCTTTTTTATGGTGGTCCTATTTCCTCTGGCACTTGTCCATTTACCCACAACTCCCTCTCTCATTTGTTACTCTTTGGAGTTTTGCTTATTAGTTTCTTTTTCTTTCCTACTTTTATCTGATTGTTTAATTGTTCCACTAAGTTTTTTCTCCCATTTAGTCAAGTAGATTCTTCCTTCCTCTTATCTTCTTCAACTAATCCTGTTCATTAGTTTTTTTTAATTTTTAAATTTTTTAAAGTTTTTGCACCCCTTTCCAGAGAAGATTTCTCTACTTTACTCTCTTCATTATATCCACCCTCTCTGTCTTTTCTAGAAACTCATTGTTTGGTTCATGGCCCTATATTTATATAGTCAATCTCTACTCTAGATTCCTCATCAAACAAAATGTCATCAAATCAAAATATCTGACCATTCTGTCACTGCCTTGTAGAGCTTGACTCCTAGACTCCCTTTTTCTACTGCGGCTTGCTACCAGCAAAATGCCAGTTCCTGCAGGAGAGGACATTGGCCCATTTCAGGAATCCTCCCCCTCCCCCTCATGTCCCTAATTACGTAGTCCACTACTGACCTATATCTTCTTTCTAGTCATCATTCTTCCTCACGTATCTCAAAATAATTTCCCTGGATCCATGTTTTCCCACTCACCAGGCACCAGTCATCTCCAGGAGCTTCAAACTCCCTCTCTCCTAAGGCAGGATAAATGGCCTTTTCAAGCAACAAATCCCCATAGACAGCATCCAGCACAAGGTCCTCATATCCTTTCACAGAACTTTTATCTTCACCTAAGGAGCAGTCATCAGTGGAACCCTCTCTGATCACCAGAACAAGGCCTTCTCCATTCCCTCCTACATTTTAATCCCTTCTTCTGCCTCCTTACCCATTTCTTTGCAGGCTTTTCCTGAGAAACTACAAGAACCATTTTACCCTCATTGCTAGCCCTAGATTTAACCAAAGCACATCACGTATTCCCTTCTATTATCCCCCATTCTGTGCTCTCTCTCCTATTTTGTAATTTAATCCAGCAAAAAACATTGATTCGCCTATAAGCTGGGTTGTGTCTACAGTGACTCAAGCACACCTCTCTACTATTACCTCCCTTAACTTCTGCCTTCATTGCTGTCTCCTTGCATACATTTAGAAAGAAGTCTCTTATTGGTCTCTGTGATGTGTTACTCTGTTGATGTTACTGTCTTTGTCTGCTGCATTCATTCATTCCTCTTGAATTTCTGTTGTCTGAAGTGTTTGAAAAACAATCTCTTCGGTTTTGTTTTTTCTGAGAATGTTTTGAAAACCTCTTTATTATTGGATGTCCATATTTTTTCATTCATGGTAGAGGTCAGATTTTGAAGGTAGGTCACCCTGGACTGCATTCTGAGTCCCATTGCTCTTGGGAACATATTATTCCATTCCCTCTACATCTTCTGGTGGGTGTAAAATAGTCTTATGTCATTAAATTTCCCTTTCCTTTATGTTTAAAAGTCTTTCTCTTAGTCACTTGCAGAATCTGTTTTTTCTCAAAGGAATTGTTATATTTCAGTGACTGTGTCTTGCAGCTTGCAGCCTTGGTTTTTTTTTTTTTATATATAGGCAAGCTATGGTTTCTTTCAATTAGTATTTCATTTTTTATATTCAGAGATTTCTTGTCTTATTTCTTGCGTTATGGTGTTCAGATTTTTTGACTCATCATGTTATTCTGGGAAATCTATAATCTTTAGGTTGTCTTTTGTCTTCAAGAAACATCTTGTCTTCAATATCAGTATGTTTTACTTGAATGGAGAGCATGTTTTCTTTTGATGTTACCACTTTTTGCCTTTCTTCTTCCAGATTGTCCTTCACTTCCATGCATTTGTATTCCCATTCAGTTATCCTCTCTGTGTTTCTTTGGTGAGATTTCACCATTGCAGATTCAATTTTTTCTATTCTGCCAATTATTTCTGCTATATAGGATACAAATAGTCTGCTCTCACAATTTTCATTTCTCTTTTTATACTACCCAGGAACAGCATGTTCTGATTCCATACTGTCAAAATCCACAGGGCTTGCTGCCTCATTAAGTTTTGAATTGTTTTTCTTTGTGTTGTAGTATTTATTTATATATGCCTGAATTTGTTTACTAGATCTGGAGGCCATATTTCTTTTTGCTATTAATGTTTTCCTTCTTGGTTTATCTGCTTATACCCAAGTTCCTTGAGTTCTCTTCTTTCTGAGATCTTTGGTAATTTTAGTCTCTCCACCACCCACCCACCCCCCGCTTTTTTCCTCAGTTGCTCACTTTCTAACTCCCTCCCCTTTGATAGTGGTTTTCTTGGGGGGAATCTTGATGCATCTTAACCCTCTAGCATGCTGGGCAATTTGTGGTTCAGCAGCCTAGGTCTCTGCCTGGAGTGACTTTTAGGAGGACAAAATTGGTTTCAGCTGGATGTTGCTCTCTTTCTCCCAGACTTTGTAGATTTCAACACGGTGCCCTGTACTTGTCCTATTCCCTCTGTTTCTCATTCTCTGGCCTGGTGACTCCATGCTGGTACTCTTGCAGCTTAGATTTTGATTTTTGTCCTTGGGAGTTTGGATCTCTGGGGTTGGGGGAAGAGGGTGTTGGGGAGGAGTACTGTAGGCTTGAGCTCTGTTTCAAGATCAGACATATATGTTGCACATCTTTTGCTGTGTTTCTTCTTTCAAAGAGCTTTTGTAGCACAGACTGCTGCTGTGGCTCAGGCTCTCAAGACCTGAGCATATTTCTGCTGTTTGGAACTCCATGAAATGGATCTCCAGAAATGGAAAGAAGGAGAAGAGACTGAAATGTGGTGTTGGGTTTTGTTATAAATCCATAGGTCAGGTCAGCTAGTGAAGCCTTGATGCTGGTGTTGTTGTTGGTGGTAATGGAGGGGGGAACATGAGCTAGGTATTAGTTTTTGGAATTTTTACTTTTTTTTGATTTCCTTGTGCCCTGGCCCATAAAAACAGCTGAAGTTTCTTTATCTTTGGTGCATAATTTCTGTTTTGAAGAGGTTTGAAGGGTCATGAGGACCAGAGGATCCATTTTACTGGTCATGTAACCCATGGATCTCTCTACTATTTCTCTGTAACCACTTTGTGGCTCAGCAACCATAGCTGCAAGTTCTTTTCTGTTCCCTAGGATATATCCAGACCTGGTGACTTGTATTCATTCAAGGATGATGGAAGTTTTCTTATCAACTTCTCACTTATCCTGAAATTCAGATCCTCTGAACCATCTTAGTACTTAGCTTCCCAGCTGGAAGATCATTATTACTGATTTTAAAGAAGGGGTGGGGGCAGGGAGAGAGAAGGAAAATAATAGTTGAGTTTTCTGCCTTCCCTCAGGTGTCAAGATCACTTCCTGTATTCTGGACACTGAGAATACAGAGACAAAATGATATGGTCCCTGCTCTCAAGGAGCCTACATCCTACTGGGGAAACAACATGCAAAAAAAAAAAAGCCTATACAAAATAAATCCAAGGAAATTTCATGGAGTGGGCACTCGCAACTATAGGTGTCAGGAAAGGTGGTGTTTGAGTTGTGCATTGAAGGAAACAAGTAATTCTAAGAAACAGAGGTGAGGAAATAATGGTGTTCAGGAATGTTCAGGGTGTTGCATGTACCAAATCACAGAGAGGGGAGATCAAATGTCATGTGTGAGTAATAACAAGAGCGCTGTTAGTACTCACAAAAGAAAGTAATACTAATAAACATGGAAAGGTAGGAACCAAGCTATGAATGCTTTGAATAAATATCAGAGGAGTTTGTATTTGGTCCTAGAAGGAATCACAAGAGTTTATTAAGCAGGGAGTGACATGTTAAATTCTGTAATATAAAGGTTTGCTTGGACAATGGAATTAAAAGAAGATGCTAATTGAAATGCTTCGTTAATGCCTTCCTCTGATTCCTATTTCATCGTAATGTGAAGGTGATCCTAGGCCCCTGTAAACTATTCCCTCAAGGTACAAGCTTTAGCAAGTCTTATAAGATGGAATAGCTTAGAGTTCAAGCCCAGTGATGGATTATATGCCTGTTGTATACGGACCAGCCTACCTTTCATCAAAGAGTCATCACCTCAACATTTGTCTTAGCCATAGCCCATCACAGAGACAGTCCATTAAGGAATGGAAAAACTGTAGAAATATCAGTAGAAGAAGTACCCACACTATTGAAATCACAAAGACTTAAAGTATTGAAGAATTAAGATTCTGTTTGAAGGAACACATTGGTTACATCTACCTGGCACCAGATTATCTTTAGTCAATTATGTGAAAATATTTTAGCTTCCCTTATATCTTCAGGAACTCAGGCCCCCCACATTGGGATTCTGGGACTTCTGATTGGTGAGCATTCATCTTACCTCGCCTGGACCTTAAGCCACCATACTACTTCTCAGTCATCATTGTAACACGCTGTCTTCCCTCACCCCCACCTTCCAGCTCTAGCTCTGAGAATAGTCACATCCACACTATCATTCTTGGAAAGTGCATGCCAGTCTGTTGTTTCCTATGATTCTATTCACCATCCTTCTGATTGCCCTGTCCAAAACCCTCCTGCCTAGCCTCCACTCCACTCTATATGTTGTCTTCCCGTATGTTAGCTTGCAGGCAAGTACTTGTCTTCCTTAGTTGAATTCACATCCCCAACATTTAGCATAGTGCATGCCATGTAATAGTAAATACTTATTAATTAATGTTTTTATTTATTTATCCATTCTATTGGCTACCAATTTGGAGAGGCAGCACAGTATAAAGGAAAAAGTTTTGGATTTGTCTTTGAGTCCTAACTGTGCCTTTTACTGTGGGTTTGACCTCAGACTTAACATCTCTGAGCCTCATTTAAACTCATCTGCAAATGTCAGAGTAGTGCCAATTGATCTCTAAGACCCCCATGATCCCAACATTTGGCATTGTACTCCATAGTCAAAGTTTGACTTAGCCCATACTCAAATAAATTTTATATAGAATTTAAGTCAGCCACCAGGGAGCAGCAAGCAGGCCACTTTCTAAAATTTTCCTCTGCTATTTAGAGATGATTGTGTGTGAATTTCCAGGATATTGAATTAGATTTATCTGTATCCTGGTAAATTCATTCTATATGATTAAGAAAGCCTTTCCCCCCTCATAATACCTCATAACCTAGTTTATATTTCTAGGTTATTTTATTTTCTTTTTCCGAAATAATCTTTATGTTTTTATGTTTGGTGCATTTTTAAAAATCCAATAAAAAAGAGAGAGCTGAAACACCCAAGGCAACATTTCTTTCAGTTATTTTGTAACTATGCTCTTCAGTCAAGAGCGCATATAATGAACATTTATTAAACACCAACTCTTTGTAGAGTACTGTTGACAATTCTGCTTTGTAGGTTTCAGGGAAGTGAGCTAAAATATAATTTACAATCACTTTTCAATATTGTTTCATTGTCATATGTCTTTGTTACATTTTCCATTACAGATTTTAGTCATTTTTCTTATCATCCATATTAAATGCTTAATCATATAAGTTTTATTATTATTAATGGAAGCTTTTTCATGCAAAAATTGATTTCTTGTATCACATTCTAAAAATAATTTATTTTCTTCATGGAAAATTTCCAAATCTATTGAATATGAAAAAGTTGAATATTTAAGAAATTTTTTTATTAATTCAGTTAGCTTTCAGTCTAGTGTATAAATACAACTAGTCAAATTAAAGGGGTGTCTAGTTACATGCTACTAAATAAAGTAAATGAATCAGTTTTTGACTGTTTTACTCTTATAGTCATAGTAAACAAGGGTAGCCCAAGGCAGAACAGTGAAAAAATCTAATGTTTGCCCTTACTACTCTTTCCTTTGCTGGCATCCTGTTTTTTCATTGCCTCCTACCACCCACTCCTGAGTGCCACCCCACCCTGCGTCTGCTTCTTTGGTCTTGTGCCCCAAATGGCCTTTTGCTAAGTTGCTTCTCATAGTTCCCCTCCCTCCTGTGAAATTTAATAGTCATGGAATTTTGTTGCTAGAAGAGACACTTAGAAATTATTTAGTCCAGCATTTCCTAAACAGATTTGGCCACAATATACACTTTGTTGGCTTGAAAAGTATTCAGAGAACCTATTGCTGATCTGAGGAATCTGCAGATATGAGATACCCTGCTCTGATGCAAGAGGGAGAAGTTATAGAGGAAATGAAGTGTAATTTCATATAAAAATTGTAACCTGTATTCATGATAAATAAATAATTTCTCGTTGAAAATTTGAGGGGAAGAGTTTTTTACTAACATGAATATTCTTTAGCAGAATTCCAGTTAGCATCACAACTAACACCAAATTTCCCTAGACTTTTAAAAACATTCATTTAGTTTGACCCCCTGTTGTCCCCTCCCCTTCCATATGTGTGTCACATATATTAAACCTTTTCCTTTCCTCTGGCTCTTTTCTACTAGCTCACAAACATATTCAGATCTCCCTCATCCTTAAAAAAAAAATCTTCACTTTTCTACCCCAATACATTACAGTGTTATTTCTTTTTCCTTTCATTGTTGAACCGTGAAAAAAAATGTCTTCTTCTAGCTCCTTGACTTTTTGAAATCCAGTCTCTATTTTATCACTATGTTTGCAGAAACTTTTCTCAAAGATAATCTTACTTTTACAGTCAGTGGTCTTTTTCTCAGCCCTCATCTCCCTCTTTGACCTTCATGAATAATTTCATACTCTTAACTACCACATTCTCCTTTCCTTTTTCCTTCCTCAATTTCTGTGGTACCACAATCACTTTCTTTTCCTTCCTCTATGATCATACTTTGTCTTTTGCCAGCTCCTCTTTTACCCAATTTTTAAGGTTGTTATTCCTCAAAGTTCTTTTCTGAACACACTCACTAAACATGTCTCTTCAGTATCACCTAGAATAGTATCCTAAGACCTCCAGTCTGTCTCCCTTCAGAGCCATCTTTTACACCATTATCAGATTAATTTTCTTTATCAATAAATCTAGTTATATCATTCCTCTTTTTTAAGTCATTCTTACCTTTTTATAACCCATGAGCAGTGTGGGTAGAGCTCTCAGTCTCAAGGCAGGATGACCCAAGTTCAAATCCAGCCTCAAACACTTACTAGCTTTCTGACCCTGGGCAAATCCCTTAACCTCTGTTTGACTCAGTTTTCTCAGCTGTAAAATGGGGATAATAACAGCACCTACCTAATGGGATTGTTGGGAGGTTTTGTGGAAAGGCTCAAAAAAGATAATGTTTGTAAAGCACTTCTGCACAGTGCTTGGCACATAGTAGGCATTTAATATGCAATGCTTGTTTCCTTCCTTCCTCTTAACAAATAAAGGCCAAACTCAGCCTGGAATTTTAGGCCCTCCAGAAACTGGAATTTTTCTATTTTTTTTTTCAGCCTTATGTCACACTACTCTCATTCTGGTATGTCGTGGTCCTGGTCTTACCTAGACCCAACCCCTTACTGTATACATCCAGTAGTTTGCAAACCTTAGTGCCTTTGCTTATAATCTAATCCAATCCTGCAAGCATTTATTAAGTACCTATTGTCTGTAAGGCTCTTTGCTTGGCACAAGGGATAAAAAAATAAAATGAAATGAATGATGGTTCCTGTTTTTCAAATTAAATTTATTTTAAACCAAATTAATTTATCAATTAAAATGTGGCACCCAGAAGGGGACACACCAGGCTCTAAAGGTGTCCCATCTTCCCCCCAATAATAGAAGACAGCAATTTCCCACCTACCTCCCTCTTTCTGGTTTTTGTACCTTTCTGAATGCAGACTGTGCTTGTATTCATTTTTTTTTTTTTGGCTGTAGTTTTACTTTGTTGATTCATACTAAGCATATATTGCACTAAAATGTCCAGATATTTATCAAACTGCTGTCTAGCTGTCCCTTTCACGCCTCCTACTTGAAAAATTATTGTTGAACTCATATCAGATTTTACATTCACTCCTATTAACTTTTTAAAATATTAAGCACTATGTTCTAGCCCAGGAGGGAGAAACCTGTGGCCTCAAGGTCCTCAAGTGTGATCCTTTGACTAAATCTCTTTAATAAAGGGATTTGTTCTGTAAAACTTGTACTCAGTCAAAAAGCCACACCTGATGACCTAGAAGGCCATATGTGGCTTCGAGGCTGCAGGTTCCCCACCCCTATTCTAGCTCCTTGAGTTCCCTTTGCCTCCTGACTCTGTTATCTGACATATTAGCTAATTTTCCCAGGTTTGTGTCACCTGCAGATTTTATAAGTATGCTTTAAAAAAAATCCAAATCATCGGTAAAAACATATTCCACATCTCAATCAAACTGTACTATAGTTTTCCCTTGATCCCTTTCTCTCTTCACCTCTTGTGCATTTGCCAGCATATCTCTAATGTCTGAAATCCCGTTGGAACTAAATGCTTGCTGCTGACTTGACTTGTTGAAATGTTCTTCCTTTAAAGCCAAACCTGGATGAATCCATGTTTGATTAACCTCTTCTCACCTGAAACATATCTGTTCCTTCTGAAATTTTCTTATAAATACTATATTTGACTTATCACATTCTACCTTGTGTCATACTTTTTTAGGTACATATTTCTAGGGACATTCTCCCCTCCTTCATAACAGACTTTCCCATTCATTTCTAAGTTCCTTGACAGCTTTGTTGTTTGTTGTAATGGAACTAGGAGTCAGAAGGCCTGGGTGCTAGTCCTATCTCCTCCACTAATCCAATAATAATATAAGAATAACTACATACCTACTGGATTCCAAAATGCTATACCTATAAGTGACCTCAGTTGATCCCATCACAACCCTGTGAGTGTGAGGTAGAGATTATCTCCTGTTTATAGATAAAGAAATTAAGGTTCAGAAAGATTGTGACTTGGGAGACCACAGGTTCATAGATTTAGAAGTAGAAGGAACCTCAGTCCAGTCCTTTAATTTGCAACAGATAATGGAGGATGAGACCCAGAGAGGTTGTGACTCACTCACAGGTGTAGCTGATAAATACCAGAAGCAGACTGCCAACCTGTTCATGTTCTTCTGACTCTCAATTCAGCAGCCTTCCACTACACTGCCGATTCTCCCTGGGTCTCATTTCCTTTATTTATATGAAATGAGGTTGCTAATAATAACTGCTCTGCTTATTTCACACGGTTATTGTTAGGATCAGATGAGATCATGGACATGAAAATGGTGAGAAACTGAAGTGTTACGTGAGTTGTTATTATTTCAAAATCAACACTGCCTGGAGTACAACATTACTTCAGCAGCAATGAATGTTCTGCCTTTTCATTGCCATTCAGCTATGAAGAGCAGCTTCATATGAGTGTGGCATTTGGGAAATGGCTTTCACAATCTGTATTCAGTTTTTCATGGCCAATTTAAAGATATAGAAAGTAAATCATATTTCTTTTAAATGGTAAACTTTTGGTACTTTTGTATCTTTAAAAAAAAGAAGAAGAAGAATTAGCCAAAGGTATCATGAAGTAGTGGATAGTTAGCTTCTCTATCTAGAAGACCTGGGTTCAAGATCTACCTCTGACACATCCTGGCTATGAGATCTTGGCCATGGTCCTTTCTCTCTCAGTGTCTCAGGCAACACTTATCATTTGTAGAATAGTTACAGAACTATTTTGTTAGAGAGGGTTTCTTCATCAAGAATTCCCTGTAGCAATGAAATCACAACTCTGGACCAAAAGCAAAACAAACATAAGCTGAATGAACAATCCCTCCTTCCCTCCTCCCTCCTCTCTCCCTGCCCCCCAAACCAGCCTAGCAATTCATTTCCACAGTGCCTAATTCTGGGATTGTACAAGGGGTGTGGAAAAAATATTCAGACTCATTTCTATCCAGTATTCTAGTTTGGATACTTCAGAGTAGACCTTTCAGGCTCTGCCCAGGAAAGTTTTGACTATAAAATAATGTTGAAGAATCTGTGAACTTGGACATCTAGCAGAAATATTGACTATGAAATATGTACTTATTATCATTCTTGTGACATGAGTTAGGAAAACCTAAAAATACTGTGGACTGACATTCTCATCACACTTTAAAGTTTACAGAACATTTTAGCTACAGTATCTTATAGGACCACAGTCCATGTAAGGTTAGATTTAGTCATATAACCAGTAATCAGCATGAAACATGCTCTAACAATAATAAGCTGTTTCTTCCAGTGTATTAAGTACATTCAGCCCATTTGTAGATCTTTGATTTTTTTTCCACTCCATGTATCCCTTTCCTAAGTTTCCTTTATGTCCTATTTTTCTCAAATCATTTAGGGATATTGTTGCTTTAGCTAAAGGTAGAAATTAAAACTTCCTCTGAGACTGCCATCCACCTTACTTTTCTGACCCTATTCAGAGAACCAGAGTGTCTCAGAGTCCTATTCTAAGCCCTACCTGAATAAGAAATGCCTTCTATGATATTTCTAACCTTTTTTTATAAGCTTCCACTTATGGAGAACTCACTACTAACCCATTCCACTTTTATGTAACACTAATCATTAGATAGTTTTTTTCTTTATATAGCACAGGTCTTCACCACTTCATACCTGGACTATTGCAATAGCCTTTTGTTTGATCTCCCAGCTTCAAGCGTCTCCCCACTCAATCCATTCTCCACTCAGCCATCAAATTGATCTTTCTATGGCATAGATTTTATCATTACCCACCTCTTTAATAAACTCTAGTGGCTCTATTTTACCTCTAGGATCAAACGTAAAATCCTGTTTGACCTTCAAAGCCCTTTATAACCTGGTTCCTTGCCATCTTTCCAGTATCCTTATACCTTACTCCCCAACTCCCCCCAAGTACTCTGAGATCTCTTGAACAAGACACTCCAATCTCCTAACTCTGATTTTTTTACTGCTTGTCCCTCTTTGCCCAGAATTCCCTCCCTCCTAATCTCTACTTCTCAGCTTCTCTGGAGACTTCATGTCCCAGCTAAAATCTCGCCTTTTGCAAGAAGCATTTCCCAGTCTTTCCTAATGCTAATGCCTTTACTCTGCATCCTGTATGTATCTTGTTTATACCCATTTTTTTTTTTTTGCATGTTGTTTTTCCATTAGACTGTGAGCTCCTTGAGTTCAGGGACTATTTTTTGCTTTTTTATTGTTAGTGCCCATCACCTAGTAGGTGCTTAACAATTGCTTATTGACTTGATTTTACTTAATATTAATCTGAAATCTATCTCTCTGCAATTTCTATCCATTACTTTTCTTGATGATGTCTCATCACAATACCTCCTAGAAACTAAGAGGCCATACAAGAGAACAGACACGTCTGTTTTGGGGTTTCCACTGTTGTTGTTGTGACAGACTGCTCTATACAGGAGGAATACAGAAATATTTCCATTTTTTTCCAATGAGTCTTTTAGGAAATTTTCCCTGGCTCCATCAGCATTCAGCCTAGGTATTTGGAGATAGCCACCCTCTCTCTACACAAGTTGCTCAGTCCTGTGCCCTACATCTCCACTTAACCTTGTGCATTGATTAAGTGATGGATAAACCTGTCTTTGAGATGTTATTGTCTTCTGTAAGGTCCATCCAATTTCTCTAGCAGCAGTAGCTGAACGATAATAACAGCAGCTTATCCATTTGATTCTCACAAGCCTGTGGAGCATATAAGGCAGTTATCATTATCCTCTCTTCCACTGTTTGTTGTTCAGTCATTTTTCAGTCATATCCAACTCTTCAGGTCCCATTTGGGGTTCTCTTGGCAAAGGTATTGGAGTGGTTTGTCATTTCCTTTTCTAGCTCATTCAACAAATGAGGAACGGAAGCAATCAAGGTTAAGTGACTTTCCTGGGGTCACACAGATAGTGTCAGAGACCAGATTTGAACTCAGGAGGATGAGTCTTCCTTGACTCCAGGCCCACCAATCTATCCAGTGCTTCATCTAGCTGCCCCTCGATGAGGGAATAGACTCAGAGAAGGTAAATGTGTTTACTATGGTACTAAGTTTAATAAACAGCAGATCTAAGACCAAACACCAGTCTTCCAATATCTGACCACAAGTTCAAAGCTCTTTGTATTATACTATGGCATAATAATTGGATAAAGCTCAAAGTTTGTAGTCAAGAAGATCCAGGTTCAAAACCTACCTAACACAGTTACTAGTTGTATGACCCTGAACAAGTCACTGAAACCCAGAGTGCCTCAGTTTCCTTATATGTAAAATAAGGATAATAATAATAGCATAGTAGAGTATAGAGGTTCCAGATCTGGGGTGTGTATGTATGTATGTATGTATGTATATATATACACCTATACATATACCCCTGGTATAATGGATAGAGAGCTAGCTTTAGAGTCCAGAACATGTGGTTTCAGAATTCTACCCCTAACACACCCTAGCCATGTGATCTTGGACAAGCAATAAGTTCTCAGTGTTCCCAGCAGTTCCATAAGACTGTCAGTTTCCAAAAAGATGCCATCTGTATTTACAGAGGAAGTTGTTCCTTAAGAGAAGTTCCCTTCCCTAATGAAATCACAGGTCAGCCTTTTAACAATAACACTTTAGTGCTGGGAATGACATATTTTTATATAAAATGTTTCACAAACCTTAAAGCACCATATATCCATGAGCTATTATTACACCACACTGTCCAAAGCAAGGAAACAGAAATTTACTTTATAGCAAGTCTTGCAAAAAGGTACCTATCCTGTTTCTCAGGACATGCTGTGGAAAAATGATTACCAGTTGTCCCAAGAAACATAAATAGAATAGCTATTGGATAATATATCTTCTGTTCAAGTCTCATATAATTACCCAAAGTGTGGAGCTAAAATATCCTGGCATTATATCTTCCTGTTAACTTGATTTCCCTGGGAACTCAATGTTAGGGAAATGTTTGTATAAAAGCATCTGACCCAGAATTTCCAGGTTCTTGTCACCTCAGTAAAGGTTAGTGAAAAGTTGTTGAACCAAAGCAACTGTCACTTAATTCTTTTGTGTAGCTTTTGCATATTGTATTCATGCAAACTGCTTTCTCCCTAAAGCAGGCTTGTGTGTGTACTCTGATTCCAGAGTCCTTCCAGCTTTTCATAAAAATAACCTTTCACCATTTACTAGTGACATAACAGTGATGCCTGTGATAACATTTTTGGTAGCCTGAAGGAGTGCACAACCTCATGCTGTGCATCCTATTTTATCTTCCCTCAAAGTCTCTATATTCTTGCAGCCTCATTTTTTTCAGGCTGTAGGCATGTGGTTGAAAGCTATTTTGTTCAATAAAAATTTTCTTTGTGATGCTTCTGGCTGTAATGAAATTTGACCTGCCAGAAGAGTACATATAGCAAGGACACATTTTTAAGTGGCTCATTCAGTTTCAGAGAGATTTAGATTAAATAATGAGCTGAGTCAGTCTGGCAATCCTGAGAGTAGTTGACTAATTGTCTCTTGATAAGGAAATATTTACTTATCTTAGGAGGATTACGCCAGAGAGCTTCTCAAAAGATTGGCCCCAAGGTGATTAAAAAAATTTGCCAAGCATAGTAATTGTCAAGGTTGGTTATAATCTGTGTCAGTGGAGTGCTTTCCTGCATTAACAAAATCACTGATTCCTGGGTTATTGAATTATGAGAATTGTGAATGTATATTCATGAAATTAATTACCTCAAAGGGAAAAGAAAGTTGAATAATTATGTGATTTATTTGATAAAGGAAAATACCATAGAATCCATGTCCCTAGAATCAATCTTAGCACAGGTTAACTAGTCTGGCTTTGTATGTGATCATGAATTAACAATAAAATGGAAAATTTTCCATTTCACTCTGTGATGTACAGAATAAGCTAAAGATCATGTGACTCTAGTGTGACAAATTTGTCACCTCAGTTTTGAGCCATATTTTCTCTCATATTTGTCCTTTGTGGACTATATGAATACTCCAGCCATGCATCTGGATTAATAGGTTGAAGTATGTGTGTGTGTGTGTATTTATGTGTGTATCAGCATGGGAACACTTTATTCCTAAAGACATTCATAATTTGGCTCTCTTGGCTTGAACTCAAGTCTGCAGTTACCTACAATTTAGTTCAATTCAATTCAGCCAGTTTTTTGGTAAGTTATCTCTTACACACAAGGCAAGGATACAAAGATGAAAAAATAACATAGCTCCTTACCCTCAGAGGATTACATTCTAGCAGGGGGCATATAACATAGACACAAATAAGTACAACATAAGATAGAATTTGAAGGAGAACCTAGCAAATGTGCTATAAAAAATTAGAACCAAAAGATTATTTTAATCCAAGGTCAGTGTAAGCAGTATGTAGTGAGAGATTTCATGGAAAAAGTGGCATCTGAGTTGGAACTAGAGGCAAAGGAGGGATTTTTAAGCAAGAGATGGTGGGTAAAGTGAGCCTGTTAGACAGGTGGGGTGGTATGAATAAAGGCATGGAGATGCAAGAGGGGCACTGGTGATTTTTGTACAGAAGAGTGACATGGCTGAGCGCTTTGCCAATGTTAAAATGCAGTGTAAATGTCAGTCGTTATTATTCTGTCTGATGGTTGCACAGCTTTATAATTGCTCTTCTGGCAACATTGAGAAAGACAGGTTGGAGAGACCAGTAAGAATCATTAGGAGGCCATTACGGTTATTCAAGCAAGAAGAGATAAAAAGACTTGAACTAGAGTGGTTGCAGTAGAAACGGAGAGGATTGGCCAGAAGTTCAAGATACCATGGAAGATTTAGTGCTTGATTTGTTGTGTGGGTTGAGGATAAGACAGTTTCATAGATGACTTCAAGGTTTATGTGCCTGGATGAATGGGTACAGAGAACAGAAGAAGAACTGGGGAGAAGAACAGATTTAGCAGGGAAGAAGATAAGTTCTTGACTCCTTCAAATTCCTACTCCAGTGCCCTTTTATGAAGGTGATCCTGAGTTCTTTCTATATGTAGGAAGTACAAGCTGTTGAAGATTCTACCAAGCCTTGTACTGTTCTGGCAATGCAGTGTGTTTGCTGTCTGAAGAGCACCTTAGCTACGTATGGAATGTCTTATCATCAAAAGTTTGCCTCCTTGTGAATTTTTTTTTTGTTTGTTATGGCAGTCCATGAAACAGACAAAAATACAAAATGACATCCTGTGTAATTTTCTTCCCCTTCTCCAGTGATGGTAGAAGAGTTGAAGAAAGTTCTAGGACACACAATTCTTAGATTGCCTATAACCAACTGTTGTTTTCACTTTTCCATCATTCTCAAATGACCAGTAAATAAACATACCGCTGAAGGAACTGAACAATATTAAAAGACCCAAAAGAAAATCTTACAAAATGTTAGTGGTGACTTATATGGGAGATTTATGGAAAGTTGAGAATCACATAGGCTAATGAGGAATGAAAAGGTTGTGATCTACAAAGGAGGAGGGTCTACTTTCACTAATGAGGTCCAAGATAGTTCTAAGTATCTTTGTAGAAATATATTGTGTATTCTCTGTTTAAGTTAGGGCAGTCTAAAATACATTTTATAGAGATTTCTATCAATAATCTAAATAGTAATTACAGAGGGTATATGAAAAAATTCACTTGCATAGCATGTTTCATTCCTTAAATGATCTTTACTATATTTAGTATTTTCTATTTATCCACAAATTCAAATTTTATTTCCAAATCCAATACATATATATATATATATATATATATATATATATATATATATATATATATATATATATATATATATATATATATAACAGGAAGTCTTATTTTCCTTTCCTAGGCCATTCTTAGTGAAATTTAATAGGGATTAATGTAAAGTATGCATGACTTCAAAAAAGTCAACTTCATTTATACACGATGGGGAGAATGTGGCTAGATAGCAAATTATTTGAAAAATATATGGGTCTTTTAGAGGAGTTGTATGCTCAATATGTCAGTATTGTGATCTGTCAGTCAAGACTACCAACACAATCTTAGGCATAATATCTGGAATATGGTAGCTGATAGCCCCACTGTATGTGCCCTGATCAGACTTTATCTGGAACATGCATTCAGTACCAGATACCCCATTTTAGGAAGCATGTTGATTAACTGGAGAGTATTCAGAGGAAATAATCAGTATAGTAAAGTTCCTGAGATTTTGCCACATAGGTATCTGATGAGGGAACTGGGGAGGTGAACCTGGAAACAGAAGCTTTAGGGGGACATGTTAGTTGTCTTCAAGTATTTGAAGGACTATCCAGTGGAGGAGAGATTGAAATTGTTCTGCTTGGTCCCCAAGATTCAAAAAGAGTAGTGGGTAGAAGTTGCACAGTGGAAAATATGGGACCAGTATAAAGAAAAACCTCTTGTCAGAGCTGTACAAAAATGAAACAGGCTGACTTCCTCAGGAGGTAGAAATTTTCAAGCTAAAGTCCCAGTATGTTGTGGGGAGAATCAGTGAGGAAAGGCCCTGGGTTTATAGACAGAATTTGAACAGGCTCTGTCATTTGCCATCATAGGCAAGTCACTTTAACTTCTCTGGACCTTAGTTTTCTCATCTCCAAAATGACATGGTTGGACTAAGTGGACTCTCAGGTTGCTTCCTGATCTAAATCTCTGATCCTTTGACCTCAGAGATCTCTTCCAAGTCTGACATTCTGTTTCTCTGGGAGAGGAGAATACAGCATAAGACTATGCCCCAAACTTTCTATTGCAGTTATAGAAAATTGGATTCCAGTTCTCACTTTTTAAAGAAGAAAAATAGTGCGAAAGAGTCCTCTCAGCACCAAATGTCTCCCTAAGCCTTCCACGCTAAATTATCTCTTTTGTTTGAAAAAATTTTCAATTTCCAAAGAAATGCTCAGGTTCATTTTTGTTACATGAAAAGCATAACATAAGCCAGTACTGTGTACACGAATTTTGGGTTGTTTTGTTTTGTTTTGTTTTTGTTTTGTTTTTTACTGAAAAGGTAGTCACTAAGGATTACTTGTATTCACTTTAATGATTTCTGTACATCTTTTATAAGGAGCCCCATTCTCCTCCTCCTACTTCTTGGTTCTAAGAGCATATTTATCCATTGGATCTCTTCCATGCTTTCTCCTCTGAGTAACATGTGGGTGTTGAAAAGACATTGTGGGTCATAACACCTATGACTGTGGGAATAAGAGAGGAAGCCTTTAATGCATATGGTTTGTGGTGGAGGAGGGTTCAGGCACATTATGAAAATAAAAAATGTCTGTCTTTAGAATAGGTGGATGGATGAGAGAGTACATACGTTATATTCAGCACCACAGGTCAATGGATAAATGTCTAGTTTGTATGGGAAAGGTAGGAGAGAGTATTCAAAGAGCTAATTTTTCTTTAAATCTGTATTCCTTAAGATGCCCTACTTGGAAATCATGATTCTTTTCATCCTCAGTTGTGGACTGCAGGGTTTTTGAGCATATATTTTGTATTTTGTATTTTATTTAATTCCAACAAATAGAGGTTATAGATTGTGTATATTGGAATGGCTGTACTTCAGGAATCTAAATGGGAAATGAGGGTGGCTTATATTCAGACTTGTTTCCAGGGAACGAATAACTATGATTAACTCAGCACAGGCTATTAGCGATCACCATTACTCTACTCAAATGCAGCTGAAGCAGCATTCTTAATGCAGTAAAAATATTTGGCAGTCATGGCATATGAACAGAAACCATTTACAGAAGGCATTTTTGGAAAACCCTGAACATTCCTCATATTCTCCAAGGAAATGCTATTTAAAAGTTACCAACCTTAATTTTAATTGGCTAGAAATGGGCATGGAATATTGTCACAAGCACACAATTAAGTTGGATATTTGTTCTGACCTGAGGCTTTGATATTAATCTGAATAATCATGGGGTAAAGACAGGTCTCCCTTCACAAGAGAAATCCATTTATTCTGTAAAGGGGAAAACTGCAGCATAATTACAAGTAATAAAAAAAACTCCAGGAAGGTTTATTTTAGAAGTATACTACAACTGTCAATACCAAAGCTAGAAATAGTATAATGCCATGAGAAATCCGGAGATAAAGAGTCTCATGTGATGCAACATGTGAGAAAACAGATGAGGACACAGTAGAAAACAAGGATAACAAGAGAAAACTCCCAGGTGAGAGAGTTGCAGCCTTCTCTGTGACTTACAGCATAGAGCACTGAGAGACTAAGCGACTTCTCCAGGGTCAGAGCCAGTGTCAGAGGCAAGACTTTCACCCAAGTCTTCCTGGCTTTAAAGCTATCTCTCTAGTCATTCCACAGTCCTGTCTTTATAAGGGAAGAAAACAAAGGAAATTACTTGACACCAATCATGTAACAATATGACATTTTCAGGATGACAACATCCCTGCATTGCTCTGCCTTATCACATTCTACTTTGCATTACTATTGTTATTATTTTGATCTGAGCTTATGATTTCATTTGTAGAGGGAGTTCCTGGTGAGGATGAAAAATACTCCCTCTCCTAATGCAGATCAGTATAGTTCTGAAACTTAGAGAGCAGAGTTGTGGAAAGTTGCTTTTGGGGGAGCAGGGAAAGTGGGAGCACAAATGCCTTAGGGTCTTGATTTCACAGGCAGGATAGGTAGCCAGAAGAAATGCCCCAAGGGTCTAATGAAGAACTGACCGACCAATTCATTGAAGTCACCATTGACTACTGAGATGAAATTCTGTAGTAAATCAGCTACAAATATTAATGAAAGGCCTACAGGCCCTGTGTTTATTGATATGCTAGGCATTGTTGGAACAAAGGATACTACAGTCTATAAAGTTGAAAGATCGGAGTTTCCTGACTGAGCCCAATCCTGCAAAAGTGGCCATAGTTCTGAGTATCTTTTCAGGCAAGGATGCCTGGTAAAGCCAAGCTTTTTGAGGATTGCCCAAGGCTCTAATAATAATAACACATAATAATTTTGTTATTTAAATAAAGTTTACAAAGCACTTACCACAACCCTCTGCAGTAGTGCATATATTCTTCATGTCCATTTTTATAATGAAACCTAGTTTTAGTCTTACAGGTCCAAAGTGTCAGAGCCCAGGTTGTCTGAACCTCAGTAGGGAATTTTTCCCACAGCAATATAGAGCTACTCCAGAATGGCCTTAGCCTTTCCATCAAAGAGCAAAAGCAGAACTTGTGGGGTGTTAAGAGTTCCCAGAGACCTCATGTTATTTTCTAGCAGCCTGTTCACCCCTTTGGACTTTGCATGGCTCAGTCTCTCCATAAAGAGACTGAAAAGGAGGGAGGTTAAGACTTATTAGATACACATTTAAGAAGTTCTAGTTAGAATGATGGGAAAGTAATTTTAAAAAGTCTGCTTTTGTTTAGTTCTTTTCAACAGCATGTCACATTAATTTGCACCCAGTTTCTGTCGTCTCTGGTTCCCTAATCCTAGGTGTTCAGGCACAAGTGGCATGTCCTCTCCTGACTCCAGTCTTCCCTTACCAACTACTTATTGGGAATTTCAACTGATGCAGTATAGGGACTGTAAACTCCACATGACCGCAATAGGACTCATCTTTCCCCTCAACTGTGAAAGTTACCACCAGGCATTCAGTCACTCACATTAGCAACATTATTGTTATCTTCAACTGCTCTCCCCTCACTTATCCAGACAGTTGCCAGTGTATTTTGTTTGTGTCTCCACAAGATCTTTCACTAGGTACCCTTCTCTCCACTCACATTGTCACCTGCCTTTTTATATGACTGGAGTATCTGGCTCCTAGTCTTGCTGTCCACCTCCTACCCTGCCACTTTCCTCTGACACTTCAGAATTGATCTTGTTTTGGCCCTTCCAGTAATTATCACACTTTATACCAACCTTATCAACTCCAAAAGCCTCCTTCCCCTTGTGGTTTCAACAAATACCAAAACACACAATGTATTTCAGAAATTGAATTCCCCTCCCAGACCAGAACCTTCTATCTTGAGAAGTACTGTGGTAAACTGAACAGAGTACTGGATTTGGAGATAGATTCAAATCCTGCCTCATAGACTGATGAGCTATGCAAACCTGGGCAAGTTCCTCAATTTTTCAAAGCCTTAGTTGCTCATCTGTAAAGCTGGGGGTTGTTGGGAGGAAAGTACTTTCCAGACCTTAAACTATTCTATAAATATATTCTTATTATCCTTTATATATCCAGTTCTCACTTTCACATTAAATCGATTCTGATCTTTATTGTGACCTCAGATCCTTGGATCCATATGTATCTTTTCGGCCTATCTTCTGCATTCTGGCTTTTCTTGCTTCCATCCCACTCTTAACAACCTAATGTGTATGCCACATTGATATTTCCCTACCCACTACCCTAGTCCTACCCTTTGTCCCCTAATCTGGCATTCTTGACATATTGATTCTCACTTCTTGGTAACCTCCACCCTCTAATTTCCCTATTCTTGCCCCAGGGCTGCCAAATATCCCTGGGGAAAAAAAAATCATAAAATCTAAATGATCTACTACAAGTTCATGGTACTTAACACAGAGGGGACCTTAGTATTATTCAGCAGTGCTTCTGCTTTATACTTATCAGCACCCTCTCTCATTTCTCACAATCACTATTCAAATTTTTTTTAGTCTTTTGTTCCACCTACCACACTTACATCCTTTGTATTTATAGCAAATGATCTAAATTTCTGCTTCACTGAGAACATTGAGGTCATTTAAATTATTCTAACAAAATGATGTAGAAATAGCTACTGTCTCCCCTTCTGTGTTGGTAGGAATGTCTTATAGAGACCCCTACCAGTTGCTCTTCCTCAAAAGGCATGAAAACTGGAGTCAAAGGATGAAGGCACAGATCTCTCTGGTTACCTCAGTTAAAAAGAAAGGCGGTGGGGCAGAGGCTTAAGGAGCTCCTCCCATGGGCTTCTGATCAGCAGATCAGCTGCATGATCAAGCACAAGAAAACTGTATTCAACAAAATTAGTGCCATATCGTTATTTAATATCCTTCCCCTGCTATGACTAAGTAAATCTCCTTTTGCTAATTTGTTAGATGTACTATGAGTGTCTCATTTTAAACTAGTCTCAAACCTGAGCTACCAGACCCACTAGATCTTCCCATCCTAGGAGCCATTAGGTGGTGCTTATGAGAATCGCTGACCCTACCTCTGGAGCAACTTTTCTGCCACCACAGTCTTTAAGGAGTTAGATAAAGCCTAGATCCTCTCACTCCTATTTCCTCTGTGTTTCATTACAGATAGTTTGGTTCATTCTCTTAGCACTCATTCACACTTGTGCGATCCTCCTCTTCCTCTTACATTTTTAATTCTTTTCCTCTCAAGTCTTGACTAGTTACCTCAGGGAAATTTCTCCACTTCTCTTTGTTCCATTTTTGAACCAGAAATATTACACTTCCTGAGTTTTGAATATTTCCAGTAGAATCCAAGATCTTTGAGGGCAAGAACTGTTTGTCACTTTTCTCTTATTATCACTGTTGTTTTGCACAATGCTTTACTTGTAACTGATGCTTAATAAATAATTACTGAATTTATTTCAATCGATTTTAGATTCTTAAGCATAAAGTTGCAGTACACCATCCTCTCATGATTTTGTATGTAAGAAAAAGAATGATATGAAACATCTAGACATTAATTCTGGATTGAATTATTGTTTCAATTTCATGACAAATATTTAATAACATAAAAGCTTATAGTATTAAAAGTGATATGACATTGGAAGAGTAGATAGATAATGTATAACACATACATAGGACTACCTAGGGCTCAGAATATCTTGCCTAAAAAAGGTTTTGCACAGTTTGAGTCTTAACACTTTTGTTTAAAGGAAAGACAGTACTTTTAAAAAGAAGGGTATTGAAAGGGTAGTTGAAGTAAAGATGGTGTATGCCATATGGAGGCAGAAAAAATGGAGTGTGCCTAAGAAAACCAAGTTTGGTTTTGCAAAACCAGGAGTTTGCTTAGCCAGAGAGGAGAGTGTGATTAGAGATGAAGGTAAGTGGATCTAGGTAGTTGCTGGGGTTCCTACAGTCTTTGATCAGAAGTTTCAAATTGATGTAGAAGGCAGTTTTTTTTTAAAGTTCCAATAAAGGGAATGATTTGATCAAAATGGTGCTTGCCAACTTTGTCCATTATTGTGTATGTGTACATGTGTATATATACATATATATGTATATGTGTGTATGTGTATATATATATGTGTGTATATATGTGTACATATATATGTACATATATAAGATAGATTGAAGGGGGAAGAGGCTAGAGGCTAGACATAGGACCCAAGACAGGCAAAACATCACAGTGCAAAAGAAAACTGACATATTCCCTGGAAACTTGACATAGAATTGAACTCCTTTTCTCTGTATCCTGTACGTTAACCATGGATCTATAAGGTTGGTAAAGGCAAAAAGGCATTTTGTCTAAGTGGCAGGAACCCAGAAATCCTTGGATTTCAGTCTATCCGTTGTAAAGATGAAGGCTCTTGGCATAAAACTTTATTTGGAACATTAATTGGAAGACAGCTTGCTGTCACAGAATGGTTAATCTGCAGTAGAAGCTCATTACTGCTCACAGATGCACCCCACAGACTTTTGAAACATGGAGAAGTGTTAGCCAGATGCCAAGAGCATCTCTTCTAAACTATTGGTCTATGCAGCTTTTTTCTGTCTTTAAAAAGAAAAGGAAAGATTACATTTGGTTTCATCTCCTGTGAATGAAAGGTTTGAAAACTGAACCCATCACCAAAATCAAATGATTATTTTAGATAAAGTATGAATCTTCTTGAAATTAATTGTATTACATATAATAACAGTTATAACTAGCATGAAACACAATGTGATGTTGCTTTGTTACATCACTAGCCTGGGGCTTAGGAATCCTAGTTTTTTGTTCTGAATCTATACTTTGAATTAGGAAGCTTCCTTCTCTACCTAACTCTCCCATTAACTAGGTATGTAACCTTGGGTCAGTCATTTTACCTCTGTGGGCCTCAGTTTCCTCACCTGAAAAATGAATGAGTTACAGTATGATCTCTAAAGGTCTAATTCAGCAATATGGTTCTATAATCGAAATAATTTATGCATTTGATAATTTGTAAAATACACATGATCAATAAGGAGGACTACTCTAATAGAGACATTGGTGGGGAGAAAGCCTAAATGGTATAGTGAATTTGGAACCATAAAATGTGAGTTTAAATCCCAGCTGTTTTACTTAGAATTTGTGGCACTGTGGGTAAGTTACTTAACTTCTTTGAGCCTCAGCTTTCCTCATCTGTAAAATAAGAGGGTATTATTTAAATGATTTTTAAAGTTTCCTAGCTCTGAATCTGTGATCCCACGACATTGTATCAGTGCCTAGCACTCACACAGTAAACAGGTAATAAATGCTTACAAATATGCCCATTTCCCTTCTCCTTATTAGAGTATTTACATACCTCCTGACCATGGTTTGAGAGGGAGAATGAGCAGACTATCTTCAAAGCCTGCAAACCTGTGTTGGTTTTACCTGCTAGAAAACCAAAACCCAGGGAAGAGTAGAGACCATGGTATGGAATACAGAGTGGAATGGCTGCCATATAGGGATAAACGTGCCAGTTGGTTTATGCCATTTTATAGGATCACAGATTTACAACTGGAAAGGGCTCAAGAATACATTTAGTCTAAACCCCTCATCTTAGAGCTGAAAGAACTGAGACCCAAAGAAGTTAAATAAGTTGCTTAGTCACACAGGTGACCTTAGTAGGAGAACTGGGATTTGATCCCAGGTTTCTGTTTTCAAATCCAGTGCCCTTTCCTACCATGTGTATGTTATTATCCTTGATCCATGAGAGAAGTTTTGAAAGCTAAAAATCATAAGCAGATAATTGACATTTCAGTTATGTGAATTTTTAATTCCACAAAGCTTCCCTTTTGCAGGTGCCTTGTTTTAAACTAGTTTATATGAAGAAACGAAAAAAATCCTAATGTATTAAATGGATCTTTTAAAATAATTGGTTCTCAGAAAATTCAGGAACCTTTTCAGCTGTGTGGTTTTTCTTTTCCCATTAAAAAAATGTGAATTTTAAAGCACCTTGACAGTGTAAATAGGGGGAGGGATTCATGTGGAGTACCATCTTGATCACATATGGTCAGTGCACAAATCTTGTTAAGAATTTTCACAGCCATATGCGAATGTAGTTACACAACATACAGGGGGTAGTTTTTGTAGTTCTTCTATGAAAGTCATGGAGATACGAGGTCAGATGTCCTTTGAAGGGTTTAAGTCTCTGAAAAGTTTTCCTTGTCCATGTTTGAAGGAAAAAAATGCATCAGTTTCAGTGTGTTTCACTTCATTAAAAGGTTTTTATCCCTCTCAGGAGAGGATTGTTGAAATTAAAGGGTATTACACTTGAAAAAGAGCTAGATGCAAGTAAAGGGCTAGCCAGGACCCACGTAGCTCCCTATGTCTCTGTGTGGGCCAAAGATGAGGGCAGAACTTGGCATTTCCAAATGATATATCTGTGTGTTCTCTGAATTCAGGCTCCCCTTTCCCTCACCCCTCCATGGCAAGTAGTATTCTTGTTAACCAGTAAACTCCTTTCTCATTTACTTTTGAAATTTGTAGAAAGAAGGTTGTCTTTTGCAGATCCCTATGGGTATCTCTAAAGAGTGGTGATTAATTAGCTAATTAATTATAATTGATGTCCAGATTATCAACCCTGGTTGATTCCACCTTACCTTTCTAGTCAGATGTCTAGGTTTATTCCCCTAAACTTTATCCTGAAGATCAGGAGATTTCAGTGCTGCCCTGTGGAGCAGGAGCAAATATTCAAGAAGTATAGGAATGTTCACACTTAAAGCAGTGATTCTTTAGGTGAGAGGAGAGTGTGTGTGTGTGTGTGTGTGTGTGTGTATGTGTGTGTGTGTATACGTATATGCATATATAATATGTACATATATATAATCTCACATTCTTTACTGTCTTTGTTAATAACATTAAAATTAAAAGAAGTGGAGGGAGGGACAGAAGAATTAAATAAAGTCATTCTTTATTGCTTGAGAGTAAAATGTTCCACATAGGCAAAATTTCCATATAATTAAAGCTTACCCCTTAGCATCAAAAACTTATTTTATTTAAAACCATTTTCAGAAAAAATCTTTTTTGAAATGTACCACCCTACCTTCTCGACCAGAGTATACTGAACATATTTTAACCTTTTCTTGATGAATTAGAGGCATCATTATGAACTTCAGTCGCTGTACTGTGTTATAATAATGATGCTCTTTAAGGCTTTTGAGCTGTGTAATGATAATAATAACAATAGCTAATTATATACAGGGAGGCAGTAATGGTTTGGTAGAAAAAACATTGGATTTGGAGAAAATTGCCCTGGGTTTGAATCTCAGTTCTATCACTTATCTACTCTGAGACCCTGGACAAATCATTTTTTAATCAGCTGTGAAATAAAAGATTCCAACTGCATGCCCTCTGAAGTTCCAGCTCTTAAATCCATGATCTTAGTGCTTTTCAGTTTACACAATGCTTTACATACATTATCTCATTTAATCTTTAAAACAAGGCTATGAGATAGGCACTATGAATGCTATTATCCCTATTTTATAGATGAGGAAATTTAGGCCAAGATTGCTTAAGTGTGTTGTAGAGGGCTATTTGTCCCTATTTTGAATGACCTATAGTGCTATGCTTTTCGAGTTTGTCTACATTTTGATTTTTCTGTCCCCTGGGTCCTTTGCTTTTAAGATGTTAACTGTCACTCCTTACTGCTATCAGTATACGTGCTTTGAGCAGTAATCCCTCCACCCCTTCTCTACTTTTTGCTTTGAATCAGTACTAAAAAAACAGATGAACAAACTTCTTAAAATTCTGATCAAAATAAGAATAAGTAGCTCATAGGTGAGATCTAAGGGATTTTCCTGTGGTAAAGTTGATGAATGTTGTGACTCAGTTTCATACCTTTGTGGCTTTTGTATTGGCTATCAACCATGCCTAGAATGTACTAATAATCAATTAGATAAAAAGACCTGAGAAAGTGGAAAGATTCAAAGACAGTCTTGGATATTATAGCCTATTTTTTGGAAAGGAGAGTATGGTCAGATGCCATAGGGAGTTCAGTAAGGATGAGGAATGAAAAAGTCCTCATTGAATTTGTCAGTTAGCAAGGGTGACCTTAAAGATAGTTTTTGTAGAAGAGTGGAGAAAAGATTGAAGGGAGAGTATAGTGAGAAATTAGACCTTTTACCTAGCACCGGAAATGACTGAACACAAAGGACCACAAGCACCTACCACCAGGCCTGGAGTCAGGAAAACTACTTCTCCTGAGTTCAAATCTGGCCTCAGACACTTAATTGCTGTGTGACTCTGGGCAAGTCATTTGACCTGTTTGCCTCAGTTTCCTCATCTGTCAAATGAGCTAGAGATAGAAATGGCAAACAACTCCAGTATCTCTGCCAAGAAAACCCCAAATAGGGTCATGAAGACTTGGGCATGACTGAAAATGGCTAAACAACCACCTATGTCACAAAGTACCTTGAACATCTTAGGCACTTAAACATGTTTATTGGATTAAATTGAACTGGATGTCTCTCCCTTTATAAAGATGTTTAGGATTGAAGAGATGGAAAGAGATAAGATGGTAGCTAAATGGTAGAAGGCTACAGGGAAGGCTTTTAATTTTTAAAATTTATTTCTTTTTGTAGATTTTTATTTTGGTTAACTGAAGTACACATAGGTATTTTATTTTTTAAATAAATTTTGATATGTTTCTTTTTTTATATATATATTACCAGTATTTCCCAATATATCTCTTCCCCTTGGTAAATTGGAAAGGTTGTAAAAGGACAAGCACAGGAAGATTTTGTTGGTAGAGATATAAATTGGTCCAACCATTTTAGGAAACAATTTTGAATTATGTCCATTGACTAAAATGACCATATTCTTTGACCTAGAGGACCCACTGCTTGCTAGGTATAAACCACAAGGATGTCAATCATTGAAAAAGATGGGCCTCATAAACATCAAAATATTTGTGGAAAGACTTTCCTTTTTTTAAAGAGCATTAGCAATTTGGCAGAATGGATAGAAAGCCTTCCAGGAAGACCTGGGTACAAGTCTTGCCTCTGACATACTGGCTATGAGATCTTCAGCAAGTCATTTAACTCCTCAGTGTTCTGAGCAATTCTTTAAACTATAAGTTTTAGAGAAGATGGGGACCAGCATTTACAGAGGGAAAGTCCTCACTTGGGAATTCCTCAAATCAATGAAATTACAATTTCAGGCACTATTCTCCCCTTTCCATGTCCCTCCTCCTGTTTTGGGGGGTTTGAGATAGAGACATGAGAATTGTTATAGACAGAAATTTCCTAGTTGAGAGGGAGAAATTTAAGATGCATAAAACGAAGGACTCATGCTGGTGCAGAGTCCTAGAAGAAATGGGTTGGGATATTGGCCATAGGAAAAAACATTTCCTTTAATAAAGAGCAGTGATACTTCCTTTTCAAGTGAACTGAGAAGGAAGGAGAGAAATGTTGAGAAGCTTTAAGGAATGTAAGAGAAACAAGTCAAATCACAAATATTTATTAAGCACCTACTGGGTGCCAGGCAAAAACAGTCCTTGTTATCAAGGAGCTAAGAATCTAATGGGAGAGACATCAAGAAAACAACTGTTTACAAACAAGATACCGGATCATTTGGAGATAGTCTCAGAGGGAAGGTGCTAAGATTAAGGACCTAAAAAGGCTTCTTGCAGATGTCAAGACTTGAAGGAAGTCAAAGAAGTCAGCAGGTAGAGAAGAGAAGGAAGAACATTCCATGCATGGAGGAGAGCGAGTGAAAAATGGCCAGAATCCAGAGATAGATTGTTTTGTTTGAAGAGAGCAAGGCCAGTGTCACTGGATCTGAGCATGTGGGAGGGTATCAAATATAAGATGACTGGAAAGGTAGGAATGTGGGGCAACTAATGAAGGACTTTATAAGCCAAGCAGAGTATTTCATATTTAATTCTGGAGATAGAAAGTAGCCACTGAAGTTTATTGAATAACGTATGATCAGGCCTGTGCGTAGGGAAAATTTGACATCTGGACTAGAGTAGAACGAGGAGGTACTTGAAGCAGGGAGGCCAAACAGCAGACTATTACAGTAGTGTTGGTGTGATGTAATGAGGAATGCAATGGGATAAATACAATGTTGGAGGAAAGAAGGAAGGTTATGTAAGAGATGTTACAAAGGTAGAAATGCCAGGATGTGGGATCAGATGGAATTGAAGAGGACATTTAGGTTCTGAGCCTGGATGACTAGATGGTCCCCTCAAGAACAGTAGAGATGAGTTCAGTTTTCCACATGTTGAATTTAGTATTTCCATGAGATATTTGGTTTGAGATGTCCAGACAAATCTAAGAATTATCTGAGTGGAGATGATAACTGAAATAGTGGAAGCTGATGTGATCACCAGCTGAAATAGGATAGAGGAAGAAGAAGAGAAGACAAAAGGACCCAGCACAGTTACCCATGTGACTGAAGGAGCTCATGGATGGCCTTAATTATTCAAGTGAAGTAAGAACTCAAGCACCTGCTCTAAGTAAGTGGGGTAGGCATGCAGTTGGGGGCAAAAAGGGAGAATAAAGAATTTAAAACAGTTGCTGCAAGTAAGGACATGAAGTTAGAAAGGACAGAGAACTAGGTTGTTGAGTAGAAGCAAGAGCTTCTATGGCTCACTGAGGCCATATAAAAGTAGGTTTCTAAATGATTATTTTTCATACTGTCTAATTGAAAATAGGGAAGACATTCAATTGAGTTTACTTGAGATAATAGTTAAAAGAGATGTTTTGAAAGGGATGATACCTTTTTTCTTTTTTTAAGTTTATTTTTAGTTTTCAATATTCACTTACATAAGTTTTAAATTTTCTCCCCCTCCCTCTGCTCCCTCCTCCCCAAGAGGGCATGCAATCTGATATAGGTTCTACATATATGTTCCTATTAAACACATTTTCACATTAGTCATGTTGTATAGAAGAATTAGAATGAATGGGAGGAACCATGAAAAAGAAAAAAGAAACAGAAAAATAAAATAGTCTGCTCTGCATTCAGACTCTGTAGTTCTTTCTCTGGATGTGGATGGCATTTTCCATCATGAGTCCTTTGGAATTGTTTTAGGTCTTGGCATGCCAAAAAGGGCTAAATCTATCAAAGTTGGTCATCGCACGCTGTGGCTATTATTGTGTACAGTATGGTTCTGCTCACTTCTCAGCATCAGTTCATATAAGCCTTTCCAGGTTTTTCTGAAGTCCACCTGTTCATCATTTCTTATAGCACAATAGTATTCCATTACATTCATATACCACAACTTGTTCATTCCCCAATTAATGGGCATCCCCTCAATTTCCAGTGTTTGGCTACTACAAAAAGAGCTGCTATAAATATTTTTATACGTGTGGGTCCTTTTCCCATTTTTATGATAAAAGAGATGATATCTTATTCAGATATGTTTAATTTACCTGAAAAAAAAAAAGAATTTTCAAAGGTCAAAATTCCTTTATTCTGGTATCAACACCAAAAGGAAACCAAGCAGGAAAATTTTTCAAATCCAAAACTTTTTTACCTCATAAGTTCTTTTGATTCTCTGATTCTGTGGAATCTTAATCATACATACATACATACATACATACACATACATGTTATTGAATCTGTGAACATAGAGATAGTCCATATCAGTCATTTAAGCAAAGAAACTAAAATTAGAAAGGCTGTCAGGTCCAAGTGAACAATTTCACCTTCCAAGGAGTGGTGACATGGTCATGGGATTGCAGAGTTAAAGTTGGAAGGGACCTTAGAGATCTTCAAACCCAACTTGCTCATTTTATAGAAGAGAAAACTAAGATCCAGAGAAGTCTTAAGTATTTCAGGGTTTCAGGGTCACAGAGCTGTTGTGTCTCAAATGGAAATCGAATCCAAGTTGTTGTGTCTCCAGGTCCACAGTCTGTCTACAATATTGTGCTGAATTTCATCTCATCAAGTACACAACACCCACACGTAGCCTGGCTTTTGGGTATAGCCCCATGAAAACTTATCAGAGGAAAATAGTGGGAGAGGACCACCCCTGTCTCAGACTCCAGGAAGGTTTTGGACTTTGCCCAGATATCGAACCTAGACTTGGTAGTTTAAAGACCTTTTAAAAGCACATATAAGTTCTAATTTGCTTCAAAGATAAAGGAGACCTGAATATATACACTGAAGTGGACATTAGGTGTCTCTATTTGACATGTATTTGGCAAATCAGCTGCCTGAACCCTTGGAGTTCACAGGTATATCCTGATTCACCATATACTCGGATGTTCCCTAGGTGTCAGAAGTGGCTATAATGTTCTAGATACCTGAGATCTAATGCTAACTTTTTCTTTATTTGATTTGTGAGACTGTTAGCTTGCTTAGTTAGAGAATAATGCTAATGAGGCCAGAATCAGAAATATGATGCATGTAAGTGTTACATAGCCTAGCACAAAAAAAACCTCTGTTCGGTAGACCATAGGTACTCTTCAGCTCTGGACAGCTTTCTGGCAAATTTGTTCCATTTTACCAAAGGGGACTTCACAAGAGAGTGCAGATGGCACTAGACAAACCTACCACACTACTGGAAAAACAACTCAAAGAACGTATACTTTTGACAGCAGAGTAGTCTTTTAAAAAACTGAGCATAACAGCCTGGCTTACTGAACTAAGAAGAGAAATTTAAATGAATGCCAAGTATTTTGAAAACACAAAGAGCTATATGGATGCCAAATGATCATATTGGACTCAATTTGTCTGTATTCAGCACCAAAATTTTAAGATGTTTTTAAAGAGAAAAGTGTCTAGACAGTTTGGGAAACATCAGAGATGTATTAGAAGTCTGAAACAGATTTGAAAACAAACAGGGTGAGGATGGTGAAAAGAAAAGATCAAACCAGTCTCTGAATGAGAATGATTTTTAAATCATTATTTTGTTATTATGCTGGAGTTAGACATGAAGGGAAAAGTAGAAAGTGAGTACCAGTAGATTACCACACTACAGTTGTAACTGGAGGTTAATTTCTTCCTCTTAAAATAAATAAATGATCATATGGAAGTATATTCCTATGGTTGCCAGTTACAGGCGGGGGTGGGGAGTGGAGAGGAGCGTTGTAGGAAAAGTGATTTATAAAGATGCTTAGTTTAGTAGTAAAAGAGCAATTTATAAATCCAGGAAGCCTAAAACCTGTGATAGGTCTAGAAAGTTATTTAGAATTAAGTCATCTGAAATAATGAAATCTAAATGAAAAATAATCAGATCTTAATCTTCAGTATATAATGAAATAACATGGACTCATGTCAAAGGTACAGGCTTTTAGCCTCGTTTGATGATTTCCATGTTGGCAAGTTAGCTTATTTGAATAATGATAGGCTTCATGGATGTAGTAGAACTAAGGGAGGAATAGAATTTGAGTACTAAAAATTTAAATGTAGGCTTAGGGATCAGGTGAGGCCATCAGGAAATTAATCTGAAAAGAGGGATTAAGTTAAGTCAGCAAGCATTTATTTAATACCTGTTACGTACTAAAAAAAATTAACTAGGTAGAATTGTACCTTGTACATTACTGACCAATTAATGCCTTCCTCATGTGGCATTCGAACAGTCAGGAAAGGACAGTGGATAGACATGCTGATGTGACTGGAACAGTGAATCTCTCTAAGAGGAGTGGTGTGAGAAAAGTCTGGAAACATCAGCAGTCCCAAATTTTAGAGAATCTTGAATGCCATACTAAGGAATTTGAGAATTTTATCCTTTAGGCAGCTTGGAACAATTGAAGTTTTTAAGATTTGAACTAGGACTTGTTCAATTCATTGCACAAATAGGATGATGAAAAAGTTGTTTTAGAAATATTAATATTGCACTGTTGTCTAAAATAGATCGAAAGGGAAAGTAATTGAAGGCAGGGAGACAAGTTAGGCTGTTTTGGTGTGAGGGCACAACTAGGATAATAATGGATGTTGAAAGAAAGGAACAGAGGTAAAAAACTGCAAAGGAAAAAAGAACCCCAATACATGATAGTTGTTTGCAGGGTGTGCTGATAACAACTGGCTCTCTGAAAAATGACACTTTTTAAAAATCTGCATCATTGATATTTTCCCTATCTCATTCTTAAGTCTGAAAATCAATAAAACAGAAAATGAAGCCCTGACTTGTAGCGGTTAGAGAGAGGGAGGGAAGGAGAGAAAGAGAGACAGAGAGAGACACACACAAAGACAGAGACAAGAAGAGAAAAGAGAAGAAAATAAATCAAGGCTAGAAAGATTTTCCAAGACAAAAGATTTTGGTAGCATTAGTAGAAAATTAAGAAACAGAAATGGTATTACTTGGTGATTTTCAAAGAGTAGAGCCACTGTAGAAAAATATATTTGTCTAGCTCTTTTCAGAATTCCTTCTTTTTCTAAAACTCCTCTTTCCCATAAGCAACCCCAATAAAAAGACTGATAAAACATTTGAGATTTTTCAAAGATGGTGGATATGTCTTGTGCTATTGTGTGTTTATTTATAGATGTTGGTATTCGTGGAAACAGAGGTCACTTCTTTTAAGTTCTGCTGCTGCTAATAATGTGTAAATGATTTAGAACCAAAAGAGAACTTAGAGTTCATCTAGTCCAACCCCCTCATTTTACAGATAAGAAAACTGAGGCCCACACAGATGAAATGAATTGCCCAAGATCATAAAGGACATGAAGTAGTGGAGTAAGGATTTGAATCTAGGTCCTCTAACTTCAAATGTTAACAATTTTCCCCATTCCACTATGTTTTTTGAATAGAGTTATAATTTTAATCACCACTGTGTGTTGGTATATAGTGTTTCAGTTTAAAGTCATGTTATATTATGTAAATGTAAGATATACATTGGACAAATTCTCAAAAGTGACACCTTACTGATGTTTTAGATAACCTGACAGCAGATGAGTTATAGAAATTAAAAGGAGTTTTAGGTGTGAAGTTCTCATAAGGCTATGTAGGAAGGGAAGTCTTTGGCATTTGAGATATGTTCACAGTTGATACCTCACCTTTTGAGCCTTACTCTAAAGAATGAGTTTTAAACCAGTTTTGTGTCATAAACCCACTTAGAGATCTGATAAAGCCAGTGTGCTCCTTCTCAGAATAATGTTTTTTAAGGCCATAAAATAAAATACAAAGAATTTCAAGAGAAAACATTTACCAAATAGTAAAAATAAATGACTTAACCCATCCCATGTTAAGGACTCCTATCTAAATGAAATGCAGTATATTTTATTATAATAGTATTTTTACAACCAAATTTAGGCTTCCTTGAAAAAGACTGAAGCAGAAAGATATCCAAAACAAAACATCAGGTGTGAGCAATTTTAAAACAACAGCGGGGAAGAGAAAGAAGCCTAAGAACCCTAACAGAGAAGAACACTGAATTTGGAGTTAGAGGGCCTGGCCTTTCATCTTGGTTATACTGCTTACTCCCTGTGCCATCTTGAACAAATGGCTAGGCTTGTGTGTAGCTGCTGTTTGTTTATTCCTATGGTCTTTTGGTATGCCATTCATTCATTCATTCATTCATTATTCATTCATTCATTCAGCAAGCATGTATACTGTGTGGCAGGAAGTGTACTAAGATGCCAAAAAAAAAAAAAACACCCAGCAAAATAATTCCTGTCCTCAATCAACCTACAGTCTCCTGAAGGGAGGGGACAGCATAAAACATATACAAAGACAGCACAGTATGAAATATATACAAAGCGAATACAAAGTAACTTTGGGGTACCATGATGGCGGGGGAAGAACTAGCAATTGCTTTAATTAATACTGATAAATTTGGAGAATGAGTAGCTAATCCCTTTAGAAAGGCTGGTGGAAAACTCAGAATTATATAACCCTGTGTAGTTAGCCCCCATTCCAAAGGTAAAATCCCTGTGGCTTATATCCTTTATGATTTCTAATACAAAAAAAAGTGGTACACCTGGGCCTGTTTTGTTATTGACTAGTCCTCCTAAATTTAGCAAGCATTTAGGCTAGGGCCCAGCTCAATTCATAATTCACACTCACTACCTTCCACTCCACCCTTACTTTTAGAGAGAAACAGTACGTGAAACAGTACTCAGTTTTCTCATAGGACAGTCTGTTAATAAGTTCTCCTCTCCACCCCCTCCTACCAAAAAGTAATAAAAAAGAACAATAGGTAAAATTTTTAAGACCAAAATACCCTTTAAATGCAGTTTAGAGTGCATTGGATCATAGAATTTTAGAGTTTAAAAACTACCTCCTCCATCCACTTCATGATCTTATTATGGAGACCAAACATACATTCTTGAAAAATGAAATAATAACACAAGATTGAAATGCCAAGACAATAATCAGTGATATGTCACAATCATGCACAATACACATGATTAATTGCCAGATTTGTGGACTAGACTGTAGTGCTGACTACAGAGAAGAGAGTGATTACAGTGTATTGAAATACCCTCCAAAAGCTTCAGGAAGGAGATGATAATTGCTTACATTTATTGTGCTTTACAAATTATAGAATACTTTTCTCATAACATCTCTCTGAAATGGGTAGTTTGTGTTTTATGATCCCTATTTTATAGATTAGAAAATTGAGAGTCCTAGAGATAAGTGACTTACTCACCATCACTCAGCTAATAGGAGATATTAATCTATGTCTTCCAACTCCACATTCTGTATTCTTTCTCTTATGTTCTGCTGCCTCTCGGATGATATTTGAATTGGACTTTCTTTTTAAAAAATCAGTAAATTTAGCTAGAGGGTAAAGCACTTGAAGATTTCTGGAGTTAACAATAGCCTTTCCCACCTGTCAGTCTTTTACTTTGAGACTTCAAATGGCCCCCATTTACAAATGTCCAACAACCCATGTCAAGTTTACAAGCATGCATTTCTGGAAAAAATTTCATTATCCTTTATCGGTTATATACATAATCAATGAAATAGAGGGGTATGAGGGAGACCTCAAATGGTGACCTCTTCTTAAAAGTAAGAAATTATTTGGGTAACAATTATGTCCCTAGCTTCAGCCTTTTCTGACCTGTAAGTATTATTAATGATAACTAACATGTATGGTATTTTCAAGCTCTTTATATCCATTATCCATCATTTGAGCCTCACAGCTACTTTGTGAGGTAAGTACTATACTACAGATATTATTTATCTCCATTTTACAAATGGGAAGATTGACTTGCCTGTGGTCACATAGCTAGTTCATATTGGAGGGAAGACTTTAATCTAGGTCTACTTGGCTTCAGGTCCAACATGTCTCCCTTGCACTCAGCTATTGTTGTTTGGTCTTTCCTTCTCAAAGAGGACCATGACATCAGGAAGGAGATGACTTTCAAGTGAATTAGATTTAAGCGAGGAAGGCTGTGCAGTCACCAGCCTCCCTCTCTCCTCTGGAGCCATCTGGGTCCGGGGGCAAGATATACATCAGGATGACCAGAGATGGCCCCAGATGCAGTGGGAAGCCTTGGCCTTTTTAAGCTAAGGTCTTTCCGAGGTCTCAGTTTGTCTGAGGCAACACTGGGCTATCTGTTATCATGAATATTTTAAGTACCACTCATGTTGGGAAGACAAAAGTCTGAATGTTTTAAAATGTTAAAGTTTTAAAGATTGCTTATAAAATTATTTCCCTATATACCTAGTAACATGCCAGGTAGTCAACATACTACAAAATTAAAATTATCTTCATTGGGCACTAGGTGATCTCTTTTTTTCTTATAGTATCTCATTTGATGATTTCATTAGCTTCTGTGGGTTCAGTTTTTATCTCTATGCAGATCTTTCCTAGATCTATCCCTAGATGTCTTAGTCTTCTGATCTCCAGCTTTATCATCTGCCTTTTGGACCTCTAGTCTTGAATGTCCCATAGTTATTTCAGACTCAAAAAATACAAAATAATTCATTATTTTTCCCAAAAAAAAAAGCCTCCCCTTCACAGCTTTCCTCTTACCAGCTAGGACCTCACCATTCCCTCAGCCATCCCAGCTCTCAAGCTCTGTGTTATCCTCAATCCCCTTGGTCTCATTCACCTGATATATCCAATCCATTGCCAAATGCCATCATTTTTACCTTCACAACATCTTTAACTTACATTTCCTTCTTTTTACTAACCCAGCTACCACCCTAGTTGAGGTCCTTATCACATCTCACCTAAACTAATGCTGTAGTGCTCAGATTGCTCTCTGCCTTAACTCCTTTATTTACAAGTCATCTTCTGCTCATGGGGCAGCTAGGTAGCACAATGAATAAAGTGCCAACCTAGGACTCAGGAAGACTCATCCTCCTGAGTTCAAATGTGGCTTCAGATATTTACTAGTGATGTGTCCCTGAGCAAGTTGCTTAACTCCTTTTGCCTCAGTTTCTTCATCTGTAAAATGAGCAGGAGAAAGAAATGGCAAGACCACTTTGACAGGAAAACCCCAAATGGGGTCATGAAGAGTTGGACACAACTGAAAAAAAACTAAACAGTCTAACTAAGTTACTCTCTTTCCCACACTGAGTTCCACTGGCTCCCTGATTACTTCCAAAATGAAATAGAAGCACCTTTATTTAGCATTTAAAGCTCTTCATAATCTGACCCCTTTCTACCTTCCCAGTTACCTTATACTGTGTTGTTCTCTACACTCTCTAGATTTGAGCCACACTGGCTGATCTGCAGTCTACTCACAAAGCTCCCCATCCTCCATCTCCACTCCTCTCCTCTCTTGGAATGCTCTGCCTACCCCACATCTGCCTCTTAGTTCTTTGGTTTCCTCACTCAGCTCAACTCCCACCTTTTCCAGGAACGCTCCCCTTCCAGGGGCTGTCTTCCCCTTTCAGGGTGCCTTTTATTTATTCTGTTGATACCTTGTATATCTGGACCTGCCCCCATTAGAACATACATTTCCTGAGAGCCAGGGCCATCTTTTTACCTTTCTTTGTAATCCTAATGCCTAGCACATTTTATTGTTGTTCAGTCATTTCAGTCATGTCTGACTTTTCATTACCTCATTTGGAGTTTTCTTGGCAAAGATACTGGCATGGTTTGCTATTTCTTTCTCCAGTCTATTTTACAGATGAAGAAACTGAGGCAAGCAGAGTTAAGTGACTTGCGTAGGGTCACAGAGCTTGTACATGTCTGAGGTCAGATTTGAATTCAGGTCTTCCTGACTCCAGACTTCACACTCTACTCACTGCAACACCTAGCTGTGCAGCTAAGTAAATACTAATTGACTTGACTTGAACTTCTCTTTGACCTCATAGATCCATTGTCCCCTTCTTCCCAGTTTAGGAATATTCACCCCAGCTCAATAAGAGTTTTCTTATTAGTGAACAGAATTGAAGATTCTAAGCTAGGGTAGTAGGATTAAGGATAGAAACTTTCCTCCATCTTTTCTTCAGTGAAAACCAGAAATGAGCACTGTATATACTATGCATCCATGGCAATACTTGTATATGAAAGATAGCGTGCTTACCGAACCTACACCAGTTAGTTGCATCAGCTGGTGGAGAGTCTTCACTAGGAATTACCAACTCCATTTTCAGGCCTCCCACAGCGTAGGAGGTTTGACTTGTAGGCCTCTGCTCCTAATCCATCCATGTAGGTAGTTACCTAGTTTTTCAAGCTGTTTTGTTAAAGAGCAAAGATAACTGCAGTCAGTCTCTGAAAGGAGCAATGCACCTTTCCTATCATGCAGTCAGTTTTCAGAATCATTTTTGGCAGTTATTTTAAAGGCCAACTTCTACATAATTGATTAGCTGACCATATAATCCAACCAATTCAGGCATAAAAAGAGCAAACCTAGTATCAGATAATCTCAATTTGCCACAGCAGATAAATGTGATGATCGCTTATTTTACAAATGGATCCTTTGAAAAGGAATTAATATTGCAATTCCTTTGTTAAAACATGCTTTCCTTACATAGTTGAAAGAGCAGTGTGATGAAGTGGATAGAACATGGATTTGGAGATAAAGGAGACCTGAGTTTGAATCCTGATTCTTCCTCTGTGTCTTAGTCCAGCTTCTTCCTTACCTTGGCCTCACTTTTCTCATCTGTAGAATAAAGGGTTTGCACTAATAATCACTAAAAGTACCTTTCAACTCTAAACACTGTGATATAATTTAAACACAGCTTTTCCAGACTACAGGTGTTGTACAAAACAGAGGCAATGCTGTGAAATTTGTGCTCAAGTGAAGAAACTTTAAAAGTCTTTGGAAAGCAGACTTTTAAAATTATTGTGCTATAACTTTGATCTTAAGGCTTCTGTTCTACTTTTTTAAAAAATTTGAGTTTCTTTAGTTAAATGCATTCTACGTTATGATAGATATCTTAAAAAATAAATATTAGTATTGTTGGTTGTGAAGACCACTTCATTAATTTTGTAGTGCTTGTGGCCTGCCTGGAAACTCAAAAACTGGCCCTTTTAACCTTAACGCTAAAAAAAGAACAATTTCTAATTTACACACTTACATAAAACGCATTCACACTTAGCCGAGGGTAATTCCCTCAATACAGTTGAGGTTACATTGTCAGTTGTCTGGATGGCATCAGACAATTTTGCACAAATGGCCTTTCCTAAAATATACATGTTTTAAGACACTAAGAAGATTAATGAATTCGTAGAATTCTACATTATTTCATTTCTAAATGACCTTAATTCCCCACTGGGAAAGAGGGCTGCCTTGAGGGCATGTAAAGACAGTTTAAATGACCTTTTCTTCCCTGTCCCTTCCCCTAGGGCTGGTGAAGAATCTGTTTCCCTCTGTGCATCAGAAGTCTTTCCAAGGGTTATGGGGCAATTTGAACCCCTCCACAGCTACTCCTTAGAGGATATATACATCTGCCTCCCAAGTTTGTGGTGAGGATCAAATGAGATCTTATCTGTCAAATGCTTTGCAAACCTATAGTGCTATATATGTTAGCTTCTGTGATATGTACACACACTTGTATAATGTTTACGTGTGTGTTTTATATATGTGTATTATGTATGTGTATCTGTATTTTTGTATGTGTGTATGTATGTTTTTGCCTGAAAGGATCAGAGCTGGGATGTGTGTGGCAAAGGACATACCTGGAAAAAGAGTGTTATGACTGTGTTGAAGTATATATAAGTGTACCTTTTTCCTTCTCGCTGTAGCTCACTGGAGGCAATTCTTCTCATTCAGCATAGGCTATGTTAAGGTTGGGAGAGGGAAGTGGGATGGAGAAAATTTGAAAGAGAAGTGTTTTGAGAGTGAAGGCATTAAGAAAAAAAATTAAAGAATGCTTTCATTATGGCAAGTGAAGAAACTTGTTAGGAGATTGTTTTCCCATTTTAGGAACTCTAAGGGGAGTCTCTTCCTACCTCCAGTAAGATTTAGGTTAGGTGTTTATAATACTAACAATGCATAACATACATAGTATTCTACTTGTGTTGTTTCCTTTGGTCTTCAAAAGAGCCCTGTTCAAGGATTACTGTACCCATTTTGGAGATGAGGAAGCAAGTTTATGTAGGTTGAATGACTTGACTTCAGTGATAGAGCTAGCAAGTGCCAGAGATGGAATTTGAACCCAAACCTTCTGACTTCAAGGCTAGCATTCCTTCTAGACCTTGCTTCCTCTCCTCTGCCTAGGCTTTGGAGCATTCAGTTGTATTTAATTCTTTAATTAGAATTTACTTCTTTAACAGTTAATTACTAACAAGGAGCACTATAGCTCCATCACACATGTCAAATAGCACAGTGGTACAGCATAGAGTTGGTAATTCTAAATGAGCAACAAGTGCTTTGTGGGCAATAGAGAACTCAGCAGTTTAATAAGTAATAAATAATAGTGAGTTCATTTTAACAGCTTAAGTAAATGTCATATTTTGAACATTGAACTTACCCATTCAACAATTCTCCATGTATTTACGTTCCTGGCTCCTGGGGCTTTTCTAGTATTTGATGGTCATTTAACAACTTTGTCATATCTAATGATACATTTGTATTCATTTTCATTGACTTTCTGTCAAATAGCACTAATTAGCAGGTAGTAATTAATAATACTAAGCAGCCCCAGAAATAAGGTTCTTAAAAATGCCTGCCAGAGCAGAAGTGTTAAATTACCATAATTCAATTCCTAATTTCTATTACCATAATTTTCCCAGATGAAGCATCTTTTTTTTAAAGTTCTTGCATCAAAGCATTTGTCTTAGTTGGCATGTAGAAGAAATACACATTTACTTATTATTGAATATATGTATCTTATTTTATATATGGTCCTACCTGAGTAAATCTAAGTTATTCTTTTCTTAATTGATATTTCCATCTTGGACTCTTTGCCTCTTTCTCAAAATGTTGATTTCCCAAGGGCATTCACTACAGTCAGTACTGCAATATGGTCTATGCTTTATTTATTTATTTATTTAAGAACAGATCTTCAAGTACAGTATTACAAATCTACAAAATCAAACTAGTGAATTTGGTCTGTTTCTTCTTAATCAACAGTTGAAGAATAAAAGGTTTGGCAGTAACTTTGGGGTAATCTGGATTAAATGTCAAATTTCTTTGTACTTATTTTGTGTGGTTATGGGGTGGGGTGGGCTATCACTCATACCATTCTCAAAGGCTATGCTGATACAATGCCAAAACAACCAGTGAAAAATTCTTGGCTAAATGACAGCTAGTCTGTCTAATTTTTGAAACATTTGCACTGACTGAATTAGTGAATTGTATTTGGCATCTTTTTAGACGTAATGTTAGAAAGAAATAAGGAAGTAACCCAACTGCTATGACACATTTCAATTGCTGTGACGTGTCATTTTCTAGTTAATGCATACTCAAGAAAATCTGTCATCATTCTGAAGGCAGTCACCTTCAGTGACGTATATCCATCATAGCCCATTCATACCAGCCTAAGCCACTCCAGGAAGAAATCAGTCCATATTTCAGTTACTCCCTGATTGTACTTTAGTAATTTGTGGAAATTCTGCTAACTCTCTGTCGCACAAGTACCATTTTGTAAAGTACAACCACTTCAGTAACCATGACATTAATAACATTCTGTAATGATCCTGAAATGAACAGGACAGTTTGAAGTCATATTTCTTTATCGAGCAGCATAGGCCTTAGTTTCCTTCTCTGTAAGGTTGTTTTAGATGACCTCTTTAAGTCCCTTCTAATGCTAAATATATGATTCCATTTCATTGATATTTTCACTCTCCTACCAAGTTTGAAATTATGTAGATGTGGCCTGAGAGACTACCTCGTATCAAAAAACTAGCCTTAATGGCTATGTAATTATTGAATTACGTTGCAGGATTATATACTGTTTCAAAAAGTTTGTTCTATTTTGTTTCTTTTTAATATATTGTGTAACTATTAGTTCATTTGAGAAAACATGTATGTGGCCTCCTTCTACCCCCACAAAAAGGAGAATGCTTCCTAAGTCTTGTAGCAAAGGTATGATACAGACAGTGGGGATAAATTAAATTGCATTAAGCTGTTGGATTGTTATATACTTAAGATATGAAAAAGAGAAGAAAGAGTATTAGGCTTTTAAATTTTAATAGCCAAATCTATTTTTTTTACTTTCATTTAAGAGAAAGCCTTTACTTAGATTAAGGTGTGTTAAAGACTTGGACACTTTGAGACAGCTAGGTGGATCATTGCATAAGAATGCTGGGCCTGAGTTCAAATGTGACCTTAAACATTTACTAGCTGTGTGACCCTGGCTAAGTTACTTAGAACTCTGTTTGCTTAGGAGATAGCTAGGTGGCTCAGTGGATAAAGTCAGGAAGTTCTGAGTTTGATATGGCCTCATGTCTTACTGGCTGTGTGACCCTAGGCAAGTATTTTAACCTCTGTTTTTCTTAATCCATTTCAGAAGGAAATGGCAAATCACTCTGGTATTTTTGCCAAGGAAACTCCATGGATAATGTTGGCATGCTATGGTCCTCAGGGTCAGGAAGAGTTGGGCTTACCTGAACAACAAAAACTATTAAAGACACAAACATTTTATGGCTATTTTTGAACCTCTTTGAAATATTAGTTGTCTAATATGATGTCAGTATAAGAAAATATACTGTATAGAGATAGATGCCCCAGACTGAATGTATAATATGGAGTTTGGGGGCAGGAGGAAGTGTTACTCTGTCATTCTTGGGATATGGTCGAAGTAGATCAGCTTCCTACACTGTTGTGTTTTTCCTGTTCTTTCCATATTATCAGTCGAGTCAGGCCAATAGGGAAACCATATCACAATAAATAGAGAAGTGCCTGCACATTGTTGACTATGAAGGAAGGAATTCCTTAAGCTAAAACAGTGACCATAGGTAAGCAAAACGTGTAACATAATACTGCTGTTGAAGTAGGAGAAGACAAGTTGCCCTGATAGATTGTAAGCCCCTTGTGGGCAGAGACTATCTTATTTTTCTTTATGTCTCCCCCAGTGTATTGCACATAATAGATACTTAATAACTGTTCGTTGAATATACAAATGAATGTGAAAAACAGCAATTTTACAATGCAAGAACAAATCGAGCACTGAAACATTTGCTGTTGTGTTGACACCTCTTTTCTTGGGGGAAAATAACTAGAAGAAGGCATTCCATTGACCAGTGATGACCAGTTATTGTTCCTTTTGTCAACAGGCAAGATGATGAATGAAGTTCTGACATCGTCCTGTGTCCCAGGCCTTGTAGAATTAAGTGAGACGTGCTTCAAAGTTCTAATGTGCATCACATCGGATCTTGTTTAATGAAGCGTTAAAAGGAACCCACCGTTACATGTTGAGAAGGCTCTGTGCTTTTTAATGCATTGTTTCTGATTGAATCCAGAGATTGCAAGCATGCCTCCCTGTATTACCTGTTTGGAGCAGGTTTAATTTTATAAATTTTAAGCACAAACTCTATGAGTTTCTAGTTCATATTTGTTCTTTTGAGGATCACTCAGATGACTCGAGTTGCATCTGTAAGAGACATGAGCTTCTGCAGGCCCAGAATATGTTGAGGTATAAACTGCAACTAACTCTTACTCGTAACACCGCCGCAAATGTGTAATTGAAAGGACAGGTTGCAAGAGAAACTTCAGGGAAAAATAAAAAAGGTCCTATTTTGTTTGCAACAAGAACATTGTTAAAACAATGATTTTAGTAAACCAAATCCTTTAATTGAACACAGCATGTGTAGACTGTGCAGTTCCTGAGTAGTGGCTATAACCCATTAATATTAGTGTCTTTCTTAGATTTCCCCCAACTCATCAACATCTTATGCTTTCATAAAATATGCAATTGGGAAAAACAGTTGCAGGATTCAACATAGTCTTTCTGATATTTATCTCAGACCATCATTTCTTGTTAACTGAAACCAGGAGATATGGGTGAAGACTGAGAGGCATTGTGGGAGAAGAAAGCAATGATATGGATGAACATAATACATTATGTAGTATACATACTCTACTAGTATGTTCATTATTAACTTCATTTGCAAGGAAGGGATGCAGCAGTTTCCTATGAGTGTCCAAATGAGTATTAGCGGTTTCTGAGACCATCAGTATTCATTTTGCCTGTTGAATACCTGCAGAAAACAACCCCCACACACATACACACACACACACACACACACACACACACACACACACACACACACACACACACCCTCTACTCTTGAAAAAAAAATCTTTAACATTTTGTTTTTTGCTCTGTCAAAAATTAAAGTGCTTGGAATGCTGTAGTCTGTGGTCTCTTGAAATCTGATCAATGAGAACCTAAAACTTTCACAGTATGCTGTCACTTTGGACCTTCATAATAAAAATGGAAATTCTCATTTTTTTTGCTGTTAGTCGTTTATTTTCTATCATAGTTCTGTCCTTGAAAACAAGAAGTTCATCCTTCTAGGTTTATCCCCCAGCACTACCCCTGAGAACTATGCATTTGGGATTAATGAATATATCAGGGGGCTTGGACATAGTGCCTTGATATAAAACAGAGGCATTTAATAATCTCACACTGAAAAATTGTACACTTGGTTCTATGTGTCTATATAAACCATTTATTTGATTTCCTTAAGAATAATGAAATTATAGGACTTTAGACTTTGAAGGGATATTAGTGGTTATCTCAGCCCATTATCTCCTAGGAAAGCCCACCGCACTTGGAGATAACTCTACTCACTAAGAAATTGTTCCTTAGATCACACCTAAATTTGCCTCTTCTGCATCCATTCTTCACTCATTGCTTCTAATTCTGCCCTCTAGAACCAAACAGAACTAGTATAATCTCTCTTCCACATGACAGCCTTTTATGTACTTGAAGATATTTATCATGTCACTCCTGAATCTTCTCTTCTTCAGGCAAAACACTCCCAGTTTCTTCAACTTGTCCATATTTGACATAAACTGGAAGCCCTTCATTTTTTATCTGTCCTCCTCTGGATTCTCTCAAGCTTCTCAAAATTCTGCCTAAAATGTGATGCCAAGAACTCAACACAGAACTCCACATGTGGTCTAACCAAGTCTGGTCCATCCTTCATACTACTGTCAGAAAAATCCTTTCTGTTATGGATATGATGGTCATGTCATTCTTCCGCTCAAGAAACTTGACAGTGGCTCCCTATTTTCTCCCCTATGCAAACTCCTTTTCCTGGCATTCAAAGCTTTCAACAATCTGGCATCACCCATTCTAATTTTCTAGCCTTATACAATTTTACTGACCTCCATACATTCCATGCAGCAGCCAATGGACTGCTCTCTTCCTTCCAATGTGGCTGAAACATCTTTCTCCCCCTTCACCTAACCAACCTTTGAAATCCAACACAGATATTAAATGCCCCATGAAGTTATCACTGATCCCCTGAACATCCCTCCAACTCCTGATTTTACACAGTACTTTCCCCTTGTTCTCTACGAAACTATCAGTCCCACAAGAACAAGGTCCATGTCATCTCTAAACTTCGTACCTCTCCCAACATCTAACACAGTGATTGATTGTTGCTAGTCCCAAGAGAAACTGAGCTTGGTAATGTGGATGGATCACTGAAAACCCATCAGTATTCCTGGAAACTCTACTCAGAGCTCATAAATTAGTAACACTATTGTAATGCAAAAATAGCAGATTTTAGGCTAAATTCTATTACGATGGTGTCTCCTGGGCCTCTCTTACTAAGGCAACATTTTGTTATTGCAGAAACATTAAAAATCCGAATCTGCAGGGTCTGGGGACTCCTTGTATTATCAAATGATAACAAGATTCTGGACATAGTAAGGAAGAGCTGTCATAAATATACCTTTTCCTTTATCTTTTTCCTCCTCTGAGCTGCTGAATGAACATTATGGAGCTGTGTAGTTCAGGAAATATAGATAGGATACTCTGTGGTAATAGAGGCAGGTAGGAACAGGCTTACTGATTTCTGAATGCAAGGTTATTTTTGAATAGGCACCCTGTCATAAGGTCTAATCTTAAGGAAGACAGCAGGGGATTCAGTCCTTTCGTATGGAAAGATGAATAATGGGCCCAAGTTTTAAATAAGATTTTATTTCTATCAAGATCCTTGATCAGAGTCCATTTTCTATGCAGTAAGAAATAGAAAAGCAGGTAAAGCTATCAACCAAATGAGTAGAACAATGTATTGTTTCCTTTCTTTTTATTGATTTCTTGTTCAACAACTCTCTAACCAGTGTGACTTTTTTTAATTTTTTTTTTTTAATTAAATACTGATTTACCCCATCTCACGGAGGCCAAAAGTACAGGGACTACTCTTGGGCCCAATCCACTACCGATCAAGCTTTGACCTGCTCTGTTTATGACCTGGGCCAGTTCCCTCTTCTTTGGGCAATCTAGTGGTGCCCACTTCCAAGGGCTCACCAAATTAATGCTAAACCCAACTGGCATAATCCATTTTAGATCTCTTGAATTCAAAAGATCCAACTATCTCAGTCTCCCCAGTAGCAGTGAAATATAGAAATATGCCACCATACCGAGACTAGCTAGTGCATTGTAAAATACTTGAAATAGAAAGAAATAGAGATGCAAACTCCTGAGACCATTAGGAATGCTGAAATACTGATATTTATCCTAAGTTTAGTATGAAAATAGGAAGAGAATCCAATCAATCAACAAGCATTTATTCAATATCTACTATCTTTCAGTCTCCATGCTAGGCACTGGAAATACAGAAACAACAACTGAAAAAAATTCTTACTTGCAAAAGCACTTACATTCCAATGTAGGCAAAACAAGAATGTATATAATCATTTACAGAACAAATACATAAATGCTAGAAATACAAAGTAGATTGAAAGAGAGAATCAGGAAAAGCTTCATGTAAAAGTTGGTATTTTCATTAAGTCTACAATTGACAGCAGTACCTATGAAAAATTTTCACCAAAACATGAAATTCAGATTCTAGATAACAAACCCTGGAGCACATGAAATTGAACTTGACATTGAGAGAGTTCAAATTAAACAACCAAATACTTAATAGGAGATTCTGGGGGTCCCATTCTGGGGGTGGGGGAGGCATAAATGTATTTTATTCTTATTATTGTTGCAGACTAAGTGCTTGCTATTCAATCATAGCATTTGGACGGAGGTACTTTCCTGAAGATAAGAGGTACAACTGGGATCCCATCTGTCAGAAGAATGATCTTTTAAAAAAAAAAAAATCCCATGGTACTTTAATAAGGGCAGAGGTTGATGCTTTTGTTCCATGGATGAATCCCCTTTTCAGAAGCTTCCATTCCCCTCCGCCTCAGCATCTGGACAAGACCCTCTTTGTGAATAAGCATGAATATTTAAAAGTCTACACTCTATCCCTGTCTTCCATCATTTTCAAAGGAAAGCCTTCCAAAGTCATTTTTCTCCTGGGACCTGAAACATTTTGAGCTCACTTTAAAAACAGTATTAGTTGACTTTGACAAACTGAATCAATTTAGTATTTACACAATTAGAAAGAATACTTGATGTGGGTTGTTTGGTTTCCTAAGTAAATGCTGGCCCCTCACTTGAATTCCAACACAAATACCTCATTCAAATGAGATGGGTGGTCTTGGGCAAGTTCTTTGTGGTTAATAAATTCCTCTCTAGAAAGAAAAACATCTGTTCAAGCACTATTTTAGTATAGGAATTGCATGTTGATGGTTGTTTATACCTAAGGTAATTTGTTTTAGATACTTTAGTAAGGCAAATAGTTCAAATATTGCGAAAATAGTTGGAAATCTAGAGTTGACATGCTTAGAATGTAAAGCTCTTTCTCTCCAATATCTGTAATTAGAGAAAAAAAAAGGATTTTTCTAGTCTACTTATTATACTGACACTGGTTAGTTTAGCAATACAACCTTAGGCAAGTCACTTAGCCTACTGGCTAAACAAATTTTTATATGTAAAACAATAAGGAGGTGAGATTAAATAATCCTTAAGTTCCTTCTAGCTTTAAGCCTTTGGAAGCTCCCAAATGTACCATGTTTATATAACATATTCTGTGGCATAATTCAGAGGTAAAAATTAAAGTTCTTTCTTAGACTATAGCTCATAGATAACAGAGAAGAAAAAAAGAAACCTTCTCCCTGCTTCTTGCTGCTAAGTAAATCCTGTGAACCTGTTGTCTTATCCTTCCTGTTTTTGAACCTAGCTGGGTGCCACACACATAATGCACGTTCTATGAATGAATAAATGAATGAATGTTTTATCAGTGCGTTTTGCTATAATGAAGAAATCCAAATTATAGTATATGAGCATATCCTATATATAAGTGTAGCATACTGGATTTTGCAATTTGGTTTGATTTCTTGTCATTTTAAAGGCAGTTTATAGTACATTAAGAAAAAAAATCAACTCTGCCTATTGCCTTCAAATTAACATGAAAATGAGAGCCATTATCACATACTCAGGTATTATTGGGAGGAAAATGAGTAAACATGGGGGAAGAAATCTACTAGGAATCTAGAATCATGAAAAAAATGACTTTCATTTTCACCCAGGTTAATATTGTCTGCTGCAGTAATCAGGGAAGAAGCTAATCCTGGATTAGCTTTTTATTCTTCTGTCTTGGTAATGTTAGGATGGAGTAGAATGTTATTGAATGAAAGGAATGGCTATTCAGTAGATATGTAAAAAATGAGTTCTGAAGACTGGGCCAGATTTTTATTTTATAGAGTGCTAAAGAAACATTCATGTAGAGTTATGTAAGAGGCAATGTGGAGAGGAGGAAGGCACGCAGGATCTGGCAAGAGAGGATTGGGATTTGTCTCCTGTCTCTGCTACTACTTTGGACAAATCATTTTTACCTCTCAAGGCCTCAATTTTCTCGGCTATGAAACGAAAGAATTGGACCAGAAGACTGCTAAGATCCTGTTTAGCGTTGTCTGTGATATTATGAAAATGAGCATCTGCTGTGTTACATTTAAAAAAGAAAGATGAATTCTCTACAAATCTAGCATGCTAAGGAAGAGGTGAGAATGGTTTAAGTACTCTTTATTATCCCTCCCTCATTCTAATTCTACTGTACCCCCATGCCAGGGGGTATGTATGTATACATATATACATATAACCATACACATGTATATATACATACATATGTGTACACACATTTAATATACATGTGTACATATATACATATATGTATACATATGTGTGTATATGCATTTATACACGCACATAAAAGGGTGAGGGAGAAGGTTAGTAGAAGACCTCTGATACCTAACTTAATGATGCCAGAACTAGGAAACTGGTGGCAAAAAACGCCAAGTCTGGAAATCTACAAAAAAGAAACAAGGTGTTGCTTTTCAAGAAAATGTATTGGCCACAGCATGAGGCAAAAATGAAGCTGGTATGTGTGGACATACCCTAAACATAAGTAAAATAGGCCTTGTGATTTCATTGATATAAGAAACTGGAAAATCCCTCCATAAAAACAGCCAAAGAACCAACCCCTCTGTAACTTAGAGCATCTCCTGAGGCACTGAGAGGTTACCATGGTAACTGAACTAGTTTATGACTTGTATGCATGTAGTTTTCTGCATGTTGTGCTTCCTCATTAGAATATGAGTTCCTAGAAGACAGGAACCATGTTTGTCTTTTTAAATTTCTTTGTACTTAGTGCTTAGTACAGCGCATGGCATTGGTAAGCACTCAATAATTGATTATTTATTGATTGACTGATATGTTAGAAGATAAGCCTCTCTTGGGATACAAGTCTCTATTTTCTTTTAAATAAAATATAATGCAAAAAATATCATTCCTTCTCATGGGATCTAAAAAAGCAAACTCTTTCTCTTTGATTAATACTACTTGGCATCATAGAAAAGGAAACCTGTATTGCTTTCTTGGATTTTAGTCTTTCATTTATTACTATCCTTTAGCAAAATGAGAGGGAATTGAGCATTGGTAAAAAAAGAAATTTTCTAAACTCTAAACCACTTCTTCATGGAATGAGGATGTTTCTAAGCACTCTTTTCATTCTAGACATAGTTTCAGTGTCAAAACCAATTAAAATGATTGTTAAGGCTGTGATCCCAAAAGTTATAAACCATCAACAGAATTTTTCTGAAAACATTGTTTCCAGAATACTCATAAGATTGTCGAGCCCAGGGACTTCAGAAACCATCTAATACAATCACCTTATTTTACAGATGAGACCCAAAGAGGTTAAGGGAGTTGCCCAAATTTGTACAGGTTGTAAGCATTAGATTTGAATTCAGGCAGCTAGATGGTGTGGTAGATGGTGCACAAGACTTGAAGTCAGAAAAATCTGAGTTCAAATCCTGACACCACTTTTTATCTGTGTGAGTCTGGGCAAGTCACTTAAGAATCTGAGTTCAAATCCTGACACTTAGTAACTGTGTGGCACTGGGCAAGTCATTAAACCTTTCTCAGCCTCAGTGGGAATGATAATAATAGAACCTATCTCACAGGGTTGTGAGGATCAAATGGAAAAAATATATCTCACTTCGCAAACTGTAAAATAGTGTATAAATGCTAGTTATTAGTATCATCAGCATCAGTATCATTTTTTACTGCAAAATCAGTGCTCTGTCTACTGTAGTTGAATTATTATAACTCCTAATTGTTCTCCGTGCCTCAAGTTTCTCCCCACTACAACTCATCATCCATCATCCAAAGTGATTTTCTTTTAGCACAGTTCTGACCAGCATATTCCCCTGCTTATTAAGCGTCAGTGGTTTCCTAGGTTAAGGGATAAGATATATGTTCTCTTATTAGCTTTTAAAGTTCTTCACAATTTGTCCCAAGTTGTCTTTCCAGGAATATTACAGGTTTCTTCCTTTCACTCAATTTGTGGTCCAGCTAAACTGGTCCTCTTGCTGTTCCCCACACATGGCATCTGTTCTCCATGCCTTTGAACGTACTGTACCTCCTGCCCAAAATGTATGCTTACCACACCTTCATCCCTTAAAATCTCTAGCTTTCTTTTAAGTTCATGTCAAGCACCAAATCCTACATGAGGCCCGTCCTAATCCTCTCCAACTACTACTTACTTTGTATCTACTTGGATGTGTTTTGCCCAGTATAAAAATATAAGCTCATTGAGGGCAGGGCATTTCATTTCTGTCTTTGTATCCCCAGTGACACTTAATAAATACTTGTTGAGTGATTAGCTGATGTCATACTTCTCCTTAACAAAAGTATTCCTCGCAGAATGCCCACTTCACATTGGCACCCATGCCCTACAGAACAATATTCTATAGGCATTCAATTAAAAAAAAATAGCATCCACTGTGTGGAATACATTTACCATGCTAGGCCCTTTGAGAGATAGAAAGGTGAAAAACAAAACATTGCCTCCCTCAAGGAGCCTACAGGCTAGTAGGAAAAATAAAACCTGTATAAAATAAAAACCTTTATAAGGTAAATAGTATAAGTTAGAGTGTAATTTGGATAGAGGAAAGGTCTGTAAGAAACTTGAAAGAGAGCACTCAGGGAAGAGTTTCATGGAGGAGGTAGCATCTGACATGGTTCTTGAAGAAAGAGAAAAATTTCAATGGTTAGGGCCTTAAACCAATGTCCATTCCACACATGGGGGAAAGCTTGTTCTGATCCATAGAGGTGGGAGAAGTCAAGACAAGATCTAGGAACAGTCAGATTTCTCTTTTGAATGGAGCACAGAGTACATGAAGGAGGGAAGAGTGAAATAAGGCTTGAAAAATCGTTGAAGGCCTTCAGTAGCCAATTAAGGAATTTATGTTTATTCAGAATGTAACAGAGAACACTGAACAATTCTGTAAGCAGTGGAGCAAGTGACAAGATCAGATCTGTAAATTAAGAAGATTATTTTGGCACCAGGATGACAAAATGGATTAGAGAAAAGAAATACTAAAGATGGGAGACTAGTTGTGAGGCTATTCTAAATCCAAGATAGAAGTCATGAAGACCTAAACTAGAATGGTGGCAGGATGAGTGCAGTGGAGACAAATGTAAGTGCAGGATGAGTGCAGTGGAGACAAATGTAAGTGAGCTATATACTCCTATATGCTTTATATGCAAACCAAATCTATAGGACTTAGATTAATTAACCATTGGATGTAGGAGATGAAGGAGAGAGAAAAGGCAATAATGGCTTAGTGCTTTGGAGACTAAACAACCAGGAGGGTGGCGGTGTCACTAACACGATGATGGTGACACTAAACACAAGATGAAGGATCGTAAAATTTGTGAATGATGATGGATAGCAATAGTTACTGTACCTGTGGTTTCTTTGATTTAGAGACCTCTCAGATGAGGAAACTCCCTCTATTTATGTAGGTTGGCTCCTTCTCTACAATTTCTAGTCTTAGAGAATTGTCTTACCCAAAATCACATATGCCCATTATGGGTCAGAGATGGGACCTGATCCTAGGTCCTCCTCATTTCAAGGCCAGCTCTCTAGCCACTATGCCATGCTACCTCTCAATGATGTTAATCTCAAGTTAACAACAACAATATTAACTGTAACAAGGATAGTTGATATTTTAAGGATTGTGAAGAGATTTATGTTTTTTTCTAAATTTTCCTCACAAGAGACATACTTTTCTGGCTACAACAGAAAGGGGGAAAATAGTCCATCCTTTTCTCAAATACAAGAACTTTAATTTTTAAGCATGTGAAAACTATGAATTGTATTATGAAAAAATGTTTATCATTTTCAGAACCAAACTGCTGGAATTACTGAATTCCCTGAAAGCATGTCCTTTCGTATTTCAGATTTTAGAAAGCCTAACAAGGACAAAATATTGGAACTGAGTAAGAGGAATCTGTCATCAATTCATTATTGCATCCTAATGCTTAATCTCTATGGGTCTTAAATTAGGTATACAAAACTGTAGCCACAATAAACTTTTTCACATCATATCAATTATCCCAAGTCCACCTTAATAGTCCACAAGCCACAACATCACTTCGTTGTCCCTCACACAATGCATATGTAAACAACTCAAAGTAAATTAGACAAAATTTTACAGTCTAATTCAATTTGACCATGCTTATAGAAATGTTATTGCTAAAGTCCAAAGAGCAGGAAATAATAATTAGTAAAGTAATGAATCATGGTATTAGCTCATTGTTAGCCTGTTTGGTAGTCTGAGACAGACCCTAAGCAGGTGTCAGTTCAGAAGTGTCTTGTCTAAACTTTTACTCTGGATTGAAATAAAAGACTTATGAAATTCATGTTTGCCTATGAACATGCAAACAAATTTTGAGTTAGTGATGGGAAGTTATGAGTAAGTTGAACAAAAGACCATGCTTAAAACAAACAGATGATTAACCTGGATAATATGAGGACAAACATGAATTGAATCATTTATTAAACCTTGTTTCCCTTGGTCTCTAGCCATGAACAGAAACTTTTTGCCCAAGACACAACTTCTAAGGCAGCTACTCATAAATGACTCTTTAAAACTCAAACAAAAACAAGAATAGCTAAATAACACAATTTGACAATTACATTTTAAAGACTCTGGTATGCAAAATTGCTTCATTTATTGAAAAGATATTTTTTACATCCTTGTATCATGCACATAATATTACCTGGGAGTCCCTACCCACATCAATTCATTAATCAACAAGCATTTATTAAGTCCCTCTTATGTGCTAGGAACTGTTCTAGCCACAGAAGGTACAAAACCATAATTATATAACCTCTGTCTTCAGGGAGTTTACATTCTATTGGGAAGAACATCATGTTCCTATAGAAAATGTGTAACATAGATTTAAAGCATGTGCAAAAAAGGAACAAAATAATTTCATTGGGATGGAGACGGTCCATTAACACCTGAGTGGAGCAGCAAAGGTTTATAAAGGAGCATGAGCTCCTTATATCTAATGCATGAGCTGAGCTTTGAAGGAAACTAGGGATCCTGTAAGAGGTAGAAGATGGGGTACATTCCAGGATTAGGGGATAGCCTCATAAAGCTAACAGTTTAGTCAAGGGAAACAAGACATTTTCAAAGAAATATATACAGATAAAGAGAGTAATAAGGGCATAAGCGGAATAGGAAGTCTGTGAAATCAGGAATGGTATGTCTTGACCTATTGGTTTCTAAAGAGATATTTCTACCAGATATAATGGATCTGTTTTTTATAGTTCATTAAGTATTCTGGGTAATAGAAAATAATTAGATATACTCCAAATGGATTACTAATTTTCTAAGTATTATACTACAAAACATACACAATACCAATCAGTATCATGTACAGTGATATAGAAATAAGTACTCAAATGGATCTCTGATCTCCTACATGTCATTGTGCCTCCTAATAATACAAATCTCAACCCATCTGGCCCAGGTCTGCTGATCTTGGGCAGTTCTTGTCCATATCTTCCTATAAGTTTGACACAGGGAGTCAGCCTAATATGTTGGGAGCCTTGTGGGGTTATCTTGACATGAAGACCATAGCAGCACAGCACACAGACCATCTTGTTACTTGATCTCAATCTTGTCCTGTCCATCATGTGTTTCTTTGATGATAGCCTTAATTCCAATTTCTCCTTTGCATAATAGCAGTAGTGAAAATGCTGGCCAAATCTGGTGGATTTATAAATAATAATTACTTAAGGCCATTGTCATCCTTGCAAAAGTCAATCTGAAAGGAAACCCAGTTAACTAGAAGAATTCTTCTCATTTATGTCCTTTAAATTTATTTCTTTAATGTTGCTTAAAGTTATCCATTTTGATTAGTTGCAGCAAATGGATTAAAATTTCAGAGTGCCATTTGAATTATCCCTGTTTATATTGACTTTGCCTGTTCTCTTCATGTTTTTCTTCTCTTGATTATTTTTTTAATTCCTTTATTTAACTAGGTTTCCCTTCAGCTATTCATCCCAGCTAATGATTTTTTTTCTTTTTTGTACTCTATTCTTGGTTTTCACTTTGATCAATAGATTTCTACCATCCCTGAACTATAGTCAGGTTTAATATATTCTTAGAAAAAGCAAACTGACATGTTGCAAACAGTTGAGTGTGGCCTGACTTAATGAAAGCAAAAACAAGGTGGACGTAGAGGTATCTGATTCAAGCCTACACAGACTCAGTTTCTTGGGATTATAAATTTTGTGTTAATTATTTTACTGACTGAACCAGCCAGGAAAAGCTGGGTTCAAGTCCCACTTCTGACACATCTTAGCTATGTGACCCCGAACTAGTCATTTAACCTCTCAGTTATATAGTCTAGGCAAACCAGAAGTTGCAGAGAATTAATTGATTTGCATTGGTGGAGGGAGTTTTTCCAACTGTGAATTCTCAAAGAAATTACAGGTCCAGTGCCTATTCCTATTCATTTTATAGTAAAAGCTCTCATGTTGAAGGAGCCTTCTCTAGCACTCAGCCTTTTTGACCAGGAGTGAGGTGAGCAGACCAAAGTGCCTTGGGGACAAGACTGTGCTGGCAAATAAGTTAGGTAAGATTTGAGGAGCTCCCATCATTTCAGAGTAGGCTCCCTGCCCTACTGGCCTTGGGGTATGTCTATGTAGACAGCATCCTGACAGCTCACCCCATTGAATTGTAAGCCTCTTGAGGGCAGGGACTGTCTTTTGGCTCTCTCTTCCTCCTCCTCCTCCTCTTCCTCCTCCTCTTCTTCTTCTTCTTCCTCTCTCTCTCTCTCTCTCTCTCTCTCTCTCTCTCTCAGCCCTAGCACATAGTAGGTGCTTAATAAATGTTTACTGATTGACTGATTAAAGGGAAGCTAGAAAAGACCCAGCCTTAGAGAATGGGTCTGCTTGAAAGTTCAGACAGCAATTCAGTTCAACCAACATTCATTTATCACTCTGGGCTCAGCTCAAATGCCAGTTCCTCTAAGAGGCCTTGTCTGGTTCCCCTGGTTGTTAGCAACCTCTACTTCTGCCCCATCAACTATAGATTCATTTGGTATCTATCCTGTCTTTACTTATCTGTTAATTTAATTTATGCCTAGCACACAGCACTTCGCCCCACCCCCCACTCAGTACTTCGGAAGTTTCTTGCCTTGCTTCTGTCTTCGTGTACCTAGAGTCTAGTCTTGTTCCTGGCATATGTGCCTGGTAGATGCTTCATAAATATTTTCTATCTTAATAAATGCTTGTTGATTGATTGAATAGAATGAGTGCTTACTATTTGCCAGGTACACCCTTGAGAAGTTAATATTAATCTCCGACCTCTGCCTGCTCTTTTCTGGTGGTCCAGACTAATGAAAGGTCATCTCTGTTCTTAATTTGATTTTTCATCTACTAACAATGATCACTATCAACCCTTATTTTGTTATTACCTAGGACTTTCTAGTAGCCATTCATAAATAAAACGAAGCAGCTTTTTTTAATTTTAAAAAACTTTCAGTCTCTAGAAAGACAGTAAAGAACTCAGTTCTTTTAACTAATAAATTTATTTGGGGATTTGGAGAAGATATGCCTGGTGGAAGCTTTGCATAAAGCTTGTATGTTGCTCTAGAACCACAGGATCTCAGAATTGGAAGGGACCTTATAAGTCATCCAGGATGTCCAACCTGTGTCAGAATAGGAATCCTCTCTACAACATTAATCAGTAATTCTAAGTGCCTACTGTGTTTCAGGCACTGTTCAAGGCACTGTAAATACAAACACAGATTCAATCTCTACTCACCATGAGCTTACATTATAATGGGAAAGAAAACAAGTACAAGCAACTCTAAGTATGTCCAGAATTAAAATAAATAAATAGAAATAAATATAAGCTTGTTAAAGTAAAGGCAAGATAGTTATAGAAACAAGGAAATTAAAACTGGGGAATGAGGCAGGGACCAGGAAAGGGTTTCTGTGGAAAAAAAGGCACTTGAGCTATGTGTTAAAGGAAGGATTTCAGTGAAGTGGGAGTGAGGAGAGAAGGCACAGAGAAAACTTAGCACCTTTGCAAAGAGGTGGCAGATGGATTGCCATGTATCTGACAAGGGCACATTTAGCCTGTGCAAAGGGAGGTTCGTGAAGGAAGGGAAAACAGCATGCATACCTAGTGATCCTTCTTTTGGATTTGGGGCTCTTGGACCTAATTAGAAAGTAGCTTTTTAGAAGAACCAGCAAACAGCATGAACTCAGTCACAGCAGACTGAGTACTGAAGGGTTGCCCAGTGAGAGCTTGGTCTCTTCAGGTTAGGTCTGTAATGCTATTGTGTCCACTTGAGAAGAAGAAAAAAGAGAACCAAATGTTGCCCTTTGGTATAGGCTCCGTGTAATAGGGCACTTGCCACAGTAAGGGGCTAGAGTATAGAATCACTTTCCTGTGCCCTAGTCTCCTCTGAATGGATAGAAAACTCTCAACCATTTAATTAATCATTAAAAATAAACATGTTCCTGGTCCTAAAATAAATTGGGGCAAGTCTAAGAGAGGCCACATAGCAAACGTAGGAAAAAAAGGAAAAAAAAAACAAGTTATCAAGCTTTTTAAAAGTCTACTTTGCATTTTCTCCATTTCATTTGGCTTTAATAGAAGTGAAATAATAAAGCAAGATCTCTCCTCAGGGGCAGGGCAGCTTAAACCAGCCTGATCAAGGAGGTAGGTCCTGCCAGGGCCATGGTAACTGTCATCAAGCCAAGGTCCAAGTTAGTCCATAGTTGAATTTAACTGAATTGTAGACTCCCTGAGTTGGAAGAGTCCATAGTGGGCACTGATTCTAACCCTTCTTCAAAGCATAGGTTCTTTCCAGGATATCCCTGACAAGCCTCTCCTTGAACCCCTCACAAGACCACCATCAATTTGGCTTTCATGTTATCGCACAGCACTTTGTGCTCCTCTTAGGCTCCTTGTTGGTATGGTTGTTGTCCTTCACTCTCAAAGAGGATCCAAATGACATCACTATAGGGGTAAGGTATGTTCAGAGAAGACTAGCATCTCTGGTGTGAGGGCTGCTGAGCACTTTTCAGGACTACTTTCCACCTTTGGTGTCCACCTGATCCACTTAACTCTTACTTGTGGCTCCAAAAAGCTGTAGCATGCACAGCAGTGATATCCCAGTGACTTCTAAGAGAAATGAGAACGTGTGTTCATTTGCCTTTCTTTGCATCTCCAGCATTTAGACTCAGGTGCCTCAGGCATCGTAAGAGCTTGTTGAATGACTGACCAAATTTGCTGCCAACATGCTGTGCATGTGCTCCTTTTTTTTTTTTTTTTTTTTTGAGACCAGGCAACAAGTAATACAATGGATGGAGTGTTGCACCTAGAGTCAGGAAGACCTGAATTCAGGTACTTTCTAACCATGTGATCTTGGGCAAATCACTTAACATCTGTCAGTTTTCTCATCTATAAAATAGGGATATTAATTGCATCTACCTTAAGAGTGGTTGGGAGGCAAACTTTAGAGCACTATATAAATATACAAATAGCCAATATCATGAACTCTACCCCCCCCTTTTTTTAAAGGAAACAGGGCACATCTGGAAAATTGCACTGGACCCCATGTTTTCAAAGGAATGCTAGAGAAGCTGGAGTGAATCTACAGAAGTGTGAAAAGAAGGATAAGAAAGTTTGTTGTGTGGGGAACAATTGAAAGAACTGAAGGTACCAATGTGGAGAAGACTGCAGAGGCATGATAGATCTCTTCAAGTATTTGAAGGGTCAGCATGTGAAAAGAGTCAGCATGTTCTCTGTGACTTCTGCAAGGAAAAAGAAATAGGCCCAACAGATAGAGGTGAAGAGGAGACAGAATCTAGTTCAATATAAGAATTATTTACTAATAGAGTAGCCCCAAGTGGAATTTATTCATTGATTAAATTAATTGGACATATATTAAGAACTCTTTATCTGTCAGGTATTGTGCTAGGAAATGAGAATTGCAAAGCATGAATTAGACATAGTACTGGCCCTCAAAGAGATTACAATTTGGAGGAGTCATGAAAGAATAGGCATGATCAAAACATCTACTTAATACTCTGAAAAATACCTGATTCCATTGGCATAGGTATTCTTTTTTTGGCCACAGATTGTGATCCCTCTACATCTTAGCAGGCAATTTCATGTATTCCTTTGTCCAAAAAAATTCATTGGTTGGTAGTCCAACCTTCAAGTGGCAAGGATTCAACATGTACATTGCAGGTATAATGCAAGATAGAATAAGCTAAGTACATAAAAGAAGTACAGAGGTCACTTCCAACTCTCAAATTCTATGGTTCTGTTGTATGGAAAGGTTGAATGTTTAATGTCTTTTCAACGTTAGGATTGTACAAATCATTACATGTTAGCTATGTACTTATATGCAGCCTGGTCTCTCTCCAAAGGGAAGCTTTCTATTCTGAACTGGACCAGAACTTATAGTGCTTCAAACACCATGGATGTGGACCCTGGTCTGATTCACCTCACTTAATTTGGTGGGGAGAGGGGTTCTTGATTGAATGTACCTTAGGACTGCTAGATAGTGCAATGGATAGAGTGCCAGGCCTGGAGTCAGGAAGATTCATCTTCCTGAGTTCAAATCTGGCCTCAGACACTTAAGTAGCTGTGTGACCCTGGGCAAGTCACTTAGCCCTGTTTGTCTCTGTTTTATCATCTGTGGAATAACCTGAAAAAGGAAATGGCAAACCACTTCAGTATCTTTGCCCAGAAAACTCCAAATGGGGTCATGAAGAGTCAGACATGACTGAAAAATGACTGAACTCATACACACACATACTCACATACACACATACACACACACACACACACACACAGAGTCTACCAAGGAAGTAAAGATTCTCCAGAGATGTTTTATTCCCAGAAGCCCTTGTCACAGAGCAAAAGGGAAGTTGGCAGAGATATGTGAGCCTGGTAGAACTGTATAAGCCTTTCAGAGAAAATATATGTTGAAAGCTGCAATGATTTGGAGTATGGACATGGCAACTGAGTTTATGTGCCATCTGAGAACAAGACAAGTAAAGTTAAGACAAGCTTATCCCCCAAGAGTTAACCAATGATGATGATTCTCTTGACCATAGAAGTTCATGAAGATAGACATACTTAGGAATGGAGAGGTTGTATTCTGCCTGCCTAGGAGGGAGCACTCAGTGATGAAGCATTGAAGTGGTTGTAGATCATGATGAGGGCTAGGACAAGTTCAACTTGATAACTCATTTTTGCCACTCCTATGGGTAGCATGGTCAAACAACCTTAAAACACCCACTCTTCAATAGGTTATACTTTGTTTTAATTGATCACACATTTCATTTCAGTCCTCTGCAATATTCGTTAGATTGTAAGTTCCCCTCTTGTTGTATCTCCAGAGCTTAGCACAATGCTTGGCACATAGTAGGTGCTTAATAAATTGATTGATTGATTGATAACCCTGAAACTTCACCATAACATTGTTTCTGTAGAGCATAACAGAATATGAGAGAGATCTTGTTGAACCATTTAAGGAAATGTATTACCATTGGAACGAAATTGTGACCAATGGTGGATATATGTAAAACCTGTGTGTAGGTGCGTGTGTATGAGAGAGAGAGAGAGAGAAGAAGAAGAAGAGAAAGGAAAAGGTCAGTCAGTTTTACATTATGTAGAAGACCCAGGACAAGGCATTTGCGTGTTCTGAACAGGATTTGAATAGTGTGCCCCCCTGAATAGTGTACCCACTATTTGAATAGTGTATCCACCGGAGCCTTAAAGCATTCATGTTAATACTGGAGTCAGTCTGACTTGAGTTTAAATCCAATCTCAGACACTTACCAGCTATGTGACCCTGGGTAAGTCACTTAACTACTATCTGCCTTAGTTTCCTCATTTGCAAAATGAGGATAAGAAGAGCTCTTGCCCCCCATCTTGTTGTGAAGATAAAATGAGATATTTGTAAAGTAGCTTGCAAACCTTAAGGTGCTCTATGAATGCTAGTTATTATCATTATTATTATTACACATGCAACTTGATTCATCAAAAAGTACTAATTTTCTGGCTTTAAAAATGTGTGCATTTATTTTTAAAAAGAGTATTAAAAGGTTTTTCTCCTTGTACCTCACCTTATGTGTAGTGCCCCAGGCAGTTATCTTTTTTTGCCTCCCTGTAGAAACATTTGTGTTTCACTATTTATTTTGCTGAATTTTAATCAAGATTTGGATTTTTAAAAAATAAAACATAGCTCTCTGTCTTTGGTACAACTGTTTGTACTTTCCGGAACAATTTCTCTACAAAACAAAATCTCCAAAGCTAGTCATGTTTAAAAGAAACATTGCTTTAGTAACAATGCAAGTCTGTGACTCATTAATAAATCAGTTAGCCAGTGTTCTCAGTTCTTTGTGATACTAGAGTTCCCCTAAATTGGATTTCCTCTGATTTCCCCTCATCCCTCTGCTCCCTTGGGTAGGGTGCTTGTGGAGTTTGATATAAGTCCAGCAAAGATAGGACTGTTTTTACTCAGTTGTGAGTACAAATTGAACCCAGGGGATCTTGCATTTTCCTCATAGTTACTTATGCCTTATTATATTTGTGTCCTTCCTGCTTCCTTAATTCTAATTTTTTTTTCATTCCTTCCCTTGAAATGGCAAGCTTTCATTTTCTCTCTGTGTAGACAGCAAGCTTGCCTGTGTAACTATAGATCTGGGTTAATTTGAGAAAGAAAACAGTGTAGGAACTACCAGTTTATCTGTTAAAAAATCCCTGTGAGTCAGAACCAGGAACAAATACAATGGATTCTTTCCCTTTGTCACTGTATAGATATAATTCCCACAAAATCACTTGGTAAAGATCATTGCCACCCTTGGCAATCTTTAGGATTTTGAATTTGAGATAAAATTAAAAAGTGATGTTATGCTTTTCGTATCCCTTCTTCTTTAATGCTACTAAACAGGAAAAATGACAGCAGCAATAAGGAAGAGGGTTAGTTCAACAAATTTAGTAAAGCAAATATTTATTAAGTACTAACTGTGTGCTGAGACTCCACTAAAGTCCTTTTCTGGTGCCTTGGTGTGGTGGCCCAAAGTTGTCAAAGGCAATGCCAGTAGGACATGAACTCTTAGCTTCTTCCAAGCTGGAAAGGCTTTGAGGAGGAGCTCAATGACGATGCGATCCTCTGTCCAAAGATATGTCTAGATAAGAGAGAGAGCTGCATCACCAAAATTGACTACTGGGTGGTGAAATTTTTGTTGTTGTTCAAAGCAACTCATGATAATTATCATGTAGACATGACAAAAGGCATGAAGAGGGTGGCAATGCACTCTAGTGAAGTCAGTATCTTCAGTAACAAAATCACAGATCTCGGAACTCTCAGATCCATGCAAGGGACAGTGTTAGGCAGGTGGGAGTGAGGGAAGGGGGTTGAAAATGAAAAATTATACTGCTTCTGCCTATTAAGGAGCTTATAGTCTCTTGGTGGAGTGAAAGGATGGGGGAGAGAAATGAGATGAGTTTAATAATAACAATAGCACCTCACATTTTTTATGATATTTCCAAGTTTTACAAAGCTTTCTCTTCACAACAGCCCTGATGAGTGGTACAAGTTGTTTGATCTTCGATTTAGCAGTGAGGAAACTAAAGGTCAGAGAAATTAAATAACTAGTATCACACACCTAATAAACCTGAGCCAAGACAGGCAGCCTCTTGGAATAGAAGACAGACAGGTTCAAGTCCCACTGCTGACACTACTAGCTGTGTCATCATGTAATCCTGGGCAAGGAACCTGTCACAAGTGTCTTAGGCTGCTCTCAGGGACCCTAAGTTACTGCTGGATCAGTAGAGCACTTTGAATGGAGTCTACTCCATATACTACACACCACACTACAGCACAACACAACATACTGTACCATACCATATCATTGATCCCATCCCATCCCACCCATACTATACCATCCCACATCATACTACACTACACAACAACACAATACAACCCATCACAATATAACACATCACATCGCACTATACTATACCATACCATACCATACTTTATCATACCTTCTTCATATCTCCCTGTAGTATTCAACCCCAATGCCTTATACTTAATGGAAATAAAATAAATATCTTTTTGATGACTTGAAAAAAAAACTAGGGGAAAGAATCAGTAAAATCAGTTCTTTGACTGTTTAGAGTAGTCAGTACATTCAAAACTGTTGATTTTTGTAGTGCCATATTGGTATAATTTTCCCTGTTTTCTTCTACCTATCCAGGGTAACATTGTTTTGTAAGGCTATCAGGATTAAGGGTCACACAGCTAAAGTCAAGTGTCTGAGGCTGGAATTGAACTTAGGTCCTCCTGACTCCAGGGCTGGTGCTCTATCTACTGTACCAGGCCAACATTTTCTAAGGTGCATTTGTGGTCAGTGAATAAGATTCAGCTCCGTAAGGAGAGTGAGCTAGAGTTTGTAGATGTAAGAGGTGAATGAGTTTACATGCACTACTGCAGAACTTGTTTAATAAACTCTGTTTATTAAGTATAGTGAGTGTTCTGCTTAGCACCATTTCAGGGCTTAGAGCCTCAGGGCTTACTTAACCTCATTTAGTCAATGATGTCTCAAGTCCTAACATAACACAATTGGATTGAGGAAGGGAGCTGGCTGAGAAAGTTCTCTCACATGGCAGAATTTATCTGGCTAGGCCAAGGTTAGAAAAAGACTTAAAAGGAAGCAGATGGCTGCTTCTGTGAATGAAGATGGTACCCTGTTATTCCAATTATTGGAGTAATTTACTCTTTGAGTGTCTAATATTCACACTTAGAAGAGAAGTATTTCTAAGGCAATGGTTTTCAAAATACTAAGGCCCTCCTGTATATTTTGACTTGTAAAACTCCATTTTATGTAGTTTGTCTACCTAAAATTCTTATCAGGGCACTGCAGTTTAGTAGAAACTGAGCTGGATTTGGAATCAGGAAGGTCTGGGATCAAAACTTGCTTCCTACAACCTTTATTTCCTCAACTATGAAATGGGGATACTGATTGTAGTACCTGCCTCATAGGATCATTGTTGGCAGGATGCTTTGTAAAACCTAAATGCAAACTGTTTTTACTAGTCTAGCTGGGGAGTGACATTGAAAAATCAGAACCAAAGGGTCTCAGTTTTCTTCTTTATATAGCCACAGGAGCTACAACCAGAATATACCCAACATTTAGTCAAAATACACTTTTAGCTGGAAACAAATCGCAGCTCAACTCAGAACAGTTTAAAAATGCCACCTCTATTTAATGAAGAAAGAGGGGAGGGGGTCTATTAAGGCACTTAAGGCTGGCTTTGAGTCCCCAGCCCCACCTGCCACCTGCCTGGGAGCCATTGTGCAAAACATTGACCCATGCTGCCCCACAGTACCCTCTCTTCTCTTTTGTGGTTTTCATAATTGGCACTCTGCTTGACTCTGAGATACAGAGATGAAAGGTTCCGGGTGAGTTCAAAGAACTGTATTATTATTGTTATGAAAGAATCTCCCTGGCCCTTTGCTGGATTCTTGGCTAAACAGGACACTGTGTAGTGGAGTCAGACAAGACCAGCCAAATCTGATGAGATAGAAATTTTCAGTCTGTCTCGTTCACTCAGGCTCAGTTCTGTCTCACCACATCACACAGCAGAAACCTAGTTAAGGGAAGCCTCACTAACTCCTACATCTTGAGAACAGTAGGTATACTGCCTGGACATTTTTATTCTGGCTATATAGGACCCAGGAAAAGCTGAGTCATGTTATTCAGTTGAAACAATGTTTTTTTAAATAACTTAAAAAACTACCAATATGCCTACCGGGAGGCATCATAGTGTAGTAGATAGAGAGCTGACCCTGAAGCCAAGGAAATCTGGATTCAAGTCCTGCCCCTGACATGCCAGTTACTGTAGAGGGCAATACCATCCTCCCTGTCTCTCAGGTGTGCAATCAAAGGATCATCCTGGATTCCTCACTATCTCTCACCCTGCAAATCCCCAATCTATTGCCAAGGCCTGTCAATTTCATCTTTGCAGCATCTCTCAAATATACCTCCCTCTCTCCTCTGACACTTTCCACAGTCTAGTGCCAGCCCTTATCACCTCATGCTTTGATTATTAAAATAGCTGTTGGTGGGGATACCTACCTTGAATCTCTCCCCACTAGTGATTTTCCTAAAATGCAAGTCCATTCACCACTCACCTACTCAATAAACTTCAGCAGTTCCCTATTGCCTCCGGAATCAAATACAAAATTGTCTGTTTGGCATTCAATGCCTTTCATAGCCAAGTCCCCTTCTACCTTTCCAGTCTTCTTACACCTTACTCGCTGACATGTTCTCTTCAATCCAGTGACACTAGGCTATTCCATAAACAAGACTCTACTATCTTTTCGCTCTAGACATTCTCTCTGGCTGCCCCCCAAAGACCAGAATGTTCTCCTTCCTCTGCTCTGACTCCTGACATCCCTGGCTTCCTTTAAGTCTCACCCAAAATCCCAACTTCTACAGGAAGCCTTCCCAACTTCTCTTAATTCCAGTGCCTTCCCCCTGTTAATTATTTTTCTATTTATCCTTTATATAGCTTCATGTGTGTGTGTGTGTGTGTGCATGTGCACACATATATTGCATGTTTCCTCCCTCATTACACTGTAAGCTCATTGAGAGTAAGGACTATCTTTTGCCTCTTTTAGAACCCTCAGCTAAACCATCTATTTATATTTCTGGCACATAATAGGTGCTTAATAAATGTATATTGGTTAAGGTACACATCCTGGGCAAGTCATTTAACCTCTCAGTGCTATAAGAAACTCTCTAAGACTGCAAATTACATGTAGAAAGTGTCAACTTGCATTAGTTTAGAGAGTTTTCTATTCTGGTAAAATCAAAATTCCTATTCTTAAACCTAGGTATAACAGAAAGAACTTTTACCTAGATCTGGAGTCAGAAGAGTTGTTTGAACCCAGTATCTACCTCTTACTACTTGGGTGACCTTGACAAGTCACTTAACCTTTCTTTGCCTTAATTTACCTCATGTGTAAAATGAAGAGTTTGGGCCAGATGAATGACCCCTAAGTTCTCTAACATTTTTTGTCAAATATTGAGATCATAGACTCACTCCAGTGTCCATCCAACATTTTGGGAGTTTTCCTTGCTTTTTCTTGCTATCATAAGGATACTAATGGCATGGATATACACACAGTATATCCATGGACTTTCCCTGTAAAAAGCATAAGTTCTTGCTGTCTCTTGCTTTATTTTCAGTATGAGAAATACATTTATGTTCTTAAACCTATGATGCTAATAACTAATATTTATATGATATAAAGCACTTTATATGTATGTAGATGTGTGTCTATATATTCCATAAAATCTCAGTGTAGATTATCCTCATTTTGCAGATGTGGAAACTGATCTTCCTCATTCCAAGTCCAGCACTCTATTCAGTACACCACCTAGCTGCCTCTCACTATGTCTCCATTAAAAGCTTCCTCTGAGACATACTCATGGTGTTGAGCTCAACTTTGGGTTTTAAAGGTTATTCCCAGTGGGACATAAATTCTGACAAGACTTTCAAAGACTTTGAGTACAGTCCTGTGACAGACCGTATTTGTGTTATGTGAAGGCTTTTCTCACCATCATAAACACTATACCTATGATGCATATTTCTTTGGCACAGTGATTTAAAAAGTCTAATTATGCTGAGTGGTCTGTCTTAGTGATTTCACAGCACCAGTCTGAGGAAGGAAATGGGGGCATTTTCCAGGCGGAGCATATGACAAGGGTATAAATCTGAGTCACTCATTTAAAAAAAAATATGAAACTGAACTGCACAAGAGATCACCAGAATATAAATTAAACTGTTCTGTTCAGTGTCTTCAATAATGACCTGTATAAAGGAACTGAGAATATACTCATCAAATTTACAGATGATGCTAAATTAAGTGGGGTTGCTAATACTGTGGAACACAGTAATAAAATTCAAAAATGACCTTGACTAATTGGAACTAATTATGTTTCTAGAAAAACAAAACAAAATTCAATAGGGACAAATGCAAAGTCTTTCACTTAGGAGCAATAATAAGAATCCAGGGATTGAGAAGCATTTACTAGGCATGAGTATATAAGAAAAAGAGCTTTAGGTCCTAAGTAACCCCAAGCTGAATTTATCAGCAATACTAAACCTAATGGACAAAATTAGTCTAAGATTTGGATATATTAAGATGAATATGACATGGCATGCAATTTTGCTCTTTTTTAAAAAGTTATGTCTGAGTCTTTGTGACTGCATTTCAATTTTTCTCAACAAAAATACTAGAATGGTTTGCCATTTTTTCCTCAGGCTCATTTTATAAATGGGAACTGAGGTAAACAGGGTTAAGTGATTTGCCCAGGGTTACACAGCTAAGAAGTGCCTGAGGCCAGATTTGAACTCAGAAGATGAGTCTTGCTGACCTCGGGCCCAACACTCTATCCCCTGGGCCACCTAGCTGCCCGTGTTCTGAAATACCTGGAACTAATTCTTTACCTATATTATACATTAATTATACCCTTGTTAGAATAATAATAACAATAAAAAACAGTAACATGATGATGGTTTCTACATATGGTATTTTATATTTTACGAAGCACTTTGTATATGTTATCTCATTTGAACTTCATAGTCAGCTTATAAATTTATGGTAATCAAAAAGGCTCATGCAATTTTAGGCTGCATTGAGGAATTCCAAGTATCCAGAGTGAGGTAGAGATCATACCACTATGCTCTGCCCTGCTCAGACTACCTCAGAAATATTCAGTTCTGGGCATCACAATTTATAAAAGACAGCGAAAGCTAAAGAGTGTCCCAAGGAGACTAATAATGATATTCAGAGGATTAAAGACTATCAGGGGTGGGTAACCTGTGACCTCGAAGCCACATGTAGCCCTCTAGGTCCTCAAGTGTTGCCCTTTGACTAAAGCCAAACTGGGAAGTGTGGAAGGCCACACATATGTAGCCTTGAGGCTGCAGTTCCCCACTCCTGGATAGCATTGGACAATCTATTAAAGGATTGCTATATAAGTACAGGTTGGCTGTATAACTAGGCTTCTTTCCAGTCCTGCATTTCTATGACTCTTTGAATGGCATGCTTATCACTTTTTCTGTTAGTCTGTGGAGAAAAAAAAAATAAGAGAATAGGCTTAAGTTTCAAAGTTGGAGATATGGGAGAACAGTTTTTATTATCTGGATTGTCCTTGCATTGTATAGCCTCTACCCCCTGGAGGCCTTTAAATAAAAAGCATAGACATTGATAGTCACTGGGCATGGTGGTACATGCCTGTAGTCTCTGATACTGGGGAAGCTAAAACTGATGGATCATTTGAGGCCAGGAGTTCTGAGCTGCAGTGGGGCTAAAGTGGATAGGGTGACAGCACTAATATGGTGAATCAAGCAGGATGGGAAGCAGAGTACCTAGGAGGAGTGGAGCAGCTGAGATAGCAAACAGGCCAGGTTAAAACTTCTGTGTTGACATTTCTAGACTGGGCAAGGTGAAAGAAAGAGGAAGGAAAGAAGGAAGGAAGGAAGGAAGGAAGGAAGGAAGGAAGGAAGGAAGGAAGGAAGGAAGGAAGGAAGGAAGGAAGGAAGGGAGGGAGGGAGGGAGGGAGGGAGGGAGGGAGGGAGGGAGGAAGGAAGGAAGGAAGGAAGGAAGGAAGGAAGGAAGGAAGGAAAGAAGGAAGGAAGGAAGGAAGGAAGGAAGGAAGGAAGAAACAGAGAGTAGGGGAGAGGGAAAAAGAGAAGGAGAAAAGGAAAGAGATAGAGAGAATCATAGAAAGAGGAAAGAAAAGGAAAGCTGAGCCAACTATGGGCCTTTGATGGTTTGTGTTCAAAGGATGGTTTGTGTCCAAATCTGGAAGAGACCTCAGAGACCATCTAGATCCATTTCTCATATTTTACAGATGAAGAACCCAAATCCCAAAGACTTGCCAAAGTCACAGACCTAGTAAGTGACCCAGTCAGAATGATGAAGCCATGTCCTTTGACTCTAAATCTTAGCATTCTTTCCACTGAACTATATTTAGATATTTTCTGAATGAAATACTCAAGAACAGAATTGCATAAGCCCTTGACCCCATCTTCTGGGGGAGAGTCTGTGACCCTAAGATTTTTTTTTCCTGGGACCTTCACCATGCAATTTAATTTGCAAGTTAGAACTCATATTGCCACCTAACACCATTCAATAGTAACCGAGGTTATTATTGGAATTAAGTGAGACATCAAGCTTATTCCCAGTATACTGCAGTCAGGACTAGATTCTGTGATGTAAATTTTCATTTTACTGACACTGTAGTTCATTTTTAGTTGTGTATTTTTAAGCTCTTAAGAGTCCAGCTAGCTCTCTCATATGTAACATGAAGAAAATGCTATCTAATGACTTGGTAGGAAAGGGAGTCCTGAATTCAGCTGTTTCCATCATCTTTATAATTTCAGAACCATACCATACTCCCTAAAATTGGGTAAAACCTCCATTGGGGCCTTCTTATGAGATTCCTTATCTCAAGCCAAATTTCCACTGACTTTAATGGGAGTCTAACCTGAATAAGAATCATAGAGTCAGACACATGATCATTACTAGGACTCCTAATAGTAGTAATCTCTGATGTCTGTTTTCTTATCAGAAAATGGGAGTAATTTTATTTGCCTATCTCAGGGGTATGTAAGATGTAATTACTGAAAATTAATTAAAAAAAAAAAACCTTGGGAGATCCCTCCAGGTGCTTTTTCAGTGTGAACTGATCACCCTCTTTCTTCCCCATGGGCACAAACCACAGTGTCACAGTGATACTTTCAATTCAAGATGCTAATGCCGACCCGTCTGCCCTTCTTTATACACTTACAAGAGTCATGGATTTCATTACAAAATTATCACCACTGCCTTCTTATTGAACCAACAGAAGAAGCTCAAAGATTCTAGTTTTTGAATAATTTTTATCCTGGTTTAAAAGTACTTCTTTCATTTAAAATCTCTTTATGTTTAGACAGGCAGCTTTGTGTAACGGAAAGAGCACTCAATTTGGAGCTGGAAAGACCTTGCTTTAAATCCTAACTCTCACGTTAGCTGTGTGATCATAAGGTTGCAATAGCCTAAAAGCTCTGAACCTCAGCTTCTTACTATTTGAAATAATAAGTGTTTTGTGAATTGTAAAGAACTGCGTAAATGTGAAATACTGTTATGTTGTTTTTGTTAAATCATTGCTGCCTCCTGTTTTATATTAACTTCCTTTTCAAACAAATCCCTCCCTTCCTACCCAGAATGCCATTCCTTATGACAAAGAATGTAAAAGAAAGAAGAAAAGATAGTTTAGCAGAATTAACACATCAGTAGACACCCATAGGCCAACACCTCTGTAAAGATTGGAGGCAGACACATTTTCTCATCTCTTTTGGGAACTAAGTTTGATGATTATAATCAGGCAACGTTCAGTTTCAGTTTTGCGGTTGCCATGGTGTTCTTCTTCTTCCCATTTACATTATTGTTGTCTGTGCTTATTATTTTCTTGATTCCCTTTACTTTGTTTTGTATCAGTATATGCTTCTTTGTATTCATCATTGTCCTTTCTTAGAACATAGTAATAATGCTCTCACTGATGGGCATTTACTCTGGTAAATTAATATTATTATTATTAATACCATACTCATAAAAATTTGTATAGAGAAAGTACATATATGAGTTGGTAATTGCTGATATTTTTCTGGCTGCCTTTTTTTTTTGGTAATAGCACTGTCTGCAAACTTCATTCTTTTGGAGCCTTCATTTCTTTGAGGTCTCTGGATGCTTTTAGAATTGTCTTATCACCAGCACAGATTGTGCGTGTGTGTGTGTGTGTGTGTGTGTGTGTGTGTGCATTGTAGGTATCCCTGATGAAAATATGGTCCATGTATAGACAAGCTTTTGCTTTTGCAGATGGTACATCTTCACAGTTACACAGCTAACTGGGAGCTCTGGAAAATACCTGACTCCAACGTACCTTTTATTTGTTGGTTTTATTTTCAAAAGCATTTGACCCAGTTATACAAACGTGGCCTTAATGGTTCCTACACACAAGTATATGCATAGACACAATCTATCTCTTTATGTTTATATATGTATACGCACATGTATCACATACAAGACTCCATGACAGTTACAAACAGAAAGTAACTTTGCTCAACAGTTCACTGAGGGTCAAACAGAAGTGAGACATCAAATAAGGAGACATATGCTCACCCAAGTGGTTGCCCATGGTTAATGACCTACGCGGGGTCCAGACAGATTGTTCACATGGAGGTTCCTTAGATGATTTTGCTCACAGAGGACATTATGTTAATTATAGTGAACTCTAGAACACTAACTATAAGGGCTCAAACACAAAAGTCCCTCAAAACTAAAGCAGCCCAGTTATCTACTTACACACAAAACCAAAGTGGATAAAGAATATGTACAGCCCAGATTATGACATGTAGTTCAATGGGACATTTATTAAATTAAACTATGACCACATATGTCTTGAGCAGGTGCTGCAGCTGGACAATGACCTAGGTCCAGAACTGAATAGGAGGAAGAGACAGGGCAACTTTGCTTCGGGAAAATTGCCTAAAACTTAAAATGCTACCAAGCTTCTCACAACTATTATAAAATCCATTACTTAATACCCATGGTCTCCATAGAGGACCAGTTTTACAGTCAAGATCTGTGTTCAAGTCTACCCCTGACACATCCTATCTGTGTGTCTGTGATCAAGTTACTCAGTCCTTCAAGTTCTCCGCAGGAGTCACTCTAAGACTATAAATGACAGATGAGTGATCAGTTGTATCAATCTGACTTTCTACATCAATGAATCCACATGTCTGTACCAAAAAAACATCTTACTAATGCTATTTGGCTATGAATTATGGAATGCTAGGATCCTCAATCTGAGAAATATTCGAGTTGACTCAAAGGGAATGCTTGGCATAAGAAGGCTGTATCAAATTATTAATGATGACAGACGTACATGAGATGTGGTATAAAGAAATCATCAAGGAAATGTATCACCATAAAAGTATCATTGAAAACTAAAAATAAATTAATTAATAAGAAATTTTTTTAAAAGTATCAATCAATCAGTAATGATGGCTAAGAAACTACTTGAATGTTGTACTAGTTTCCAAGGAATGATCAGAGGAAGGCTACCAGTGCATTAGGTGGATCTTTTATGGAGAATTTGTGGATAAACATGGGCAAGAAATTGCACAGAATAAGAAAGTATCTCCAGGCTGAGATCTTGCCACTTGAGAGAGTAGTCATATTGATAAGGGTACAAAGAGACCTTAAATGTCAATCAACTACTCCAAACCTCCTATTTTTATTTCATTTTATTTTATTTATAGATGAGACCTAGTGAAGTAGTAACTTGCTCAAGGTCACACAGTAAAAGTCAGCAGTAGGATTTGAACACAGGTCAAGCCAGTGAGCTTTCCACTGTACCACACTGCTGAAGCCTCAAAGCACCTTGAAGCAGAGATAGTAGGCAATATGTGCCAGGCAGCTAAAACCACCTTGACTACCATCTCTCCTCAGAACCCAGCGGAGACAACTCAGGATCCTTAACCCAAGAGCCTTTGGAATAGCAAGGCTCCAGCCCAGTGATCTCAGCCAGTATCCTGGGAAGCAACCTTTATGGAGATGCAGCTTGGCAACTAACTGGTCCTACAGGTGCTACAGTCACAGCTAATGAAGGCTCAGAAAAGAAAGATCTTCCCACCCAAGTCCTTGGCACTTTCAAATGGTTTAACATCAGAAACTGATGTGATTTCATCAGTAGAAACAACATCAAAGAAGAGCAATTACCATCTGCTTTGCTGCTGCACCCCAAGGACCATGGGACCTTTCCATCTGACTTGTGGCTGAAACCTTCCATAGTTGTTGTTCCCCACCCCCCAATTAGAATGTGAGCTCCTTGAGAGAAGGGACCTTCTTACTCTTCTAATAGCACATGCACATAAAAAACATTTAACAAATGCTTCATGAATTCACTCAGTCCAAGAAATTTATATTCTGTGGTCAATATATTTCCATCCATCTAGCCACAGTTATTACATGCCAAATCAAGTTATGAAAAGTCATCAAGGAGAAATTGGTAGTAAAATGTAATTAAAGGGTTCTGTTCTTCCCTTTTTAGGTGCTCTTCCAGGCATTGATAAGGGCAACTTTTTTATGGAACTAGCTGGCTATCTACCTATAGAATAGATAGAAAACCTCACAGCTCTCCTGTAAATTCTATCAATCATATATGTGTACATGCACATATGCACATATACATATATGAGTCTCTATATGTGTATATGTATATACATATATGTGCATACACATTTATAGGAGAATATTTTTATTTTTCAAATAGAAAATTTCTTGTTTCTCAATTGTTATTTACTTTCTTTTTCAAGTGAAGATTGAGAATTGGAGTTTAATCAGTGCCTCTTCAGCATTTATTTATTTGCAGCTAGCACTGGTAGTCCTGCTACAAATAGAATTCAGACAATATTTAATGGGGGTGGGGATTTTTTTCCATATTTTCATTCCAGCTACCTCTGGAGGGAGCTCCTTGCAAATACAAGATTTGTTTCATGCTCTTAGGCCAAAACTTCATTTTTTGTCCTGTCTTTATGGACAGTTGGTTATATAATAATCCTACACAAGCATACAAGAATAATGCACACAAGCCATATATGAAACTATGTGGTAGAAAAATAAAAATTAGAATTCCTAAGACTTGGGAAAGAGTTGAGAAAAATAGAGCTAGATGAGACTTCAAGGTAGGAAAATAAGCCCTACCTTATTCTAAAGGACCTGTGCAAAAGAGGAATCTCATTCCCTCTTTCAGTAATCCATTGCTATATTAAACAATTCACTGCATTGGTATAGAGTCCTAGAGGGAGAGATTTACCATATTACACCATATGGACTTCTTGGCTACACTGAGTCTGTACTGTCAATAGGGATATCCTCTTTTCTGTCCAATTCACATGGGTGTCATTTGTTTTCTAAGCTAATTAGGAAGCAATTGCCTGAGGATCTTTTGTTACTGAAAGTGGCCCGTGAGATTGATTATGATCACTGAATAAATGCACCTAAGGTCTTCAATGTTGAGAATGACCTCAAAAAAACCCCTTTCTTTTTATTTAATATGTGGGGTTTATTAACTAGACCAGTGGTCTAACCAGAATGAGTTAAGTTAGTCATTATAGTAAATTACCCTCACCCAGATGGAGTTAGGTAACCATTCCCAAGGAGTATTTATAAACCCCAGTTCACAAGTGGATCAGATCCATTGTAAACATGAGCTCTTTGGAGTGTCCTCAAGGATTGAATATTAGCTGATTGGCCCTTGAGTTCTGGAGTTTGAAATTTGACCTATTGTGTACCCACCCTTACAATGAAGCTCCTCAGAAATTAAAACCACCAGCAAAGACACATTACCGTACATCAGCATTCTCCCTGAAAGGCCTGGGATTGTACCCTGCCAAGAGGATGCTTAATAGGATTACAGAAACACAAGGACCTGCAGAAATCATTTACTTCATCCATCTTGCTCCAGGCACACTTCATTGAATACCATTCCAGACAGACAGTTATCAATTCTTTCTCTAAAGATCTCCTGGGAAGAGAATTTCACAATTTCCTGCAGTAATAAATTCCAGAATTTAACAATGTACCCAGACTTCCCTAACCTAAGGAAAAAAATGGATTTGAACATTTGAAATGGGCTAACTTGATCATTTGGGGAGGGAGGAAAGGGGAATTTGCATGCATGCTTTTGGCAGTGTGTTGGAGGTAGGAAGGAGATCGCCCTAAGAGAGGGAATCCTTTTGTTCTTAAATAAGTACTGTGCTATTTAAGTAATCGAAGCAAAAACCAGAGGTTATCTTATTTTTGTCTCCTTTATCAAGACTACTACAGCTGCGTAGAACTGACTTTCAATGGCAGAAAGTTCTTCCAAATTCTAGCAAAAACCTTCCTAATACAGTTGGAGCCCAACTCTCCTAGCTTCAATGGAGACAGAGTACAGCCAGTGATCGCACCCAAATGCAAGAGAAATAGAGTGTTTTGTAGAGATTGAGAAGGGATTACCCCACTTTGTAAGGTGTAGGAAGAATACAAATTTTGCCCTTTGTTAGGCATGAGTAAGAGTTCTCAAAATTTAATGAATGAATGAATAGGTAGCTTTTCCTGATATTATCTGATGTGCTTTGTATATTTGGACAAGGAAAATGAATTGAAATAATATACTCAGCCAGAGCTAGAAGAAAGCCAAAGAGATCAGTGTCAGAGGACAATCAGTGAAAAAGTGATAAGAGGGAAGATTTGGGATTCTCTTCCATAAAATCCCTTTTCCCACCTGACCTCTTCTTTCCAAAGTCAGCTCTTATTTTTAGCATCACCACTGCAATCAATGCAATGTTTATTTCTCTGACACAGGGTGTTTTGCCACCATTGTTCTTTTTCTCCAGTTTCCTTGGCGAGATCAGTAATTCAATCTGCTGCCAAACAAAGTCTTTGTATGCCATTCTCACTCACATTGGTCTAGGGTACAGACCAATGGGCAGAGCATGATGTTTTCCATTCTTACCCCAGTGAAAGAAAATAATGTGCTCACAAATGAATTTTTTTTCTTTCCAGCTTATCATACGTTTATCTTACTGGGTACTTCTCCTGGAAACTCACATTTACTTGCGTAATGAATGTTGGGAAAATTTGAGGATCAACCCTAAAATATCTAATGAACAATCAAAAATCAGATGTTTCACTTCTCATGGCTAAATTAAATCTCCAAAGAGAGAATATTTGAAGCCAGGCATTTTTTTTTTAAATACAATATTAAAGGGAATATAGGAAACAGAAAAAGAAACTTTTCATCTTCTTGCCACAAAAGTACTGGGATTTTTTCCTATCTTTCTTCTGACTTTAATAGCTTTGAGAAAGTTTGCATTATTCCTTTCTAACCATCTGGTAGACTATAATCTTAGAAAGTAGTTCCGATCTATTGCATTTATTTTTCCTTTTCCCAAAATCAATCCATGGTTCATTCATTATGGCAACTAGGTAGTGCAGTGAATAGAGTACTGGACTTGGAGTCAGGAAGACCTGAGTTCAAATCTGAAATAGCTCTATGACTCTGGGCAAGTTACTGACCTTCTTTCTGCCTCAGTTTCCTCATCTGTCAAATGGGAATATTAATAGCACCTATCTGCCAGGGTGATTATGAAGATCATATGAGATGGCATTTATATTATAAAGTGCTTTGCAAACTTTGAAGTCTTATAAAATTGTGACAGTTATTATTATGGCTATTAAGATTCTTGGTCTCTCCCCTCCCTATTATATATTTACAATTTCAAATGGCTGACTAATTACAGTTTTCTCCATTATTTATTGTAATCCAGTTCCTGTATATCAGATTCTTGCCTCAAAAATTAATGAATCAAACTCATGGCCTCTTTCTTTTTTTTTCTAACGTTTGAATTTCTCAAGCTCTCATACTACTCATTTGACAATTCCTTAACCCTGACATCTTGTTAAGGCCCAGTCTAGATCCCACATGTGTCCTGAAGACATGGTGTCTGGACCTTAGTTGGGGACTCTCTGAAACTCTAAAGCCAGAAATGATCGTATTTCGTTTAGTCCTCTTCTGAGGAGGTCAGCTGACTAACTTTGCCTTCTCTTTGAACTCTGATCAGCTCAGCAGGACCTCTGCCACCAGTAAGAAATTAATCTCCTCTATATCTCCTCAACAATCCCTGGTTATTTTTTTTAAGCCCCAGATGAAAGTCATTCTTGAAGACATTATTAACAATTAGTTTATTATGTCACTATAAATTAGAGTGTTATATTATTGCACAATACTCTTTGTTTGTGCTCTCACTTTGGGGACTTGGTGACCTGATTTTTTTTTTCTTTTGAGGATATATCTCATTGATGTCATTTGAAAACAATTTAAAATCCACAAATGATAAACATATGTTTCTCTACTCAGTGCCTGCAAAAATTTAACATTATGAGTATGGTTAAATATAGAGAGAAATTCCAAATCATTCTGAACTTGATATTGGAGGATGCCTTAAAGATAAACAGTATTTATGGAAATATCAACTAGAGATGATATGAGCCTATGACTGTGAGGTCTGCACTGAGTCAAATTCATGGCCCATAAAGCCTAATGTTCTGCCTTGAGCAAAGAGCAACACCAAGAGATATGGGGTGGGAGGTATGATTGTCATCCCTGATGTCAAATTCAAAAGGTTAGGGATGACCCTTTAAACATCATTTCTAGTTTCCCTTAATAACCCAGATGTGGTTAGGTTTGGTTTCTCTTTTCCCCACAAATTTTTCTAACCTCTTCTTGAACCCTCCCTCTTGGGAAATGAACTATATACTTCTATCCAGTTCTTTCCTTTTCCCTCCTAAAAACTTGTCATGAGGAAAAATCCTTTTCAAAAATCCATTTTGAAAATCTCAAAAGAATTGATTGTAAACTTTGAAGCCGAGGAAATTGAAGGAGAAAAAAGGATTTTGTTTTTTGGTTTGTTTGTTTGTTTGGTAAGGATCATAATAGTTAATTATGTGATGCTAGGTAAAAGTGAAACTGAGCTGTTCAGATGTAGGAAGCACATAGCACGTAATGGTATCCCTGAAACCGATGACTGATTTGTGCCTGCTTACTCACTGATGAGAGATCTTTTTACGGGCAGAAGTAGCAAACATTTTCTAACAAAGTCACGGGAAAGGGAATATGACTGAACTCCTTGAGCTGAGTGGGTACTTCTCATTTCACACCTACCTTTAGCAAACCATAGATCAGTAGATGTTTAATTTCTTCCAAGCTTGTTGCTACACATTATTTGTTTGCCATGCATACTGGAAGATATTAACTAAAAAACAATGCAGATCTTGTTATCTGCTGTATAAAGTAGTGCCATATTTCCTTTTGTTTGTCCTAAAATTAACTTTTGAACTCTCAAGGAGTATCCCTTAGGTTCCACTACTTCAGGACTGGATGAATGCATTATTTATAAGATCATAACTTTAGAGATGAAAAGGGGGCTTAAAGGGCATCTATTCTAACCACTGCCGCATTTTACAGATGAGGAAACTGAGACCCAGAGAGGTTAGTGGTTTCACAAGGTCACAGAAGTGACAGAGCAAAGATTCAAACAAAGTTCCTCTGGTACCAAAAACACCAAACATGCCTTTTGTGAGTTCATGAGCTTTCAATATAAACCTCCTCCGCCTTTGTCTTTCCAGACTCAATAGTCCTATTTTTGATTCAGTAGAAATAGTATGCTTTGAGTAGAAATTTTTTAAAAGTTACTTTCTCCATGGTCCAAGTAATGTTGTTTCTAAGTTGTGGTAGGTTCACATAGTTAGAAGACAAAAAGCCCTCTTGTTGACAGTTGACAAAGAGTTAAATGTCATGGACAGCTCAGTTTAAAGCAACACCCCAGCCCCCAAGTGCTGCAGAACATATAATTTATGCACCCAAACAGGCCAAACCCTCCTGTCTTTAATCGAATCACTGTAGACATGCCAAATTCTACAGCTATTAAATTGTATACATATGGTAAAACTTTTCATACCATTCAGTGTTTGCAGCAATATGATTTTAATCATGTACAGCTTGGATAGCTGGAAGAACAAGTTGGAATTAAATATTACAAAGTTAAACACAAGCCCTTTTATAAGGGGCTCTGATTTAGGTCAGAATGTTTGCAACTGACAGCAAACCACTGTCAGCCAGGGCAGCAGTTTGGGAATGTGTGCATTTGGGTAACTCAGCTGGTGTTGTCACAGGACTCATCTTCAACTTGGAGACCAAGCTGTTTATTTGGAAAACACTGTGGTACAAAGAAACCCTGGGTCCCCCTTTGGAAGCTGGAATTAAAGACCCAGGCTTGTACCTTATTCTTCTAGTAATTCTTTCTTTAGTCGTCGCTCCCACCCACCAACCCACCCACCCAAGACCCTGAATTATTCTCACAGGTGTGAAAACTGCACTCTTTTTGAAAGACTGAAAGTGTCAGCAATAACTCATTGCATATGAGTAGGTTTTAGAGGTTGGAGTGGGCTTGGGGAACAGTGAGCCTTATTTCCAGTTACTAATCTCATGTCCTCCCCTTTTCTGTTAGCCTTCTTCTAGGTTGCATTTCTTCTGTGTTAGTCTGCTATGATGAATTGAGAAGTGATTCTCAGTGTTGGGTGCACTGGAAAAAAAAATCTGAAATGAATGCCATTATGAGCTAAGAAATGGAGTCCCTGGTTTGGCCCAGATCTTTGAACATAGATTGGCCATTCCTGAGATAGCATAAAACCTCGGCCTCTCTGAAAGGTTTTTTTTCCCCGCAGACTTTAATAGTATATCTGAGGAAAGAGTATTATTCTCTGGTTTCCCCTCTAACCTAACAGAAAACAGCTTATTTGGTGAAGATTTCTGGGAAAGCTAGCCACTCGACGCTTTAGCTTTTTTCCTTTGTAAATGAGGGCTATTCATTCAGTGCTAACTTAATGGTGTGACAATTAAGAACTCTTGCCAGGGTATCCCAGTGCTCTCAAGGCAGCCTATATAACAGAAGTTCTGACCCTTTCAGTGTGTCATGGGGACTTCTTTAACAATCTTGTGAAACCTGTGGACCCTTTCTCTGAACAATGTTTTTAAATGTATGACATAAAATTCATAGGAGTGCAAAGGAAATTAGTCATATTGAAATAACAATATAATTGTTTACCATCCCAGTTCATACATGCCCTTAAATCTATCTGTGGACTTCTTGGGAGCCCATGGACTTCACATTGAGAACCCCTGCCACAGACACCACATAGATTACTATGGGCTTACTGTGTGCCAGGCATAGCGTTGAACACTTTACAATTATCATTTGTATTCTGTATTTGTGTTATTTGTTATTTGATCCTCACAGCAACCCTGGGAAGTAGGTGCTATTATTAGCGCCATTTTGTAGACAACAAAACTGAAAAGAGCAAAGATTGGTGTTCCTGGGTTCATACAGCTAGTAAACATCTGAGTTTAGATTTAAACTCAGGTCTTCCTGACTCCAGGACTAGCACTCTATCCACTTTGCCACCTAGCTACCCATAGCCAGAGGACAGAAGATGAGAGAGAGAGAGAGAGAGAGAGAGAGAGAGAGAGAGAGAGAGAGAGAGAGAGAGAGAGAGAGACTATGTAGTATATATTATTAGATGTATATTTGTGTGTATATGTTTGTGTATATATATATACATACAAACATATTAATAAAAAGAGGATTTTAGATCGCGGACATGTATCAGTTAATGAAGATATCCGTGGTCATTCCTAATAGACTTCACTGTTATTTGAGAAGTAATCCTGACTATGGGGTTCTGGACTTGCTGTCCCTGAGCCTTTGATAAGACGTCTTTTAAACTCTCGAAGTTTCAGTTTCTTCATCTGTAAAATGGAGATATAGACACTTTTCTCACAAAGTTGTACTTTGCAAACTGCAAAGTGCTATATAAGTGTGAGCTCTTGTCTTTGTGCACCTTCATATTATCTGCGTAAAGGTGAATGCGGATATGTCTGTAAAGCTGTACAGGTAACCTCCAAGGCTGGTTTGTAAATGTCTGTAATCTGCCACTGCAGAGGCTGAAGTTGATGGATCACTGTGATCAGGGGTTCTGAGCTGCAGCAGGTTAAGGCAATCTGTCCATATTAAGGTATCCATGCCAAGACGAATATGATATGCCACTGGGATCCCCAAACTTCTTGAGGAGGGTGAAATGGAAATGAACAGGGCAGAGCAACCTTTACTGATCAACAGTGGTCTAGAGCCCCATTAGTGATCACTTTCAGCCTAAGCAAGATAGGTAGACCCAATCTCAAAAAAAAGAAAAAGAAAAGAAAAGAAAAAAAGTAAAGATTAGCAATTTATGCTACTAGAAGAAACTAGTGGAATGGAAAAGGCAGCCTAAGCCCAACTGGACAAAAGAGTAGCCAGGAGGCAAGGATCCCCACTGATACTCCCACTGCCACTGAGAAAGAGGAAACAGGGACAGGTTCTCTCCTGCCCAGTAGGCCCTCTGCCCAGTTGGATTAGGGCCACAGCAGTGGCTGCTGACTCCCAGACTGCCTTCCAATAATTGGTAATGCAGATAATCCAAGTGCAGACAACCAGACAACTATATTCATGTATATTTATGTACGGACACATACACTCATGTAATAAATACACTGTAGTTTATTTTTCTATAGGGTGGGATGTTTTGTTTTTGGCTCCTTGAATTTACTTGGGAAACTTACCAATTTGTGGGTGGTTTGAACTTTTTTAAAAACACATTTCACATTTTAAAGGTTTGGATATTTTTTAACCCTATTGGCTTTCCATAAGATTTAACTAGGAATTAAATTTTATCTATGGGAAAAGTTCAGAATGGCAAAAAGAACCTTTTCCCTCTTTTCATGTGGTCCGAAGAAATTTGAGAACACAGGTTTACACATTATGATATGCAGGCTTATGCAAATGATTGTGAAAATCATCTGCCAGTGATATAGTTCTCTTTGTAAGACAACAAATAGATTCTATTTCTGCTACCAACATGGCTCCAGATTCTTGATCATTTCTATGACTTTTGGCACATTGACCCAGGCACATTAATCACATCTTCTACAGACAGCTTCCATTCAGAAGGAAACTCAACTATTATTTATCTAATACAAAAAAATGTTAGACATTCAAGATTAGGCCACCAGAAGTTATTCGCTATATAATTCACCCAAAGAATCATCTTTACAAATGTCTTCTTCATTTTTAGATAAGGAATTCACATGAATGTGTAGGAGAAATAAATACTTCCATTTCTTTTTATACTAGATTTTATACACATTCAAAGTAAGGTAGGCTACAATTGATAAGGACTCTTTTTGAATCTCTAGGAGGGCTGGACTTTCAATATCTCTTTACTGCTTCTGTGCCAAAATTTCCCCTTCCAGACAGAACTGAGCCTGACTGTGTTTCGTTTGGAGACTGAGCATATGATGGGTATATGCAGAGTACCATATCCCTCATGCATTCAGGAGAGGACAAATGTCCATAGGACAATACAGTGATAGAAGAGACCTCAGAATTCATCCAATCCAGAGGTTCTTTGGGTTTTTTTTTTGTCTCATGGACCCTTTGGACAGTCTGGTGAAGCCTATGGCTCCCTTCTTAAAGAAATGTTTTTAAAATTCACAAAATAAAATTCATAGTATTACAAAATACTAAAAAAATACTCAATACTAAAAAAATAAAATAAAACACAGGCTAAGAACACATAATCTAGTTCAACATTTTCATTTTGCAAATAAAAAACCTAAGATTGAGAGAGGTTAATTTGCCCCAGGATGCACAGGTAGTTAGTAGCAGATCCTGGTTTATGAACTTTAGCTTTTCCACTCCATGCCTGAGCTCTTTCCCCATACAGTACCCTATCCTTCCCATTGTCTGCAGTATGGGGAGGAAAGAGAAACTGAGTGAACATTTCTATAGCACCTACTGTGTGCCACACACTGTGCTAATCTCTATATAATCATCTCATTTGATCCTCACGACAACCCTTGGGGAGATTATTATCCCCATTTTCCACTTGAGAAAATTGAGGCATAGAGATGTTAAATGACTTACCTAGGGTCACACAGCTAGTAAGTACTTAAGATCATATATGAGCTCTATACATACTGTATAGACATACATACGCATGTGAGAATTATGCTGAACGAAAAATGTTGGACATTTTGGTTTGAATCTTCTTGTTTTTTTCTATCTTTCCTTGTGAGTTTTCTCATGGTGACTGACTATGAAATGTCTGTACTGATTCTTCAGCAGGTTTCCATGCATACATATGAAAAAACATAGGTGACAATTAGATGGCACAGTGGACTTGGATTCAGGAAGATTTAAGTTCAAATTCAACCTAGCTGTATGACTCTGGGCAAGTCATTTGACCTCTGTCTGCCTCCGTTTTCTCCTTTGTAAAGTGAGAATGATAATAGCACCATCCCAGGGTTGTTGTGAGGATTAAATGAGATATTTATAAATCATTTTGCAAACTTTAAAGCACTATATAGATTATAGTTATTGATGGTGGTGGTGGTAGTAGTAGTAGTAGTAGTGTCAGGAGCAGCAACAGCAGCAGTAGTAGTGGTAGTAGAAGTAGTAGTGGTAGTAGCAGTAGAAGAAGTAATAGTAGTAGTAGAAGTAGTAGTAGTGGTGGCAGCAGCAGTAGTAGTAGTAGTTGTCATCATCATTGTCTTCAAGGGTAGAATGGATGACTACTTATGGAGTATATTATAGTGGGGATTTTTTTTCAGTTACAAGTTGGACAAAATAACCTCTAAGCTTTCTTCTAACTCAAAAATTCTGTGGTTCTATGGTTTTCTGAGCACTTGGGAGCAAACAGCCTGACTAATTTACAACTGGTTTGGTTTTGTGTATGAAAGTTAATTGATACTAATAATCACTAATCTAACATATGTTATAGGAAGAATAAGCCAATGCTGGATAAATTGTGTGCCCTCAAGGTACATATAAATACACTGTACTAAAAAAAAAAATAGAATAGTGTTAGCTCATTGTCTACCTCCACTCCTTTTCATCTTTCCTTGGTCTAACCCATACAGGAACTATTGGCCTATAAACATATCAGAAAATTCAATGGTAATTTGGTAGTACTGGATATCTCTAAGGAATAGTAATTTGATGTGGCCTCTTTCACCCCTGGGCCATTAGTCTGGGTTTGTCTGTCCCTTTTGGGTATTTACAGAAACCATTATCATCTGGCAGCTGCTTGGAGCCTTATCTAAAATGAATTGGGTCTTCTAAGAGGCAATTCTCCTTAGAGCAGGTCTGCCTATCAACATGCACAAACATACTACATCTTCCGTGATTGTATTCTTTCGTGAATGAGCTGGAACTTGAACTAAAGATTCAATTACCTTTTAGTCCTAAAAGTATTTTTCAAGGTCAGGGTTGAGAAGCATTTGTATAGGGTAGTGAATGACTTCTTCATCGTTGCTGCTTTGGCTATACCAAATGTGAATAAAGTAAGGCCTAATTGCTATAATCGTGGTGATATTTCACATTAGTGTTCTCATCTGCATATTAGGATTTGAAATATTTTGCTAATTTATATACATAGATAGCCTCTTGAAGAGAGTCACCAGGATGCTTTAAGGGTTGTGAGAACATAGATACCATATGAGAATTTACTAAGGAACTAGGAGATACTTAATCTGGAGAAGAAACTTAGAAAAGACATGATAGCTGACATGAAGTATATAAAGGGTCCTCGTGTGAAAAAGGTATTAGACTCACTCTGCTTAGCCCCAGAGGGTAGAATTAGGAATGATGGGTAGATACTGTAGAGGCAGATAGGGTCTCGATCTAAAGAGAAGCTTCCTAACAAGGAGAGCTCAGAACATAGGGAGTTTCTCCTTGTTGGGAGGACGTTAAGCAAAGTTCAAGTTGTTCACTTTTGGGGTATGTTGTAGAGGCAATTCTTGACCAGCTATGGTTTGGATTTGATGATTCTGTGATGTCTACAAATCAAATAGAAAAAATCTTTTCCCTCTTACTTTGGTTTCTTTGGATTATCTAAAGGCACAAAAAAAACCCTTTTTACTCTGGAAGTTTACTTCACTTCCTGGGCTTCTCATAGTAGAAGTACTCTCCAGTCCTATAACCTCTTTCTCTGACTGATTCCTCTCCAAATCTCCATTTGAAGGCGGATACCGAGGCCAGCCATGTCTTCATTCCTCTCCAGGATGCTCGTGGCTGTCCAACTTTCCATACTGCTATTTCTTCATGTTCCTACACACACACACACACACACACACACAGTTTTAGCTTCCTTTTATGTGTTATCTTCACCGATTAGAATGGAAACACCTTGAGAGCATGACATATCTTTTCTTTTTTTCTACTTGTATTCTTTATTCCCATTGCTTAGCACAGTGCTTGGCACATAGCATTTTATAAATACTTCTTGTCTTTCCTTTCCTTGAGCTTCTCTAGGAACTTTTCACCTGATATTAAATCACAACAGAAATAGATGAGATATTTTGCTGTAAACTTTGATACTTGTATTCATTCCTGTGATTGGTTTCCTAGTGAAAGACTTTTAATTTTGTCAACATTAATTTATAGATGGATATAATGGATTATTTTGTAATATGTTGTACTCCCTGGGGAGGGAGTTGAGTAGATTACCATGAACATATAACGGATATGAACATATAATATGAACATATAATGAACATATAATCTGTGTGGGTATGTTGGGGCTCTACGTGTCTCCCTAGGACAAATGAGAGGAGGAAGGGCTAGCAGGTGATGAAATGGGGCAAGGGGTAACAAGCTGTGGGAAAAGGAATATAGAACCAAGAAAGGAAGGTAAGCAGCTCCAAGGTCAATGCCAAGCATCCACACAGATCCATGGTCCTAGGCTCTGAATCTGGGAATAAACCAAAAGTGAGGAGGGGTCTACAAAGAGCAAGGTCAAAGGTAAAAGAAAAACCATGAAGGGTGTATGAGGGTAGCAGTGAATTATGATTTGTTTCTGCAAAGAGTCAGCTTATGGCAGCAGAATTTTATGGTAGCCTCTTTTCTACCTCCCCCAACCTCCCCATCCCATTCAGCTGAAGATGATGCAGCTGTGGTCTCAGGCGCTGTATCACATATGAATAATGCTCCTTTTCTTCTTCCTCCTCTACAACTTTTCCCCATCTCCATTTCCTCTTCCTTTCCCTCTACTTCCTCCTTCCCACTACTCCTCTCTTTTCCTCCTCCCCATTTCCTTCACATTTCTTCCCTTCTTCCTCTTTCACCAGCTTTCTCCTTCTCTTCCTTCTCTTCTCCTCCTCCATCCCCACCCCCAGGTTCAGTTTTTAGCATATGATTACTTCACCCTCAAATTTCTCAGGCAACATAGTTCAGTTTAATCATGTGACCCACAAAGAGGAAATGGTGAAACTCAGTAACATCATCCCATGCCTCACAACCATCCTGGTTTACTACAGAGATCCTAACTTAATCCATTGATAATGGGTTGATATGGACCCTCCACATTCTGATTTTTCAAACATTTGAATCATCCAGAGGGCTGTTTCAGCATGGAGAAGCAGTATGGTGTATTTAGTTGTATGATGATAGCACTGTATTTGGATTCCAAGGACCTGGATTCAAGACGCTTCCTCTCACTACTTCTATCAGCTGGGATAATTCCCCTAATCTCTGTGGGTCTAAGTTTCTTCATCTGTAATTAAAAGGGCAAATTAAGTTTTGTAAGATCATAGAATTGTCCTGTAGGGTGCTAACCTCACAAAGTGAATGCAACCTAACTCAATTCTGATTTCCTTTCATGTCATCATTATGGATATAACATCTATAAAGTCATCTAAGCTAGTTATATTTTCTACTTAAACCACTTTGGGCAGTTAGGGGGTCATACATTTACTTCCTGCTCTATAAAGAATGGAATCTCAGGTGAGTTACTACTAGCTTTTTGACCTGGTACAGGACACAGCTCTCTGGGATTTATCCCTTCTTCTGTAAAAACGAAGGGGGTTGGATTAGATAGTCACTAAGATCCATTTCCAGCTCTAAATCCAAGGATTCGCTGGTTCTTCACCAGGCAGGAGTAAGGGTTAGAGAATTCCAACAGAGTGGATATACCTTCCTACTATGCTGGGCAGCTGGCCCAGGGCTTCATGAATATGCATCTGATGCCAATAAGATGAGCAGTCAGCCATGATGAATGAAGGGAAATGATCCAGATTGCCTGGACAACATTAAAATAAACTAGAGATCTGAGTAGCAGTGGCCAAGTGAATGAAACTGCCATTCAATTCCTTGGGAAGGGGGAGGACTGTATATCTCTAAGTGTTAGTAATATGATATAGGTGGGGCCTCTCAACCCCAGATGTTAGTCTGGATCTGTCCAGATGCAGCAGTGGGACAGAATGAAGCTTTTCCCACCTCTGTGGCCCGAGAGAATAGGCTTTCCCCCCAGAGAACAAATTTTTATACTATATCTCGTTTTTTAAAAAAAAGGGAAATTGAGCCTACTGTGTTTAAGTAAAATAAAAAAAGACTTTTTAAAATGCCCTGATGTGGTATGTTACACAGTATGATGATACCCAGTACTTTTGCATTTCTTTTACATGGCCCAAGTGAGTAATGCACCATGACATGTCTATTTGACTATTAAGAAGGATGGAGAAAATATGATACCTTGTGTTCTTTTTAGTGAGTCTATGGTGTTTCATAATTTTTGTGGCTTTTGCTCACATACTTCAGGGGAAAATGCTCCAGGATGTGACTGACCAGAATTTTGGTTTGGCCTGAACTCAGAAGAAGGGAGCTTTAGTCTCATCTGCTGTGGTTGAAGTTTCTGAATGAGAACTGCCCTACCAAATACCCCATGAGCCTTATCCATGAGGGGAAGGCTGGCTGGAATGAGAGTGTCTATAGGGGCCATTGGGGTGGATTACCTTCCTGGATATGCCAAGATGCCAGGGCTAATGGGAAGGAAAGAAATTTTTAGAAGATGAACAGACAGTCTTGTACTGTAGAGGATTTTGAAGATGAATGGTCCCATGGGATCCTGTTTGCTGAATTATGGCTGGGAATCGAGCCTGAGCATGCTGCAGGTGGTCTATATAGGTCTGTTTTCTCTCCATTCATCTAATGGAAACATCTTAGACCACCTCCTCCAAGCCTCTACATTTATTTTAAAGAATGTTAGAAAGGAAACAGGTCACTTACCATCTTCCTCCCTCCTTGGGAATGTTTATTGTTATTGGAAGTCACACTAGCCCACAGAGTTGTTCTCACATCTCTCCCCATCCCCCAAACTTTGTGCTTCTCTGTTAAACAATCCTCTAAGTAAATGAACAAAAATAGGTAACAGTTTTTATTCAGCAGCAGACTGAGAGCAAAGTTAGACACTGGAGAACTGGACCTTCTTCGATATGACTTTTTTCTTTTTCTGGGCCACTTTGTTTTGACTGCCAGAATTCTGTCCAGGAGGTACAGTAGAGTTGTTTGCCAGTTTTGGAAAGAAGCCCAGACTTGGGTATTTTGCAACAAATGGCACTTTTGGCCTTGGTTTCTATTTAGCTGAATCTGCCTAAGGTTTATCTTGGGCATCCAGGTTGGGGGAAAAAATTCAAATTGTTCTGGATTTGATTAAAAGCTAAAAGCATGAAATAAACCAGAAGAACTTTGTGCATTTGGGGTTTTGTACATTTTCAAAGTGAGTTCCAGTATTAATAAAACTTGTCTGTTTGCAATTCAGTTTAATTCAACAAGTTTTTATTAAGTGCCTACTAAGCGCCAGGCATCATGTTAAGTGATGGAGACACAAAGACAAAAAGAAAGAGTCCTTGCCAGAAAAGAACTTACATTCTTCTTGGGGAAAATAACACATGTGTAGAGAAGTAAATTCTAAATATACACAAAGAAATTTCTGGGAAGGAAAGCACCAATAACTGGGGATAACAGGAAAGACCATCTATAAGACCATCTATAACTTTAGTTGAGCCTTGAAAAAGCTAGGAATTCCAAGAGGCAGAAATGAGAAGAGAAAATATTCCAGCCATGGGACACAGGCTTTGCAAGGACATGGAGGCAAGAGATGGAATTTTGGTATAGAAAACGGGCATATAGGCCAACTTGGCCCAACATTGAGACCATAAAGGACTTAGTATGGAATTAGTCTAGAAAAATACAACCAGATTGTGAAGGGTTTAAAATGCTAACCAAAGGAGTTTATATTTTATCCCTGGCAATAGGGAGCCCCAAAAGCTTCTTGAGCAAAAGTGACTTGGACAAACATATGCTTTAGTAATACCAGTTTGGAACTTATGGGGAGGATAGATTGGAGAGGTGACAAAGCTGGAGGCTGAGAAACCAATTAGGAAATTATTGCAGTAGTTCAAGCAAGAGATGAAAGTCTGAATTGGAGTGGTGATCACATGAGTGGAGAGAATGGGATAGATGGAAGTATAATCAACATGACTGGGTAGTAAATTCAGTATATGAGGATGAAGGAAAGGGGAAAGTCAAAGATAACTCTGAAGTTATGAAACTAGACAACTAGACCTTCAATAGAGAAAAAAAGGAAGATAAGAGGAGTGAGTTTAGGGGGAAAGATAGTGAGGGGTTTTTTTTGGATATAATGATGCCTATGAAAAACTGAGATGGAAATGTCCAGCAGACAGTTGGTTGGAGCCAATATTCCAATTTGGGAGGCATTTGAATAGAAATGATTAGAGATGATAAAATGACCAAGAGGGAATACAGATAGAGCAATAAAGAAGGCCCAGGACGTAGCCTTTATTGTTAGGTGAAAGGACACAAATAATGATCCAGCAAAGGAGACTAATATGAAGGAGTCATACAAGAAAGAGGAGAGCTATGTCACAAAAACCCAGAAAGGAGTGTATGTCCAGAAAGAGAGGTTGGTGAGCAGTATGATACGCTATAGGAAGGTCTAGGAAAATGAGACCTGAATAAAGGTCACTGGAGCTAGCAAATAAGAGTAACCACTGATAATCTTGTTGGGTAAGTTCACTTAGATGCCAACAAGAAAGAATGAACCTGACTCCTGTTATTCTCTTCATAGAACTAAAACCTTGTTTGAACATTGGCTTTATGATAGGAAAGTTCAGCAAATACAAATATCCTTACTGTTATGACATGATATTTTGATATATTTATGGATCCATCATCTCATCTATTATGGATACTTCATTTGCAGTGTCCACTGTTTCCATTGTAACCATACCATGCTAACAAGAACCATGATTTTGTTGTTGTTTTTAATGATGTCAGAAGTGTGCTTGTGTTGGGTCAATCAGTAAGCATTTACTCAGTGCTTACCATGTTCCAAGCACCATTCTAAGCAACAAACCTCAGAGTGATCACAATTTTGTTTGTCACTACCTATGTGATGTTGGATAAGACACTTAACCTTTTTAAGACTCAGTTTCCCCATATATAAAAGGAAGGAGTTAGAACAGATCTCTGAGTTCCTTTCCAGCTCTAAATTTCTGTGATTTGGATTCTCACTTAAGTGAACTTGTTTTTCTGCTTAGCTCAGGTCAAAAAAATTGACCTCAACTGATTCTCTAGACTTGGATAGGGCCCATCTGGTTTTGACATATAGACACATATCTCCAAAAAGGTAGGTTCTGAATATAGATCCAAACAGACACCTATTATTGCATTATTGTACAGTCACATTAGTGCTGACCCAAGGTAGCTGGTTAGCCTTTGTATTGTTTGAGAAAAGAAACACGTAATACTCACACTGGGTAACTTTGCATCTTTAAAGTGTTTGTGTGTATATAGATAGATATATCTATCTATATATCCTATGTTTGTATATACAACACAAACTTTCCTGCTGAACTGTATATAAGACAGTACATAGGCAGGAATGAGACTGAAACTGTCTGCACTGGATTTGTCTGAAAAGAAAATTAATCTTTTAGAATAAAAAATTAGCAAGACTGGAGGCGGAGCCAAGATGGCACAGTAGAAGGATGGACCTGTAAAAGCTCTCCCCACATAGCCCATAAAATATCTGTAAAAATTGACTCTAAACAAATTCTAGAGCAGCAGAAGCCACAAAACAACAGAGTGAAAGAGATTTCCAGCCCAAGACAGCCTGGAAGGCCTATAGGAAAGGTCTATCACACCAGGCTCAGAGCAGAACGCAGTCTAGCCTAGGCCATTTGGAGTGGCAGGGACAGGACTGGAGCAGGCTTCAGGGCACAGAATCATGGGTAGCAGCTGTGGTTCTCAGATTTCTCAACCCACAAATGCCAAAGACAGCTTCAAAAGTCAGTAAGAAAGATCTTTCACCTGGGTGAGAGGGGAACGTGGGTCTAGCTCAAGCCCTGGCCCCAGGGTGGCCGCAGTCAATATGGCAGCCTCCACTTTTGGAGCCCTCTGCCTAAAGACCCTGGGAGAATCAAGCTGCTGATCCGGATGTCAGTTCTGAGTGGTGGTCCTGGGGTGAGGAAGAGCACTGGCCTGGTGAAGCTGGTGGTGACTGTGGAAAGGGAATTCTACTCACAGATCCTGGGCAGAAAGGAGTACTTGTGGTTGCTCATACACCAAAGCACAGGCCAGGAGAGGAGTAAACTACTCTCCCTTGATGGTGCCACTTTGGAAGAACTGAGAACTTACGGGTCCCTAGAGTATACCCTCAACTTGACAAAGGACTCAAAAGTCAAGTAACTGACTGGGAAAATGCCTAAAAAAAGGGGAAAAAAATAAGACTATAGAATGTTACTTTCTTGGTGAACAGGTATTTTCTTCCATCCTTTTGGATGAGGAAGAACAAAGCATACCATCAGAGGAAGACATAAAAGTCAAGGCTTCTGTATCCCAAACATCCAAAAAAATATGCAGTGGTCTTAGACCATGGAAGAGCTCAAAAAGGATTTTGTGTAAGTGAGGTGGAGCAAAAATTGGGAAGAGAAATGAGAGCTATGCAAGAAAAATCATGAAAAGCAAGTCAACAGCTTGCTAAAGAAGACCAAAAAAATGCTGAAGAAAATAACACCTTTAAAAATAAACTAACCCAAATGGCAAAAGAGGTCCAAAAAGCCAATGAGGAGAAGAATGCTTTAAAAATCAGAATGGGGCAAATGGAAAAAGAGGTTCAAAAGCTCACTGAAGAAAATAGTTCTTTAAAAATTAAAATGGAGCAGATAGAAGCTAATGACTTTATGAGAAACCAAGAAATTACAAAACAAAACTAAAAAAATGAAAAAAAGAGAAGACAATGTGAAATATCTCATTGGAAAAACAACTGACCTGGAAAATAGATCCAGGAGAGACAATTTAAAAATTATTGGACTACCTGAAAGCCATGATCAAAAAAAGAGCTTAGACATCATCTTTCTTGAAATTATCAAGGAAAACTGCCCTGATATTCTAGAATCAGAGGGTAAAATAAACATTGAAAGAATCCGCCAATCACCTGCTGAAAGAGATCCAAAAAGAAAAACTCCTAGAAATATTGTAGCCAAATTCCAGAGTTCTCAAGTCAAGGAGAAAATATTGTAAGCAGCCAGAAAGAAACAATTCAAGTATTGTGGAAATACAATCAGGATAACACTAGATCTAGTGGCTTCTATATTAAGGAATCAAGGAGCTTAGAATATGATATTCCAGAAATTAAAGGAACTAGGATTAAAACCAAGAATCACTTACCCAGCAAAACTGAGTATAATATATCAGGGGGAAAAATAGTCATTCAATGAAATTAGAGGATTTTCAAGCATTCTTGATAAAAAGACCAAAGCCGAATAGAAAAATTGACTTTCAAACACAAGAATCAAGAGAAACATGAAAAGGTAAACAGGATAGAGAAATCATAAGGGACTTACTAAAGTTAAATTGTTTACATTCCTACATGAAAAGATAATATTTGTAACTCTTAAGACTTTTCTCAGTATTTGGGTAGTTGGAAGGATTATATACATGTAGACAGAGGGTACAGGGTGACTTGAATAGGAAAGAATGATATCTAAAAAAGTAAAATTAAGGGGTAAGAGAAGAATATGTTGGAAAGAGAAAGGAAGAAATGAAATGGGGCAAATTATCTCATAAAAGAGGCAAGAGAAAGCTTTTTCAATGTAGGGGAAAAAGCAGGAGGTGAGAGGGAAAAAGTGAAGCTTACTCTCATCACATTTGGCTTAAAGAGGGAATAACATGCACATTCAATTTGGTATGAAAATTTATCTTATGCTACAGAAATGTAGGGGGGGAAGGGGATAAGTGAGGTGGGGGGGGATGATAGAAGGGAGGGAAAATGGGAGGAGGGAATAATTAGAAGTAAACACTTTTTTTATTTTATTTTATTTTATTTTTATTTTGTAATGTTTAACAATCACTGCCATACAATTGCGATTTTATCCCTCCCCACCTACTCCCCACTACCCCCCTCCCTCCCCACGACTGCATACAATTCTGTATAGATTCTACATATACTTTCCTATTGAGTATATTTTCACTATAGTCATGCTGTGTAGTCAGACTAAGATAAATGAAAGAAATCGTATAACAAATCAGAACATGATACACAAACACATACACATACACAAACATGATCTGCTACAATATGTGAGTTAAGAAGTAAACACTTTTGAGGAGAGATAGGGTCAAAAGAGGGAATAGAATAAATGGAGGGCAGGATAGTATGGAGGGAAATATAGTTAGTCTTTCACAATATGACTATTATGGAAGTCTTTTGCAGAACTATACATGTATAGCCTATATCGAATTGCTTGCCTTCTCAGTGGGGATGGGTGGGGAGGGAGAAGGGAGAGAAGTTGGAACTCAAAGTTTTAGGAATGAATGTTGAGAATTGTTTTTGCATGCAACTGGGAAATAAGAAATATAGGTAATGGGGTATAGAAATCTATCTTTCCCTATAAGAAAATAGAGAAGATGGGGATAAGGGAAGAGAGGGGGTGTGATAGAAGAGAGGGCAGATTGGGGGAAGGGGTAATCAGAATGCTCAGTGTCTTGGGGTGAGGGGAGGGGAGAGATGGGGAGAAAACTTGGAACTCAAAATTTTATGGAAATGAATGTTTAAAACTAAAAATAAATTAATTTTAAAAAAAGACAAATTAGCAAGACTATACATTTGTATATAGGTGTTTGTTTAACTAGTAGGTATAAGGAAAAACATATTAGTGAATCTTATTTATTGAAAGACTTCTAATTATGCTCCTCTGATCATGATTTCTGGGTTGCCAGGCAACACCTGGAAATAATCTAGTTAGTCTCTCAGGGGCAAAAAGGTGGAGCTACCATTCTGCTATTCACACATACAGCTGAGGCCTTTGGAAAATTGTAGGAAGCTGATGGGAGTAAATGAGAGATTTTAAGCAACATTGCTAAATGGGAAATTAATGTATTTTTAAAGCATAAGATTGAGGAGTTTGATCCATTTACTAAATAAATCAAACCACTAATATATATTAGCCAGTTTATCCTCTTGTTGTCTCATGCCACTTTGATGCCTTGGTGGTGGATCTCTGGGCACCCTTTCACCTGTGTAGATCAAAACTTTTCTACACATCATTCTGGATGATTCTTGTGTATGACCTTCCATAAAGTCCCAGTACATTAGAATTCCTTCTCTGCTTCTTTTGTTATCTTGAGACTACCAGTGTACCACTTGGGCCATCTCATGCATTATCCATCATTCTTACCACGACTGTCATTTTGGGCCTTGGTGATCTTTTTTGCTCTATTTTGTTGGTAATATCCTGCATCCTGCTTAAACCCACCATACCCTTTGTGTTGCCTATACTTTTGATTCCTTCAAGACTGTACTATTAAAATCCACAACCATGTAACATCATCAGAATATTGGTGTTAAGGAGCTGAGCAAAGCAGTTATAGTAGACCAAAATGGAAGAGTACTGCATGAGTGGAGAAGATGCTGGGTGATGAGGAAACCAGTTTAGAAGACTTTCAGAATTTTTAATCATAAAGGAAAGGATAGATGTATTGTAGCAGTGAGATGGGTGGAAGGGAAGGGGGAAGACATTTTTAGTATTAGAGAGATTTGTGCCTTTGTCATAGGCAGATTGAAAGGATCCAGTGATGAGACAGGTAGACAGACAGAGAGGCAGAGAAAGGGAGATGGAGACAGAGACAGAGAGAGAGAGAGAGAGAGAGAGAGAGAGAGAGAGAGAGAAGGAGGGAGGGAGGGAGAGAAAGAGAGATAAAGAGAAAGGGAGAGAGAGAGGGGATATGCTTTAGAGACAATGATTATCAGAGAAAGATCCTAGAGCATTTGAGAACAGAGAGATCAACTTTAGTGAGAGAATAGAAATAGTTCTTCGACTAGAAGGAAGCAGGAGAGAGTAATGGTGTAGAGAAGTTTTAAAAAATGGAGGAAGAGAGCTAAGTTAGCTCTCAAAATATATTCTCATCTTCTCGAAGAAAGAGGGCAATTTATCTATCATGGATGCTGGGGATTGAGGTGTGATTAGAAAAGAGAGCAAAGGGTTTGGGAAAGTTTCCGTGGACAAAGCACTAGGGATTCAGCAAGAGAGATCAATAGAAAGATTGTCAGACAGCATCAAGGACCCAGCTGAGGTTATAGACCATAAATTTACAGCAGATGAAAGCAGTTCAATTTTATGAGGAGCAGCAGTGTGAGAATCACATGGCAAGTGTTACCTCGGGATGAAGCTTCATTGGTTGAGAATGACAGAAGGTGGAGGAAGTGGGACAAATTAGGATTATGGCATAGTGGCTGTGAATATTAAAGTGACAGACCAGGGGGTCAAGGCTGACTATAGAGGAAGGTGAAAACAAAAGTGGGGACGTGGATTTCAAGAATATTGACAGATCATGGACTAGACGTTGTGATGAGGGGGAAAAAATGGGCTTAGTTCTATTCGGCCTATGAACGAATGCATATTCGTTGCTTTCTATATGCAGATGCTATCCTAGGTGTGAGGTTTACAAAAACAAACAAAAAATGATACAATTCCTAATCTCAAGGTGCTTGCTTACTATTGGGGAAGACAATACACACATAAATAACAATATGCAGAATAAATATTTAACAAAGCAGTTAAATATACAGCAGTTAGGGAAGGAAGGCACTTGCATCTGTAGATACCAGGAAAGACTTTGTGTAGGAGGTAGCTCTTGGGTTGTGTCTTGAAGGAAGTGAAGGATCCTGTGAAGTAGAGGTGATGAGAGAGTAGTATTACAGGCAAGGGGGATGGCTAGTACAAAGACAGAGACACCAAAGGTGGAGTGCGGTGGATGAAGAACGAGAGAAAACCAGTTGATCTGGACTGTAAGTATAGTAGAAAGAAAGGCTTGAGCCAAGTTGCAAAGGTCATTAAAAGCCTAAAACAAAGTTAATATTTTATTCTAGATGTTAGTAGTAGTACTATCCCTTCCTTGCTCTTTCTCTTTTTCTCAATGTAGCTTTCAGAAGAAACCCGACTTTCTGTAATCATTAGCTTTCCTCACTAGCTCATTCAGGAACTCAGCACTCTTGACTTAGAGAACTGTCATGCTTTGGGGGTTTTTTGTTTGTTTTTTAAAATTTATTTATTTGTTTTTAGTTTTCAACATTCATTTCCATAAGATTTTGAGTTCCTTATTTTCTCCCCATCTCTCCCCTCCCCCCCAGCTCAAGATGGCATGCAATTTTAGACAGGCTGTAGAGATTACTTTCATATTAAACCCATTTTCACTTTAGTCATGTTGTAAAGAAGAATTAGAACAAATGGGAGAAACCATGAGAAAGAAGAAACAAACAAGAGGGAGCAAATAATATACTTCAGTCTGCATTTAGACTCTATAGTTCTTTTCCTGGATGTGGTATGTCACACTTTTGTTTGCATTTATCTTCTGTTACTTAAGTTTGCTTTCATTTTCATTGCCAATCTTTCAAAAAATCAAATTTACTTTACAAATTGCTTTGTACACGGACATCAGTCTCTTTAGATAATTCCCCCTTTTCTTACTCATCTGAATTATTTCTTTTTTGATTATAGAATTTCATTCTTCAGACATAATGGATGACTTTCCCTTTACAAACTTAAATATGCTGGTCTTTTGGTAGCAGACATAGTCTGTTGCTGGGATTGGACTTAAACCTTCCCAAGATGGTAGAACCTGACGCATTTTGTGTTCCATTGGTATAGCCTTCTAGAACCCAGGGTCACCTCTTCTCCATGATGGCACAAAAAGTCTGCCTCTTAGGTTCAAGGTCATAGATCTTGAGCTGGAAGAAAACTCAGAGGGATCATCATCGTCATGATAGCTGATATTTCTATAATGCTTTAAGGTTTGTACAGTTGCGTACATACATTATATCATTTGATCCTCCTCGATCCCTGTGAGGTAGATGCTATGGTCATCCTAATTACAGATGAAGAAACTGAGGTGGAGAGTAAGTCACTTGCCTGGGATTACCTAGCTAGAATCTGAAGCAGAATTCAAACTCAGATCCTGCTGATTTGAAGTACAGGACTTTGCCCACTATGGCACCTGCCTGTTTCTGGCAAAAACCCTCTTATTTTATACATGAGAAAACTGAGGGCTAGGGAACGTAAGTAGTAGAGAGGATAAAGTGCTGGACCTGCAGTCAGGAAGACCTGAGTTTGAATCTGGCCTCAGACACTGACTAGCTGTGTGACTCTAGGTAAGTCACTTAACCCTATTTGCCTCAGTTTCCTTATCTGCAAAATGGGCTAGAGAAGGAAATAGCGAATCATCCCAATATCTTTGCAAAGAAAACCCTAAATGGAGTCATGAAGAGTTGGACACAACTAAAACAACTAAGCAACAACAGAAAAAATATTTTATCATTGTTAGTCTGCATCTGATTTTTCCATTTTTTCTTTTAAAATAGTTTTATTGATGCCTTTTATTTTTATATCACAAGCATTTCTCAGTACACTCTCCTGCCCCACTGAACACTCCTTATGATGGAAAAAAACAAGTGAAATCAGGCAGCACAGCTACCATACCCAATTGTACAAGTAGCAATTCCACATCCAAAGTCCTCTATTTCTCTGCCAGTAGGAGGGAAATGTGTTTCATAATATTCTGTTCAGGGCCAAGAGTGATCACGACAATTAATTAGAGTCTGGCTGCTTTTCAGATTTGTTTTCATTTATACAATGTTAATCGTTGTGTATATTAGTGTGCTAATTCTGTTTATGTTACTGAACATCAATTCATATACAGATTCTCTGGATTCCTTGCCTTTTTGGTCTAGATACAATAATATCCCATCACATTCATGCCCCACAATTTGCTCAGCTCTTTCTCCATTAATTGTTTCCAGCCTGGTCACAACCTCAGTGCTGAACTGGATATTTTGGTATACACCAGACTTGTCTTTGCATCTTTGACCTCGTTAGGGGATCACTGTCGCCAAAGGCATAAAAAATGCAGTGACTTTACTTGCATAATTCCACATCATTTTACAGAATGCTTGTACCAATTCCCTGCTCCACCAGCAATGTGTTAGTGTGACTGGTTTCCCAGTCTCTCCAGTACTGACTGCTTCCATCTTTTAATATCTTTGCTAATTTGAGGGATGTGAGGTGAAAACTTGGAGTAGTTTTTATTTGCTTTTCCCTTGTTAATGAATCAGATCACTTTTTATATAATTTCTCATAGTTTGCAACTTTTTTTGAAAAAGTATTTGTTTATATCTTTTGAACACTTGGCTATTGAGGCACAGTCTGCTAATCTTATATATTTGTATCAATTTTCTATATGTCTTAAATGTGAATTTTATCATACATAATTGATGCAAAGATTTGTTCTACTGTACGCACTCTATTATAGCTTTTATTATTTTGTTTTTGTAAAATACCTTTAAATTTTCTGTAGCTAAAATTGTGTCTTATTTTTTATCTTCTCTATTATTTGGTTAAGAATTTTCTCCCTCACCTTAATTGTGAAATGTGCCTAGTTCCATTTTCTTCTTTTTTTTTTTTTAATACTGTAACCTATATTTGCATCTAACTAGAGTGTACTGTAGTACATAAAATTAAATGCTGGTTTAAATCTAACTGTGGAAAGTCATTTTCCAATCTTCCCAGAAATTTCTGTCAAATAGAGTTCTTCCCCCTACAGTTATATTCCTGGCTTTTCTCAAATTAGGCTGCTCTGTTTGATTGCTTCTACATCTTCTAGTTTGTCCCACTGGTTTCATTTTCTCTTTTTTTGGACATTTAACGGTTACTGTTTAATAATATAATTTCAGAGTGGACAATGCTATTCCTCTTGCTTCATTCCTGTCTTTTTTTTAAAATTAGTCCTCAAGACTCTAGACTTGTTGTTCCTTCATTTGGAAGAACAAAATATTCATTTGAATATTTATTATGATTATTATGTGTAATTCTATAAAGTAAGCTTTTAGGAGTGAAATAGATGCAGGTTTTTGGGATGTGCTTCACCTATTATGGGGGGGGGGGGCGGAATATAGGTCCTTACACTTCTCACTTGGTTGTGTGAACATCTAATTACTCTCTGGGTTAACTTGCTTACCCCCTCCTGTCTGTATTGGTGCTCCCAGGTCTAGGTTTCTGGAGAAGTATCATCAGCACAATGTTATTACACTCAAATTTTTTTCAAGGTCCTAGCGTAACTCTTTATTCAACATTCTAACTCTTGAGAACCCCATTAATGCATTTCTAGTTATATAACCAGCCATAATGATTCTTTTTGGATCTTAAACATAAACATTTACCTAATAGTGAGGAAAGCAAAATAATAATATAATAGGTCTTCATATTCATGAATAATAACAATTTCATCGCAATTGACACATAAACCTAGGTCATACTGTCTTGTCAGCATATACAGTATCATAAGGAAGAGTACATGCACCTAGAGAAACCTGCCATGGTGTCACAGTTGATGAGGAAATCCTGCATGCTCATGACTCTGAAATCGTAAACTTTGCTGTCCCTTTTCTGACTCAGTAATTATCCATAAAATTTCCTTGATGAATGTAGCTTCTGTGTTGACTAACTTGCTTCTATTTCTAAGCTTAGTTTTTCTCCCTTGTGCTTTACTAATGTCTACCAGTGCAACATCCCAGTCAAACTTGTTGATATTGAGTGACTTCTCTGATACTCTGCTTCTAGGCTGTTCCTCTGCTCAACTAGACTTATCCATCAGAAGCAATTTCAATATCACTTCTACCTTCAAACTTAAATGATGCAATTCTGTCTTCTCTCTCTCTCTCTCTCTCTCTCTCTCTCTCTCTCTCTCTCTCTCTCTCTCTCTCTCTCTCTCTCTTCTCTCCTTCTTTCTTCCCATCTCTTCTCCTTTTATTCTGGGTTCAGACTCTAGATCATCTCTGGTCTAACCCCACCTTAGTTTATGATCAATAATAAAATTCTTATCTTTTATCTATAATCAGTTAAATTTTATTTGTCCTGCAATTATTCAGGTTTTATTGTCCATACCTCTCTAGTATGTAAATATCTTGTCACTTTTAAAACTCAGCAGCTGGTTGTCTCAGAATTATCAAACGTAACATCCAACAACTCTCTGAGTCACCATTTCTCTTAGAACTCTGACTAGAGACTTAAGCAAACTACAATATAGGACATTATGGTACTTTGATTCATATTAGCAATAAATTGATTTAGGTCACAGCTCTTTTTTCTTGTGGCTTCTTGAGTGACATATTATACATTTAATACATTTACAACACTTATTTGTTATCATCATCATGTCCCTGGATGGAAAAAAAACTTGAATCTTAAACTGTAAAAGTGATGATTAATTTTGACATCACCTCATGCAGTCACAAGATGACTATACAGCAAATGAATCATGAAAATTGTAAAAAGATTTCAGTTACTCTTGTGTTGTTTGTCACTGAATAATCATGTGTAGTCTTTGTGTTAAAAAGGTCAATGGCAAGAGATCCCTTTGTGATATGGATAAGACATATATCCTGGGCTCAAGACCCTACCAAGAAAACTGGGAAAGCCTTCCCAATTCCTATCATCAATAAGCTTATTTTCTCCTGTATTGTGTTGGAGGATATAACACTGTGTTAACAGGCTGATACTATGAAAGGGTAGAGATCTTAAAAGCAACATAGTGCTTTGTATAGGCGAGGGCTTAAAAAATGACAAATAAATGAATAAATTGTGAAGCAAAGGTTTGTTTTGACTCGAATGATCTGGATGGTTTGGCCCTGTGGCTCTGAATTCCTCATGTAATTGTGTAACCCCCCTTTTCACTTTGTCCATGTAGATATGAGTTTACTATTTAACATTCTTTAAATTAGCATTTTGTGTATGAGAAATTTAATAAGCTTTTGCTTTGTTCTTTTCTAGGTCTGTATGAGTCAGGAGATAATGGATCAGTCTAGCAGAATATGGAGCCTTTCATCTTCATCTAACCAATTTAAATGGAGAAAGGTCAGTGGTGAGCTAAAGTGAGTTTTTAAAATGTTCATTGGTAGCACCTGCTATTTCCTTGGTGGGTGGAAAACTCCAGATGTTGATATACTGCCCCTCTCTTTCCTCTTTCCCCAGATCAGATCAGCAATTCATCTCTAATTTTTAATCTTAGTGAATTGCATGGAACACCAAGAGGAAAAGTGATTTGCTGCCTACCAATGAGCAGAGCTACTCTGTGTCAGAGGCAAGATTTGAACCCAGGTCTTCAATCTACATTTAAAAAAAAAATCTTGTATGTTCTGATTTATAAATGTTGTCCCCCTCCTTAGACTACATACTCCCCAAAGGCAGGGACTATTTTTGCTCTATCTTATATCCGATAACGCTTAGATTGGTCCCTGGTGCAAAGTAATTGATCCATAAATGCTTGCTGATTAGTTGACTGATTGATTGATTTCTGAATCTAAATCTGGGCTTGGATCCACTATTCTGTGGTTTCTCTTAGTAAAGTAAATGGATTATTTGTGTCCTTAAAGGAGTAGCAACCCACAGGTAGTTTTTCACAGGAAGAACTAAACCAATTTTGGACCCTCTTAACCATCTCAGGATTGGGCCCCCAATCTAGGTGACAGTGGAATTTTGTAGTGGAAGACATTGTCCACCCTCTCCTCTGTGACCAGGTTTGTAGTTTGATTCACAGAATCCCAGATCAGCTCCCTCATTTTACAGAAATGAGGAAACTCAATCTTGTGGAGGTTAAGTGGCTTGCCTAAAATCACAGAACATCCGAAGTTGGAGGGAAGAAAGGCCTCATGTAATCTGAGGCTCCACAGCTTCCAGCAATGATTGTGATGAGGGCCAGTAGACCCTGCCAGTATAGGTTTGGTTATACATTCAGAGCACCCCATCAAAAATTCATTTAAAAAGAATTCTCATCCTTTGTTGATTAAAAAAATAAATATAGATTCAGACTCATTATCTCTATTGCAATGCAAAAATTCCTTGGGTAGGAATTGTGTTTATGTAGTCAGTCCAATCATGAAGTACTTACTTTGTTCCTGCCAGGTAAGCTCTGGGGACACAAATAAAGACAGTGGTTCTGCCATCAAGGAGTCACATTCTAATGGGGGAGACATGTAAATAATTATGAACATAGAAAGTATATACAGGGTAAATGGAAGGCAATCTCGGAGGGAAGGCACAGGATAGGGAAAGGTGAGATTTGAGTCTAATCTTGAAGACAGCCAAAAAAGCTAGAAAACTGAGATGAGGAGTGAGATTACTCCAGGTATGAGGATCAACCAGCACAAAGACATGGAACCAGGAGTGTGGTAGAGCCAGCTCTGACCAACTTACAAGACCCAGTTGTTAATTATATCTTCAGTGTGAGCATTTACCCCTCAGAAACTGGCAATCACTACAAATCAGGGCTTCGTTTATTGTTTTGTTGACTAGCTGGACTTAAGAAAGTGTTGATAGTGCAGATCAAATTTTAAAATGTATGCATATGGCAGGGAAGAGCTTGGTTGTTAAACTTTTATCTGCACACTCCTGTTTACTCTATAAACGTTGTTTGAGCTTAGCTGGAGTGCAGTAGCAGGCTCAGGGAATTAAGTCCTCACCAGACTGGAAGAGGTCTAGTGACTTTAGACTGATGATGATGATGATGGTGATGATGATGATGATGACTGATGATGATGATGACTGATGATGAGAGCTTTAGGTTTCAAAGATCTTTACATCCATTACCTCATTTGACCCTTACAACACTATGGCATGGAGCTGAGAAATAGAGTGGAGTAGAACCTGTGTAACTAGATCTTAGCATGAGTAGAAGGGAGCACCAGACAGATAGAAAGGGTCCAAGTTGTGAAGCCCTTTAAAAACCAAACAGATGATTTTATATTTTATCCTGGAGGTACCAGGGAACCAATGGAGTTTATTAACATGATCAAGCTTTTGCTTTAGCAGAGAGAAGGGACTTGACTCTTGCCCCATCTATACCCCTTTGTTTGATTTTAGCCCCAGCAAATGGATACCTTTGGTAAATTTAGAGGACTCAACCAGAAGTGTGTGTTATATGCAAGCCTCACAGATCTGATAACAGTTTGTTAGTGTTCTTTGTGAAATTAGCAGAGTTTTCAGGTAGGGGTGGGACATCCCTCTTGGGATTTCTGGTTTTGTCCCTTAAGTTCCCAGAGCCTTTCAGGAGATGCCTAACCAATGTCTGTGCCTATACTTTTCAGGTTTCTTACTCATAGAATCCTTTTAGAAGTAGAAACAGTAGTTCTTTGTTAAAGAGTGGAGGGGTCATATCTGTTGTAGGGGGAATTCACCCATTTCTATCAGGGGTAAAGGAAGTGACTGTCATCAAAGATTCCAATCCATCAAAGCTTTGGATTCATCTGTTTATAGTCTGCACTTCTCTACCTCCAAACCTGGCTTGTATAAAATTTATATATAACACACAATCTTTCTTTTTCCATTGTGGATGGTAGTAATGGGGCACTGTCATCTTGTGGGAAAGAAAAATTCAGAAAAATATCCCCTCCAGAGTTGCCAGGTATCTACTTTGTATATGTCTTGTGTATGTGTTATATGTATACATATATGACATACACACATACATATTTACATATACACACATTTGTCTGTGTGTGTGTATATGTATATATGTGCCGTCTCCCCCTTTAGAATGTAAAGTCCTTAAAGGCAGAAACAATTTCATTTTTGTCTCTGTGTTCCCAGAGCTTAGTACAGTGTCCAGCACATAGTAGGTACTTAATGAATGTTCTTTGATTGATTGCAACAAGAATGATGAACATGAAGATAGTGCCAGACATGGTGACAAATACCCATATACATTCTGCTCCTAGGGAGGCTAAGGCTAGTGGATTACTTGCACTCATGAATTTTGAGATAGATAAGAGCTAAAGCAGATAGGCTATCTTCCCTCACTGTCTGACATCAATATAGTAAACTCAAGGAGCAGGGAGCCAGAAGTGTGCCCAAGGAAGGACAAACCAACCTAGGTCAGAAATAGAGATGTGCTGATCAGTAGTGGGATTGGACCATGAATAGCCACTGAATTTCCAACCTGGGTGAAATAGGGATAACTAATTTTTTTTAAAAAAAACCAACCAAACAAAGATGAAAGTGGGATTAATTTAAAAATTGAGAAAATTTCTTTCTTACAGTGGAAGAAAAACTTGAAAATGCTTTTCAAAGATATGTTTGATCAATTTCACACAATTATATTTAAGTATAAATTGGTGTAATTTTTTTTTCCTTCCAAAGAATTCCCATTCTAGAGTCTCACCTATGTTTCATACTGATAGAGCATCTAAAAATATTGTCTGAGTTGGTGTGGTTTAGCTACCTCTTGAATATTTCAGAAGTAGATGCTGCTTCTCACAGAACCAAGTTAAGGTGTGCTGATTGAGAAAACAGTGGAGAAATCACACACAAATACACCCTGGACTGCTTTACTTCAGGCTTCTGTGTAAATTTGCCCGATCAGGACTACAAATCAAACTGCTTTCATATAACGCATTCATGCAGGCAGTGTGAGAAAAAGCTTCCAATAAAGGCTCTGGGCCTTTTCCATCATCAGGGAGCATCAGTCACCAGCACCCTTCATCACTGCTGAGTTCTTAAAAGAAGCATTTAGCTCCCAGTGAACACATCTGACAAACACAGTCCCTGCTGGACTTTCTTATGTGATGCATACAGCAAACGTGCATCAGAGAAGACAGTTCTTAGAGCTCATCTAATACAACTCCATTTTATAGATGAGGATGCAGAAGCAGAGGGAGACAAAGGACTTTGCTGACAATCACATGACTGGTTAATGGCAGAATTGGACTAGAACCCAGTCCTTACTCACGGAATGGTATAGAGAAAAGAACACTGAGTTTAGCTAAGTCCAAATATTGACTGATTGAATGCAAAGAACTGATTGGAGACTAAGCTAAGTTTGAGGGAGGTTTGTTTCTTTTGTTTCTATATATTTTAAAGCAAATCATATGAAAAGTGTTTTATGCCTGAAAACAAACTTATTTTTCTGGTTTCCTTCCTCATGCTTTTTTCCATCAGTTTTCTTTTTTTCTTTTTTTGATAATTTGCCTGAATTTTTGTTATGGAAAGTCATTAAAATAGTTGTAATATTAATGAAAAATTCAGTGGATTTTTTATGTGAAAATAGATAAGTGGCTGGCTGATCTCACAAAATGATTTTCCTTGGGACTTTGCATTTGCCTTCATTGCGTCATGCTTTAAAAATTGGGCATGAGAGGTGTGATTTTCTCTGTACTCTTGCTTTGAAAATGCATTTTAAGCCCTTCCTCGTGATGCTGGTTCTCTGTACTACCTAAAGACAAATGCAGGTTGTGAAAATCTGTCAGATTCCTAGGGGAGGGCCACGGCTAAAATGAAGTCTGGTTCTGTGGAATTTCACAGCCTCTGCCTGTGGCTTGGCAAATGTGCAGCTTTATTGTGTTTAGAGAAGAAAAAATTCTCCACGGCCTTGAAACTTGTATTCTTGGATTGTTCCTTCTTCTGTCACTTCCTCTAGTCATAAATGACTGTCCAAGAGTCTAAGATAAAGCATGTTTCCCATGCCTACTGAGAGAATGTAACCCTACCATTTGATGTTTTATTGTCCAATTGTTAGAACCAGCTTTCAGATTTGTACAGTGGAGATTTACTATGCGAACCATTGAAGCATATATTTCATGTGTGCAGATTCTTACTGTGGGCATACACATTCTTTTTGTTACTACTATGAATTCTAGGTGAGATTAAGGGAATTTGCAACTTGAAGAATAGGACTGATTCTCACTTTTGTGCCAGGAAACCACTTACAATTCCTTCACCAGCTGAGGAAAGAGGAGAATGAGCAAGCCACCCACTGGAAACACACTCCTAGTAGTGTGGCACTGAAATAGCCATAGACTTTTCCTTAACATATATTTTGTGTAGGCATGGAGAGAGAGGGATTTCACTGCAAGAGGGAACTTCCTGCTAAGGAAACTCCCTCTACTATTAATGCAGGTAGCACCTTCCCTGCAACTCATAGAGTCTTAGAGAATTGCCTTGAGAACTATGAGAAGTTAAGTGACTTGTCTAGGGTCATGCAGTCAATATGTGTAACTCAGGATGCCTCTCTGTATGGTATCAAAGATCGTGCCCTAGATAATCTGGGGCCCACAGGCTCTCCAGACCTGCTGCTGACTTTTCTCTTGAGCAAAGCACTACCCAAGGATCTGTTTTCCTTTGCCCTGGCACCTCTTGTACCAAGACATGTCTCTGTGAAGTCACAGTTCCTCCTGTGGGGGAAAAGAGTGCAGGACTGTTTTCAGAGTGTGTTATCTTTTTTTTTTTTTTAATTTGTCATTGTCTTTTTTCTCCAGGTGTGGTTGAAGACATCGATTTTCTTTTATAGTGTAGACAAGAGGTCTGTGTTAAGCCACATACTGTGTTGTTTCCTCCCCAGCTAGAATATAAGCTTCTTGAGGGCAGGAGGTATTTTTTTCTTTGTGTGTTCAGCACCTGGCACAATGCCTGACATATAATAAGCACTTAATAAATGATTGTTGAATTCAGTTGAATTTCCCATGGGAAAAGGATGCTGCTCTATTGAGTTTTCCTGGGAGTGACGATCTTGCTCCATCCCCTGAACAGTCAACGGCACATGGTGTGCCACAGTTCACAGACCTATGAGGGAGCGATTGAATATAATCCAACAAAATTGTATTAAGCACCAACTTGGTGCCATAAACTGTGCCAGGCCCTGGGGATACAAAGCAAAAATGAAAGACTTCCTACCCTCAAGGAGTTTCTGTTACACTAAGGGCAGTAAATATAAAGAAATAAAAAAAATCATTGAAAGAGTCCAAGAGCACCGACTACTGGAGGAATCAGAAAGGCTTCCTGTAGGAGGCGGTCCCTGCGTTGTGCTGCAAAGGAAGCCAGGGTTCTCTGAGGCTGAGCAGAGTAGGAAGCCAAGTCTGGGGCTGTGGAAAAGAGCACACAGAATTGGCTGTTTAACATAGGGCCTCCCAAGCACCGTGTTCTAATCCACATCCATTTAACTGCTTATGTGCACACTGAAAACCTAAACAAGAGGCTATATCAAATTCTGCCACAGGAAGACTCTCCCTAAAACTAAATTAAAATATTTTTAAATCATAAAAAAAGAGAGGTCTTTAATTTCCTTCCGATTCGAATCATCCAGTCAAATCAACAAGTATTTATTAGACAAATACTATGGACCAGGCTCTGCTAAGTCGGAGATACAAGGAAAAGCACAAAACAGCCCCTGTTCTGAAGGAGCACACAGTCTAATGGGGGACAAAAAATGCAAACAACTGTCTACAAAGATATGGGCATCAGAAATGGGAAATAAAACACACATTTTTAAGGGCCTACTATGTGCCAGGCAGGATAGCTAGGTGGTATAATGGATAGTGCACCAGGCCTGGAGTGGAAAGACTCATCTTCCTGAGTTCAAATTCAGCCTCCTACACATAACTAGCTGTGTGACCCTAGGCAAGTCACTTAACCCTGTTTGCCTCAGTTTCCTCATCTGTAAAATGAGCAGGAGTAGGAAATGGCAAACCACTCCAGTATCTTTGCCAAGAAAACCTCAAGGGCAATCATGAAAATTCAGATACAATTGAACAGCAACAAAATAATTTATAAATAAATATGTGTCAGGGACTGTCATGGGGATATAAAGGTAAAAGTGGAACAAGTTCATCCTCAGTGATCTCACATCTGCTAGGATCCATGCCCAACATGGTAAGGGGGGCATAGGGCCCTGGACTTGTAGTCAGGAAGACTTACCTAAGTTTAATTTCCACTTCAGATACTTAATAGCTAGGTGACTCCCTAAGCAAATCTATTGACTTCTCTGTGCTTTGGTTTTGTCATCTGTAAAATGAGGTTATGGATGCCATAGCCTCCAGGGTTCCATCTTGTTCTAAATTTATGATCCTTTACTCACTAGCACTTTTATATCTGAATACCATGCAGGATGTTGGTACTTACATGATCCTAAGGTGATATCTCCTTTTATATGTATGTATGTATGTATGTGTATATATATATGTATGTATATATATCCATACACATACACACACACACACATATATAAAATATGTATTTTGTTTTCTATTTGAGACACAGCCCTGAGCACTGATACTGGATCAATTTAATCACCTGTGCCTGTAAATCATTATGCCTTTAGAAAAAAAAAATGTACTGACATTTTATCATGTAAGATTGTCAAGTGTCTAAGGCGGCAAGTTAAGATTGTCCAGAAAGCTGCCTTCAATTTTTTTAGGCCTCCAAAGTAACATCTAGAAAATGTTTTCACCTGAGGGAGTTCATGTAGCTTCCAAATGCCCCACTGACTCCTGAGGCAACCTTTCTGCTCTGGGAGAATCTGGCTTGTTATGTCTGTTCTCCTCTTCTGCAGATAATAATACTGTGCAGTTAAATAGCTCCTTTCATCTAAGGATCTCACAGGACTTTACAGGCATTAATTAGTTTTCACATGTGACAATAAACTTTTTCACACACTCCTGAAATTGGTAGTTAACAATTTCACACCAGGGCAAAGTCAAAAGACTGGGGCTCTGTCTCCTAAAGGATAGAACAGCCAGAAGAAAAATTGGGAAGTGGGGGTGGGGGCGGGAATGCAGTCAGTTTATCTGGATGTTATGACCTCATAACATCCAACATCCAGATGTTTGTTGACAAAGTATTGATAGATACCTGACTGCTAGCTTCTTTTCAAAATCTAATTGTATTTGGAATCTTTTCCAAAATATGATACGCTAAGTAAGACCCTGAAGATGAAAGAAGCTATTAGGTTTTGTTACCATTCTCTCTTTAGGAGAGGATCTTACAGCTGAAAACTTTAGACGTCATCTAAGCCAAGCCCCTCATTTTCTAACTGAAGAAACAAGTTCACAGAAGTTAGGTAACTAGTTCAAGGTCACACAGGCAGTAAATGTGAGAAGCAGGCTTTGAACACGGATTCCCCTAACTCCCAAGTCAGGACTTTTGACGTTGTACCATATTGTCTCAATAAAATCACAGTACAACTTAGTGATTTAAGAATTAGATTAGTTATCTGACAATGGAATAAGAAGCATTTTATGTCCTTTCTGTCTCTGACATGTACACATGTTGACCTCTGTGAAATTGCTTTTGAACACAGGCTGTATTCCTTAGTCCTCTGTGCCCCACTGCTGCCTCCTGGCATCGTTTGAATAACTATAACCCTTCAGATAAACAAAAGTGTAAGAAAATCTAGACTATCCACATTTCCCCCACCTTTCAAACAGTTCTGACTTTGGCCTGAACCCATTTAACTTGATAATCTCCTTTTCCTCACCAACCACTCCCCACTTAATTCTGCAAGTTGTGAATTCTAAGTCATCACTTATACTAAAACTGATTTCCACAACATCTCCAATGCTCTTTGTCTTGTCAAGTCAGGCATCCTTTCTTTTCTCCTTCTTCAAATTCTCTTTTTGGCTTTGGTAACACTGTTCTTTCTTGATTCACCTCTGAATTCTCTGCTTCTTCCTTTATTCCTCTTTGGACGACTCATCTTCTTCCCACTCACTCGATAGTCCTCTGCTCTTTCCCTTCTGTACACATTTTTTCTCTTGGCACAATTATTATGTCTCATGGCTTTGAGTATATAACCCTTTGGTGGATAATTCCAGATCTATCACTATAGTCATTCCCACAATCAACCATCTATTGGAAGTTTCTACCTTAATATCATGCCATCACCTCTAACTTAATGTATTCAAACTGCACTCACCCTCCACACAATATCAAGACCCCCCTCCTAGTCTCCCTTTCTTTTTTAAAGGCATTAATGGCATCCTCCCAAAGCTCCTTTTTTGACCGGTTTCTCTCACTCTGATCTCATTTCTCTCCTTGACTTCTGAGAGGTAGGGTAGCGTGGCAGAATGATTAGGAAGACCTGGGTCAAGCCTTGCCTCTGACACATACTCTTTGCCCCTAGGTAAGTAACGTCTTCATTCCATTCTCTCCCCACCTCCAACATACATATTTATACACAATTCTTTGGACTTCTCCTATATGCCCCTGGGAATCTCTTCATCCTGCAAGCTTACGTAAACCCTAGAAACTCACATTTCCTCAATATCCTCTGCCCTTGGAGTACCTTGGAGACCCTGTGATCGAAGAGAGGAGCAGAGTTCCTCACAAAAATTCCAATTAAGGAGGATGCCCAGGCCAGACACTCCTGGCTGCACTCCCTCACACCAGTGGTATGTAACTGGTGCCTCCTTTCCCCTTCCTCTCTTTTCTGCTTCCTTTTCTGAATTGTCTTATGGTCTGTCTACTCTGATTAGATTGTAAGCTCCTTGCAGGTAAAGGCTGTCTTTCCTTCTCATGTCTGTATTCACAGCACTTTACACACTACCTAGCACAAAGTAGGCACTTAATACCTGTTTATTAACTGAATTATTCTCTCAGTATTTTAGCAACTCCCTTAAGTTGCTAAGAGAATAAGTTGCTGAGAAGCTGCTTACCTGTATTGGCAGGAGGTTTCCTCATTGAAAGTTCCATATACCACATACAAGTCTAGTTCTTATCCTTTCTTTCATACATCATCGATATATAGTTATTAAGCTCTGTTGATTTTTTCCTTGGAATTGTCTTTTGAACCTATTCTTTCCTTCCTGTTTCTATTGACCTCATTCAAGTCCAGTCCTTCATCCCTTAATGCCTGGAGTACCATTGATAGTCTCTTCATGAGTCCCCCTGCTTCTAATCTTGCCTCCCTCCAAGACATCTTACATACAATCACCAGAGTAATCTTTGTAAAACACTAATTTTATCATGTTACTTCCTGCTCAAAAACCTTCAGTGACTCCCCATTACCTACGGTACAAAATTCAAACCTTCACCCCATATTCAAGGCTGCTAGTCTTGTTCCATCTTACCTCTCCAAGTTTACCTTCTCCTGCCTCCAACAACAACAACCTTTTCCAGGGCACTTTTGTCATTAATCTAAATCCTGCCTATCCTTTGATGTAGCTTAATTCATATTTCTTCCACACATTCTTCCCTAATCGTTCCATTGATCTTTTCCTTTTTGAAATTCCTTTAATATTCATTGTCTCTACCTGTGACTTTGGGCAATCAATCACATGCTACCTCGCGTTGTTGCTTAGCTGGGAGGGGTGAGAAAAAGAGACAGACAGACAGACAGCAAGTGCATTGTGCTCCAGTTCTGCCTTTAACACACACCAACCTTTTGACTAAAGGGCAAGTTATTTAACAAGTCATGTTAAAAGTGAAAGTCATGGGGGCGGAGCCAAGATGGCGGAGTAGAAAGACGCACATACACATAGCTCTGAACCCACAACCCATAGAATGGCTACAGGGAAGTAACTCACGGCGAATTCCGCACCCAGAGGCCACGGAACATTGGAGCGTGGGAGATTTCTGTTCCAGAGAGACCTGCAAACCTCTCGCGGGGGGTCCTTCGCGCCGCGGACTAGGCGCCAGGACTGGGAGCTGAGTGCAGCCCTGCCGCGGCCGCGGCACCGAGAGGAAAAGATCCGAGCAGGCTTCACAGACAGGATCTCCAGCGGCCACGCGGGTCCCTCCACCCACAGAGGGATCTGCAAACCTCTCACAAAAGGTCCGTCGCGCTGCAGACACAAAACCCAGCCCAGACCTGCTGCGGCCACAGCTGCGGCACCGAGAGAAACAGATCCGAGCAGGCTTCAGGGACGGGATCTCCAGCGGCCGCACAAGTCCCTCCACCCACAGGTGACAGGGGTGGGTGAGAGAGTCTCTTTGGCGGGTCGAGAGGGGAGTGGGGTGCCCCCATAATTCAGGCCCCCCCCGGGAGGTAGAAGCTGAGAGGCGGCTGCAGACAGGGGCTCCCCAAGCGGGCGGGAGCCTGAATCCATTGCGGAAGGTCTGTGCATAAACCCCCTGAGGGAACTGAGCCTGAGAGGTGGCCCTGCCCCGATCTCAGCACCAGATTATAATCTCATACTGAATAGCAGCCCTGCCCCCGCCAAAAGCCCTGAGGCTGGAAGCAGCATTTGAATCTCAGACCACAAACACGGGCTGGGAGGATCAGGAGGTGAGGTGGGTGTGAGGAAAATATTCAGAGGTCAAGTCACTGGCTGGGAAAATGCCCAGAAAAGGGAAAAGAAATAAGACTATAGAAGGTTACTTTCTTGGCGAACAGGCATTTCCTCCCTTCCTTTCTGATGAGGAAGAACAATGCTTACCATCAGGCAAAGACACAGAAATCAAGGCTTCTGTGTCCCAGCCCACCCAATGGGCTCAGGCCATGGAAGAGCTCAAAAAGAATTTTGAAAATCAAGTTAGAGAGGTGGAGAAAAAGCTGGGAAGAGAAATGAGAGACATGAAGTCAAAGCATGAACAGCAGATCAGCTCCCTGCTAAGGGAGACCCAAAAAAATGTTGAAGAAATTAACACCTTGAAAACTAGCCTAACTCAATTGGCAAAAGAGGTTCAAAAAGCTAATGAGGAGAAGAATGCTTTCAAAAGCAGAATTAGCCAGATGGAAAAGGAGATTCAAAAGCTCACTGAAGAAAATAGTTCTTTCAAAATTAGAATGGCACAGATGGAGGCTAATGACTTTACGCAAAACCAAGAAATCACAGAACAAAGAGAGAAGAATGGAAAAATGGAAGATAATGTGAAATATCTCATTGGAAAAACAACAGACCTGGAAAATAGATCCAGGAGAGACAATTTAAAAATTATGGGACTACCTGAAAGCCATGATCAAAAGAAGAGCCTAGACACCATCTTTCATGAAATTATCAAGGAAAACTGCCCTGAGATTCTAGAACCAGAGGGCAAAATAAATATTCAAGGAATCCACAGAACACCACCTGAAAGAGATCCAAAAAGAGAAACTCCTAGGAACATTGTGGCCAAATTCCAGAGTTCCCAGGTCAAGGAGAAAATACTGCAGGCAGCTAGAAAGAAACAATTCAAGTATTGTGGAAATACAATCAGGATAACACAAGATCTAGCAGCCTCTACATTAAGGGATCGAAGGGCATGGAACAGTATATTCCAGAAGTCAAAGGAACTAGGACTAAAACCAAGAATCACCTACCCAGCAAAACTGACTATAATACTTCAGGGGAAAAAATGGTCTTTCAATGAAATCGAGGATTTTCAAGTATTCTTGATGAAAAGACCAGAGCTGAAAAGAAAATTTGACTTTCAAACACAAGAATGAAGAGAACCATGAAAAGGTGAACAGCAAAGTGAAGTCATAAGGGACTTACTAAAGCTGAACTGTTTACATTCCTACATGGAAAGACAATATTTGTAACTCTTGAAACATTTCAGTATCTGGGTACTGGGTGGGATTACACATGCACACACACTCACATACATAGAGACAGAGTGCACAGAGTGAATGGAATAGGATGGGATCGTATCTTTAAAACAAAATGAAATCAAGCAGTGAGAGAGAAATATATTGGGAAGAGAAAGGGAGAAATTGAATGGGGCAAATTATCTCTCATAAAAGAGGCAATCAAAAGACTCATTAGTGGAGGGATAAAGAGGGGAGGTGAGAGAAAAACATGAAGTCTACTCTCATCACATTCCACTAAAGAAAAGAATAAAGTGCACACTCATTTTGGTAGGAAAACCTATCTCACAATACAGGAAAGTGGGGGTTAAGGGGACAAGCAGGGTGGGGGGGATGATAGAAGGGAGGGCATGAGGAGGAGAGTGCAATTCGAGGTCGACACTCATGGGGAGGGATAGGATCAAAAGAGAATAGAAGTAATGGGGGACAGGATAGGATGGAGGGAAATATAGTTAGTCCTATACAACACAACTATTATGGAAGTCATTTGCAAAACTACACAAATAAGGCCTATATTGAATTGCTTGCCTTCCAAAGGGAAGGGGTGGGGAAGGAGGGAGGAAGAGAAGTTGGAACTCAAAGTGTTAGGATCAACTGTCGAGTAATGTTCTTGCCACTAGGAAATAAGAAAAACAGGTAAAGGGGTATAGAAAGCTATCTGCCCCTACAGGACAAAAGAGAAGATGGAGACAAGGGCAGAGAGGGATGATAGAAGAGAGAGCAGATTGGTCATAGGGGCAATTAGAATGCTTGGTGTTTGGGGGGGGAGGGGACAAAAGGGGAGAAAATTTGTAACCCAAAATTTTGTGAAAATGAATGTTAAAAGTTAAATAAATAAATTTAATAAAAAAAAAAAAAAAAGTGAAAGTCATGTCATCATTTCTCTGATGGCATGGTCTTCTTCAGCAATGAAGGACAAACACAATCCTGTGCGTAGTTGCAGCTGGCTGAATACTAGCTGGGTTCCTCACCTTCTTCTCTCCTGCCTGCCTCTCCCTCCCCTTCCTTCTCCTCTCCAAAGGAAGGTAAATTTGGATGGCCAAAAGTTGCCCAGTTGACCTGGGTTTTACTGCCTCCTTTCCCTTTTCCTCCCCTCCCCTCTCCTCCCTTCCCTTTCCCTTTTCCTTCCCCTGTCCTGTCCCCTGTCCTCTCCTAAAACCTTAAACCTACTACACTCTGAAACTGGGACTCCAAGGGGCCCCTGACAAGGGCTCCTGGACCCCCGCTAGCTTTAGAGTGATTATCAGTCGTAACTGTTGCTGTTTCCCACCCAACCTGATGTCTTTGTTTTTATTGACCTCATTAAAGGGGCCATGCCCTGGCTACTTCTTAAAAGGCCTATTCAATGAATGGATGTTGCCTCACTCTAAGTGAGTACCCGCAAAGAACTTGGCCTAAAGGGCCCAAGATCTCCCAGTGCATCCTGGGCCATCTCCAGTCATCCTGAAGAATATCAGGTCACTGGATTCGGATGGCTCTGGAGGAGAAGTAAGCTGGTGACCTGCACAGCCCTCCTTCACTCAAAACAAAGTCAAGTGCAAATCATGTCATCATTTCTCTGATAGCATGGTCTTCTTTGGCAACGAAGGACGAACACAAAGTTATTTAACCTGTTATTGTCCCCAGAAACTCTCTAACATAGTAAGTTACAGATGAGATCTGTACTAGCGGATTTTCTATACCAAGAGATGATGAAATCACAGTTTCCCCAATCAGTAGTAAGCTTCTGAAGAGTGGTGAATAAGTCTTACACTACTCTTGTAGTCCCTTCTGTTGCACAGTAGTGCTCAACATATCCTGGTTGAATGAATGAATGAATGGAATTCCCATACTGGCCAAAATGGCAGTCATAGTCTGAATTGATCCATATCAGTAATTAAAGCTAGTTAGAGAACCTGAATGGGTCCAAGATACATATTTGAACTCTTCAGATTGTAATCTCCTCTTTGACATTTATCTACAATAAATCAATGCTTGACCCTTACAGATTTAGTCATGCTTCAATCTGACTTAACGATTACATAGAGACATAATCTTAGCTGTTGGTAGCAAACATTTCACCACTTTGCCCTTCCGAACAGGCAACTGTTTCAAACAAGTAATATTTCCCAAAAGTTGGTTGCACACTCTGTCAAATGCTTAATAGGAGAAAATCTGGGTGTTGATATGAAAGAATGTTTTGGATTCCTAACTAATTATCCTAAATTAGTGTCAGATTTTATGAGGGCTTCTCAATAAAGCAACAGTCTTTTTAACTCTCCTCAAAGAGTGTAAGATACCTACTTGAGCTGTTCAGATTATAATCTCCTATTTGACATTTATCCAGTAAATCGATGCTTTATCCATAGGTGGCAGATCAGGAGCTGTGAAGAAGACCCTAGGTGATGAAAGCCTGGAGGAGAATGAATTAGGAATAAAGAAAAACAACTTTAAAAAAGGCTACTGAAAAACCAGTGACTACCAGACTGCTCCACTCACAGCCTCAGCTCATAGGCAAATACTGACCAGAGAATGTGAAACCAGATGAAGAGAATGCAAAGAAGAACCTAGACTTTCTGCTGCCAGGGCTGTTGCTGAAGCTAGACTTTTCCCCAAAGGATGCTTCAGCTGGAACTGGGCATGATGAGGATGAATGACTTTTGCAGTCTTCTGACTGAAGTACAAAATTCATGGGCAACCTGGGCACAGACTACAAAGGAGTTTCTCCACCTTGGTTCTTCTACATGATCAAAGAACTGTAATGTTTAATATTTAAACTATATTTTTCCATGTTTACACAGCCTGGCAGCCACTGTAAACATTATAATTATGCTCAGAGTCCAAAAACCATTTCACAGTAAGTATTTAAAGCCCAGGATGTGTGAGAGGCCTGAAATGCAGCTTTACAGAAGGAGGCCCTCTCTTGGTATATGTAGCACTAGAGGATTACCCATAAATAAGTGTCATTTTCATAAACTGTGGAATCCACTCTCAGGTAGCTTTCAAAGCAAAATGTTGTCGCTGCTGTCCTAATGAATATCATTTACAGATTTTGCTCTTTGGTCCTTCTCATTTTTTTCCCCAAAGTGGAACCAAGTATCTTACACTGTAGGTATTTAACAGAAGGAGGGATAGAGAGGGATAATAATGGGAAACAGGGGAGAGAGTGCAAGATTTGGAGTCAGGAAGGACTGAATTCAAATCCTGCATTAGATATTTACTAGCTGCATGACTTTGGACAAGTTCCCTAACTTCTATGTGCCTCTGTTTCTTCCTCTCTAACGAGAATGATAATTGTACCTACCTCTGAAGACTTTTGTGAGGAGCAAATGTATTGACATATGTAAAGCACTTTTCAAACCCTAAAGGAGTATGTAAATCTATTGTGTTGTTATTATTATAGATTACCATTATATTATTTTGTGTAGATTGAGAAACTGAAGGCTGATATGCCCAATAAACTCTGATGGGATTATAGACTAAGAAGTGGAAATGACATCAAAGATTATCCGGTCCAGCCTGCTTGCTGTAAAATAATGATAATTGGTATTTATATAGCACTTAAAGGTTTGAAATTCCTTTACCTCTGTTATCTCACTTGAGGAGGAATGGGCACAGTGGAATCACTGAGTCCCAGAAAAGGAAAGTAATTTGTCCAAGACCACTCAGACAGGATCTAAAACAGGATCTGGACCCAGATACTCTACCTCCAGTCATTACCTCTGAATCCAGAATATCAGAATCTGAATAGCTGAATTTGGGCATGACACAGCCTCAGTGGGCACAGCATAAGTATAAACATATAAAATAAAAATCTCGAATGGCCATGTTTTATAAAAGAAAAAGCACTGACTTGGAAGTCAGGCAACTAGGGTTCAAGTCCTAACTTCCAATCACCAATCTGTGTCATCTTAAATAAGATGCTAACCCTCTCCGAGCCTTAATTTCTTCATTTTCAAATAAGCATATAATAATATTTATACTACCTACATCATGAAGTTGCTGTGATGATCAAGTAAAATAATAAACACTCCCCAAAATGTCAATAGTTATTATTTGTTTTTATTTTTGCTTTTTTTTTGGCTGACCTTAAATGCCTTAGTAATTCTTTGGATTGGGGAACTCAACCTGTGATTTTATTGATACAGTTTACTCTTGAGTAAGTCAATTCTCTCTCCCAAAGCAGGTTAGCACCTTTCTGTAATTTGTAGTCCTTGATAATAATTATCGCTAGTATTTCTACAGCACTTCAAGGTTTACAAAGCACTTTACATACGTTACCTCATTTGATTCTCATAACACTGTGAGGGGGGTGCTATCATTATCCTCATTTTATAGATGAGGGAATTGAGGCTGAGATGTTACAGAGCTTACCCAGGGTTGAACAGCCAGCAAAATGTAAGAAATAAGATTTGAATTCACTTAAGGAATTAAATTATATAATTCTCTGAGAAAATGTGAGTTTTTTCTAGTTTAGGACCTAATCGTAGAATTCATAGTCTTGGAAAATTCAGTTTTCCCTTTATGGTTTCCTTTTCTGCTGCGGCAGCTGAGGAGGGCTGCTGGGATCATTCTAGATACCACCAGGGAAGCAATCAAACATTGGTTTTTCCCATCCCTCCAGGTCTAGTCCAAGGGCCAATGTGGAAGATGATCCATGTTGATGGCCAAACCAAGCATTTTCATAGCCTGAATAACCAAGTTTTAGCTTTACTTCGTGGGCCCAAATCAGGCAAATGAAGGAAGTGGATGCCAGTCTGATGTCAGTGCCACGTTGGTACCCTAAGAAGATGATCTCCATGACCACTAAGCATCATAGGGTATAAACCCAAATTCCTATTGTCAGTCATCTTATCTTTGAGTATAACACAGACTTCTAGTGAGTTTGTGAACATTACTCTCCTTTTACTTTCTCACTGTCCTCTTTGCCTACTTTATATTTTATTTTCAGAATATTCGTGTAAATCAGTATGAAATTATAAAAATCTGTTCATCATTGAGGTTTAATTAATAAAATACACTGAACCCTGCAGAAATTTGTGGTTTAGTGCAATGGAAAATTTTAAGAATCAGATGTGTAGATGGAATCTAGGAAAAAACACCAATTTTCCCTGAAACCTAGAATTAATCCCTTTCCTTTACTCAAAAAGTTTTGTAAAACACTTGTTCTCCAATGTTTGGTTTACTGTTTTAAACCAAACATTCGTTGGCTTTATGCTTATTATCAGTACTTGGGAATCCAGAAACATGTAAGATCATTCTCATCTGTAAAATGAGGTCTTTAAGCCAGATTGTTGTCATTTAGGAGAGTTCAGATGAAGATCATCAGGGCTACACAGGGCTGAAAGTTAACAAAGTGATTACTACTCACAAGGAGGAGGAGAATGGAACCTAATAGGTAAGTAACAGCCTTGGTAAATAATTCCCATTGACCTTAGCCAAGCACAACACATAGTGGAGTGGCTTCTGCGTGTGGAACATATAAGGGCTTTCACACACTGATTAAAGGCCCAGAGCCTCTCAGGGCTCAAACTTACTCAGGACTTTAGACAAAGAGATGACCAATAAACTGTTGTCTTTAGGGGAATATAGTCAAAACTAAAGAAATGAGGATATTTTCCAAGTTCTGTAATAATGAATGAAGAATGAGAGTCATAGATGTAGAGAAGCTGCATCTATATACAGTTATTCTAACTGTGCTGAACCTGTGAGAGGCTTGGGAGAATGGGTCATGCCCAGTGTCTGGGTTTATTAGCCATGGTATACATGCGTGCTAAGGGAGGAGGGCATTACCAGTCAAACCAGTTTTTACTGGTCCACAGTTATCTTTTAAGATAGGTTCCAATGCTTAAATTTTATATTCAAGCTAACACCTGTTGTCCAGCGTATGAAGTCCAGCTCTTTCTGCCTTCTCTCCCCACACTTCCAGGGGGAGAGGGATACCATGATGTGGATCATTTTTATATTGAGCTTGGCCTTTACTAAATAAACATAAAGATGACATGATTATTATAAATGTGTATACTAAACATACATATGTACTATCAATAATGTATCCAGCATTATTCCACGCACTTTATTTGGGGGGATGTTCACTCATGTCAGCTTAATTCCAAACTATGTATATAATCAGTTACATGAGTGATAGGAATCAGGCTTATATAGTGGGGGCCCTAGCGTGGGCTTAGCTTGTGGTATTGTACATGTGTTGTTACCAGTGTTCAAGGCTATTGCCATGCTATATATCTGTTGATGACAACTAGTTAGACAGATCAATTAATAGAATTCATATTGACCAGTTCAGTGAGACTAAAAAAAAGAAAAGGTAGAGCTGGTTATTTGGCATCAAGAAACTCTGTGGGTAAGGTTTAATTTTTAACTTTGCAACTTGAGTATATGTGTGTGTGTGTGCACATATATACTGGACTTTTTGTTGCTGATGAGATGACATGGAAATATTGACTGAGGGTATACAAATGGAGCCAGTACCTTTTTCCTTTCTTGGACACACAGCCCCAGGCCATTTTACTTAGAAATATGTCTGTAAGTGACAAATACTGGTCACCTTAAATTCCAGGTGAAAGGGAATCAAGGGAGAAATATAACCGAGTATAGAAGTGATACAGATTTTTTTTTCTAAAATGTCAAAAATCCTTTAAATTTGCTTTGAATTAATGCCCTCCCCCACCATCCATTTCTTGCTTTCTTTGAATAGTGATTATTTTAGTTCATCTTTTTTGAGTTTTCCACCCATGGTGCTTCTTATCCCACTCCCTATATGTACTGACAATGGAGAATAGGGGAAAGATTTCTAAAGCATCTCACTTAGTGATGGCTAAAACAGCCAGGAATTGTCTTTGAGTCACATCACCTTGCCAGTTCTCAAAAAGACAAAGTGTACACAGGCCTAGGTTGTTCTGGACTCCATGGCCAGTGTATCGATAGCTTGCGTTATGTACTGCTATGTTTCTTCTGTTGCCCCAAACTGATGTTGAAATTTGACTGTAGATTGCTCTTTACTGTTCATTATGTGATAGAACAAAAGCTTGTGGATTTTTTAATCTCCAGTTCTAGAAATTAGCACAGTACAATTTGGCATATAAATTAAATTAAATTACCTTAAATTATAGATACATTACTGAGTGGAAAGACTGTTATCCTTTGAGTTTAACAGTTTTCAGAGGACAACAGTCAGTCTTCAAAAGGACAGCCTTCTTTTAGAATGGAAATTCCACAGAAGTTATTTTCTGTTCTTTTTGTTGGAATGTTTTTAAATGACTTTAAATTGAGTGGAAAAGAGAGAAGATTCCGTTTTTCTCATTTTCTTTACTTATTCCTGCCAGTTAGAAGACTACCCAGAAATGAACTTCCCAAAATTTAAACTCATCTAGATTTCTCTTTATGAGCCATTTTGTATGAAGGAAAGAACTCCAGTGAAAGGTTGCTTTGCCAAACCATTGTTCCATTTATGAGGTTTGAGCTTCTTAAATAATAAGGGTTGACAGATATCATCCAGAAAATCATCAAACCACTTTTTGTTCTGAAGAAAAACTCAGTAGAAAATCTAACATCTTTTCATATGAGAGACTGATGCATTAGATTTAACATGAGACATCCCCTAGAGCAGGGGATCCCAACCTCTTTCAATCCCATCCCCCTTGGCTTTTTGGTAAGCCTTTCCTTATACCCTTTCAACAGGAAATCAGAGAATTATAGATTTAGAGCTGAAAGGGGCCTTAGAAGTCATCAAATTTAACCATCTTATTTTACAGACAAGAAAACTGATGCAGAGAGAGGTTGTGACTTGCCCAGAATCACACAGCTAGGATCTAAAGCAGGATTTGAATATAGGTCTTCCTGACTCCAAACTTACTATATCCACTCTTCATGCTGTCTCATGGAAATAAGTTCTAGGATTTATTGTAACTTCTAAAATTTCTCAAAACAAGAAAAATATGTACAGCATGTATACTCATCTGCATGAGTGCAAATGAAAACACATTCTTAATTTATTTTCGTAGACTGTTATATTTCTTTTTTGTGCAAGAAACAAAATAATTTCCTTCTCTAAGAATATACTCCAAAATTAGTTAATTTAATTTATTAGAAATCCCCTTAGAGTTTCTTGGATACTTTGATAAGATAATATAGTTTGTTTGTTTTTGGGGGGAAGCCAGTCAAGCTTAAGTGACTTGCCCAGGATAACATAACCAGTAAGTGTCTGAGGCCTGAGTGCCTCCAGGGCCAGTGCTATCTAGCTACCCCAAAGTAGATTTTTTAAAAAGAAAAACAAATATTTTCCATATCCTTTTTTAATAAATTTCTCATATCATCTAGAAGTAAATATACCTCAGACTGAGCATATGTTGGTATAGCAGAAAGACTCTAACACGTTGGGTGGATTCCCCTAGGAAGAATTTATGGGAAACCATGGACAAAAGCAGCACAGGATAGGCTGGCATAAATGAGTTGTAATCCATTGGAGAGAATACCCTTATCCTTTCCTTAAAGTAATTAAGTATGCTTTGAAGAAGGGAGAAGTAGGTTATTGAAAGACCTCTTTTGTACATGTCAAATCTGGGATATTTATCTTTCAAATGTATGCAGTCATATGTGTTTCATATACAAATAATTATATGCTTTCTCTACCCACACATATGTGTGTATATATATGCATATATATGTATATATATGCATATATATATATATACACAGACATATATATGTAATATGAATTTTCTCTTTAACAATCTTTAAAGGTTTCCCATAAGCTTCAGTGTTTTTCTGGTCAGGATAAGTTCAGCTGGCATGATTGTTAGCTTAAAAACAACACCAAAAACTGTTTTTATTTCATTGTTTGCATAAAGTAATGCCCAAAGAATTTGAAGTTCGAGTTTAATGGTAAGCTAAAACACACATGTGACTGCAGGAATGAAGGGGAAAGAGAGTTCTCCTGCCCAGAGTGACAGCTAGAGAAATTTTTCATAAAAGTCCAGCTGAAATGTGAACTAATGATTATTTCATAAGACAAACTGTTGTGTCTGCAGGGTAGAAACTTCATAGCTAGCCCAAGATACCACTTTAAACTTCCCTAGTATTCTGATAGAAATTGAACATGGGACCAGACTGAGGGTAATACAAAAACCTATTTATAATATTCCTTAGCTTTCCTTATTAAATATATTTCCTCTTATTTTTAGAAAATTTCCTATCAAATGAAAATCCTAACTGTTCCTTTAGCATAGTCAATGGTTAATTTCATTCAGTTAAGAGATTCAAATTTAGACTTACAGAAAGTACAAAAAAGCATGTATCTAAAACATCAGCACACACCCATGTGCCTATATATCACATTAAAAAAAAATAAGAATCCTGTAATCATAGAACTGGACCAAATGTCTGAGATTATTTTCTACCACCCACCTCTAAAATGGAGCACTCTACAACAGGGATAGGGAACCTGCAGCCCTTTGACTGAATCCAAACTTCACAGAACAAATCTTTTTATTAAGGAAATTTTATTTTACTGAAGGGATATTCAGTCTAAGGGCTGTACTTCAGGACCTAGAAGGCCACATGTGGCCTCTAGGCTGCAGGTTCCCCATCCCTGGCATACAGTATAGAGCATTAAAGTTTCTATCACTCAAGAATCCAAATTTAGAAGATTCCAGAAAAAGAAGTAGGCACATGTCGGGAGTGGGTACATGTAGAAAAACCTGTCCAAAGCCCTGAGAAAGGTCTTTTGTGCCTCAACATCCCATGATTCCATTCTGTCAGTCAACAAGCATTTATTAAACACATACTATGTTACATTCTGTAAGACAAATGATTATGAGGCAGAGGTAGGTGGTGCAGTGGATGGAGTGGTGGACCCAGAGTCAGGAAGACTTGAGTTCTAATCCTGTCTCCGAGACTGGCTGAATCACTTCACCTCTCTAAGCCTCATATTTCTCTGCAAAATGGCATTAATAATAGCACCAACCTGACAAAGTTGTTTTGAAGATCAAATGTAAATCTTTGTAAGCCTTAAGTTCTGTATAAATGCTAGCTATCATGACGTAAATATCTTCTTTACAATGAAGCTTCAAAGTTTGGTGTATTTTCTTCAAGGAAAGCTGTGGTAGAACTTTATAATCTGGTTTCTCAAGCAGAATTGTTAGAATATACCTTCTGGCACTTGTTTCAAAGTCATTACCTCTCCTCTCCCCCTCCAAATAGACATCTTTGGTCAGAGATGTGACCCCTTCCTACACTGCGAGAGCTAGTTAGTCAGGCCATTTATGCTAATTCCATGTCTAAATAAAAACAGCTGAAAAATTAGGCCAAACATCCAGAGTCTGGGGGCTCAGAGGAAGGAAAATACTGACATTAAATAACAACTTTGACTGTGTATTCACTTGGGGTTTTTTTTCCATTGAACTGACTAGCTCAAAACCAACTTCAAACCTTGGAAGGGAAGCACAGTACAGTGGAAAACAGCACTGGTTCTGAGTCACCTAGACCTAGATTCCAGGCCCACTTCTGAGGCTTACCAAGTCTGCGTCCACAGTGGGCCTCAGTTTCATCTGTAAAATAAGACATTGGACTAGTTGGCCTCTGAGGTCCGTTCTAGCCCTAGAGCTATGTTTTCTTCACTCTTAGCAGTCAAGCTAAGACATTGTCTGCTGACAGATTTTATGACAATGTTCTTCGGATGTGAATGTGAGTGACAGCCCACACAAAAGTGTTTTAGCTCACTATTTGGGCTTTCATTCTCAGGGCTTTCAAACAAAACCTCAACAAAGAGATCTGCTGCTTTCAAGGTTTCCAAGAATTCCTTTGTATGCATAGCTTGCAATCCTCTGCTGGATCACATGTCCCCATTACACTAGCTTCCCGATGCTTGGTTCTAAATGTCTGAATCTTTTTCACTGACATGGGGAAGGGGGAAGGGAAGGAAGGGCCTTAAAAATGAGACCCATTGAGAATTGTTCTGAACCAAGTGAAACCATGCCACCTAAGCATGTTGCTGTGCTCTGCCACCCAGAAAAATGAATCTGTGAAGTTTCATATGCTTAGTATTAGAACAAGTTTGTTGAGTCAATTTGCAGCAAATAAAACAGATGGGGTATAACTGTACACATACGACATTTGGAATCAGTGATTTCATTTAAAAAGAAAAACATAAATACTTATTTCATAGGGGAGAAGAAATGTAACAGCAGCACATCCCACGACCGTTTGTCAGACTCTTTCAAGAGCTGGGGAAAAGAAATCTTTCCCACAGGAGAGTCACATGGGGCAGTACGGAAAATAAAAGAGCCTACAAGAGTCAAGAAACCCTGTCCTGACAATGGCTCACCTTTCCTGTAGTGCTCGGCTTCTGAGAGATTAAGTGTCGTGTTCATGATAACAGAGCTGGCAAAGATCAGAAGCAGCATTCAAACTCAAGACAAGCTCCTCATGCACTCCATCACTGCCTTTGTGAACTTGGGTGATAAAACTTCAAGGCCTCAGAAGTTTCCTCATGTGTAAAATGAAGGTATTGTACCTCCACTTCCAGACATATCCTTTGAATCTAATAGTAGGTGGGAAAGACGATCCAGTGGTGGAAGATTTAGAAAGGTTGATTGATTGAGGGGGCCTTGTACCCCTCTCAAATCACAGAGAAAGCATTACAGTGGAAAGGACCCTAGTATTAGTCAAAAGACTGGGTTATAGTCTTATGCAATTTTGAACAAATCTCTCTGGAACTCAGTTTTCTCATCAGGAAAATGAAGTTGGGGAGGATTGGCTTAGATAAGAAGTTCTTCACTCTTTTGACTGTCCAGTGAAGCCTCTAGACCCCCTGCTCAGAATAACATTTTTAAATACATAGCATTACAAAAGAAACCAATTACATTAAAATAGTTATCAAAATATTAAAAATACAAGTTCACAGACCCCTAATTAAGAACCCCTAGATGCTCTTTAAAGTTTTTACCTTTTTAAAATATTGCTATAATTATGGTGACTGTATTTTCTGAAGCAAACATGATGATTTTTCCCCTGAAATAGGACTGGCTTGAACAACCTCATATATATGATTACTATAAGTATAATGGAAATAGCCTTCTCTTTTTTTTTTTTTTTTTTTACCAAGCCACTGGGTTCTGTGCACGAGAAATAGACTTAGCCTTTTCTGATGATGAACTTGGAATTTTTACTAGTTTCTAAAATTTCCAAAAATTCCAAAGTTTTATTAGTCAATAAACATTTATTAAGTGCCTACCATGTGCCAAGCACTGTGCTAAGTGTTAGGGATGTAAAAGACAATCTCTGCCCTCAGGGAGCTTCCAGTCTAATGGGAAGGACAACATGTGAACAAATATATACGAAGTAAGCTATATACAGGATAAATAGGATGTAATTAACCAAAGAAAGGCACTGGAATTAAGAGGAGTTAGGGAAAGCTTCCTCTAAAAGGTAGGGCACTTAGCACTGTACCTGGCTCATTGCAACTACTTAATAAATGACCATATAGCACCAAATAATTGTATCCAATCTAACTAGTCTTGTATGTGCAGTGTAGAAATGATCCTCATATTATAAACTCCATCTAATGCAGTCTGCTTTTTCCAGAGTGTTGAACTGATGTTCACAGAGGCGATTTTATTAAATTACCCATATTATCAGGGATGGTACCAGAGAAAGAGTGCTGGATAAGGAGTCAGAGGTTTAATTGTTTAGTCATTTTTCAGCTGTGTCTGATTCTTCATGACCCCTTTTGGGAATTTTCTTGGTAAAAATACTGGAATGGTTTGCCATTTTCTTCTCCAGATGAGGAAACTAAGGCAAACAGAGTTAAGTGACTTGCCCAGGGTCACACAGCTGGTAAGTGTCTGAGACCAGATTTAAACTCAAGAAGAAGAGTCTTTCTAACTCTTAGCCACTGTGCCACCTGGATTCAAATCCTCACTGCCACCTGCATGATCTTGGACAAATTCCTCAATCTCACAGGATCCCAGTTTCCTCATCTGCAAAATGAAGGAATTGGACTACTGTGGTACACTGGAAAGAATACTGGTTTAGAAGTGAGGGAATCTGAGTTTAAATCCATGAAATACTGTTTTACCCAATATTGGAGTTTAAGTCCCTTAAGATTACTAACTAATAATTTACTCATTTTTCTATCCCCCGTTAGCTTAGCACAGAATTGTGTTCTTCGTAGGTGCTCAATAAATTTGTTGATGGTTGAATGAAAGGGGAGGAGACCCTCCAGTTTCCTGCCATTGCTGAGATTAGCACCTTGCTCCTTCCAACTAAAGGAAAAAGTCTGTGTAATCTTTTTATTCTCTTACATGCACTCTGTGATACAACTTTATTGACTTCCTGGCTGTTCTAAACCTGTACTCCCTCTCCCATCTTCCTTTATATGGGCTGTACCGCTCTCTTGGTATGTATTTCTTCTAACCTTGGCCTATGGGAATCCCTAGTTTCTTTCTGGTCTCAGTTCAATCATCACCTTGTACATAAAACCTTTCTTGGTCCCCTAAATACTAATGCCCTCTTTCCCAGAACCACCTTGTACTCATTTTGTATATGATCTATAAATGCTTATCTACATCCATGTTGTCTTCCTCCAGTTAGAAATAAGCTTCTTGAGGACAGGAACACTTTCACTTCTGTCTTTGTATCTGCACTATTTAGCAAAATGTTAGGCTTATAGTTGGACTTTAATAAACTCTTATTTGTTGACTAATTGGTTCCTTACCACAAGCAGAAAATATTCCCTTGCTTTCAAAAGGGTCATTCAGGGAACAAATAAGACCATTTTACAACACTGTTTACTGAGAACTCAGAGCATAATATTGTAGTGTGGATTCTTGGCCAGGTCTGAGTTGGATAGACGTCCTTGGAGGCCCTATCCAACTCTGAGATTCTGTGATATTGGGATTACCTTGCTTGGTAAGCAGCTGATGAAACTAAAAGAAGAATGCACAGCCCCAAAGCTCTGTTTTTGAAAGGGGGCCTCCCATAACATTGTAATTATTAAAATATTTCTCTACCCTGTCATTTTTCCTTCAATGAAAAAAACAGGTGTAGGAGCCCTGGCTTTTCCAAGCTCCTGCCAAATTATCTCAGTCAGTGCTATAGTTTAGGAGAGCCAGTGATGATATCAGATCCTGGGAAAGTTGGGTGACCCCAAAGGAGTAAGGGAATTTGTAGGAACACTACAAAGGACACTTTTTTTTGTTTTTACCTCTTACATGTTCTCTGACTCACTTCCGCAGACTTGCTTCTGGAAAGAAGGAGTAGCCCTTAGTCATTCCCTATGACTTTCTTTCCTCTTCTAAAAAAGCACATTGAAAAAAGAAGAAAAAAACAGGGCAGGATTATGTGAGGAAGCAGTGGAGTAAGCAGAGAAAGACTTGGAGAGTCAATCTGTTTATATCTAATCCTATTTTACTGCCTTGTCCTTGGACTACCTTCTGTGGACACATTTTATGTATCCTTTATCATACCCTCACCTCTCCAAGCAGAATATTAATTTCTTGAAGGCAAGGTCTTTGTCATCATCTCCACTGCCTAGTACCTTGCCTTCTACATGGAAGATATGTAACAAATGTCCATTGATTTTAGTTGATGTAAAATGTGATTAGAGGTTGTTCATGTAGTAAGTTTTTTTTTCAATCAGGAAACTGAGAAGAAAATGACTCAGTCAACACTGTCCCCCTATGTACTGTGACAGATACCTGCTTCTACTTTAAATCTTTGGTGGAGCCATGTTTTCATTGGTTTGGGTATTCCCTGTGATAAGGTGGTAAAATCTCCATACCTTCTCATCCTTTAGATTCATATTATTATCCTTCCATAGATCCTCCACAGAGGAGTGGTCATCTGCCCAATACACTGAAAAACTTCCTCTGCTTCTTCTAATATCTCAGGAGTACTAACGTAGAAGTAGAAATAGTAGTAGTGGTGGTGGTGGTATATTAGCAGCAGCAACAGCAGCTCAGATTTCCATAGCACTTTAAGGTTTGCAAAATACTTTATATACATTTTCTTCTTTCATCCTTTCAAGAGCAGATGAGGAAACAGATTTAGGTAGATCAAGTCTCTTGTCCAGGGTCCCAGAACAAGTAAACATCTAAGGTAGAATTTGAACTCAGGTCTCCCTGTTTTTATGTCTAGAGGTCCATCCAGTATGCCACACTGCCTCTGTAGACTTGCTAATGACATTCAAGTGCTTGAGCTGCCCCTCTTTTCTCTCACTCTCACTAAGTCCTATTTCAGTCATGTCTCTTGTGCCATTTTTCTCTAAGACGTCATCATTGACAGTTTACCACATCGTACACAGATCCACTGTGCTGTTTAGCATTGCTCCTTGGAGAACTTACAATTTTGATTCTCTGGGATCACGGCATTCCATGATTAGTAGTCATATATCACCACTGGAGAATATTGGTACTAAAGACTTGAACTCTTACAACTAGTTTGATATTGAAAGTTCTGTACATTATATGGCCATGGAGATGCACAAAATACACCAGTAGGTGTAAAAAATAAATAATGGTCTCTGCATTCCAAAAGCTTAAAGGCTGGTTGAGAAACTGGAGGAATTCTCAGATGATAGATCAAGTGGGTCTGTGACCTCATCAATCAGAGTTTCTTCTAACAATGTAGCTTGCACTCCATCCTTGTCTGCCTACCTTTTCCATATCTCATCTGAACTGTTTGCTTCTAGGGGTCCTGTCAAAATATTAGGAGACTATCTTGATGTTTGCTGACGTTGAAATGAAGTGTATTAGGGGCAGCTCTAAAGCTAGAGCTGTCTTAGTTCAGGTTTGATGTTGGGATCACTTACAGTTCATTGGATTTCCATTTTAAAATATTGCTCCATCTTCTTCTTTGGATCATCTCTCATATTCAACCATCATAAGTGGCTCTGAGTGGAATGATTCCAATCTGCTTTCTTTATGCTCTCTCAGTCAATGATCTTGTCAGCTTCCATGTTAATTTATCTATATGTAGGTGACTCCCATATTTCTTTTCTTATTCAGTTGTTTTTCAGTTGTGTCCAACTCTTTGTGAGTCCATTTGGGGTTTTCTTGGCAAAGATATATTGGAGCAGTTTATCATTGCCTTCTCCAGTTCATTCTACAGATGAGGTGACTGAGACAAAAAGGGTTAAATTACTTGCCCAGGATCATCCAGCTAATAAGTGTCTAAGGCCAGATTTGAACTCAGGAAGATGAGTCTTCCTTACTCCAGGCCTGGTACTATATCCACCGAACTACCTAGCTGCCCTCCCAAACCTGTATTCAGCTCTAATCTCTCCTAGACTTATTTCCCACATTGCCATCTGCCTGCTAGACACTTGCACTTGCATAAGTTGTCAGCATCTCAAATTTAATATGTCTCAAGCAATGTTCATTATCTCCCATGACCAATAAATGCACTCTCTCCCCAAATCCCCTTACTTCTGTTGAGAGCTCCACCATGCTCTCATTCACCTTCGTTCCCAACCCCCAAGTCATCTTTGACTCTATACTTTCCTTTCCTCCCATAATCAAATTTCCAAGGCCTATGGATTCCATCTCCATGTGCTCTCATTTTTATCCCTTTCTCACTATTCATAAAGTCACTACCTCTTCACGTTTCACCTGGACCTTGAGAACAGCTGTTGACTTTCTTTCTGCTGGTCCATTCTACTCACAGCTGCCAAGACATATGTCTGACATCGTTGTTCTCTTCCTCAAAAAATCATTTCCTTCCTATTGTCCTTAAGATACAAAAATGCAATGGTATAAAGATGAGAAATGGAATTTCATGTAAAAAATTGTAAAAAAGCCAGTTTTCCAACGTTATAATACTACCAGTATAGCACAATATACTAATAGTGTAGGACAGAAATGATACATAACAAGACTGGTAGTTAAGTTCTTTAAAGTAGCATTTCAAGTTCCCTATAATCACATTTCCATCTACCTTTTCAGATTTATCTCATAGTGATCTCTTTCAAGCACTCTACTTTCTAACCAAAGTGTCCTAATACCTATTTTCTAAATTAGCAATTAGGCTCCTCTCTCTATGTCCTCACCTAGGCTCCTCTGGACTCTTCTAGCTTTAGAGTAATTATCAACAGTAACTGTTGCTGTTTCCCACCCAACCTGATGTCTTTGTTTTTATTGACCTGATTAAAGGGGCCATGCCCTGGCTACTTCTTAAACAGACCTATTCAATGAATTGCTTCACCCTAAGTGAGTACTTGGGCCTAAAGGGCCCAAGGTCTCCCAGTACATCCTGGGTCATCTCCAGTCATCCTGATGAATATCTGGTCACTGGATTCAGATGGCTCTGGAGGAGAAGTGAGGCTGGTGACCTGCACAGCCCTCCCTCACTCAAAACAAAGTCAAGTGCAAGTCATGTCATCATTTCTCTGATGGCATGGTCTTCTTTAGCAACGAAGGACGAACATGAAGTTATATGTCTGGGATGTCTATTCTCCTTAGATTCCTTCATGACTCAGCTCTGATACCACCTAGTCAAAGGCTTTCCTATCCTCCAATTTCCTAGTGCTTTCTCTTTTCTCAAATCACTTTTGGTTTATTTGTCTATGTAAATGTTTCATCTAAGTTCCTCAAGGGTGAGGACAGGAGATGATTGATTGGGACAAGCTCCCAAAGGAAACTGGAGGAATCAAGTGGTATCAGAAAAAGTAGAAGTTCATGACTACCCTTGCTAAAGCTAAGGCTTGCCTCGTCCTCAGAACCTGAAATGAAGGAACAAAGGATAACTAGTAGAAAATAGAATGGTAAATCCTGTAGACCAAGTAGAGAAAAATTTTCAGGAAATGACTCAGTTATTGAAAAAAAAATTCAAAAACATGGAGATGTAAGTGACAAGTCTGAAATACAGTTTAAGATGCATCAATCTCAGGATAACTGAAATCACAAAAGTTTAGAAAAATGAAAGAATCTAAACATTATATGCAGTTGTGTTAGAGCCAGCTTGAACCAACTTGTTTGTTCAATTTTCAGTGTTAGTATTTATACCTTAGAAATCAGCAAATGCTCAAATCAAGGCTTGATTTATTATTTTGTTCATTGCTTACACTTCAGAAAGTATTGACAAAAAATTTAATAAAGGAGATTAAATTTTAAAATGTATTTTGCATACTTTTTTGTTCCTGGAAGCCGATTTTAAGAGCATACCACTGACTATGCTACAGGAAATCATTCAAGAAAATATTCTGGAATTAATAGAAATAAGTATCAGTATATAAAATGAATGCATAGGACTCTTAACTACAACACAACAAAAAACCCTCAAGATTCACCTTTCTAGACATATACAGTTAAACTTCAATGTTTCAATGAAAAGGAAAAATCTTGAAAAGTACAAGAAAGAATAATACATCAGAAGATATGAGTCAAGATTACTGTATTTTTCTTAAGAAAAGTTGGAATGGGATGGTTGAAAAAATTAGAATATGATATGTGCAAAATGAAAAGGCATGGACTATAAATTTAAAATTATTCAGCAAAATATAATTTGCTACTTGAAGGTAAGAGATGGACATTACAGAAGCCTTTGGAATTTGAAAACTTTGTAATTTGGCAGATATATTTCAAGGAGGTCTTGGAAAAGCAACCAAGCCAACAAGCCTAAAAAAGAAATAAGTATTTGAAGCAATTCTCATTTCTCAAATCAAGATAAAGTCAGTTGATCAGTAAATATGAGGATCTGCAAACATTTGTATTCACAAAACTATTAAGTGTTTCCAAAGGATGATTTTTATAACAAAGAAAAAAGGAGAGCAAATAAAAAGAAGAAAGTAAGGATGGCCACGTAATCTCAAAGTGAAACTTTTAGCTTTGATGAGAAGGAAAGCCAAACACAAAGAAATTCAATGTAGCTTCAGGAAAAGGTTTGCGAAGCACTTGACAGGCATGTTGAAGAGGGCGTTCTTATTTAGGTACAGATGGTTCCAGATGGCTTCTAAGTTTCCCTGAAAGTCTATGTTTTCTAAAAAATCAGCCAGGCCATTAAAGAAATGACCTGCAAAAGGGAAGGGGGAAAAAGAGTCAGATTCACAAACATATTGAAAAAAACAAATAACTCCTGTACTTCATAACCTACTTTGAAATAGAGTAATTTCTCAAATGAAGCAAATATGGTCATGATTATTCAAGAAGCCCGAGACAAGGACCAATCTCATGAATGCTATTTCTACAAAAATAGTTTTAAAAAGACAAATGGATTATAGAAGTACAGTCCTCTACCTGGTATCTCAAAGTCCCCCAGCATCCTCTTCAGTTCTCCCTTTTTTCCAGTCTGTGATTAGAGAGGCGACCCTTCTCACCAATGTCAACAACCCCTTTACTTAGAACCTTGACCTCATCCCTTCCCATCTCCCCTGCCTCTCAGTTCTTCAGTCTCTCCCTATCTCCTGGTTCCTTCTCAGCTGCTTACAAATATGCCAACTCTCCTAGCTTTATAAACATCTTCACTTTATCCTATAATCTCCTTAAGCTTTCATCCTATATCTCCTCTTGATTTCACAGACTCTTAGATCAGGAGTTTATAATCTTGATTTTTTCTTTATTTCTTAATTTTAATCTTTAATCTTTTAATTTGAGGGGTTCACAGACCCCTAAAAATTTTATGGAAAGTTTTCATGGGGTCCATGGATTAAAAAAACTTGATAACTGTTTATCAATATTATTAAGTTTTTTGTAATTTTATGCATTTATTTTACACATTTAAAATATTATTCTGAGGAGTCCATAGCCTTCATCACACTATGAAAAGGTCTATGACAAACAAAAGAGGTTAAAGACCCTTGTCCTAGAGTTAGTTGCCCATCTTTCCTCTTTTCTGATGACCTTTTTCCAAAATGGGACAAGGCCCTGGCCCTAGAGTCAAGAAGACCAGAGTTCAAAATCTACCTCAAATACTTACTAGTTGGGTGATCCTGAGCAAGTCTTCTAACCTCTTCTTGCCTTTTTCCTCAACCATAAAATGAAGATAATGACAGTACCTACCTCTCAGTGTGGTTGTGAAGATCAAATGATATAATATTTGTAAAGCACTTAGCATAGTGCCTGGTACCTAGGAGGCATCATATGAAAGCTTCTTCCCTTCTGGACCTCTCTGCAATCCAGCTATGGGGCAGGAGGTATGCCAGAGTGGCGCTGCCCCTTTGAACATGTGACTTCACTATACTCAGGTTTTAGGTGGGGGCAGAAGGAGCTGAGCCAGCGTTAGGGAACATCATATAGGAAAGATCTTAGAGAAGACCAAATAGTGCTTATTCTGGGAACCCAAGCCTGTATGGACCCTGTTATAACATATCAGGCACCACCCTCCAGAGCCAGTAGAACATAAATACAAAACCTAGAAGGCAAGCAATATGTATGCGGAGTGGACGAATGCTTATTGGGCAAGACAGGAAGCTACTTAGCAGATGTGCACAGACCATGGATACAGACTCATCGGTGGGAGTGTCCAAAGCCTGCTCTCCCTGCGAAAGGACTGTTAATGTGAAAGAAGCCAGTGTGATCACTTCCTGCGCCAGACCGTATCAAAATCAGGTACGGCTGCAATATCTATGGTATGCTCACTGTGCACAATTGTTGATGGCAATGACATTGGAGACAGAGTACTTTGCAGTGACTGCTCAGTGTTGGGGACCTGGTGGTGTTCAATTAGGAAGGGCTACTTCTTCTAGCTTGGAGGCCTGCACATCTTTTTTTTTTTTAATTGAATTATTTTATTTGTTTTCAGTGTTCGACAATCACTTCCATATATCTAAGATTTTTTCCACTCCCTCCCCCTTATCCCCCCTCCCTCTCCACTCCCTCCCTGAGATGGCATCCAATTTTATATAGGTTCTACACGTACATTCCTATTAAATGTATGTTGCGTAGAAGAATTAAAATGAATGGGAGAAACCATAAAACAAAACAAAACAAAGCATAATACAAAAGAAAACGGTCTGTTTCTATCTGCAATCCAATTCCATAGTTCTTTCTTTGGATGTGGAAGGTGTTTTACCTCAAGAGACCATTGGAAATTTTTTAAGTTCTTGCATTTTAATGAAGCACTAAGTCTACCAGAAAAATTCCTCTCTCACTGTGGTTGTTGCTGTGCACAAAGTTCTCCTGGTTCTTCCCCTTTCACTCAGCAACAGATCATATAAGTATTTCCAGGCCTCTCTGACGTCTTCCTGTTCATTGTTTCTCATAGCACGATAGTATTCCATTGCATTCATATATCATAATTTATTCAGCCATTTCGCAATTGATGGGTATCCCCTTGATTTCCAATTTTTGGCCACCACAAAGAGAGCTGCTATAAATATTTCTGTACATGTGAGACCCTTTCCTAATTCTATGATCTCATTGGCATAGAGTTCCAGAAGCGATATTGCTGGGTCAAAGGGCATGTACATTTTTGTAGCCCATTGCTCTCGAATTGGATCAGCTCACAGCTCCACCAACAATGAATTAGTGTTTCAACTCTCTCCCATCTTCTCCAACATTTATCATCTTCCTGTTTTGTCATGTTAACCAATTTGACAGGTGTGATGTGGTACCTCAGAGTTGTTTTGATTTGCATCTCTCTAATCAATAGTGATTTAGAGCATTTTTTATATGATTATAGATATTTTTAATTTCTTCCTCTGAAAATTCCCTGTTCGTATCCTTTGACCATTTATCAATTGGGGAATGACTTGTATTCTAGTACATTTGACTCAGTTCTCTATATATTTTAGAAATGAGGAGGCCTACATGTCTTGTGCACAACTAGAACTAGTGAATGACTGGAAAGTCAACTAGATTTTTAAGGTTTTATGGTTTGGATTTTTTTGTATTTTGTACAATAAATAGAACAGGTAACAGAATTAAATAAAAATTTTTTATAGTTTAAAAAGAAACCAAAAATAAGCAGTGTGCTTTCCTAAATATGGAAATAATCAAAGGACATTAATAAGCAATTTTTGAAGGAGAAAATATGAATTGCTAATAATCACATGAAAAGCTCTTCAAATTCCCTAATAATCAGGGAAATTCAAATCAAGAAAATCTGGAGATACCACCTGACAGTCATTAATTTGACAGAAATAGCAAAAAATATTCAAAGTCAACAATGGCCACATGATGTACTGTAGTGAAAAAAACAAAGTCAAGATTCTAGGGGTATGGTTCAAATTGCAATTCTGTTATCTGGGTAAGTCACCACACTCAAGTTCCTCATTTATAAAATGAGACATGTGGACCAGAATGGGATTTTTCTAGCTCTAAATCCTGTGTCAGGTCTATAAGGGTGAAATTAAAAGATAAGAGAATTTATCTACACAAAATATTCCTAGATATTTCATGTATAATAATGCAAAAGTAGAAGCAACTTACACATCCAATAATTGAGGGATTGCTGAATGAACTATGGCATATTAAGGGTATATTGGGGTGACTCTTCTTAATCCACATGGAAGGTCTCATTTCCTCCACCTGGGCAGCTCATTGAACCCCTCCACACCAGTGGGACCAGAATCCGACACCACTAAAATTAAGGTAGTGAGTCAGCATCACATAGGTAACTCCTGAGACCTCTCTCCATTCTAGGACCCACCAAGACAACCTAGAATGATCTACTTCCATTGGCTGTGTTAACCATAGGAAAGGGTCCTGGGTTTTCTTGAAAGGAGAGAAGTCTTATTCAAGTGCATCTCTAGTGTCACAGGTAGGGAGATGCCAGGGACTAGCCATTGGTGGCCCTAGACTACATCATGGTCTATGGCCATTTCTCCAAATATGAGAGGTTTCATTCAGATAAGGGCAGGTTGGGGTATAAGAACACGAGGGGCAATGACCCAAGCAGGAAGAGTCTGCCTCTAATGAACTTTATGTCTCTTGGAGAGTTATTCCAAAAACAATTTTATTTGTTTTATTTTGAGTTTTCTTTGACTACCATAAGGAACTATAGAAGAACATAAGCAAGACTTGCACAACATAACCAGTCATGAATGTATCGAAATTAGTACCAATGGAGAGATGACCCATGCTGTTGAAAGTCATGGAAATATTGCAGTGTAAAATAAAAATAATTAGATGAATTAATAAATTTAGCTCAAAGGAGCTAACGTAAGGGAGTAAGTAAGTAAGTAACTAGTAAGGGAGAGGACTGCAAAAGGCATCGTATGACGGAGTCCTTTAAATTAAAAATGGATTATGTGAAAGAGCATAAGTAAAGAAGATCTTAGGATAAGAAACCTTTTCCAAATTTGAAAGGGGAAACTTCTTAGACTTTCTCCAGTCTAGACTTTCTCCAGTTTCCAGCTACTATTTTATGTGAAGTCAAGAATGAACAAATATCTATTACCCCACTAATGATAGCTCACATTTATATGACTCTGTGGTGTATAATAGCTCTAGGAGGCAGGCCATGTAAAGGTTGTTATACTCATTTTACAGATGAGGAAACTGTCTCAAAAAGGTTGAGTGACCTGCCCATGGAGGCAGAATTAATAAGTTACCTATTAGGGATTCTTTTCTTAAAAAATGGAAGTAAATTTTGCTTGCCCCAAATCATACAGGTAATAAGTCAGAGTACCTGGTTTAAAACCTAGGTCTTTGGAATCTAAATTCAGTGAACTGGAACTATAAGGTGCTACCCTGAACACAGCTGGTGCTTAACTGAATTGAACAGAACTGAATTTATGAAGAGATTAACAGAAGCAGATTGATCTGATATTTCAAGTTAACAATGAAGTCCACAGTTCAAAACTTAAAATCATACCTTCCAAGTCAGGTGTAGAACAAAGTGAATAACATCGCATGTTCTCAAAATGTTTTCATGGTATTACTTGTAGCAATTTCTCAAGTCTGTATCTTATTCACATTAACATTATCTTGGACAGATCAGTGAAAAAGGTTTTGGAAATCAGTTGCTGCTTTTGACTCTTATTGTATTATCTGTGCTTTGATGGGGTCAGAATTTACGCTGACTTTGGAATCATAGGTGGCCCAGTGGATAGAGTACCAGACCTGGAGTCAGGAAGACTCATTTTTCTGAGTTAAAACTCTCCCTCAGGCATTTATTTGCTGAAATCCAGAAGACCTAAGTTTAAACCTAGTCTCAGATATTTACTAGCTGTGTGACCCCAGGCAAGTCACTTAACCCTGTTTGCCTCAGTTTCTTTATCCATCATACGAGCTGGAAAAGGAACAACAAACCACTCCAGTATCTTTGGCAAGAAAACCTCAAATGGGATCACAAAAAAACAGAAACAAGTGAAAAACAACTGAACTATGGTTCACAATCTTGTGCAGTAAGAAATCAAAAACAGCTTAGGCCAAGATCTTATTGCACAGAAAATAGGCTACAATTATTAGTTTCATTTTACATCTTCTCCCATAGACAGACAGATAGATAGATGGATATTGTGAGATTACTGAGATGCTCCTGAAGGGATCTTTATTCCCAAACTATGTCTCTTCTACCTGTGATAGTGCCTGAAATTCCAACATTAGCTATTTATTTCTTTGGACCAGAAGATTTTTTAGTTTTCAGGAGTTACCATTTAAACAATTTCTCCTAAACTCTAATCCCACATGACTGTTTATTGAACATCTCCAAAGGCATCTCAAACTCAACATATATAAAAGAGAAATCTATCATTCTCCCAAAATTCTTTACCAAAATTTCCTAGTTCTATTCAGGATAGCACCATCCTTCCAGTCATAAAGGTTTGCTTCCTCAGAATCATCCTTAGTTCTTCATTCTCATACCTCTCATATAATCAGTAGCCAAGATTTGTCAGTTCTAGTGCCATGGTGTGTCTTCCTTTGATCTCATTTTCTCCACTCACAGAGCCATCACTCTAGTTCAGACCCTCCTTATGTATCACAACTACTATTTTAATGGCCTTCTAATTGGTCTCTCTACCTTGGAGCTCTCTCCTCTACAATTTTTCATTTACAATTCATATTTTATGTGAATTCCAGATTGACATCCCTAAAACAGAGTCCTGACTATGCCAATCTTCTGCTCAAGAAGTCCAGTGGCTCCCAATTGCAGCTAGAATAAAATACATATTCCTCTGTTTTAAAAACCTTTCACAATCCTACTCCAAATTGCCTCTCTTGACTTAGTGTCCGTTACTTTTCTATAGTCTGTACTTTTCTACATTCTAGTTAAACTGACTGGTTTGCTGTTCACCACACACACCCTTCCATATCCTCTTTCCATACTCTCCATTAAGCTTTTGTACAGGCTGTTCCCCATGCTTAAAATATACCCCTTCATCAACTCTCCTTCACAGAATACCTAGATTTCTTCAAAACTCAGCCAAAGTGCTTCCTTCATGAAACCTATCTATTTCCCTTAGTTTCCACTGCAACACTAAGTGTTTCTTTGGGGCATGAGAGGATTCGTTTTACCCATCTCTCTCCTTCCTTAAGGTCAAAAAGGAGACAGAAATGCAAGGACCTAAAAAATTCCCAATGAACTCTTGAGGCAAAATGTCTTTCATATCCAGAGAAAAAACTATGGAATTGGATCACTGAGTGAAGCAGACCATTTTCTTGTGTTATGCTTTTTTGTTTTGTTTTGTTTTGATGGTTTCTCCCATTCATTTTAATTCTTCTATGCAACATGACTAAGGTGAAAATGTATTTAATAAGAATGTATGTGTAGAACCTATATAAGATCGCATGCAGTCTTGGGGAGGGAGTGGGGAGGAAGGAGGGAAGAAGGGGGAAAGAGGGGAAAAAATCTAAAATATATGGAAGTGATTATAGAAAACTGAAAACAAAATAATCTTTTTAAAAAAGGAAGCAGATCTTAATCTCCAGCACCAGTGCTTACACTATCAGCAACAAAATGGTTTCAGTCGGTTTAGTTTTCCAGGGGAAAGCTAAATGAACCCTGAGTTCAAGTTTTTGCCTTTGTTTAGAAGAGTTTTAGATGAACTCTTAAGATGTAAACTGGAATGTGAAGGTCTTGAAGAGTTATTTTAACTATTCCTCTTGAGAACTTCAGTGTCCCAGCTGATAGTCTTTAAAATATTGAAAACCCTTAGGTCCATCTTGCAGTACATAATCTGATCTCAAGTAAAGATGCCCACAGACAAAGGAAACAAATTCTTTTATAAAATAGAAATGGGTTTATAAACCACCATCCTTCCTGGAAGAAACAAACAATAAGATGGGTTTTCGTTCTGCCTAAACAAATGGACAGGACAGAAAAGAAGAGGGAAGAGAAAGGCAATGCCCCTAAATTGTGGGGCTTTACAGAGAGGAGGAAGAGTAGAGGGTGGATGCATTCTTCAGGTTGAAGCAGCAGGGAAGCAAGGTCAGGCAAAAAGCAAGTTCTGTGGAGAACTCAAGTAGACTAGCAAGACAGATATGGCTTGAACCACTTATGATTGTATCGAGGTAGCCACATCCTTTTCCTTGGCATCGGTGCCCCTGGTACTCATGCATCTCTTTCCATCTCTCCTCTAAGGCTCCAGGAGACACTAACAACTGAAGGAAATCAGGAAGGGTCTCATGTAGGAGGTGGCCCTTGAATGTAGCTTTACAATAACCAAGGATTCTAAGAGGCAGATGTGAAATGGGAAGTCATCATAGGCATAATGGATAGCATGCTCATAAGCATGGAGATGGGGGATGGAATGTCACATTAAGAAGAGCAAGAAGGCCAGTTGGGGCTGGAGCATTGACTATAAAGAAGAGGAGGAAGGTATAATGAAGCTGGAAAGGTAGACTGGAGCCAGGTTGAAAAGGGCTTTAAACGCCAAGCAGAAGAGTTTGCAGTTGATTTTATAGGTAATATTGATTTTCAATATGTATGTTGCATTCTTTCCCTTCTTGCTTTTTATTCTTAATTTCCTCCCTATTCATTTCTCCCTAAACATACCTGTTTTTAAATCTGTTTTGCTTCTGTTCACACTACTCTTTATTTCTGAAAGGACTCCTCTTCACATTCTACCTGGTTAAATGTTACATGATTCAAAGCTCATTTAAATATACCTCCTGAAAGAAACTCTCCCAAATCTTCCTGGAAATATTCTTTTTTTCTTTTGCACTCTCAATTTGTACTTAGACAATTGTCTCACTCTCCTTGTATAATAAGAGGTGCTCAATAAATATTTAGAAAATAAATTTTAATTTTCCAAGAGCATTTGTGATTTAGGAAAATTCTGAATAGATCTATTATCTCATCTCTGTCATTTACCACCTGTGTGACCTCTGACAAGTCATCTCTCTTAACTGGGAGTCCATGTTTTCATCTATAAAATGAAGGGTTTGGACTACATGACTTCCAAAGTCCCTTTCACATCTAAATATATGATTCTATGATCCTACTACTAGTTCATATTCATTTAGTCCACTGATAAGGGTGAAGCAATAGAAATAGCTAGGAACAGAGGGAGAAATGATTCCTGAAGAGGAGGAAAGCCACAGTTCATTTTTTTTTTTAGGCTGGTAAAAGTTTGAGGAAGTGAAAGGAAACCTAGCTGCATGTTAAAATCTCTCACTGCTTTTAGCTCTGATTATCTTTTTTCCCTTTGTGAGCGGATAGAAAAAGATAGTGAGCAACAGTTAGCAGCAGCCAGTTGCTAGATTAAAGAGCAAAGAGGAAAAGGCAGATTTTCGAAACACAGCTATGTTAAAATGTCAAATAAATTAAAATTAAAGATGTGGCCAGGGGGAAATGAAGGCTGAAAAGATAAGGCATTCCTGGATGCAAAGCATTTGTAGCACAAGGCCAGATGCAAGACAGAGCCTTGAGATATGTGGTTACACAACCAACTACTAGTGCAGATGTTTAGAGTGGAATAGATAAATGACTTGTATGCAGTGAGGGCATCTAGCCATTCCTTCCCATCTCCAGTAGGAGCTTTGCCAAATGATGATTTTGCATTGAAGAAAGGGGGTCCACCTTCTTCAGCACCACTAGCAACAACTGTTGACCAGCTGCTGCCAACAGGCAGATAGAAACAGGGGCCCTGGACGTGACAGCACCTCTCACACCATTGGTCCCAATTCAAGCCTAGTTCTCAAAGTTGTCATCTGGGAAAGTAAGTCCTGTGCATAAGGGGCCAGTCATTCTCTGCTGGTTGGCAATAACTGCCAACCAAGTGCTACACATGGGGCAGGCAAGCCAACCTAGTTGAAGCACTAAGACACCCTGAGGGAGAGACAGGAGGCAGCACATGCCAGGCAAGTCAAACCAAACCACCACTGCCACCACCTTGGCCACCATCTCTCCTCAGACTCTGGTGCAGACAGCTCAGGATGCTGAACTCAAGAGCCTTAAGAATATCAATACTTCTAGCCAAGTGTCCTCAGCTATAATCCTCAAAAACAACCCCTGTGGAGATTCAGTCTGGCAAATATTCCTGCATATCCTATTGCCACAGCTACTGAAAACCCAGAAAAGAAAGTTCTTGCCACCAAAGTCCTAATCCCTGTCAAATGGTTGAACATCAGAAACTAATACAATTTTATCAATGGAAATGACATTAAACAAGAGATATTTCCATCTGCTTTGTTCCTGCACCCATGGGACCTTTCCATTAGACTTATAGCTGAAAGCTGTCCTATATCATACTCCTCATCATACGCAGCTCTGAGAAGGAGTTGTCTATACATTCTACCTCTAATTCCTTACCACTCACTTCTTTCTTTCTGGAGGCAATAGGGATTAAGTGACTTGCCCATGGTCACATAGCTAGTGTGTATCTGAGGCTGGATTTGAATTCGGGTCCTCCTATCTTCAGGGCTGTTCTATCCACTGTGCCACCTAGCCAACTCACTCGCTTCTCAACCCCTTGCAATCTGGCTTTCGTTCCCACCACTCTGCTAATACCTTTCTCGAAGGTCACCAATGACCTCTTTATTCTCAGTCCTCCCCCTCTTCTTCAGCACTCAATTCCATCAACTACCCACTTCACCCTGTATATTTTCTATACTTTTTGCTTGTATGGCCCTGCTTTCTTCTGGTTTTCATCCTATCAACGTGACTACATCTTGTCAATTTCTTTTGCTGGCTCGTTGATCCCTTTCACCCTCCAAATGTGGAAATCTTACACAATTTTACCTCAAAGAGAAAGAATGAATGTAAATTATGGAGAGGTAGATTTCAGCTCAATATGATAAAAAACTTTCCTTAGCATTGGAGCCATCAAAAAATGGAATGTCTATCTTGGGAGGAGGTAGATTGTACTTACTAGAGAAAGACTGGATGACCACTCAGTTGGGATGCTGAAGAAATGATTCTTATTCACTTTTGGATTAGATTAGATAGTCTCTGAGGTCCCTTCAAACTGAATTCTTTGCAGTTCTTTCAGTGGTCACCTTGTCCATAGTCTCCCATTTCTCTAATTCCTCCTTCACATCCCTGTCAAAAATATTTTTTTTTCCAATTCACAGGTGTGATTACAATTACTCCCCTGCTCAAAAACCTCCTACAGTTCCCTATTGTCTTCAGGATAAAACATAAATTTTTCATACTGTCATTTAAATCCCTCTACAATCTGGACACAGCCTACTTTTAAAGCCTTATTTCACATTACTCTATTTTGCACAGCCTACATTCAAGTAAAACTAGCCCCGGAACATACTATGTGCTATCTCCACTGATTAGTACAGGCTAGCCCATATGCATGCTCTATTTCCACCTTTCAGAACCTTTTTTTTTCCCCAGAGTCAGTGCCTCCATCTGTCCTTCTCTGATTCCTCGCCCTTCCAGCTGAAAGTGCCCTTTCGCTCCTCTCATCTTCCTCTAGCATTTCATCTATGTCTCTCTTTTGCCCCCTACTCCTCCACCTCTTCTTATACTTGCCTGTTTACATGTTATAATTCTCCTGGTAGAGTATAAACTCTTTGACACTGGGGACCGAGTCATTTTTTATCTTTGCCTCCCCAGCCCTTAGCACAGTGCTTTCACACTTCATATTTACTAAATATTTCTTAAAGCATAGCAGCATAGATTTAGTCCACTTAGTTCAAATGCTTCATTTTACAACAAAGAAAACTGAGGTCCAGAAAGGGAGCAAAGTAACAGAGCCAGTAGTGTTACTCAGGTCCCAAATCCAGTATTTTTCTCACCGTCAGAATGCTGCCTTGAGTCGACAGGAAGGTATCAGGCAGAAACATGTACCCTGGAGAAGTTAGTTCTAAAAGGGAAATCCATTGTCTTGGTCTAAGGGTTAAGGGTATGTATATATGAGCTTCAAGTCTTTTTTGAATACCAATTTGTAGAACCAGGTTTTTCTCTTTATTTGGCTGCCTTAGCACTAATGTGTGTAGCTAGTGGTGATTCCACTGTATCTAGGTGCCATTTCTAAAGGATGTCTATGGTGTTTCTTTAGGGGCAGTTAGGTGGTGAAGTGGATAGATATGCCAAGTCTGGAGGTAGGGAGACATCTTCCTGAGTTCAAATCTGGCCTTGGATACTTCCTAGCTGTGTGACCATGGGCAAGTTGCCTCACCCTGTTTGCCTCAATTTCCTCATCTGTTAAATGAGTTGGGAAAGGAAATGGCAAACCACTCCAGTATCTTTGCCAAGAAAACCTCAAAACAGGGTCATGAAAAGTCAGACACAATTCAACAACAAAGGCAAAAACCAGGTGTTGCTTTTCCTTCTTTTTGTCCTCTTTCTCCCTCTCTCCCCCTTCCTTTCAAGTTCATATAGAATACAAAAAATAGTATACTAGAAAATGTTTAACAACCAGATATCTTTTTTAAAAAAGTATGCAGGATATACTTTTCAGTTTAATCTGGATTATTAACATTTTCTTCTATATTTATCAAGCACTGATGTGTATGTAGCACTTACCAATTTGTAAGATGCAAATGCTCACAGTGAAAAATTAACAATCAACACCATATACCTAAGGTACATACAGGTGAGGTATAGGGTTTCCTAGTTTAGTTTCATTTTGGTTGGGGCTTTTTTTGTCCAAATTCAATATACTGGGCAATCCTTTCTAAATATTTTCTGTCAATATCTCATTTAGAAGTCCCCAGTTCTGAACTCTTGAAGCTGGTCAAGAGTATTACAGGCAGTGCATTCTATTTCCAACTTCAATCCAAGGTTAAGCTATTGATTTTATTTGTTTCTCTTTCCACTATCCTCACATTAGTTTTAAAAGTTTTGTTTATGCTTTTTAAAAGATTTTTTCCCTAAAAACTAATTAAAAACTTTTATTTTTAGAACTTTAAGTTTTTATGTAAATTTTTTATGCCTTGTGTTTTATGCCAGTCTTTTTTGGGGGGTAAGTAAACAGTTAAGTGACTTGCCCAAGGTCATATAGCTAATAACTATCTTTGGCCAGACTTGAATTCAGTTCCTCTAGGACCATTGCCCTATCCATTGTGCTACCTAGTTGCCCCAATATCAGTTATTTTAAGATATGCCTCATTTCCATGCCCAAATTCCATGCTCCCTTATATAACAACAACAACCACAAAAGTTAAGGAAAACCAGCAGACACATTGACTGTATTCAACATTCCACATCCATAGTCACTTCTCTACTAGAAGAAGAGATACGCATTTCCTAATCTCTTTTTTCATAGCCAAGATTAGTCCTTTTAATTTCACCTCTTCCACCTTCATTTTGGCTTTCTTTTCATTAGCACTGCTGCATAGTAAGCACATTGTTTCACTTATTGTATCTTGTGCATGTGGTTCTTCTTCATTCTGAATCAACTCTTACATTTTCCAATATTTCTCTGAATTCCTCAGATTCGTCATTCCATATGACATAATATTCTGTCTCATTTATATACCGTAAATGGTTTAGCCATCCCCCCGTCAATGGTGACCTACTTGTTTCCAGTTTTTTCCTGTTACAAAAACATGTTGTTGTGATTATTGTGGTACATATGGGATGTTTCTTTCTGTCTTTTCTCTCCTAGGTAATAGCTCCATTGTGGAATGCCTAGTGGACATTTCAAACCAGTTGTCATGTCAGTATCTCAAGCTGGACATGTCTAAAATGTAACTCATTATAATTCCTTCCAATCCCACCGCTATTTGGAATGACCCTATTTATGCTGGAGCTACCACCACCTAACCCACAAGGTCCATAACCTTGAAATAGTCTTTGACTCTTCACTTTACTTCATCCAACTTGGTCACAGGGAATAACTTTTTTTTAAGGGTATATTACTAGAATCTTTTTTGCTTGAATTTTAGTTAAAATTTTTGCATTAATAATCACTGATGATTAGATAATTTTTCTCTCTTTTTTTTAAGGTATTGGATCCTGAACTGTGTCATCAATGGCATTTGGTAGATTGTATTCATTCTCAATTTTTGAGAATATTTTTAGCCTCAATATTAAGTGATATAATTATAAATCTATCTGGTATGGCATTTTTTCTTCTTTTGTGGTTCCTTTATGGGTTGTTCCATTTTACTTTTTGATTTTTAAAAAAATTTTATTCCTGTTTTGTTAATATGGGTATTTTATGCATTTGTGGGTAATAATCCATTTCCTTTAAATTCCCAGTTTTCCTGGCATATAATTGTGTGTAATAGATGCTAATGATTCTTTATGTTTCTTCTCTGTTAAAAAGCCACCTTGCTAATTTTAGAAATTTTGATTGATTGTACTCCTTTTTCTTCACGACCTAGTTAATTAATAGCTTATTAATTTTGTTATTCTTTTAAAAGAACCAGCCTTTTGTTTAACATTTCTATAGTCACTAAATTATTCATTCACTTTATTTGTTTCTCCTCTAATTTTTTAAGATTTCTTCTTTTGTGCTCACTTTGGATTTTTTTGTTTTCTAGCTTTTCAAATTTTTTGTTGTTGTGTAGTCATTTTCCAGTTGTGGCCAACTCTTCATGACCCCTTTTGGGGTTTTCTTGGCAGAAATACTAGATTGGTTTGCCATTTCCTTCTCCCGCTCATTTTATAGATAAGGAAACTGAGGCAAACAAGGTTGAGTGATTTGGTCAGGATCACACATATTAATAAGAATTTAAGGCCACATTTGAGCTTAGGTGTTCCTGACTCTGGGCCTGGCTCTCTACTATTCTACCTAATAGCATGCTATAAACTCCTCTCTTTTTCTATTTTGTTCATATATGCATCAGGCATATAATACTTTCTCTGAGGATCAAATTAGCTGCATTTCCCCAAATTTGATATTTTTTCATATAATTGATAAATTGATAATTACTTCTATGATTTGTTCTTTATTTAGGATGTTATTATTAAATCTCCATTTAAATTTGTATCTATTGCTTATGTTTCCTCTATTAATTACTACATTTTATTATGGTCTGAGAAGAAGATGCCTCTTTATGTTTATTTAAGATTTTTCCATACACTAGCATATGATCTGTTTTTGTGAAAATATCACATGATGCTAAGAAATAGCACATTTCTTATATTAACATACAGAAGATGCCAGGTTTTTTCACTAACTTCTCCAAGAGTCTGTTCAGTTCTAGTTATTCCTTTATCTTTTTGTTTAATTTACCTAAATCTAAGAGAGAAATGTTAAAGCCTCTTATGATCACTGTGCTACAATTGAAGCCTTTTTGGCAGTTCAGTTAGATTTTCTTTTAGTAATTTAGATGCTATACCATATGGTGAATTTTTGTTTTTCAGTCATTTCCATTATGTCCAACTCTTTGTGACTCCATCTGGGGTTTTCTTGGCAAAGATGCTAGTTTGACTTTTCCTTCTCTAGCTCATTTTACAGGTGAGGAAACTGAGGCAAGCAAGGTTAAGTGATTTGCACAGGGTCACACAGCTGCTAAGTGTAGTTGAACTCCAGGACAGCTTGACTCCAGACTTAGCCTTCTATCTACTGCACCACCAAGCTGCCATGGATGTGTTTTAGGGCTGTACTATTCAATATGATAGTTCTTTATAGCTGAAGACCCTTCTTCAAACTATTTGCACAATTTATTGTCAGGAGTTTTTTATTTCAAAAATCTATAGATTTGAACAATCATACCTTGTTGTCTACATTCAAGACTTTTGGAGAATCTTCATGTATCTTCCCTTGAAAAATGTATTGAGGATTTATTTTTTTTTTCTCAGAGACTTATGATCCTTAAGCATCTTTTCTTCAAGATTAGTTGCTTTTACTCATACAGAAAGAATGCTTTAAGCTCCAAATCTGTCATTAATCTTTCAGAACCTCTATTATTTTGGAGAGATTTTCCATTGTGTTCTAAGTTGTCTATTGTGTCGTTTGCCTTCATTAATTCTGTCATAGAGTCTGATTTTTTTTTTACCTCATTTCTATCACAGTTTTTCTCCTGAACATCTTCAACTTTCTCAAGTCAGTGGTTGTAGCGACCTGGCTTGGTCTTTGCTCAGAATAAACTGTGGAGAAGAGGACTAACTGAGGCTAGGTTTCTAGTTCCCTTTCTCTGTGGCACAAAAGTCTCTCCCTGTCACCTCTGAGATGTCCCATCTTCCTCATCACCCCCCCTCCCACCATCCCCAGCCATCAAAAGTTGAAATTCCTTTCCTTCACATAGTTAGTTATATTCAGTGTTTTCCACCTCTTACATTGTATCTAAGGTCCAAACTGAGTCACTGCTATGGGGAAACTGGTCAGCCAGATCCTGAAACCCTAATGAGTTTTCTTATATATAAACTGTACTCAATGCAGTATGAATTACAAGTTAGACTGAACTTCATACATTTCAGTTCTCTGATTGTTTTATAAGGGTTTTTTTTTTTACCTTGTGCAGTGTCTCTGTCTTCTTATTTCACTGATTCAACTTTAATTTGTATAAATATGGGGCACATTTTTTTCTATTGAGAATGTTAGCCTGGAAGACATTTAAGAATTTTAATTGTATTTTTGAGGCAAAGAGATGCCTCTGAGAGTTTATTAGTCAAGAAGTGTCATGATCAGAGTAAAATCTTACCAAAATTTTCCAGCAGATCTTGTAGAGAATAGAGAGAGGTGATAGACTGGAGGCACAAACACAAGTTAGGAGGTTATTTCTGAAGTCTAGAAGGAAAGAGATGAGGTCCTTATAGTGATTTGTTTTTCATTGTTTACTTTACCTCAGAGTAATACAGGGAGTACTTACTAATTGTTTCCTTTTCTAGTAGGCAAACTGAGAAGCCTTGGGTGTTTCTATTGGAGTACATAGCAACATGACTGTTTTCTTTGCTTGAAGTTGACTTGCCTACAGTTAACATTAGTAAGAATGTTCTCAGAAATTGATACTTATTCAACTGTTCCAAGTCCATACATGTCTTAATAATGAGTATTTTTCTGTGGTTCCAAACTTAACACACTTTAAAAAAAGATAACTTCATAGATATTCATAAAGATATAAAGTTTCTCTATCTTTTGTTCAAAATGTATAACAATAAAAATGTAAAATTTTTAAAAAATGGCCAAGCATTCTTTATCAACCATGTTTTTGCATCTGTACCAATAAAGGCAAGCATACCCCATTTTGACCTGTCCTAACCAGAGCTTTTAATGTATTATGATCAAATAACAGTCCTGAAATCTCACTGTAGTTCTATCTGGCTGATTGTTCTTTTATACCATTGTTTCTATGGAGCTAACCGTTCCCTACAATGTTATCAGGTTAGAGCTAAAAGAGCTTTAGGGGTCATCTAGTCATTTTACAAATGAGGAAACTGAATTCCAGAGTTTAAGTGGATTGTTCAGGATCACATGGGCAGCTAGGTTGCACAGTGGCTAGAGCACTGGGTCTGGAGTCACAAAGACCACCTTCCTGAGTTTAAATCTGGTCTCAGATGCTTACTAGCTGTGTGACCTGGGGTGAGTCACTCAATCCAATTTGCCTCAGCTTCCTCATCTATAAAATGAATTGAAGAAGGAAATGGCAAACCACTCCAGTATCTTTGCTATGAAAACCCTAGTTTTCTGACTCATGAAGTGTCAGAAACGACTAAACAACAAAATAATTTTACAAATATGGAAACTGAATTCCAGAGGTTAAGTGGCTTGCCCAAGGTCACATGGGTAGTAAATGGTAGAGCTTTAAACCCTGGTTCTTTGACTAAAAATCTGTCATTCCATTATCGTAATCAGTGTGTGCCTATATTCACAACTACAAACTGCACTTAATAGTAAGGGTTGAGGTAAGAAATGAATAATAAATAGCTTTGTGCATTGTACTTCTTTTGTTTGCATGAACATTTGTTTATTAAAATGATCTATTAACCTACTCTGCCTTCATTAGAGCCCTTCATAAAGTGTGTTTGCTGGCTCCCTGGTAAGGTATAACATGCACATGTGCTAGTTTTAAACACTTAGGGGCAGGAGACAGATTATTCTAAAAATTTAGAATTGTACGCTCCTAGCACTTTCCCCTCTTTTTTATTTAAACAATCCAAATATGACTAAACTTTAAAACTTTTGGCACAGTAACAGAGGAAAATTGTGGGCAGAAAGATGTCATATATCCTATAATTTTCAGGCCCCACTGAATATTTTTTTAAAAACATATTCTACAATTTTCTAGAAAATTGAAACTTAATTCCTCAAACCTGAAAAAAAGAATTTCCAAATGAAATGCGGTCTTCATAGTAGGTCTTAATGTCCCTTGACTATCATCTATTAACCTAGTCATACCAAAAAAACCCAAAACAACAACCAAAACCATTTTAGTTTGAAAGGAATAATATGAATCTTAAACTTGTAGAATGCATTTGCAAGCTTAACTTTGTGGGGCTGGGGTAGGGACTGTATGCAGAAAAACCATGAATCTCAAATTTAAAATATCATTGAAAAAACTAAAGTCCTTATAGGTTTCTTATGCAGTCTACTAATTCTCTCAAGTTTTTCTCCTAACCTATCTTTAAAATTTTCCTTTAGGAAGTGGAAGGCAAACATCTCCAAACTTCTTTGTTACACAAATACATTTAAACAAGAGAAAGTAAATCATTTTGAAAAAGTTCTCACAGTAAAAACAATTTGCTGATAGGTTCTGTTTTGCGTAACTTGTTTGGCTTACGAGTTTACATGATTTGCTAAATTATCCATTTTATTATTTAATACTGCATGATTCTGTGATAGGATTATTGTTCATTTTAAAATTTCTCAGCTTATATTTTAACTGTACTTATTCAGATCACATTCATTCATAATAATGAGTAATAAAACATTTCCAACCCTTGGGGCAAACACTTCTATTTGGAATTTTTGAGGATCTTTTATATGTGTTTGTAAGCTCCTTGCCAATTGGGATTATTCTTATTATTTTTGTGGTACTTGTCTCCCTAGTGCTTAACACATAGTTACATAGTGCCTGATACATAGGAGGCATTTAATAAATACTTGTTGATTGATTGGTTAATTTACCACAAAGGAACATTAGATTAGAATCAGAAGACTTGGACTTTCTAGCTCACTCTCAACTTTACATAGGCAGCTCTGCTTGGTTTGAACTGGATGGAACGAGATCTACCCATAGCCAGGGTAGGGAATGGTTTTCTTATTACTATTTGTATCTCCAGTATTTAGCACAGAGCCTGGCAGATAGTAAGTACTTAACAAATGTTTATTGAAATGAACTGAATTGAAAAGAAGACACAGGTGTGAGTTCTGTACCTTACCCACATGCTACCTATTTCACCTATCTGGGCCTCAGGTTCCTTATCTATGAAATGAGACAAAGCAATAAAAAAAAATCTCTAAGTTCTTTTTTCAGTTGCGGATTCTTTGATTCTAAGATTTCAAACTGAATATATCTGATGGTGGTCTGAAAAAACCTCGACAGTATTTTATAACTCTAATGAAGTTTCTAGATTTTTGAATATTTACCATACCTTTATCGTACTTATACAATATTTTTCTTCCACTCTGTTCCCAAAATGTAGTGTGTAAGAAGAGATTAAGCAGATCCACATACTATAAATTAGACTTTTAGTCTTATGTTGAATTTAAATCTACTGGATAAAATACACAGGGTTCTCACACATACTACCCAAATATTATCATATTTAGAGAGGTACATAGTAATTATTGTGTACTAATTCAACTACATCTCAAATGCCCTAAAGCTGAATTTGTGGATATTTCTTCAAGGACAAAAGTAGTGATCCTGACGTACAGACTGAAGTCTATTTTCTACATTGTTTAATTACAGAGATTACTTTGGTTCTAAAGGTCCCTCACACAACAGATGGGCCCATGCCAACTGGAATTAACTTTAACTATTTGTAAATTATCTTTGATCTCTGTGCAGAGGAAATCCCCCTCCCCCTTTTCTTCCCCTTTTCTTTACCATTAAGAATGTCTGAGTCAAATCCTTCTGGTTTACCTGGCTGAAGGTGAAAGGCTAAAAAAGAAATAATAAATTGGTGGTTTGTGAATTATATGAATCACCTAGGGAACCTGGTTCAGCAAATGGGTGGAAATGGTGTAGAAGAGAGGATGTGGCTTTGAATACCACCTCTGCCCCTTCCTGTTTATGGGTAAAGCCCCTTCTCCTCTCAAGGCTTCGATTCTTTAATTTTTAGTCTTTCAGACTCCATGTCTATTGCTCTATCCACTGTGCCACCTAGAATATTTTATTGTGGCTATATTAGAAAATCAATAAACAGATATTTATTGTTGTTATTCGATCTTTTTCAGTCATGTCCAACTCTTCATGAGCGCATTTGAAATTTTCTTGGCAAAGATACTGGAATGGTTTGCCATTTCCTTCTTCAGTTTATTTTATAGATGAGGAAACCAAAGCAAATCAGGTTAAGTGACTTGCCCAGGGTCACACAGCTAGTAGGTGTGTGAGGCCAGATTTAAATTCAGGTCTTCTTGTCTCCAAGCCTGGCACCCTATCTACTATACCAACTAGCTGCCCTAGATATTTATTAAAGATCTATCACATACCAGTTGTTTTGCTAGCATTGGGCATATAATGACAAAAATGAAACAGTTCCAGCCCTTAATGAGTTTTTATCCTGTTGTGAAATAGTTTGTACATAGATGAGAGAGAATATGTATGTATATCTGAGACATGTACATGTATAGGCATACCTAAAATAATTACATACTTTACCTACATAGCATATTACTTCCACAAAGTAATTACTCATACAAAGTCTTTTTTGGGGGAAGGCATTACCAGATGAAAGTCAAGAAAATCTCACATAGAAGATGCTAATTTAGTTACATTCTGAAGGAAACTAGAGATTTCTAGTAGCAGCCGTGAGGAGAAGGTGCATTCAAGGATGGGAGATGGAGAATGCAAAAACACAGAAAGAAGATGTGGTGACATGTATGAGAAACAAAGAGAAGGTTGGATGGATTTTCTCATAGAGTGAATGAAAGTGGATGATGTATAATAAGGAAAGAAAGTTAGGTCGCATCCACGATGTAAAGGACTTGAAATGGCAGAGTTCATATTTGATCCTAGAGCTGGTAGGGATACACTAGTGCAGGGCTGGGGAACGAGGGGCTTCAAGGTCACATGTGACCCTCTAGGTCCTCAAGTGCAGTCCAAAATGCCCTGAGCCACTGTTGAGGACCTAGAGGGCCACATGTGGCCTTGAGGTCACAGGTTTCCCACCCTTGCACTAGAATTTTGGATGTAATCAAAATTGAGCTTTAGGAAAATCACCTTGGCAGCTGCTGTGTGCCGGATGGATTAGAGAAGGGAGAGATTTAAGGAAGGAGACTGATTAAGATCCTGTTGCAAGAAGTGATGAGAGCCTGAACTAGGAAGGTGACTATGTGAGGGGTAACAAGGAGAGGACCCAAGGGGGAAACGTGAAGGTAGAAAGGACAAGATTGGTCAATGACTGGATATGTGAGATGAATGCAAATGAGGAGTTGAGGAGGAAACCCAAGTTGTGACTAGGATAGCGGCATCATTGACAGAAATAGGCAAGTTTGGAAGTAGGTTTTGGTGGAAAGATAATGATATAATGTAATGATAAAGATAATGTTAATATGTAGTTATAAAAAGGTCTAGGGATAAAACACAAAGTTATAGTCTTTCACTATGTCTAATAGTCTTTCAGGTAAACAGGAGCTAACTTTGTACATCAATATGTAATGATATTCTAAAAAAAACCTATTCGATAATATAAGAATAGTATGCTTTTTTTCATGATTGTGGAAGGCAATTCAGTCACTTATGGGGATGTCTGGCTTTGTTTTCTGGCTTAAGAAGGAGGTAGTGGTGCCCAGACTGAGACAGACTCGTGGGATTAAATAAATTAAGTCCTGGAATCTTGAGCAATAGCCTATTCTGAACATAAACCCTTTTGCCTTCCTCTAGAAATTTTACCATTCATCATTCCTTTTAATGCATTTCTTTAAAGAAGCCTGGCTCTGATTTTGTTAGGAGGAGGAAGAGACGGTAAGCTTAGTCCAGGAAGGGCAAGAGACATAGAGACTACATTTGAGTTAGAGGACTTTGGAATTCCTAGACTTAGGGGTTGATATCATAGCTTCAAAACTAGAAACACAAAAGTAAGGATAGAGTCAAAAGAAACCATGTAGGAGACTCCTGAAAATCAATTTAGAAGGAAAAGACGCCTGCATAGAACTTCTAAACTTTTCCACAAATTTAAGGGTGTGGTTAAAAATGTCTTCAGGACCACATATATTTCACTGGATCAGAAAATTTGCATAATTCCTTCTTATAGTCATTAATCCAACAGAAATAATACATTGGATAGCTTTAAGATTCCTTTCCTAGTCCTGGAAAAAGAGATCTATCACTTCATGTCTTGGGTATTATATGAGGTCAAGGGCTTTTGATATGTAGCTTTCATGTAGCACTTGGCTTACTATGTGGTGCAATGTAAAGAATTTGAAGTTGGCAGAACTGAATTTGGCTCCTGGCCCTGCCATTTACTTGGTTCATGACTTTGGGCAAATCATTTAACTTTCCTCAGCCTAATTATCCTACTCTGTAGAATGGGAATCATAATATCTGCACATGAAGAAAGGACTTTATAAACTCTCTTGTTAAGTTTTTTTGGTCAGGTACAACTCTTTATGATCCCATTTGAGTTTTTCTTAGCAAAGATATTGGAATTATTTGCCATTTCCTTCTCCAGCTTATCTGACAGAAAAGGAAACTGAGGCAAATAGGGTTCAGTGACTTGCCCAGGTTTATATAGCTAGTAAGTATCTGAGGTCAGATTTCAACTCAGGTCTTCCTGCTTCTTTTCCCTACACCACCTAGCTGTCCAGTAAACTGACTAGCTCTATAGAACTGTGAACCATTTTTATTATCATCATTAGATGATTATCACTGGCAATTAAACAGATTAAAACAAAACAAAACTTCTTTCTACTTGCCAGAGATTTAATTTAAGAGAATTGAACCAATGTTAAATGATAAAAAGCATAAATGATGTAACAGTAATAATCTTCATAGAAATGCTTGGAAATGTTTGTCTCCTATCTGGATATAAAAAAAAGGTGACCTGCTTGAGGCTCTAACTCAAGCTGAAAACAGTTTGAGCCTCTGTCTGCTTTCAGTCACATATGGATTATCCTGCACTGATCTCTGGAGAGAAAGACAGAAAGACAAAGACAGAGAGAGAGAGACACACAGAGAGGCAGAGAGAGAGACAGAAAGAGACACAGAGAGATAGAGACAGAGAGAGAAAGTATTCTCTTAGGGATATTTGGCAAAACAAATATCCTTTCTCAGACTATGTCCTGATTTTCATTTTGGAAGACATGGTATCCATAGCACTTTAAGATTTGTGAAGCATTTTACATGACATCTCTTTTGATCTTGTAATGTAGGTTATTATTATTCTTATTTTTACAAACAATGAAACTGAGGCATAAAGAATTAAGTGACTTGTCCAGGATCACATAAGGCAAAGGAAGAATCTGAGGTGGAATTTTAAGTCAGGTTTTCCTGACTAGTTGGCACAGTGGATAGAGCACTGGGCTTGAAGTCAGGAAGACCTGAGTTTAAATCTGGCCTCCGACATTTACTAACTATATGACCTTGAGACCTTGAGCAAGTCACTTAACCCTGTTTGCCTCATTTATAAAATGAGCTGGAGAGGGAAATGGCAAACTGCTCTAGTATCTTTGCCAAGAAAACCCCAAATGGGGTCACAAAAAGTTGAACATGAGTAAAATGACTGAATAACAACAACTTCCTGACTCCAAATCCAGCCCTCTATCCCATACCCTACCTAGATACGTATATTGTTCTCTTGGTTTTGCTGATTTCACTCAGCATCAGTTTGCATAAATCTTCCCATGCTTCCTCTGATTTTTTTCATATTCCTCATTTCTTAAGGCATAGCATTATGCCATTACATTCACGTACTACAATTTATGTAGTCGTTCTCCAACTGAAACTCACCTACATTGTTTCCAGTTCTTTGCCATCATGGAGTAGGCTACTAGGACTATCTGGGCGTGTATGGGACCAGAAAATTCAGTTTCAAAGAGAAACAAATAGAAAGGATTTATTCATTACTGCCGCCCCTCCCCACCTCCCCACATACACCTGTGTTTGTTGCTGAGTCAGGAGCAAGGAGGGTGGCTCCCCCAGATTATGCTTCTGAGGAGGGCTGAGCCTCAGTGGTCAATGACGCTGGAGGTTGCTTTGTCTTGTACACCAAACACTACTAAGAAAACTTGCCTCCTTCACCCCTCTCAAACAGCTGAAAAAGAAAGTAAAGTAAACCAAGCAGAAAGAGAATCCTCAAAAGGTTGGCAAGAAGGCTTTCAGGGAGATGAGTCCTACTAGGGGAGGACCCTCTTGGGAAATCTCTACTAACCCTTGGCAATTTACTTTAATACCTTGGCAGAATTTCTTGCCAAAGCTGAGAACAGAGGGAAAAGCTTGGCCTGACTGCATGAATTCCTTTTCCCCCCCATTAACTAGCCCCTTAGGCAATGGGTGGGAGACTGCAAATAAGCTGTTTAAAAAAAGAGGGAGAAATGGACTTAGTGTAATTAACAATTGCTAGAATCCTGGTTCTTTCCTACTAGCAGGCTGTAAAGCTTGATTTGAACTCTTCTGGAAAAGGAATTAAGCTGAATGGATGATTAGTATTACTATTGGGCTTTGTCACTGGACTGCTTGGTACAAGACCCAAGGCCTGTGGCAGTCTTACTTGGATAGGAGGCAGAGTCACTCAGAATCTGAATCCTACTATGTTCTAGGAATGTGCTAAGTGCTTGGGGTACACAGAAAGGTCAAGGCAGTCCCTGCCCTCAAGGAGCTTAAGATCCAATAGGAGAAGATTATGGTTGTTTAGTCATTTTTCTGTCATGTCCAACTCTTAGTGATTCCTTTTGGGATTTTCTTGACAGAGGTACTGGAATGGTTGTTATTTCCTTCTCTAGTTCATTTTACCAGTGAGGAAACTGAGGTAAATAAACAGGGTTAAGAGACTTGCCCAGGGTCACACAGCTGAACTCAGACAGATGAGTCTTCATGACTCCAGTCTGGGCACTCTATCCACTACGTCACCTAGCTGAAACTGAAAAGCTTAGGGGGAAGCGGGGAGGGTGATATATAAGGGGATAAGGGTACTTAGGTGGGATGGGCATGATGGAGTCCTGAATCCAGGTGGGAAATGATCTGAGGATGTGTGAATTAGAGTTGGTTTCATCATTCAGAATGATGAGGTTTCTGGAAATTATGAAATTCAGGAGAGCAGCCTTAAATGTTAGAAGATCTAAGAGAAGCTGTACAATGTCTACCTCCACCCTCTCTTAGGACCAGGGACTAAAATGGAAAGGCTATGTGGCAAAAACAGAAGGATCTTTGTCTCTGGAGTCAAATCTAGGTTCAAATCCTGGCTCTGACATGTTGGACCTGTAATAGAAAGATAGATTTAGGGAATAATAGTAACATGTTTCATCATTAGTCCTCTGGTAATTACGCTGATCACAGCTACCATGGCTTTCAAATTTGTTTGTCTTTATCATATTGTTGTCATTTTAGAAAACATTCTTCTGGTTTTATTCACTTCACTCTGCATCAGTTCATACAAGTCTTCACAGAGTTCTTTGAGACCATCTGCTTTACCATTCTTACTGTCCAACAGGACTGCATTGGGACAACTAGGTGGTACAATAGACAGAGTGCTGGGCCTGGAGTTAGGAAGACTCATCTTCCTGAGTTTAAATCTGGCCTCAGACGCTTAACTGTGCCACCCTGGGCAAGTTGTTTAACTCCTCTTGTCTCAGTTTCTTCATCTGTAAAATGAGCTGGAGAAGAAAATGGCAAAGCACTCCAGTATCTTTGCCAAGAAAACCCCAAAATGGGGTCATAAAGAACTAGACATGACTGAAACAACTGAACAACAATTAGTTGCTCACCATTGTTATATTGTATTGCATTTATACACCAAAATTTGATCAGCCATTTTCCAATTGATAGGCACCCTCCGTGGGAGAATTGGAACACAAATTCTCATAACTCCAAGTATAGCACTCTATCCGTTTTGCAATCTAGTTGTCTTTAAATCCAAAGACTAGTCATTAATGACTGAAGGTCAGCTTTGACAGATTTCTGGTACTGTATTGTTTAACTTTTTTTTCTGTACCACTGATTTGGATGAAAGTAGAGATAACATATATCAAAATCACAAATGACCCAAAGCTGAGGGAGATAGCTATAAGTGGATGACAATATAAAAAAGAGCTTGAGAGGCTAGAACTGCCTAATAGTTCTAAGAGTATGCTATTATCAGGAAATTGCTATGTCAGCCTTTACATGTTACAGGAATGTGAGCTGTTCAATTCAACAAACATTTTTTAAGCCTTTCCTATATATTCCAGACATTCAGCTTGGCACTGAGGTTCCAAAGACAAAAAAGAGAAGTTTCTGCCCTTAACAAGTTTGCCTTTTAATAGAAAGACTTCATGGAGGGCAAGTCTTCTGTAGTGAATCTGGAAAGGATTTAAGAATTCCAAGAGGGAAAAGTGAGGGGGGAGACCTTTCTACTCCTGTAGGACAGTTTGTGCAAAGGCCAGAGTCTTAGATAAAGAGTGCCATGTATTGGGAATATCAAGTGGAACGATTTGATTAGAATGTATAGTACATGAAAATGATCAATGTGACATAAGCTTGGAAAGATAAAGGAGTCAAATTGTGAAGGCTTTTATTGTAGAATCAATTAGGAGACATGGAACCTTCTTGAGCAGGTGAGTGAGATGGTTAGACTTGTATTTTAGGAATATTATTTTGGCAACTGTTCAGAAAGGGGGATTAGAAAGAGAAGAGTCTGGATATCAAAATTAGAATGTTAATAGTCCTGCTTAGACGAAATGAGGGTCTGAACTAGGGTGGTGGCCCTAAGGGTGAAGAAGAGACAAACTCAAGAGGTGATAGAGGCAAAATAAATAAGATGACCACTGATGAGATCTGATAGAGAGGAGTGGGGCAGGGGGATGTCATCTCTGAGGTGGTGAACTTTGGAGAATGGAAGGATGATTGTGTGCTCAACAGAAACTGGAAAGTTAGGAGTAGGGGGAAGCTTCAGACAAGGTTAATGTCCTGTTTTTGACACCTCAAATGTAAGCTGGAGAGGTCCTGTAAGTTCTTAATGATTGGGGCCTGACTTTCCAGAGAGTAGTGAGGGAAATATGTAGATTTGGGAATCATCTGCATAAAGATGATAATTGAATCCATATGGTGCTATTATGGTTATCATGTGCTAATTTTCAAAGGATTCTCATTTTTTTCTTATCTGTGCCTTTTTTTGTGTGTGTTTGCCTTGATTAGTGAAAAACTTTCTATGAGACTTTTTAAGGAACTTGACCTCAGAAGAAGGATCCAGAAGAATGGTAAGGTTTTCCAGACATTCTGAGAGATGCTTGTTGGATTTTCGCTTTTAAATCACTTAACCATGATAACAATGATTATTGCATAACACATATACAAGCACCAAAGTACCCACACAAGTGAGACAGAATTGTTTTTGAAAAACAAATGTCTTTGCAGCTTTCTACTTTGCAAGAGTACCAATTGCTGAAGAGGGACACCTCAAATGCGATGGTGCAGAGGGCTGAAGTTTTCCCTAGCACAGGGTGAGGGGGCACTTAAGTCTGAGGTACAGGTCGAACGGCTTCTCTGGCCTGGCTCCCCTGATACCATGATAAGCCTCCATTTTCCCTGTTTTACGCTGTCCACCCCTTCCTAGGCTATGGAAATACAGAATGGGCTGGTCTTTTGCCTGGCCCGCTTCTCCTTCTGGGTGACATCTGTTTGAAATGCTTGGACACACTCTGTAAGCTGACAACCACTTTTTTCCGGCGATGCTTTTGTCAATCTAACTTTTTGTTTGGAAGTTGGCGAAGAATGACCCGTATTCTGGCTGGTTTGTCGTCTTCCTCTCGGAAAGCCATCGCTCCAGGCGTGGAGAGCGCCCGTGGATGTGTCGTTTCCACACGCCTGTGCCGTCTGGAGGTAAGCCATCGCTCAGGTGGAGGGGCTCGGAGGCCGACGGCCGGGCCGGAGAGCTGGGCTGCAGTGCCCGGCAGGAGCCCGGGGCAGGCTCCCCAGCGCCTCGAGCCTCGGCTTGCCGGGTCCCGGGGGGCGTTCGCTCCGGGGGGCAGCGGGCCGGCCCGGGGGCGGGGACTGGCCGCCGGAGCGAGGAGGGGCGAGGGTGCGGAAGGAGGGGGCAGGGGAGGGCTGGGCTGGGAGGAGGCCGTCTCAACCCCGCCGCCGCCGCGGCTGCCACGACGCGGAGCGCGGGCCGGGAACAAAGTGAGGGCGCAAACTTCCCTCGCTGCTGCCTCGGCCTCCAGCCGCCCTGCGGAGACCCGGGACCGCGCGAGCTCCCGGGGCCCGCCTGCGCGGCTGGCTCGGAGGCTTCGGGGAGGGCGAGCCAAGGTAAGGAGCCCGGCCGGCCGCCCCGGGAGGCTGCACACAAAGAAGCCCGCTCCGTGCGCCCGGCTCGGGGGCAGCCGTGGGGGAGGCCCGAGGGCGCGGGAGCCGGAGCGGGCGGACCTGGGCTTGGCTCACCTGCCCCCGAGCTCCGGTGCGGGAGTGCCCACCCCAGGCTGCCCCCTCGCGCCCTTGGCCGCTGTCTCCCTGGCCATCTCCAGTTGCTGCCCCACCTCCCAGAGCCTGGATCACCGGAGAGGAGGAGGGTCCCCGCTCGCCCCGGGGCTTTAAGAAGCAACACGTTCCCCACCCTTTCCCCCTTTTTTCTTTCTCTCCTTCGCTGCGCTCATTTATCTTTTCTCTCATCTTCCTCCTGCGGACTCGGTGCGCGGAATTGCTAGTCCGGGCTGCGGGTGGAGGGGGGCGAGGAGGGAGGTGCCATCTCTCTCTCCCCTCCTTGGACCGGGGGCCGGCCACCCCTTTGGAGCACCTCAGGAGGCAGGGTCGGTCAGCCTTTCTGTACTTAGCCGGAGCCCGGCGAGAGTCAGCCCTTCCTAAAACCGCTCCGCAATGGGCTTTCCGCAGTACCACTGACGGACCTCTTTGTAAAGTTCTCTGCCAGGACTGCTTGACTTCCATTCTTCCTAATCTGTTGGGGGATCCGGGCGGTGAGAGGTTCTGTGGGTGGGGAGCTGGGGGAGATGTGCAAGTGGGAGCGGGGGGCTTCTGATGAAGGCTTAAGTCTTGACACAAAAGAGAAGTTTGTTGTCGAATGGAAGTACTCCAGTAGAGGACTGCATGCCTCCTCCACTACAACTGACTTGGGCTGCAGAGTAAAAGGATTCTTTTGGATCGTTATTCCTCCAAAAAAGTTCTGCTGCTGCCCAGAATAGTAAATAGCTTCCAGTACAACGAGAGAGAGAAAGAGAGAGAGAGAGAGAGAGAGAGAGAGAGAGAGAGAGAGAGAGAGAGAGAGAGAGAGAGAGAGACACAGAGAGAAGAGAGATAGAGACAGAGACAGGAGAGAGAAGAGAGAGAGAGACAGAAAGGAGAGGAGAGGGGAGGGAGGGGAGGGGAGAGAGGGGAGAGAGGGGGAGAGAGGGAGAGAGAAAGAACTGAAAAGGGGTGGGGAGAGAGAGAAAGGAGGAGACAGAGAGGGAGGAGAAATTACATTCAGATGCAGAAAAGCTGTGTAGAACTCCATGCTGGTTGCTTTTGTAAATAATCCTGGAACATAGGAAAAGTTCCTGGGAGCTTGAAGTGTCGAGTCCGTGTGAAGTCTGAAATAAGTTCTAAATGGATTTAAACTTACAAGAGTTGGTTTATAAAGAAGAGAACACCTTCCACCGAGGGCTAAACTGTAAGGATTTCAGAGTAAAAAAAAGTTAAATTAGTAGTTTATCTTTAAGAAAAACTGAAGCTTCACTTTGGTAAGACATGCCTTATTTCTTGCATGGTTTTTAAAAGTGAAAATTTCACCAGATTTATAAAAAGAAGCAGCAGTTGTAGATCCCTGCAGTAAATGCTCCCCAGCTGGAGTTCTCTTTGAGCTTGGGTTCCAGTAGCCTCCGGCAGTAGCAGCCTGGTGACACTTGTAATCATTAAGGCATCTGAGTGTTGTGATAAGACTATTATTCACAATTAAAACAGGATTGTTGGCACCAAATTCTCTTATTAGAGACCATCTCTTTTCTCTTAGTGTTCCCTCCTTATATCCTCACACCTTTGCTACTGACCTCATTGTTTTAAAGGGGGAGGGGGAACGAATCCTGCTTGTCTCTAATTTCATTTCAAGTACAGTCTAAACAATAGTCTAAAATTTTAAAAAAGGAAACCTTCCAAATCATTCACTCTGTGGGTCCTGTTCTTATGGTTCAATTAAATTCAACAAGTACTTATGATGTGACTAGTTCAGGTTCGCTTGGAACAGCAGTGTCTATTGCTGAACTTGTCTGAAGAATTACTTTTTAACATTTAGATTCTCTTTCCTACATGAAGAAAACAAATGGAACAATTTAGTATGTCCTTGCATGTTTCTTTTCAAAAGAAATTTTATCTTTAAAGTAATGCCTTTCTTCTTTTAGCAACATGTTTTGAAGTGTTTCTGAAACCATTTGCTTCTCTGCCATGAAACTCAATCTTTTGAATCTCTTGGATAATAAGATTTGTACTGGGGAGTCTCTGGACTCGAAATGTAATGAAGAGGTCAAAGTTTGCCAAAGTATACCTAGAAGGATACCTGAAGACCAATGAATGGCTCTTGTAGGCTGAGAAGTTCAGGGCTGGGGTACCTTTGGGCAGTGTCCAGCAGTTTTAAGGGTAGATCCATTATCTTTGATTCTGGTTTTGGAAATAAACCCAGGTAATTTGTCCGAGTCACTGATTTGTCACCTCAGTGATGTGAGTGGTCCTTCCAGTGGTGCAGATCATATTGTATCCACACATTCTTATTTTGGGTGAGTCTTGTTCATGTCCTATCTTAAATCCTTCCCAGGAGTTCTATCCAACTTGCTGGAGTCTTTACTCTAGATCTATTGAAAGTGCCTGAATCCAGAAAGAGAAACGCTTGGTGTTTAATTTTCTGACCTTTGCTTTTTGATACTTGACTCTTTCAGTCATACTAGACATGACTTAATTGTATTTCTGGATGCTATGGACCAGTTTGGGAAAGAGCAATGTACTGTAAATGTAAATAAAGGTAAAAAGTCATGAACTTGAAGTCAGGAGACTTGGGTTTAACCTGACTGTACTGCTGATGATGTGTACTTGGGCAAGCAACTTAATATCTTCTAGGCCTTTGTTTCTTTATCTGCTTCTTCTGTCTGAACTAGATAATCTCTAAGCCTTCTTCCATATCCCATCTATTAGTTAATATTCTCTCAGAGAGGGGTTATTCCTGCATCTTTTGGGTGAAAGAATGCTCATTGAGATCTCATTTTGAAAGAAATCAGAATTTGAAAGTGTACAAACACACACGTGTGTGTGTACTTGTGCACAAGTGTATTGGGACTTCCATTGTACTTCTCAATTCACCTCTAGCTATTAGGTGTACAGCAAAATGACACACTTTGGATTATACAAAGAGCTTCATGTGTAGCAATCCAGTGTGATATATCCCAGTATGCAATGTACTTTTAATTAACTGCTCCCTTGCAAGCATGCTTTCCAAATAAGAGGGTTGTTTCCTAGAATAGTATGGAGGTGCCTAGCAAAGTTAGTAGGAGTTTGAGTATTTGTTGAATGCATGACGCTGTATAGGTAAAATTTGTTAATAAAGCAAAATGCTTTTAAGTCTTATTTCTTAAATAAGAATTTAGTTTTCTTCAAAACAGCATAGTAGCAGATATGATGTTGAGACACTCAATGGGAGCTAAGGATTGCTCTAGAAGGAGATCACCTGCGATAGTGGATAGAAGATAGACCTTGAAATCAAGAAGACCTGACTTCATTTTTTGCCACTGGCATATACATCCTGTTGATCCAGGTCAAATCACTTCATTTTTCAGTGCCTTAGGTATCTCTCTAATACTGTAAATGAGAGAAAAGGTACAACATATTTATGTTTATGGAGGGAATTTTCCACACCAGGAGTTCCTTATATTAATGAACATACAGGTTTATTTAAAAAAATATTGCTCTAAAATTTAGGAATTTTGATCTGTTTTTGAAAGTATGCTATTCTGATTTATTCTGTATCCCTTTTATATGCACGCTACATTCAAGCCAAATAGGTTTATATATAATTTCCCAGAACTCTGCAGTCCTCTACTGTTTCCCTGCTTGTGTATAGCCTTCCCTCCCTGTCCCACTCCCATGCCTGGAATGTTCTCCTTCCTCACTTCTACCTCTTAGAATGCCTAGATTCTTTCAAGGCCCAGTTCTCGTGCTACCTCCTATAGAAAATCCTTCCATATTTTCATAATTGTTAGTGTTCTCTTCTCCCTCAAATTATCTTGTATTTATGTATTTGTTTACTTTGTCCCCAAAATTAAAACTTAGGTGTCTTGAGGATAGTGATTCCAAGGTGTCCCAAAAGTCTTGTATAGTATTATTAATATTACTATTATTATTTCAGTAATGCTTAAAATTGCACTGTAATAACTAACATGTGGCACCTACTGTGCCACATACCTTAGAAATATGATCCCACAATAACTTTAGGAGGTAGGTGCTATTATTATTCCCATTTTACAGATGAGAAAACTGAGGCAGACAGAAAGTGTTTGAGGTTTGATTTGAACTCGGGTCTTCCCAACTCCACAGCCATCAGTCTGTCCACTGCACTACCTAGCTGCTTAAGACTTGCCTAAGACTCTGTTTGTCATTTTGCCTTTGTATACTTGGGACTTAGAACAGTGTTTTGCATGTAGATGCTTAATAAGTGCTGGATTAAATCAATTTTCACTCCAACCTTCCTGTTATTTATATTAGAAATGAATATTTAGCCCACAGTTGGGGAAGTTGTAATGCAGTGTAATGGAAACCGCAGAATGCAAAAATGAAATATGTATGTAAAGATAGGAATTAATTGATTAAAAAAAAGGGAAAGTGATTCAAGGAGTAATTAACATGTTGTTCTAGGTATATTTTCAAAAATTCAATTCAGTGAGCATTTATTAAGGGGTCTGCTTGGTGCTGGTCACTGGGCTAGCTTCTAGGATATAAAGAGAAAGAGGAGACAGTCTTCCCTTGAAGAGCTTGTATTCTGCCTAAGAGGAAAAGTTCAGTTAGTTGTCAATGAAAAATTAATTACTTTTTTAGGATTATTTAAGGCTAGGTATATTATAAATGATCTTTTCTTTTCACCTGCAGGATAGAAAGCTCTAGGTTGTACATTTGGTTTAAAATCAATAACCGTACACTTTGTAATAATTTGTGTTGCTATGTGGGTACATTTTTAAAGCTGTAATAAATTCTTACAGATATTAGCATCAGGCTTATTTAGTTAGCATTTTAAAATTACCAAAGTCCTTGCCTTACAACCCTGTGAGATAAGTAGTGTTAAGTATTGTTTCCTGAATTTTACAGATAAATAAACTGAGGTAGAGAGCTGTGAACTGACATGCCTAGGGTCATATATAGCTGGTAGGAGTCCATTTCAGTCTTTAAATTTAGAATTCCTTGCTGATTCCATGCCTTGTCCTATTGTATCACATGGCCTCTCAGTATAAGAATGGTGTGAAATGCAGGGGACTGATGAGGATAAAATAGTCTGCTAGTTATATAGGAAGGAATCTATTTGTCTTACACATTTTGGCTTAGCTTGGAAACATCTTATTAGCACAGACCAAATCTTGTCATAAATGTCGTTGTTTAGTTGTTTTTCTTACTCTTTGTGACCAGTTTGTATGGTTATTATTTTCTTGTTGGTTATGATTTTCTGGATACTGGAGTGGTTTGCCATTTCCTTCTCCAGCTCATTTGACAGCTAAGGAAACTGAAGCAAACAGGGTTAAATAATTTGCCCAGGGTCACACACAGCTAGTTCAGTGTCTGAAGTCAAATTTGAATTCAGATCCTCCTGACTACAGGCTCAGCACTCTATCTGCTGTGCCACTTAGCATGTAAGTATCATATTAACCAGCAAAGGTTTTTGTATTTAGAAAGCTTTCCTAGCACCAGTTGATGACCTGTTTATTTAAGGTAACGTACTACAACACAAGGTAGTGCAACTGAAATGTTTAGATTGTCTCTCAGAGTTCAATAAAATGTTCTCCAATAAATACCATCCGATGTATCGTCATGCTCTGTGGCAGAGATGTGTTAGACTGTCATATTGTCAAACAAATAATTCAGTATCTTGGTAGATACATTTTTGTTCCTATGTGCGGTATGGCCCCTAAAAGGAGCTAAGCACTCTATGTGGATTTTGGTATTTCAGTGCTTCTTTGGAGGGAAAAAAAAAAGGAAGCAGGCAGCCCTTCACACATTTGGAATAGTTTTTATCCCTCTGAGCTGATAATGACACTTAAAAGTTGCAAAAACTCTTTGTTGATTCTTTAGTCTGCCCACACGGTGCTAGACTGTCAGACCTAGGCCACTGTCTCCGGACAGTTCCTCACTGGGGATTTGTAATGTATTTCTTAACTTGGATCCGGTATGGTCTGGTATGGGGCCAGCTCCTCCCCAGGAATCCAATCCAGTTTGAATTTAGTGGCTTTGTTTCAGTTTATGAAGTCTGTAGATTGAGCAATGGAATCTGTCCTTCAGTTTGTATTGTGTTCTCATGGGGTCAGATGACAATTCTTAATGAGGGATCAGATTTTTCAGGCATGTTTCTTCTAGCTTTCCAATAAATCAAATCATTGCTTTAGGTTTTAGGAAATTAACTGGAATTGTTTACAATTATTTTTATCAGTATCTTAAGTTAAAAATCTCAACATTAAGATTTTTTTTTGGAAATACCTAAGAATGAGAGGTTCTTAGATAACCTCTGTTTTCATGAATTGGTTCAAGTTAAGTTTTTCCAGGCCTTTCAGAATACAAACACAAAGTATAATCTGGTAGAAGTCATTTAGTGTTTTGGAAATTTGCCCAATTGTGGTGCAGCTGATGACTTACTAATTTGTGTTGGCAATTTTAAGTTATAGAAGGATTAAAATAGCTAACTGCCTGCTAAAAAATTGTTTCATTGATGCCTTTTGTTTTCACATCAGTCAATACCCCCCTTGCCCCCCCAACTCCAGAATGTGACTCTTTCTTGTAAGAAATAGTTAAGCAAAAACAACTGTTACAGTGACTGTGTCTCACACGTAGGCAGTATTTTGCCTCTGCAGTTCCTTGCCTCCTGCCAAGAGGTGGGAGCTATGTTTAATTATCAGTTCTCTGGGACTTTTACTATGTTTCATTTACTCACCATTGAGCTTCCTTTGAATGATCAAATTTTCATTGATACTGTGTTTGTCATAGTGTATATTGTTATTCTAATTCTAATTCTAATTTTTCTTTTCTAATTTTACTCTTTATCAGTTCATTGCCAATCTTCCCATGTTTCCCTAAATTCTTTATATTTATAATCTCCTACTGAACAATACTATTTTATTGCATACATATGCCAGTTTGGGCAGCCATTCACCACCTGGGCAATTTAGCTAGTATTTTTAAGGGTCTGTTCAACAATGGGTACAGTGCTAGGTGCTGGAAATACAAAGACCAAAGTGAAAAGATCCTTGTTTTTAAAAAGAAAGAAGGGTCTGTATAAAATAAGGGCAATATGATTTTTGGGAAAAGGTGCTAACACCGGGGTTTATCAGAAAAGGCTTCATGTAAAAGGTGTTGGGCAGCTAGGTAGAACAGTGGATAGAGCATTGGGCTGCAAATCAGAAAGAGTCATCTTTATGAGTTCAAATTCAGCCTTAGATGCTTACTAGCCATGTGACCCTAGGCCAGTCACTTAAGTCTGTTTCCTCATCTGTAAAATGAGCTGGAGAAAGAAATGGCAAACCACTCCTGTATTTTTACCAAGAAAACCCCAAGTGAGGGTGTTCAAAGATTCAGACAGGACTGGGACAACTGAAGAGCAATGACAACAGAAGGTGATACTTGAAATGAACTGTGGAAGGTAACTAAGGATTCTGAAAGGAGGAAAGATCAAGAGGAAGTACCTTATAAGTGTGGAGAATAGCTAATATACATCACGGATGGGAGATGGATTTTCATGAATGAAGAACTACAGGAAGGTCTGGTTCAATTGTAATATATGTGAAGGAGAATAATGGGCAGTGGGATTGGAAAGTTATATTGGGGCCAGGTTGTAAAGGGCTCTAAATGCCAGAGAGGAATTCCTATTTACTCTAAGAGGCAATAGGGAGTCTTTGGAGTTGATTGAGTAAGGAGATTACATGCTCAGGTCTGTAATTAGTGAAAAATCACTTTGGCACTCAGTGAGACTTGAGGAGGAGAAACCAATGAGGGGGCCATGGTAATAATCCAGATGAGAGGTGATAAGAGCTGGAACTATAGGGATGACTGTATAACTAGAGAGAGGATCACATGAGAGAACTGATTTGGGTACTTTGGGTGAGGGAGAGTTAAGAGTTGAAGAGAACATCGAAGCGATGAATCTAGATGACTAAAATGATGGTGCTCTTAACAGAAATAGAGAAGTTTGGAAGAGCATTTGGTTTGGGGTGGGAGATGAAGATAATTGGGTCTCTTTTGGATTGGCTGAGTTTGAGATTCTTATAGGACAATGTCCAACAAGCAGTTTGTATTTTAGGACTGGTGCTCAGGAAAGAAACTAGGTCTGTATAAATACATCTGGTAGCCATCATTGAAGTGATGATAATTAAACGTATGGGAGCTGATGAGGTCATCAAGAGAGTGTATAAAGAGGAGTAAAAGGGACTTGGGGTACACACAAAATTAGTGGGCATGATAGAGATCATGATCCAGCAAAGGAGACAGGGAAGGAGCTGTCATGCAGGTAGGAAGACAACAAAGAGAGACTAGTGTCATGAAAACCCTTAGAGGAGGGAGTATTCAGGAAAAGAGAATAATCAGTAGTGTTGAATGTATTAGAGATATCAAGAAAAGAAGGTGGAGAAGGGATCATCGCATTTGGCAATTAAGAGATCACTCATAACTGTGGCGTGAGGATCTTTACTTGTTTTATGAGGGTAGAAGCCAAATGGGAAAGGTTCAAGAAGTAAAAGGAAAAGAAGTTGAGGTGACAAAGTATAGACAGTTTTTTTTTTTCAAGGAAGAAGGAGAAATATAGGTAGATGTGCAAAAACTTGAAAGGACAATGGGATATGGTGCCTGTCCCCCAAGAAGGTTACATCCTGTTGGAGTGATGGAATATATGACATGTTTAGAGATAAAGAATATAAAATATATACAAAATCATACAAAGTAATTTTGGACAGTGCAAGAACAGTGGAGAGTGATCTTATAGGACTTAACACTTGAGCTGAGCCTTGAAGGGAGCCAAATTGCAGGTTTCCTTTGTGTGGGGGAAGGGGAGGATTTGGTGGTGAAGGGTATGAGTTCATGACAGAGAGTTTCAGGTATGAGGGAAGGACATGGAGGCTATAAGTGGGAAACAGCAAGCAGGCCGATTAGGCTATAGCAGAGAAAGTGTGAGGGGAAGTAATGTATCATCAGCCTGGACAGATAGGCTGGAGTCAGATTTTAAAGGGTTGAAAAGAGTAGTGACATGATCAGTCTTTTGATTTAAGAATATTATCTTGGCAGTTGTTGAATCAAATTGGAGGCTAGACTAGAGAGGTAACAGACTGGGTTCAGGGACACCAATCAGGAGGAACTAAACTAAGGTACTTGTGGTATGAGTACAAAGAAAAGAATGGGTGGAGGAGATGCTGGGGAGCTAAGATAGACAGGACTTGGCAATTGGGTGCAATTGGGTAGGGATGGAGGTAGGTGGGAGGTAGGGGAGGTGGTGGTACATGAAGGAGAATGAAGGAGAGTGGGAATGAAAGATGATGGCAGCCCTGTTAGAAAAGGGAAGTGTAGGGGAGAGGGAGAGTGAATTTAGGAGGAAAGATAGTTTCCTTTTGAGTGCTCATGTTCCTTACTACAGTACCACAAAAATGCTGCTATGAATATTTTAGTATTTATTGGATCTCTAAAAGCTTTAAAAAAAGTTACTAGCACAATCATGATATTGAGAGGCTTAAAGGAAGAGGACTTTTAGCCAGATGTTTGCCTTTTCATATGAAATTTTACTCATTTGTCAATATTGTTTACTTAATAAAATTTGTTAATATAGTATTTTCCTTCTGCCAATTTGCTACAATAGTTGTTTTGACTGAACATTGTTCTGTAAATGAAACTTTTGAAATGAATTGGAGATCAGGATAGGTTGATTCATTATTCTCACAAAGAGAATTAACCAGAGCTTACTTTTCTTCCAATATGGTAATTAATGAGGCCACTGAGAAATACTGCTAACTTGTTCTTCCTTATGAGTGGTGTGGTCTTGGGGTTGCTTTCAAATGGATGTGGCCATGCATGCAAAGGAAAGAATTTGGACATGGGGTTGACCAGGCACTGCTTTAGTACACATCTGAAATACTCTGGTGTGAGTTAAGTTGTTGCCTTAACTGGTGGAAGTTGGAACTATTGGAATTATGTAACAGTGTGGGGACATGAAGCCTTGATGAACTAACTTCTGCTGATTCAGAAACCCAAATATGTTCTTCTTTGGCTTGTGTGCCTTTTATGTTCCCTGTGGAAAGTCATCAGGGTTCTGTGAAACCACAGTGATTTTTGGTAACTCTTTATTGACAGCTCTCTGAGCCTTTTGATAGGAGCTGTGGGGCATTTGTAGTTAGAACTGCACAGAATCACAGCAAGTAACTTCACTTGGAGCCTTTGTTTCAAGGAGAACTCAACTCTTCATTGTGCTGGCTCATTTCATTGACTCTTGTGAGAAACTAGTTCCTTCAGAGTCTTATTACTTAATAATGGTTTTTGTTTGTTTTTTGTTTAATAATTCGAAGGAGGGATACAGAATCTACGTGCCACACTTGGCTTGTGTAAGCAGCTAAATCGGTGCAGCAGTGGTGATAAGAGTTCTGTGTCTGGGGTCAGGAAGACCTGAACTCAAATCTACCCTCAGATACTCAGTGGCTTTGTGATCCTTGGCAAGTTACTTGGCCCCTGTTTGCCTCAGTTTCCTCAGTTGTAAAATGGAGATAATTACAGCATTTACCTCTGAGGGTTGTTGTGAGGATCAAATGGGATGATAATTGTAAAATACTTAGCACTGTGCTTGGCATAGAAGTGCTATATAAATGCTTATTTCTTTTCCCTTCCCTTCCCTTCCCTTCCCTTCCTTTCCTCCTCCTTTTCTTTTCTCCCTCCCTCCCTCCCTTCCTTCCTTCCTCCTTTACTACGCATTTGTAATACCGACCTCCTCATTGTTCCACTCCCACAACCTTCCATCTCCCAGCTCTGGGCTGTTTCACTGGTTGCTCCCAAGCTTGGTACTCTTTCCCTCATCTCTGCCTCCTAGCTTCTTGGCTTTAAGTCTCAGCTAAATCCCTGCTTTGTGCAAGAAGCCTTTTCCTATCCCCCTTAATACCAGTGCCCTCTCTCTGTCTATTATCTCCAAATGATTCTGTATGTGTTTTCTTTCTACATAGTTGTCTTCATATTATCTCTCCCATTAAACTGTGAGATCGTTAAGAGCAGGGACTTTTGTTGTTGCTTTATTTTTTGGTATCCCCATCATTTAGTACAATGCTTGGAATATAGTAGGTGCTTAATAAATGTTGATTTGTCTTAAATAATTTATTCATATTCAATGAATTCTTCTGTTTATAGTTGTTTTCCTTCTTTCTTTACTGGCTGTTAGGATTACAAAAAAACTGAAGTTTTCTTCTCCTTCAAGGAACTCCACTGTATGCATGATGAACACTCACATATTTCCATTTCCCTTTATCAGTATTGAGAAGGGGATGCTATGTTTTTTCCCTCTTCCAAATAGTCCCCTATCTATAGGACTTTTCTTATGAATGAGTAAACTTCTGAAAGCTTTAGAGAATCATGGAGTTAGAGCTGACAGAGCCCTTAGAAAACCACCAATCTGATGTCTTTATTTTATAGAGGAGGAGACAGGGACCCCACAAAGTTTAAGTGATATGCCCATGGTGATACAGCTAGTCAGTGACAACACTAGGATTTGGACCCAGGGCCTCTCATTCCGTATGCACTCTTTTCCCTGCACCTCGATGCAAGGACTGTCATCTGCAACTTCAAGGTTACCTTTTTAGCATTTTAAAATAGATTAAGGTGCTCAGAATTTATGCTTTGAAAATCTAAACTTTAAATAATACAAAGTATAAATTCTGAACATGTTAACATATCTAAAATACTTTTATGCCTTCATAAAGTTTAAAAAGTTTAAAAACCCAAGCTTTAGAAGTCTCTCTCTCTCTCTCTCTCACACACACACACACTTACTCTGCATGCCTTTAATCTATAGCTTTACCAGTATGAGTACTCCCTATAATAATGCAGACCCTGGGCTCTCTGAACCTTATCAACTATTCTTCATAAATGACTGTAACCACCCGGTCCACCCCACCCTCCAAAAATTACCAATACTCAACTTCCTGGTCATGAGCCTCTCTGCACTTAGCTAAGATGCATGGTCTGCCTCCTAGTCTGTACTAGAATACTTTACAGCTTCGTAGAACTGGCTAAAATTTGCTTTCTGCTATTTTTGTTGTTTGGTCATTTTCTAGTCATGTTCAACTCTTTAAGACCCCATTTGGGGTTTTCTTGGCAATGGTACTGGAGTGGTTTGCCATTTCCTTCTCCAACTCATTTTCCAGATGAGGAGCTGAGGCAAACAAAGTTAAGTGATTTGCCCAAGGTCACACAGTTAATAAGTGTCTGAGGCCAGAGCTAAACTTTGGAAGATGAATTTTCCTTACTTCAGGTCCAGTGATCTATCCACTGCACCACCTACCTGCCCTTTTTTGCTATTAGTAGAGTTTAATTGCCTTAGATTACCTCCATGTTGTGAGGGGGCATCAGAGGAAGACTTCCATGGAGTATAGGTATGTGTCTATACATATTCCTAAGATTTACAAAACCCCATTCAGACAGTAACCTTTAATGGTGTAGTGCAGGTAAAGCCAAGTTTGTATCAGTTCATAGGCAGTGATCCAAATTCAGAAGTATGTATGTCTACAATAGTATCACAAGTAAATATTACGGTAGTACAGCTGGGAATGGAAGTTTAAGCTCTCATTTTTATGTTGTGTCTTATCCAGGTCGCAGTAAAACAAATGTAACAAATGTTTCAACAATAGCTAGCAACACTTGAACTCTTCTCTTTCTGACCCATTTCTTGTTGGCATCTGAAGATGAAGATGAAATTGTGATTTGGAAATAGAAGAAAAAGCAACTGAGATTGAAAGTACTATCCTCATAAAAATGTACAGCCCTTAGACTGAGAAAAAGATAGAAATCAGTGCTGTATGGAAAGGAGTGGCCATGTTTGAGTACACCTTTGATTCACAGAGTGAAGAACAGGGAAGAATCAGAGATGAGTTGGAGGCCACTGTGGAAGCATTAGCCACAGAGAAGGACGACAGGAAGGGAGTGAAGATTAAATCTTTCTCACATTGTTGATAGAATGAATGCAGTGTGACAGATCTCGCTTGGTATTTTGTAAGACTCAACTAACCAATATGTCAAAAGATAAAAAAGTGGATGTGTGTGTCATTTCCATTTAAAGCAAAATCGTATTAATTCAGGCTAATTCACAATTTGTGATGAGTTGCAGGGACCAATGTTTCTCTTTGCATTTTTAATGATGGAAGAATTTGTTAAGCTTGTTAGTAATGTGAACAAAATTGTAGCAAAATGTTAAAATTAAAATTATTTATTTAAAAAAGTCCTCCAATACTTTAGAAACAGCTATTAACTTATTGTTGTAGGTCAAGAGGTTTACCCAGTCATAACATAAAAAGGATAGTCAGTCATGATATGGAAAAGATTCAGGCGGGCACACATGCCTTCCCCTTCCTTGTCTCCACCTCATCTGGACAGGAGGGTGTGGTGAGTGACCTTGAATCTTTGTGGACTGACCTTTCTTGAAAGAAGTGGAGAGAAGCATTTATTGAGCATCTACTATATACCAGACATTGTGCTAGGCATTTCACAAATATTATCTCATTTGAACCTCACAACAGCCTTGGGAAGTAGGTGCTTTTATTATCCCCATTTTATAGTTGAGGAAACTGAGGCAAAAAGAGATTAAGTGATGTGCCCAGGGTCCCACAGAGAATACATTTCTGGGGCTGGATTTGAATTCAGGTTTTTCTGGCTACAAGCCCAGCATCTGTGCACGGCTGTTCTTTGACAACTAAAAACCTGCAGCAGTGGCTGAAACCTTATTCTCTTAAACCAGTCATTTGGAGGAGACAATTTCCTTTCTTTGTAGGGGAAAAACTAGCCTAACTTACATAGCAAGACCCAGGTAAGTATTGTTGATATCATACTTGTAATACTAACTTATTCTTTCTCATTTTTATTTATGGGAGGCAGCATTACATAGGTGGGGAGTGGGGGACAACCTGGACTTGGAGTCAGAAGATTTAAAAAATAGGAACATGGGTAGAAATTTATTAAATTCCAACTAGTGGATTACCTATAAGGCCTCACTTATCTCTGCTACTCTTTGGTGACCTTGAGCAAATCACTAAACCTCAGTAGGCCTTAGTGTCCTCATTCAATAAAGATTTATTAAGTGCCTGCTACATGCAAGGAGGTCCTAATATAATTTTACGTAGAGATAGCCAGATCCTTTGAATCATCTCTATTAACTGGAGAAAAATACTGACCAGGTAATGAACATAGAACATTTGTCGGCAGAAGGATAAATATAACAGAGAATTCCATTGCCTGTCAAAAGAGACATAAAAATGATAAAGTATGACATAATTTTTGCCAACAAAGAGTTTATATACTATAGAGTAGGGGAATACAAAGAATGGGAGGTGAAGGAGATAGCTAGACAATGTACTCTAGGAAAATTGGAGTTGTTGAACCCATTAGCTATCTCCTTTTTCTTCCTAGTTGGAATTGTTTTGTCTTCAATTCATAAAACAACAATTAAGCATTAATATGTATGTAGCATATTGTTGATAGAGAGCAGGTCTAAGGGACAGAAGGAATTGGGTCCATGCTCACCTCTGACTCACACTGGCTTTGTGACTCTGGACAGATCACTTAATCTCTATGACCCTTAGGTTGCCAATCTGAACTGATAGAGGGAATCTCTTCCAGGGGAGTTCCCTAGTAATGATGACAAAAATCATAACTCACATTTGTATGTACTTTAAAGTTTTCAAAACATTTTATATATATGTCATCTCATTTGATCCTCACAATAAGGATGTGAAGTGCATGGTGACATTATTATCCTCATTTGACAGATGAGGAGACTGATGCTTAGTGATTTGTCCAAGCTCGTATAACTGATAAGGGTCTGTGTGGCAGGATTTGAATTTGAGTTTTCCTGAATCTGAGTCCTGCCCTCTTTCTGTTGTGTCATTTAGCTGCCTTGTAGTTACTTACCTTCTGGGATTCTCATAAATATGAAAAGAAATACATTGCATGTAAAAGCTTTGCAGTGGTAAAATGCTGTGCAAATAGAAGCTAATATTTGCTTTTATTACTACTATTTATTCATTATTGCAACTCTGAATTTTTATAAAGCAGTACTTTATTAACCTAGTTCTAATTAACATATATTACTGAAAATAATAAGATTATACTGATTACAATATAATCTGCACTTCGAGATTTAATAAAAAAACTCACTGCCCTGTATACTTTACTTACTAGGACAATTAGGAGAGCTTACATTTCTATGGTACTTTTATAGTTTATCAGTGTTTTCCTTGCAACAGCTCCATGATGGGCAAGTATTATTCAGCTCCATTACAGAGATAATCAAATAGTTTCAGGGAAGTGGAGTGACTTGTGACTTGTCCAAAGATCACACAGCAAGGCTTTGGATCCAACTGCTTCTTTTCTGACTGTAAGCCTAGTTTAAGTCTCTCCAGATCCTGGTTCTAAGCTTAGCATGTTTCCCAAAACAGCCCACCATTTTCTTGTCAAGCTGTACTCAAGGCATTGTACTGAACTAGTGAAGTTTTACTGTAATTGAATCCAGGTGAGTGAATAACATGCCCAGGGACCTCCCTGGGAGCTGATGTAAAGTGTAATATATTTCCAATTCATTTTGGGAATCATTGTCACCAAATCTCAGTTTTAAAATTCTGGAAATTTGGTTAATCAGAAAATTTTTTAACCTTAATAAAGTCCAGTCTTCAATGTTTGCATAGATCTTAGCCTGGGAAATAAATGACATTGTTGTAATGAACTCAGACTTCAGGAAAGATTTGAACATTACGTGTTTGTAAATTAGCATGTAAAGTTTATATAGATTATACTTAGTCTTAAGGAAAACTTTTAAACCTTTATACTGGGTTTACTAATACTGCTATACTAAAGTATTTGATTAATTAAAAATGCAAAAGTACATTTAAAATTTTCCATACACAGTTAGAAAAAAATAATGGTTTGGTTTTTAAAAGTACAAATAATTTAGGTTTAAGAATTTTTTCATATTTATGTTCAAATATGAAAGCAAATGAAACAAGGAATCTAATAATTCACTAGTAGTTCTAGGAATAGGGATACTGGGCCTGTTATATCATTAGAAGAAATTTCCAGCATTCAAATGTCTTTGGACCAAGTCACAAAGAATCTAATAATTCATTGGTAGTCATAGGAATTGGGATAGGGACTGGGCTAGATATACCAATGAAGCTTTGCATCCTCTCTGCAACTTGTCTCAGAGTTGTGAACCCAGGTTCATGCATCCAGTACATAGCAGAGGTAGGCCTTCAGCACAAACCGCTTGCCCAGGCCAGCTCTTATGTACTATATGATGCTACCTTTCATAAATTAGAGAATTTAAGAACTAAGAAGGACCTTAGAGATCAAGTTAATTCTCCTCATTCGTAAAAATGATGAAACTGAGGCCCAGAGAAGTTTAATAACTTTTTCAAGGTTGAAAAGGTTGGCAGTTGGCATTAAAACTTATATCTCCTGATGCCCTGAGCCAGCATTCTTTCCCCTAAGCACAGTGTCTCTCTCCAAGCTTCATAAGCATTATCTTAATTGTCTGAAGGCAACATAATTACTTCTGGCAGCTCTGTAGCTAATTTCTTTTTTTGCCATATTCCTTAAATAAATAGTAGTGTTTATTAGGAAATGGCTTGTTACACATTTGGATCTTCTGTAGGAATAGAAAACAACTATTTTTTTTTGGTAACAATTGAAAACAATTTAGCTTGTATATTCCCAAAAGAAACTCCAGATGTATAAAGAGCAGCAGCTACTAAAGCTCATTTCATTTAAATTGGATTCATTAAACGTTTAAATGCCTACTGTGTGTAAAGCAGTATGATATATCCTAGAGGGAGCATAAAATTTGGATAAGATTTTACCATCTAGCTTTAACATTTTTCTTGAAAAGTCATTAATAGTTATCAGAAGGACCTTATGGATCATAGAGCTCCAATGGACCCAAGAGATTTCTGACAGTTCAGTGTTATCATTTTCTCACCTGTAAAGTAAATGCCCATTATGTGTTTCAATTAACCACATTTCATTATTGATCATTTTAAGATACTACTGTTTGAAATATTCAAAGGGTATTGACTTGTATTAATTTGCGGGCAAACAAATTATGAAGTACAGGTCCAAAAATTCAAAATATACTCAATTCTATATCTGTTAAGGGAGAATATTTGCACTAAAGTGGCAGTGGGTTGCCACCTGCTTTAGAGGCAGTTTTTGCATCAATAAGATAATAGATTCTTTGTAGTATTAAAGAATTGAAATAGAATAAAACCAGTTTAGTTGACTCAGGGCTATAGTCCTTTTTCCTCTATTTGGACCAATTTCTTTCCCCATATCCTGTTATTTATGGATAAGTGGCTGACATGATCAAACTCCTTATAGTTCCAAGAATGACCCAGAGAAAATGATAGCAAGGATTCAGACAGAGGAGGCATACACCTAAGAGGTAACCCTGGACTGAGCAAAACAGAAGACTCCTGTTTTGTGGCCTAAATATACTTCTCAAGTATTCTTGGTTTTGATTTATATTTTGGATTTTGTTTGTTCATATTTGTCTTTAGTTCTTTAGAGACATTGGTGTTCCAGGTCTCACTGGTATATAACAGTGTTAGAAAAATATTGGCACTGAAAGTTGGGCCTTCATTATTCTAGGAAAGTTGGGGTTAGTAAAAATATTTTGCAATTTCCCTAAAGTGATCTGGCCCACTCTCCTCTTCCTTTTGAACTCTATAAAGATGAATATCACCCAGAGGGGCAAAGCAAAGGCATATGGTGGGTGTGAGCAGCCTGAACTATATAACCATTGAGAAAGTTTGAAGGAGGTTAGGAGTAAAAGATGTCAAATAATTGTGAAAGAGAAGATAAGCTTGTTATGTGTCTAGACTGAGGAGCTACAGGGAGAGGCAGGAGAGATGACCATCCTACTAATATTAGGAAAAATTGAGGAAGATCAGTGTGACAGTGATAAACTTTAGGGAAAAAGGGGAAGGAAGGGAAGACAATGTGCCAAGCACTATGCTGATTGCTTTACAAATATTATCTCATTTGACCTTCACAACAACCCTGGGAGGTATATGCTGTTATAGTCTATATTTTATAGTTGAAAAAACTGAAGTGACTCTCCCAGGGTCACACAGTCTGTGTCTGAGGCTATATTTGAACTCAGAACTTCCTGATTCCAGGCCAGTGCTCTATCTACTTTACCGCCTTATCTAGGAAGGATGTATGTAAGTGGGACAGTGGATGGGAAAGCATGAATGGATTGATTGTGTTCATCCTTCATTGCTAAAGAAGACCATGCCATCAGACAAATGATGACATGACTTGCACGTTGACTTTGTTTTGAGTGAGGGAGGGCTGTGCAGGTCACCAGCCTCACTTCTCCTTCAGAGTTATCTGAATCCAGTGACCTGATATTCATCAAGATGACAGAAGATGACCCATGAAGCACTGGGAGACCTTGGACCCTTTACGCCAAGGTCTTTGGAGGTACTCACTTAGGGTGAGGCAACACCCATTCATTGAATAGGCTTGTTTAAGAAGTAGTTTTGAGTGAAGGAGGGCTGTGCAGGGCACCAGCCTCCCTTCTTCTCCAGAGCCAGTGCCTACTTGGAGGAAGCTCCCGAATGGATGAGTCCACAAATTCATTTGAGTCATTGAGAGAATATGCTTCCACACATTTTTCTTTAGGGAGCCCTAACCCACTTACAGCAGGTAGCACTGTGATCCAGGCATCAGGCCTGGAGTCAGGAAAACCTGAGTTCAAATCTGGCTTCAGATTCTAGCTATGTGATCGTAGGCAAGTCAATTGTACTTTTATTTGTGTCTGTTTTCTCACCTGCAAAATGGAGATCGTAACAGCACCTACCTTGCAGCACTGTTGTGAGGATCACATGAGATATTTGTAAAAAACCCTTAGTGTAATGTCTGGCACATAGTAAGCACTATAGAAATGCTTATCCCATTCCCCTTCCATTTATTCTTGTGCACATTGTAAGAGGTGTATTGTTCTGCTCCCTTAAAGTATGGTGTTTATGGAAAGGAAATTACAGTTTTGTAGCATGCTGTGATACTCAGTACATATCTGGAATGTTTTAATCAATTCTGGGGACCACAGTAAGGGGCACTTATGTACACGAGAGTAACCAAGATGATTAAGGAATGGTTGACCATGAGGAGATGGTGATGTTCAGCTTAGAGAAGACTTACAGGGGCATGATTGTCACCTGAAGGGGGTGGTCATTAGGAAGGGAAATTAAATCTGGTTAGCCAAAGAGCAATGAGTGGAAATGGTGAAGCAGATTATTTCTCAGTATAAATAAATCCTAACAATTAGAGCTATCAAAAGTAGAATTGGGCTACCTTGAAGGATAGTGAATTTCTTCCTAAATATTTTAAATTAAATTTTCTCTTTAAAAAAATTAATAAGCATTTATTTTCTTCCTTTATTCCCATTCCCATAGGAAATAAAAGAAAAATAAAACCCTCATAACAAATATGCATCTGTAAGCAAAATAAATAAATGCCTACATTTAGAGATGCATTGTTCATTCTGCATCATTAATCCTTCACCTCTCTGTCAAGGGGGTGAGTAGCATGCTTCATCATTGGTCCTCCGGAACTATGGTTGGTCGTTGCATTTGAAGTCTTCAAGTGGAAGCTTGTCAAGCCCTGTTGGAGAAGATTTAGTTGAGATTCTTGGTTTTGGTAGAAAATCAAGTAGAGACTACTGTGATTTAACGAAAAAAAGCACAGAACTTGGCATTATGAGATTTGGGCACAAATCTCAGCTTTCTTACTTTCTAGCTATGTGAATAAAGAGGAGTTGCTTAATTAACCTCATTGAGTCTTAGTTTTCTCATCTGTAAATTGGCATGTCTAATAACCTATATTCAACTGTGATTAAAGTGCTTTGCATATTCTCAAGCATTGCTATCTTTGAGTGTCCCAAAGCACCTTTTAAATTCTTGTCTGCAAAAAAAATGAGAGAGAAAGAAGGTGAGAAAGAATGAAAGGAAGAAAGAAAGAAGGGAAGGAAGAAAGGAAGAAAAGAAGGAAAAAATAAAAATGAAGGAAGAAAGAAGGAAAGGAAGGAACCTATTTGTAAATCATGGGGCTAAGATTATTGTAGAGTTGAGGTTGAGAAGCAGGAAGAGCAAGAATGATCTCTTGCAGATAACTGGATTTGAGCTAGGCCTTTTTTTAAAATTTATTTTTAATGATAAATTATAACTTGGACAAAGGGAAGGTAATAGGACAAGAGCTGGATTGTTTGTGGGCTTGCATTGTGTTGACGGTCTGGGTCTGCTTGGGGCCTGGGGCATTGGGCCCAATGCCAGGTCTTACAGGAAGCTCTCAGCTTTGGGTACTGGTGATTTAGGAGGGCAGCATCAGGGTGACTCCTTTAAACATAGTGTTGCTGCTGCTGCTGCTTAGTAGCTGCCTTGGTAGCCAGGTCCTCAGCCACTCTTGGTAGCTGCTGGAGCAGTTTCTGTCACCTTCTCATTTGCTTCCTAAATTGTTTCAACAAGTATCTTAGAAGGAGCTTCCCCTTGTAGTTTGGCCAAGATGTAGTCAAAGCCTTTGACGGTCTTGGTCATTTTACTTTTCAATCTAGCTAGGCCAAACTCCTGGACAGCTCTGGAGTCTCTAGGTCACCTGTTGGATTTCCATCCAGCCATTGTTTTCAGGCTTTACACAGTAAACACGTTTCCTCTACCACCATTAGCCAGGCATAGTTGATATTCCAGGTGAAAGTAGTCATGGTCTGGTTCCGTGGGTCCACTACACAGTCCTCGAGGATGTACACTGAGTGGGCTCCATTAGCAGAAAAGAAGTGTTCCACCCGGTGAGGCATTCTGTTGGTCTTCATTAGAAGCCACATGGACAGCAACTTCTGATCAGGAGTCACCTTCCCGGGGCCCAGTGCCCTCTGTCAGCACATGCTTGCTTGTAGGGATTGGGGTAACACTGCCAGAAGGCAGCAGACACTTGGTCCCAGGAGCTCTGGAACATGCTCTGCCCCAGAACATATTTCATCATCATCCTGTTGGCAGGGGTTGGGGTCGGGTCAGTGTCAGGGGGCACACTGCATGGGGCAGGTGGAGGAGAGATGGGTCGCTGGCTCACTCTCTCCGTTACCATCCCATAGCTGTTGCTGTCAGGAGGGGCTGAGCTGGGTCTTTAAGGAAACTAGGGATGCCAGGAGGCAGAGAGGAGGAAGAAGAACACTGTAGGTCTTGAGGACAACCAGTGAAAAGACACTGCATTGTAAGTGTTAGGTGGGAGACTAGGAAAAGGGAAGAATATAAGAAAATCTGAAGGGAAGGGTGTGAAGGGCTTTAAAAACTAAACACACAACTTTATATTTGATCCTGGACTTAAATGGAAGCCACTGGAATTTATTGGGTAGAGAAGGTGTGTGTGTGTGTGTGTGTGTGTGTGTGTGTGTGTGTGTGTGTGTGTGTGTGTGTGTGTGTGTGTGACATAGTCAGACTTTCACTTTACGAAGATCATTCTGGCAGCTGATGGGTTGAAGAAACCAACCAGAAGGTTGTTGCACTATCAGAGGTTTGAGATAAGGGCCAGTACCTAGGTGGCATTGTTCAGAGGAGAAAAGAAGGCACATCAGAGAGGTGAAGTGAAGGTAGGAATGATAAAAACTTTGCAGTATATTGGAGATGTGAGATAAGTGCAAGGGAGAAGTTCAGTGTGACACTAAGGTTGTAAGTTTAAGAGACTAGAAAGATGGTGATACCCTAGATAGTAATGTGTGTTCATCCTTCATTGCTGAAGAAGACCATGCCATCAGAGAAATAATGACATGACTTGCACTTGACTTTGTTTTGAGTGAGGAAGGGCTGTGCAGCTCACCAACCTCACTTCTCCTCCAGAGCCATCTGAATCCAATGACCCAGATATTCATCAGGATGACTGGAGATGACCCAGGATGAGGCAGTTGGGTTAAGTGACTTGCCCAAGGTCACACAGTTAGTGAGTGTCAAGTGTCTGAGGTGAGATTTGAACTCAGATCTTCCTGACTCCTGCACTGGTGCTCTATCCACTGCACAACCTAGCTGCCCACCGTAGGTAGTAATAGGAAAGTTAAGAAGGAAGGGTTTTGGGGTGAAAGATAATGAGTTTCATTTCGAATTTTTGAGTTTGAGATGTCTAAAAGGTAGTTGATGATCTGAGATGAGGTCAGGAGAAAGGTGAGGAATAGATAAATACATCTGAGAATCATCAGCATAGATAGTTGAAAAATGAACTGAAGAAAACTGATGAGATCACTAAATGAGATGGTCTACAGGGAGAAGAGAAAAGTCTGTGGGACACACATGGTTTAGTAGGCACAGCATGACTTGGATAAAGATCCAACAAAGGAGACTGAGAAGGGGTAGTCAGACAAGAAGAAGGAGAATCAGGAGAGAGTAATGCCACAAAGACCCAGAGAGGAGAGAGTATCCAGGAGATTGTCCAGATCAAGGATGATTGAAAGGGTGAATTTCAAGCAGATTGTGGTTACTCCCTCTGAGCCTAGTACTTTTCCTCAAGTAATTGAGGATGGGGACTGGGGATTTTTCTTTGGGGCAGTGACTTTAGCCAGTTCCAATTTGAACCACATTTTAGCATGGACTGCATAAAATGACCTTTCCCTTCAGTTATATTGATCTATATTATTGAAAGGCAGGCTTTGACAATGATTTACACTCCAATTGGTATGTGATTAGATATGTACTTAGCATAATTTTAGAAGCCTTAGGAACACCTTCAATTTTAATTTCTTATCTGGCTTTCAGAAACTCGTTTAATTTACTGGTTATTTTGATATATGGGCCAAGTCACTAAAAACAGATAACTCTCTGCGGGCAGACAATAACCCTTTGATGGACATGCTAGTAAAAATGGAATTCTTATGTAAACAAGTATTTTGAATGTTGCTCTTGTAATGGCATAAATTATTTGGCAGCATTTTTGATATTTATTGGGGGTTCCAATGGTGCACAACTACTGTATCTTTAGAAAATGTTAAGAATGAGAGGTTTAACTGTTCTGTAAGTGTTGGCCTTTTTGTTTTTATGTTTTAAGTTTTATTGATGACTTTTGTTTTGTATCACAGTCATTTCTGTATATACCATTCCTCTAGAGCCCTCCTAAAGAAAAAGTCAAGTCAAGTCAACCCACAGCGATCTCATCTGACAGTGGGCGGCACTTGATACCTGTAGTCCCCCACATCTCCAAGGAAAGAAGAGAGGTATATTTCTTCATCTCTGGGTCTGAGACTGGTCATTATCATTACATGGGGGTCAGAATCACTTTTAGGATTCTAGTGTTCTTTTGGTTTTGTGTTAGTTAGCGACCAGGTGGATTTCATAGTGCTTTTCTTTGTATCCCCAGTGCTTAACGTGTAGTAGGCATTTATTACATGCTTGTTGACCTCATGCATGCCATTTGACTTCTCTCAGTCTCAGTTTTTCCTTCTGTCAACTAAGGGTGCTAATTATACTTGCTTCATATGGCTTTTGGGGAGGGGGTGTCAAAAATATGTGTACATGTATGTGTGTATGTATACATGTGTATGTGTACATGTATGCGTACTGTATGTACATATATACATATATGTATAGAGATGTAGATATAAATATACACATGTATGTATGTATGTATATATGTATGTGGTTATAGACTGGATCGAAGCAGGCTGGCCTTCTGGTAGTTTAGGTCCCATGAGACAAATGTCTCATTTCAACAAGTTTACAAAAGGAAGCTTCTTCAGTTATAGTAAAGGACAAAGCATTTAGCTCAGGTAGATGAGGATTCCTTGTTTCCATTTCTACTCTGGTCAGCAGGGTAAAGCATTGACTTGATCAACCTTAGGACATCTGCCAACTCAGAAGGGCGCCAACTCCACAGTGGGCTAGCCTTTTTATGACTTTAGGACACCAGGGAACTTCGAAGTGCTTCCCCAAGTTAAGGGAGATAGATCCTTCTCATTTGCATATTCTTTATCCACTGCCTGCATACCTGCCTGAAATCCCTTATGAGGTCATCACAGGGGCAGAGGGAACAGCAGCTGGTAGAAGGTAAAGAGGAGTCCCTCGAAGTCCATCCATTCTTTCTTCCATCTTTTCTCATTCCCTCCTATTTGAGAAGATTGGTAGGAACTTTTGTTTTACCTTCCTCAGAGATTTTTCTTTCCCCCTTTAAAATATGAATACCTAATACATGGAATGTATCGTGAGGTATTTTATTAATTATAAAATGATTCTCCTGTTTGATATTTATTATAATTCTATTTTGAACTCAATGGATGGATTTTAAACTAATAAGTCTTTCGTCCTTTCATTAAAATCCTGCCACCAAGCCTTATTAGGGCATGGTTTGTCAGAGGCTATGCCAAGAGAATTCACGTTCTGACAAGTCTTGCCAAAGACTTCAAGGATAGATAATGGACCAGCTTAACTAAATTCAAAGAGGATTATCCAAAGGTTAGCCACTAATTGAAGCTTTTTTTTTTGTCATAGCAGCTCATGAACATGACCTCGTAAGGTGTCAGAGGTCATGATCCATGTTCGTTGGAAGTCAGATAGAATTCACTGAATCATAAGAAAGTAGTCATTTTATTAAGTCTTAACTTAAAAACAAAATACATAGACTCTTAGGGTTGCACATACCCGAGAGATCATCTAGTCCATAGGAATCAGTTTCAAAACAGGTTTCACATTCTTTCCAAACAAAAAACAGCATAAATTTTTCATAGTAAATAATTTCTTTTTCAGTATAGATGTGAATGGGGAATCCTGATTTAGTTTCTGTAGCCTATCTGTTCTTCACTTTCAGTATGACTTACAGTGCTTTGATCTCTTCATGGATGGATCACTCACCCTCTCAGCCTCAGTTTTCTCATCTGCAAAATGGGCATAATGATAGTACCACTTTTCAGGGTTGTTTAAGTATCAAGTGGAATAACATATGTATAGCATTTTGCATGCCTTGAAGCAGTATATAAATGTTAGCTGTTGTTATGATGATGATAATAATTTTAGCAGTTGTTATAATTCCCTCTTAGACCTTTCCTTAGACCTTTCCCCACAATGTTTCTTCCAATTTTTTTCGTCTTTCAAGGTTTCAGTCTTAACTAGCATTCTTTTCATGCTTCATGTATGAGAAGACTGAGCCTCTCATTCCTGCATTTCTTTAGCTTTTCATATCAAAGTTTCTCTGTCTTTATCCATTCATTCCTCCTTCTTTCTTCTTCTGGAAGAAGAAATGTTCTTCCTCTTTACCAAGACTAACTTTAATTCATCCTGTGTGTTAATATTTTTCCTGCTGTGCAGTGCAGGTGTCACCATTCCTCCCCCAAATCACTTCCTTTCCCTTTTACACTACCTGCTAACTTTTTTTACTCTGGGTGAAAAAAATTCCTTCTAAGCCTCTGGGTCCAAGCGATACATATTAAATGTTTTTGGTAAAAAACAAAAAAAGCCAAACCAAAAACCAAAGCGAGCCCAGTAGATAATATCATTAGTCATCTCTGCAAAAAAAAAAAAATAGAGATGAGAGACCTTTAGGTAACTTTTAATATGATTAAATTGCATCTGCGTGTATATTCTAGATAAAAACAGATGCAAGTTTAAAGAAGTGCAATCATTAATGCTCTTGGGTAAATGTGTTTTGAAAAACTAATTTGTTTTAGGGCATTTTAAAAGCCCTTCACATAAATTAAGCCCTTCACATAAATTCTGTAGATTGGCAAGACTTTCTTTATGCGTTTTGATAAATTTTTTTTCCTTTTATGTTTTTGTATAACATTTAATAAATTGGTTTGTGCAACAGATTGTTGCAGCAAAAAATATCTGATGTTCATTTTCGCTTCACCCGTTTGTTGAACATTCTACATAGGTTTTGTTGTTTTCGTTTCTGTTTCTTTCCCCCCACAAATCCTGTGATTTCATTGGCATGGGTAATTTCCATTGAGGAAATCCCTCTCCCAATATGATGGCATCTGCTAGGAAATTTAGAGACTTAGAATATTACTTGGGGCCCTGGGAGTTTAGGTGACTTGCTGAGTCACAGATCCGGTATGTGCTGGAGGAAGGACATGACTGCTAGACCTCCTGACTCTGAAGTAAGTTCTCTTATCACAACGTCCTATCAACTCTTGTGGCTTTGAATTACCCGGACTACATTTATAGAAAACTATTTACTTAGTTAAAATATGTGGTTCACCAATTTTTTTTAAAGGCACTGAGGATTAAGTGACTCACCCAAGGTCACGTAGCTAATAAGAATCTGAGGCAGGATTTGAATTCAGATCCTCCTGACTCCAGGGCTGGTTCTCCATCCACTATACTACTTAGTTGCTCTCCAGTTGTTAACGCAAGGTGGAAGGAGTGCTAAATTTGCAGTCAGATTACCAGTGTTTAAACCTTGGTTCTTGGTCAAGTTACTTTGACTTTCTAGGCCCAAGTTTTACTATATATAAAATGAAAAGATTTCACCAGATGACCCCTAAGGTCTCTTCCTGCTCTGCTTCTGTGATTATCTGACCTTCTCTGTAACCAGACTTTCAACAATGGAACTTTCCTAGAACCACGGTGTCAGGAAGCAGAATGGAATGATGGAGATGATCTACTCTCAACGCCTTGATTTTAGAGATGAGATAACAGCGTTAGAGAGGTCAAGCAACCAACCCACTATTGCACAAGTAATCTTTGGTGGATTTTGGCAAAGATCTTTGATCTTTTGTTTCTTAGTCTATTATTTTTTCTGCTAAACCTTGCTGCCTCTTTTACTACCAGTCTGCCTTTGAATTAGAGACTTTCAGAATTGGAAGAGACCTCAGAAGACCTTTAGTCCAACCTGTACCTGAGCAGGAATCCTTTCTGCAACATCCCAGAAAGGAGGTCTTCTAGCTTAAAGTTCTCCAGTTATTAGAAATTCACTGCCACTGCCGATTTTAGATGGTTCCCATTGTGGGGAAGTTTTTCTTGATATCTAGCCTAAACATGGTGCTAGATGGTGCAGTGGACAGAGCAGTGGGCTTAGAATCAGGAAGACTCATCTTCTTGAGTTCAAATGTGTCTTTAGACACTTACAGCTATGTAACCCCGGGCAAGTCACTTAACCCTGTTTACCTCAGTTTCCTCATCTGTAAAGTGAACTGGAGAAGGAAATGGCAGACCACTCCAGTATCTTTGCCAAAAAATCCCCAACCCTAATGGGGTCACAAAGAATTGGACATAACTGAAAAATGACTGAACAGCAACAAACCTAAATGTAATTTTCTAAAACTTCTACCCATTTTGACCTAATTCTTCCTTCAAGGGTCAGTTAGAATGTGTTTGATCCTTCTATCTGATATCTCCTCAAGGAGGAGTCAAGATAGTGGAGTAGCAAGAAGTACAGCTAAGTTCTTCCTCTCCCCTCTTCCCCAGTAACAAAATAAATTAAAACAAAACAAAAACTCCTCCAAATATACCTGGAGAATGCACCGGACTGAATCTCGAGCAGGAAATCCAAGGAAAAAAGTCACAGCGAGTAATTTTTCCAGCTCAGGTTGACATAGGAGACACACAGAGAGGTCTGTGGATACTGAAGATGGACTCTGGCCAGGAGCATACTGTGCAGAGCATTTCAGTGTATGGAGAGGCTGTGCACCAGGTCAAGAAGAGGTCCAGGATCCAACATATAGTAACCTAAACTTGTTTAGGGTGCAACAGGTGTTAACTGGCAACTCTGTCATTCATTACCCAGGTAATAGATCTGGGGCAGAATGAGGAGGGGACCTGAACCTAGGGAGATGGCAGCAGTATAGGATGAGGAAAAGTAACAGGCTCTGGGCTGTATAATGAAATAAGAACAAGTTCACAAACAAGCCGCAACTGTGAGGCTCAAATCCATGAGTGGAAGGGAGTCTCAGCTCCAGCTTTTAGACCAGTCTGAAACCTGTAACAGAATGACTAGGACAGGAATCCCAGAATAAATGGAAAGCTACAGGTCTGTTGCTCAGAACTAGCAGAGATTTCCAGCTGACTGATGGACTAGACTGTTCAACAACAGTCTGTTGGAACTCTAAATGGGAAAGCCACTAGGCCTGTTGTTCAGACCCAAACCCAGGTCATGGACTTGCAAAGACCAGGGAAGTGTTGATCACATTTTGCCTTGGATCAGATCATTTGGGGAGCACTGTCAGATTGCAAGTCTGTAGCCTTAACTGTCCCTAGGATCTTAGAATAAAACAGGACATTTTAATGCCCAAGAAAGCAGCCATAGTATCAACTCAGACTTTCCCTACAGAAGTGCACAGAATGCTGGCTCTGACATGAAACCTTTCTCCATACTTGAAGATAGCTATTAAATACCTCCAAGATTTCTGGACTCTTTTCTGGATTAATTATCCCTTAAGTAATCATTATATGATGGGGTTTCTAATTCCTTCACCGTCCTGATTGCTTTCCTCTGAATACACTTGAGCTTATCAATGTCCTTTCTAAAATGTGGTACCCAAAGCTGAACACAGAGTTGTTGGTGGGGGGTCTGATCTAAACAGCTTGGGGTGGGATTATATCTAACCCCCTTTATTCAAGATACTCTGCTTCTGTTTAATGCAGCCTGAGATTGTTAGCCTTTTTTGATTTCCATGTCATTTGTCTAAATATGTTTTTTCTATCTTAAGTTTTTGAAACCATGTGGAGGATTTTACATTCATCCTTATTAAATATTAGATTTTTTACATTTAAATTATTGTAGTCTTTTGGGATCATTCGTAAGGGATTTACTAATGTTGAACTGTTTACATTCCTATATGGAAAGATAATATTTGAAACTCTTGAGACTTTTCTCACTATTAGGGTAGTTGGAAGGATTATATATAGATAGAAGGCACAGGGTAAATTAAATATGAAGGGATGATATCTAAAAAAGTAAAATTAAGGGGAAAGAGAGGAATAAATTGGGAGAGGAAGAATGGGAGAAATAGAATGGGGTAAATTATCTCTCACATAAAAGAGACAAGAAAAAGCTTTTTCAGCAGAGGGGAAGAGGGGAGAAATAAGAGGGAAAGAGTGAATGTTACTCTCATCAGATTTGGCTTAAGGAATAACATGCACACTCAAAATCTATCTACAGGAAAGCAGGGGGGAAAGGGATAAGTTGGGGGTGGGGTGGGGGTATGATAGAAGGGAGAGAAAATGGGAGGCAGGAATAATTAGAAATAAACACTTTTGAGGAGGGACAGGGTCAAAAGAGAATAGAATAAATGGGGGGCAGGATAGGATGGAGGGAAAATATAGTTCGTTTTTTACAGCATAACTGTTATGGAAGTGTTTTGCAGAACTACACATGTATACCCTATATCAGGTTGCTTGCCTTTTCATTGGGGAGGTAGGAAGGGGGAGAAATTGGAACCCAAAAGTTTTAAAAATGAATGTTAAAATTTTTTTTTTATATTCAACTGAGAAATAAGACATACAGGTAATGGGGTATAGAAATCGCCATAAAAGAGAATAGAGGGGAGGGGGATAAGAGAAGGGAGAGGTGTGATAGAAAAGAGGACAGACTGGGGAAGGGATAATCAGAATGCAACATGTCTTGGGGTGGGCAGAGAGGAGAGATGGGGAGAAAATGTGGAACTCAAAGTCTTGTGGAAGTGAATGTTGAAAACTAAAACAATAAAATAATTAAAAAGTAACTGATTAAAAATATGGTCTTGTTGTTGTGTAGAACTTGACATGTAAAGATGGAAGCATTTGGTCAGTATTATGACATTCACAAGGGTGCCTCTTTTTCAGAAGGGTGTCTTGAACTACCCCGCTATGTGTAAAAGCAACAGGGTGGTGGGTAACTTGTTGCATGGCTTGCATTAGGACATTTTTCACCTTATATGAAAAATTGCCTGCAAGTATCTCTAGGGACAATGCTGTGCTTGTTACTGTCACATTCCTTAAAGCTAGGAAAAGTTAAAATTTTCTGGTTAGGTACAAAGAAGTAAGAATGTGTTTGCTATTTAAATATAGGGTTCAAGTCAGTAATTGTTAGGCAGAGCAATTTTTTTTTCCAGTTTAAAAAAATATCCTTCTCTGTTACTATGTATTTGTTTGGCTTGGTCACTCCGCTGTTGATATGTATGGAAGTACATTCTGTCATATATCCATTCTAAGCTTTTTTCTTTCTCCATCTCCTGTTGTGAAGAATCATTTTTTGATTTGTTTGTTTTCCAGTTGGGGCATTGAAAGAGGAAGAAGAGAACATTTTTTTTCCTGACAAAAGGAATTATTTTTGAATTTTATCACCATTTTGTCTTCATTCAAGAAAAATAAAAATCTACATATTTTTTGGATCTTTAGTGAAATAATATTTGAGTTTGGAGCTGAATAGGAAGGTGAAATGCACAAGGAAGTAATCTGACACACAGATGCTGACTAGATATGGTACATGTGTTTCTTGGAGAAAAGTATCAGCCTGAAACAGAAGCTAAGGAGTGTGGCATCATGGAGCTGCAGAGGGATTTTGTGTTGTAGGTTCATTGTCATTAAAAATCACAGAGACTGGTTCTATCTACGTCAAAATATTCAAAGCACTTTTTGGGTCGTATTGAAAGAATTGGATGGAAAGTTAGATACCCATTGATTGGGGAATGGCTAAACAAATTGTAGTACATGGAATGGGATGTTACTGCACTGTAAGAAATGAGGAATGTGAAGAATTCAAAAAAGGTAGGATGGCTTAAATGAACTGGTGCAGATTAAGGAATATAGAACTAGAAAAACAATGTACACAATGATTATAACAATATAAATGGAAAGAAGTTTAAAAAAAAAAAAAAGAAACTGAACATTGTATAGTTATAATGATCAAGAAATTGGGCCATGACAGGAGCTGAGATCATGTACCTCACTCCCTTCATTACAGAGTTGGGGGACTGTGAGTGTGGCATAATTTCTGAACCATCATATTAGGTTAATGCATTGGTTAATTTTGCTGAACTGTATTTTTCCTTCTTTTAAAATGTTATGGGAGATAGCTTGCTGGGTAGATAATGGGAGAGGTATGCGAAAATAAATGTGATGTAAAAACAAAAGAAAACAATAAAAAAAGACAATAAAGCAATGGCAATGAAAACCTGTTGGGATGGTGTTTTAAAAACAGAAAGATTGTGTTTCTGTGCCTAACTTTGCTTTGCTTAGTCAATATATGTAATTCTTACCGTCCTCTTAGGACTTCATGGGTGGGGACCAATGCATCTGGATTACAGATGCAGCAGACTGACTGTGTATACTATATACAGCTTTTTGTAGCTTGATATGTTGAGTGGCATTTTGGCCTGCAGCCATATTTTGTTCCTTTGTGGCTGAATTATCTAAGTGGCTAGAGCAAAGATGAAGAGTCATGTGGGTTTGAATCAAGGAAAACTTGAACTCTGCAATATAGTTTGTAAGTCTTTATCTCCTGTATGTATACACACATAGACACAAGAGATTTCGTTATTCTTCAAGGCAAAAAGTATCAATTTGAATTTAAGTGCAGCATACTATACTCATTGAGACCTTAAACTGGCCTGCTCCATGAAGCACTTAATGAAACTCACATTCTTTTGGTCAGTACTGTATTCACTGACTTCTCTCTGTTGCCGAAAATAAGTAGAGAGTAAAAGTAAATGCTTTATCTGCTCTATGAGGATGAAAATATTTCTCAGTTTTTGTAAGAAAACCATATGACAGTCAATAGGAATAAAATAACACGTGTAAATACTTAAAAAAACTCATTGAGTAGTTTACGGGGAAGTGGTTTCCTAGAAATATACTCTGTGTGTGTGTGTGTTTGTGTGTGTGTAGGTTATTTAAAGGTTGTCTTTTTATTAGTCATTTTTTCTTTCATTGAATTTTCACCATCTTGAAAAATTTAGGGTTCATGTGAGATGAACTGAATTCTAAATTGCCGTTATATTTAGATCTTCAGGGTTGGGATCTTGTGGATTTGCTATTCTAAGTAGAGTCAAACCTATATATAGAAATCCTCTCAAATTAGTTATGGTTTAAATCTATGTCTATATAAAAAAAGAAAGCAATTACTATGTTTTGAAAGTCTAGCTATATAAAGTAAATGATTCAAGAAAGCCAAGTCAGGATTTCAATTTACTGAGCAAATGTCCATCTCTTCCTCCTGCAGATGAAGACCTGAGAATTCAACTGTTTTCAATTAGAATGGTGGAGACCTTTGAGATTATCTAGTCCAATTTACTCATTTTGCAGATAGCAACCTGAGGCTCAGGAGAAGGATAAATGATTTACTGATTGTTACACAGCTAGTAAATTGCTTGTGTTCATTTTAGTTAGGCTAGAGAATTCCTCTTGCTATGTTAGTAGTTTTCGTTTATCATGGCTTTGATTGTTGAAGCTAGTTTATTAGTTCTTATTAATTTGACAAGTATGTTTGGTGCCTGTGTTTAACTAGAATACTTATTTGGGAAATAAACTATTATACCATCTCCCCCTCCCCCTTACTTTGGTCTCTCAAAAAAAAAGTCAGTGGTTTCTTAAAGGAGCCTGAATGTTTTGCTAATGAGCTACCAGATGGGTCTGTCTGGTTGGATGTGAATTATATCCTGCAGTTTTGATGACTTGGAACATCAGGGAGTAGTATATACATTCCTTAGTAATCCCTTCATAGAATATAATAGGCTCCCTTTGGTTTTTTTGCTCGGAGTGGCCCTGCAGTCTCTGCTGGAGCTCTGCTAATGATAGACTGAGTTTCTGGACTGGAACACACAACATTTAATATCTGAGCATTACCCTCTCTTGTCCTAAGTGCTGCCTGCTTTGTCCAAGTACCTCTGTGAAAGAGAAAGCCTGCTTCTTCCATCGGTTCTTTCACACCATAAAGCACTGGTGCATTTTTTAGGTATGCATCATTTCAAAAGCCATGGTATTCTTTACTCTTCATCCAACAGAAATAACTGGGACATCATTTTTTGTGATTCTGATCTTCTCCATGTTCCAAAGCAGTTAGGTAACACAGTGAATAGTGTTGGAATTGGACCAGTGTTCAAATTCTACCTCCAGTACTTACTAACTATATGACCTTGGTCAAGGCACTTAACTCTTTTTCCATCTTAGTTCCCTCATCTAACTAATGGCCATGGATACAAATAGAAGAAGTGAGATGGCATCTGATCTCAAACAGCCCATACTAATTGGGGGAGACAACACATAAAAGAAAGTTCATTTTGGGGGCAGATGGGAAGGCCTGTAAGTCCTAAGGGTACTAAGGTGGGGCAAATGTAGTCTGCAGGGCGTATAGGCAGAGCAGATGGGAAGGCCTGGAAGAGACAAAATGCAAAAAAGAACCTAAGTAATCAGACTCGTAGCCCCATATATGTGTACACAGATGCTCAGTGAATGGAGTAATAAAAAAGGTGGACGATAGATCCTGATGAAAAGGGGCAGATTTGAGCTCATTCGGAGTCACTGAGGTTTGATGAAGTATGAGCCCTGGACTGGAAGATGGCACTGAGTGTGTATATCTTTTAGTTAAAAAAAATTTATTGCAGAATAATTAATAGTGGAGCCTAAAATTATATACATATCTATTTACAGGATGTGTGTGCGTACCCAAGTATACATACGCAATCATATACACATGTGTGTAGATAGTTATTGAGTTGTTCAGTCATATCCAACTCTTCATGACCCTGTTTGGGGTTTTCTTGACAAAAATACTGGAGTTCTTTTCCATTTCCTTCTTCTGCTCATTTTACAGATGAAGAAACTGAGGCAAACAGTGTTAAGCGACTTGCTTAGGGTCACATAGCTAGTAAGTGTATGAGGCTAGATTTGAACTCAGGTCTTCCAGACTCTAGGTCTAGCAGTCTATCCACTGTGCTACCTAGCTGCCATAAATATATATATATGTATATGTACTCCCTCTGGCTTTCTCTCCTTTGATTCCTGGATTTCCACATGTGTATTTCTTCCTTAATATAATATATATAATAGACAGTAATATATTGATGTAATTATTAACATTATATAATTAATTTTTAATTATGTATTTCCTTATGAGCATTTCTTCTTTATATTTACATATATATAAAAGAGGAAATATTTATGAGGAAATAGAATTATTTATTCTTAATATATCTGTATTATATTAAGGAAATCCAGGAAATAGAGGGGTAGAAGCACACTGGAGTACATGAATGGAAAGCTATATGAAAGTAATACTACCATGAAAATATGCCAGAGACTATTTGTGCAGAAGAAAGGAAATAGATGTTTGCTAAAGAGATCAGTAGCCTGGGACGGTGGCATGATAAGGTAGTGCTGAGAGATCTCAGTTATCCACCTGGGACACCTGCTACAATACTTTGTTAAAAACAGAGCAAACAGCTCTTAGTTTTTCTTAATGATAATTTTACCCTTCGTTTTCCAGGTGGAGGAACTCAGGTTAGTAAGGTTAAATGATTTCTCCAAGGTTACACTCTGTACTAATCATCAGAAGTGGAATCTGAATCCAAGTTCTTAGACTCCAGGCCCACAGCAGTTTCCATTGTGCCATGCTATTGAATTTTTTGTTATGTAAAGTCTACGTTGTTCATCCAGGACTAACCAGTGTAATTATACGTTCCCAACCCAGCTTCTGCTTCCCCACCAAAAAAATAAATAAATAAAAACCCCTCCTCACAAAGTCTTTATGTTGTGCAGATGCAAGTTTAACCAGATCATTTATTTTGTAATTTGAATTAATCCTTCAACTATCATATGAGAGAAGTGGCCTTGGAAAAATTGCTAAACCCTCTAGATTGTAGTGTCTCGTTAGTAAAATGAGGAAATTGAACATAATCCTACAAATTTTTGAAACGAAGAACCTATTTTTAGCAGTTCATTTTTTTTGGTTCTTTAATGACTAGTTTCCTGCTGCGTTGTATTAACTTTTACCCATTAGCTACATAAAGGATTTATCATAGAATTCTATGTAATCAATTGTCACAATGCAATTTTAATACTTTTTATATTTTAGAGCCTTATCAGCATTTTGGTAGTCTGTTTTCTAAGTCTCAAATGTGAAGACTTGGTTTTGGAACTAAATAGACAAAAACTGGTTGCAAATTAAGTTAACAAAGTAAAAGATGTTAGTGGTGGTGTCAACCTTCTGGTCTTGAAAACCAAAAGCATATGGACTATTGGATGTGGTTACACCAATTATACATCAGTCATTTTCCACAAATTGGAATGAGTCTTAAATTGTCAGTTTGAAAAACACAGCCAACATGGCAACATATTTTTCTGCTCGTTAGCAATTCCTCTTAAGTCCTTTTCAGTGACCTCAGTACTTCATTAAATTTTTGGAAGATGATGGTGTTATTCTACTGGGGAAAATCTCTCTGACTCTCTAGACTTACAATACAAAGCCTCCACATAATACAGAATGGGTTATACCGGGAGAGAGTCTCAGTGTTGCATGGTCAAGGACAAGAAAAGAAAATAATAGAATCATAAAATCCTAGAATTGGAACAAGCTTTGGAGCTCATCTAACTCAATTCTTCCTCTGTTTTGAACAGTTCTCTGTGTTAGGAAGTTATTTCTTATTCCTTTATTTAAACCCTGATCTCCACTTTTGTTACCTGGAGCCAAATAGAATATATGTAGATCCTTTTCTATGTAACAGCTCATCAAATTTGGAAGAAAGCCATAAAGGATCTTTTATTCACTTGGAGTAATAGAATTCAAGAGCCTGAAGGGACGTAGCAATTCCAAACCTCAAACTATATTATAAAGCAGCAGTCATCAAACCCATTTGGTACTGGGTGAAATAAATAGAGAAGTAGATCACTGGCAGAGACTGATAACGAAGAATCAGAAACAAACTCAGTAGCCAGTAAGTCAACAAGCATTTATTAAGTGCCTACTTGTGCCAGGTATTTTAAGGGGTGGGCATATCAAGAAATGGTGGTCCCTGCTCTCAAGATTTCACAGTCTAAGGTAGAGGGACAACGTGCAGAGAATATATTTGGGGTAAATTGGAGATAATCTCAGAGGGAAGGCAATGAGATCAAGGGGCATGTGGAAAGTTTCTTGTAGAACATGGGACTTTATTGGAGATTTGAAGGAAGCTTCAGAAGCTGCGGAAGCAGAGATGAGGAAGCCTGGGGGACAGGCAGTAAAAATGCCTGCTCAGGAGATGGATTGTTGTGTGGGAGAACACCAGCATCACCGAATCACAGATTAGTTGGAGAGGAGTAAGGTGTAAAAAGAAAGGTAAGGTAGAAAAAGGCTGAATTATGAAGGATTTTAGAAGTCTAAGAGAGGATTTTGTTTTTGACCTTAGAGGTAATAGGGAGCCACTGGAGATGATTGAATAAGGGAGTGATATCGTCAGACTTGAACCTTAGGAAGATCAGTTTGTCAAGTGAGTGGAAGCTGAACTAGATACTTGGGACATGGAGACATATCAGCCAGGTACTGTGACAGTCCAGCCTACAGCAAGAAGAAAGGAGAGGAGGAAGAAAGGAAGCAAGCTTTCATTAAGTGCCATTTCACTATGTGCCAGGAAGTGTGCTAAGTGCCTCACAAATAATTTCATTTGATCCTCACAACAATCGTGGGGTGTAGATTCTATTATTATCCTTATTTCACAATTGAAATGATTTTTTGCAGCTGTACAACCAGTGTTGTCTGAATTTGATTTCAGGTCTTCCTGACTCCAATGCTGTGTCATTTCGCTGCAGGGCAGTTGCAGTGCAGAAAGTGAAGGGGGAGGGTGCATTTATGAGAGTTATCATGATGGTAGAAATGATAGGAATTGAAAGCTGATTGAATATAGAAGAATGAGAGAAAGTGAAGTGTTGAGGGTGACACCTGCCTTGCAAGCCTGACCACAGAGAGGATGATTGTACCCTACACTAATAGGGAAGTAGGAAAATAGGAAGGCTTCGGATCAAAGGTAACAAGTTCAGTTTTGGATGTTTTGAGTTTAAAATGCCTGAGATACACAGTTCAAGATGTTCAATAGGCAGTTGGAGATATGAAACAGGAGACAGGTTAGGGCTGAACAAATAGGTCTGAGAATCATCTCCATTGAGATTATATGAATCCATGGAACCTGATGAGATCGCCAAATGAAAAAGTGTAGAGGATTTGATCTGGATGAATATTCAACAAAGAAGACTAAGGAGTGGTCAGGCAGGCAGAACAGTCAGGAGAAAGTAGAGTCCCAAAAACATAAAGAGAAGAGGGTTATTAAAAGACCAGGTCAGGTCATGAAGAGTGAGGACTGAGAAAATGTCATCAGATTTGACAAATAAGAGAGAGGGCAGTTTCAGTTGAATGATGAGGTTAGAAACCAAACTGAAGGTCTGAAACCAGAGTTTAGGTGAGAGAAGAAGGAAATGAAGTGGAGGCTGCCATGCTAGATGGCCTTCTCAAGGAACTTAATCACAAAAGGGAGAAGGGATACAGGGATATGGTTAGCAGGGTTGTATGGCTCAAGGGAAGGTTTTTTGAGGATGGGTGAGACATGGGCATGTTGTAGGCAGTAGGGAAGCAGCCAGTAGACAGGAAGAGATATAAAATTAGTGAGACAATAAAGACGATATAAATAATCTTCCGGAGAAGGTAAGGTGGAAGAGAATCATTTGTGCATGTAGAAGGATTTGCCTAGACAAGATTAAAGGCAATCTCTTCACGTCAGAGGGATGAAGGAGAAAAGGCAGCAGAAAGCATCTGAGTTATCTGAAATGAGGCGGGATAGAAAGGAGCTCTCATTAGCAAATGACTTCAGTTTTCTGAGTGAAAAGTGAGGCCAAGTTCTCAGTTGCAGGATGGGCAGAGGAGGAGCCATGGGAGGTGTAAGGAGGCATGGCAGGTTTGGAAGGAGCATTTGTGTTGCGTGGGGTAGTGAGTCCCTCAGGGAAGTGTAAAAGGATTATTTTGGTACCTTAAGAGTCCAGTTGAGATTATATAACACAATGTGTAGTGGATCCATCAGGTACAATTTTGTGATTTTTCTCCATCTTAGTTCAACAACATTTGGGAGGCATGAATCCAGGGTTGAGGCTTGGCAGGTCAAGATTGTTGGTAGGATGTGGACACTAGAGACTCAAGAGAAGAGGACAGTGTAGGGTTGAACTAGTTCACCACAGGGGTCAAGATAGGGAAGAAAGGATAGTGTAGACAGTGCAGGAATGATACCTTGGGAAAGAACTGAGGATGAAGATCAGATTTTGGGGATACAGGGCAGAAGGAGAGGTAGAGTGAAACTGATTGTTGCCAGATAAAAGAATACCAGAGTTCACGAATGTGAAAGTGATGTATTTGTGAGCAAGATTAAAGCTGTGACCAGCTCTTTGTGCAGCTGCATTAGGGCGAAGGAACTGGGAAATTATTCATTTGAGGAATTGGGAGTTTAAAGAAATATCAGGATGTATGGTGAAGTCCAGTAGAATGAGAGCAGGAGCTGAGGGAGAAGAGAAAGATTGTGAGCCACCCACTGAACTCATTAAAGAAAAAAGGTGTCTGGGAGGTCTGTGTACAACTACTACTAGAATTTTGATTGGGTGGTAGACATAGGTTGCATGAACCTTAAAGGAGTAGAGGCTACTGAGTAATTAATGGTGCTAGAAGGAGATCCTGGAAGCTATAATGGGGGGAGTAAGGCATATTCATCTCTAGTATTTTGACCAGTGAATCAGGGAATTGAGTGAAAGTACAGATGGGGTACAAAGGAAGGCTGTGTCATTAGAAGGGAATCAAATCTCAGTGAAAACAAGAAGACTGAAGGAGTAAGAAAGGAAAAGGTTTAAGATGAAAACTAGTTTGTTACATATGGAGCAGGAATTCCAGAGAGCACGATGGAAAACATAAATTATTCAGGTAAGGATTATCTATATGATAAGAATTATTGAGAAAACTGGAAAACAGTCTGGAAAAATGTTAGGTTTAGATCATGAACTTAACATCATATACCACAATAAACTTCAAATGGACATGGGACCTGAATGTTAAAGATAGAATAAAAATATTCTATTATTGGGCAGCTAGGTGGCACAGTCGGTAAAGTACTGGACCTGGACTCAGGAAGGCCTGAGTTAAAAATCTGGCCTCAGACACTTAGTAGCTATATGACCCTGGACAAGTCACTTATCTGCTGTTAGCCTCAGTTTCCTAATATGTAAAACGGCACCTGCCTCCTAGGATTGTTGTGAGGATCAAATGAGATAATATTTGTAAAGCAGTTAGTACAGTGCCTGGCACATAATAAGCTCTATGTAAATGGCAATTACTGTAGTTACTGTTGCTGTTAAAACCTGATCAGATGTATTTCACAGCTATGGCTAGGAGGTAACTTCTTAGCCAGTCAAGGAATATATATAGATGATGACAAAAGATAATGACATTTCTAGTTACATGTAATTGAAGAATTGTATGAACAAAATATATGCAGCTAGGATGAGGAGGGAACTGGTGACTGGGAAAAATTTTTGTATGAGATACGGTTCTGATATCCAAGATATGTAAGCAGCTAAGCACAATATATACAGAGTGCTGAATCTGCAATCAGGAAAAGTCATCTTCCTGGCTTCAGTCTGATCTCAGACAATTACTAACTGAGTAAGTCACTTAACCCTGTCTGCCTCACTTAACTCTATCTGCCTCAGTTTTCTCATCTGTAAAATGAGCTGGAGAAAGAAATGGCAAACCACTTCAGTATCTTTACACAAGAGGTTTTCTCACAAAAACCTCAGAAGTGGTCAGACACAACTGAAAAATAACTGAACTACAAGAGAAGTATGAAAAACCAAAAGCCATTTCCCTACATGGAAGTGGTCAAAGGATATGAACAATTTTCCTATGAAAAATTGTACATTTTTAAAACAGCCACATGACAGAATGTTCCAGATCGCTTAAAATAATAGAAAGGCAAATTGAAACAAATTTGAGGTTTCATCTCATAGTCAGAAAATTAGTGAAAGATGAAAAAAAAGGTGGGAATAGTCAGTTTTGGAGGAGTCATGGAAGGATGTATACGCATATGAATTGGTGGTAGAACTATGAATTGGTCCAGTAATTCTGGAAAACAATTCAGAATTATGCAAATGGAGTGACTAAAATGTCTAGGCATAAAGCCCAAAAGGGGAAGGGATAAGTCAATGACAGAAAGGAAGTGCCCATTTATACACCAAACATAATTGTAGCAGCACTTTTAGTAGTGAAGAACTGGGGTGGGGAAGGGGAGGAAATGCCCACTGTTTGATGAATGGCTAAACATGAAGTAGTACAGGAATGTAAAGGGAATATGACTTTGTTGTAAGAAATGATGCATGTGATGAATGCAGAGTAGTATGGGTGAGACTTGTAGAACTGATGGAAAGTAAAATAAGTTGGACCAAAAAACCCCAACAATATATACAGGGTCTACAGCAATATAAATGGAATACAAAATAATCAAAACTGGTTCGATCCAAAGAAGACAGATGAGAAGATATTGCCCCCTGTTTCTTTAAAGCATGGATCTTTGAGTTGAATACTGTTGGGAAGCAGGTTTGAATCTGAGTGGGGGATATTACATTTTTGATAATGTTGGTTAGTTTTACTGATTTTTAAAAACTCTTTTACTTTGTTATAAAGGCTTACTTTTTGAATATGAAAGACTAGAAAGATACAGTAGAAAGATATAGTTCCCTCTGTCAATGAAATCAAAGGTTTGGTCCAAAGTAATATGGTAAAAAACTATTTTAAAGAGCTGTATGTAATAAGTAAAGATGTATGTTTGTGACCAAAGCATGCATTGTTTTCTTTCTAAAGGTCTGATGAAGAAGATAATTGTGTCTTTTAGATGGAACAATCTGATTGATTTTGCTTAAATATTTAATTGTCAAGTTTTCCGATAATATTTTTCTTGTCCAGGTCTATCATTAATGCATGTATGAACCTGTCTTCATCTCTGAGCACAGGAATAAAAGTTTGGAGCAGTTTAATTATGGCTCTATCTGTGCCTCCCACTTGGTGTGTGTGAGACATGGAACAGATCACTTCATTTGCTTACTCAGTTGTAGAATAAGGACACTTATTGTGATCATGAGTGACATTAATTATTAATAATTAAAGGCCTGTCCACACAAATGAATTCGAGACTTGAGAGATTTGCCAGGATCATTTAGGTGAGAAATTGTTATTGAAAGTAATGAGGAACTGAGCCTTATTTGCAGTCCTTGACAAACTCAGCGATTTTATGGTTCATTTCTCCGTTTTGACTTCTGCAGACAGGATGGAGAACTGAGCAGCATTTTGAAGGATATGGAACTGTGAAAATATAAAATATCAATTTTTATATATAAACTAAAGCAGTTTGCTGTAGATTGATCGTGTTTCATTATATTTCTTGTCTCAGGGTGAAATTACACTAAAAATTTTAAATAACAGGACCAACCAATTATTTAGATGGTCTTCATGAATCACACATATATTGGAGTTCTGGCATGTCATCTTCGATAATCTTAAGTGTAAATCAGGTCAAACTGGTTTTGGAATTTTCCTCGTTTTCTGGTTTTCTGTTGCGCTTCCTTAGCATTAGAAAGGCCACTTTTGGGCTCATTTGATTTTGAATCATAAAATCTCCTGATTGGAAGAGGCCTCAGAAGTCCAGTGTGGGGCAGGAGAAGAATCTTTTGTTTAGCATCCCAGACAGTCAGTCCTCTAGCTGTTGCTTGACTGTCTGGGAATCTTTATTCTTATTGGAGCCCAGATTGTCCTAGTGTCCAGGTGAGCCTTAAGAGTGCTCTTTCTGCGCTTGGCTGTGGTCCATGTCAAACAAACCCTACTTCTTATTTTCGTATTTGCTCATTTGAAAGTTTTTCAGGCAGCTTTGATAACCCTGAAGAGGGAAGAAGGGGCATAGTACTAAAAATTCTATTGCTGATATTTTCCCAAGGGAAGTTAATGTCTGTCCCTTTCTCACACAAAGGTAAATACACACACTTCAAAGATTTCATATCTATATCATTTTATGTATAGCCCCGGCTTAAATAGCCCCATTCAAAGAGATTCTAAATATCATTACTGTACTCTTAAGAGAGGGGGAATAGAACCTTAGTGATTACAGGTTAGTTAACCATCATATTCGGAGCCTGTAGGAGGTCCTGAGAAAAGACTAAGAAATATTTTCCTGAGAAAGTTTGGAGGGTTAACTGTTCTACAGGAAGAAAAGTGTGAAAAATGAGAGATAGACAGGAGGGATGGAAAGTTAACTGTCCTGTCCATGAGATGCTGAAGAGACATTTGTGAGAGAACTGAGTTTAAGACTTATTCTCTGTGGAAAATTCCTGAGAGACTTTGAGCATCATCCACCTGCGTTGAACTGAGGTCCCAGTGTTTTGGAGGAGTCTACATTGGCTGGTAGTATCTGTACTGGCAAGTAGAGGTGGGTCTAGCCGTGACCACTCTCAAAGCAGATACATTGTTGAGATATTTGTCTTGTTGTTAATGAATTACAGAGTGGGAACATTGATGAGCCTGGGATTTATCTGAGAGAGCTAGGGAAAAATAAGTTTCTCTGGTTTTTATAAACCTGGGTGGGGGTTCAGAGTAAATTATTATGAAATTTTGCATTCTAAGTACTTTCTGAATAACACCTATTTATATAATAGGCAGCTGGGGAGTTCAGTGTATGGAGAATCAAGCCTGGAGTCAGGAAAAAAACTTAAGTTCAAATGTGGTCTCAGGTACTAACTAACTGTGTGATCCTGGGCAAGTCATTTAACTTCTGTCTGTCTCAGTTTAGTCATCTGTAAAATGGGAATCATAATAGCACCTGCCTTCCAGGGTTGTTGTGAGACCACAGTACCTGGCACACATGAGCACTATATAAGTATTATTATAACATATTAGACTATATCATATTGTAATATGTGTCCTATGATATATACTAGATACATAGTGTATATACTATCCTAATACGTATACATGATATATACTGTGTAGCATTGTAGTTTGTGTAGTATATGCTATACTAATACGGTAGCATAAGTTAAGTATATATTATTATACATGCGCAGTGTATGTATTTTATTAATATGTTACAAAAGTATATAGAGTTTGTGTAGTATGTGTAGCATTAGTGTTGTGTGGTACTGTAGTATAGGGGCACATAAAATATTCCCTACTGCTTTATAAACTATAGTTTATGCAGTACTAATGTATACTATGCAAATGGTGTGTACTGTTATATGGTAAATATTAATACAGTATTAGCATTGTACAGTATTACAGTGTAGTGGCATATAATATATACTCTACTATTTTATAAACTACAGTTTACGTATATATGATACTAATATAACATACTCCATAAATGGTATATAGTGTTATACAATAAATATTAATATAGCATTATTATTGTACAGTACTGTAGTATAGTAATATGTAATATATACTCTTCTACTTAAAAACTACAGTTTATATAGTATATGCAATATTAATATATGTTACATAAATGTATACAGTATTATATAGTAATATATGCTATTACTCCATAGTAGGGAATAGGGTGGTACATATATAGTATATGGAATATTATAGTATATATAATATATGACATGGTATACTCTAGAGCATATATAATTTATATACTATATGCCACATAATATACTATATTATATATTAAAATATATATACACATAATACTATATCTAGAACTGAGGTTATGAGCTACTATACATGTATAATGTAGTATGGTATATATTATGCTGTATACTATATATAATACTAGATATAGTTTAATATATAGCTTATATTCAGTTTAATATATTTTCATATATTGTTTAGTGTATATAGTTTGTATACTATATGTAGTACACAAATACTATATATAATATATATGCATACATACACATGCACACATATGTATATATAATGAGCTAGTATCAGGCTGAAAGCTTGAGGTTGGGTATGTTTGTCTCTCAGAGCACCTGAGAGGTATGATAATGAACAGTGACATCATCACCTCCCCCAAATGATTTTGAATATGTGATATGTCATCCATGGGATTACTACACCTGGGGTTAGCCCAGATGACTGCTACATATCTTTTAGGTTGTATGGTATACTTCCCAGAATATTATTTACAGGCAGTATGACATTGTGGATCACAAGATTTGGAGTCAGGAGACCTGGGTTCAAATGTTACCTTAGATAGTTACTGTCTTTGTGATTGTGGGCAAATAATTTAACCTCTCTGTGCCTGGGTTTCCTTATTGAAAAATGGGCATAATAGTTCTTGTGCTCTGTACTTTTAGGATTGTGAGAGGATAGCACTTAGCACAACTTAAAGTGTTGGATAAATGTTAGCTGTTATATTTTTTGGTATTATAGAGATCTTCCCTTAGAGGTAGAAAGCCCTGGAAATAAGTTGCATCTCTGACAAACAATGACTGTGTGACCTTGAGCAAATGACTTAAACTCTCAGTATCTAGGCAATCTCCCATTTCAGAGAAGGTGCCAATCTGCACTAACTGAAAGAATTCTTGAGAAGTCCCCCATACCAGAAGAATCACATTCCTGTCTTCCAACCATGATATCCATTGATGGGTAAAATGGGCATGTTAGTTCTTAAAAGGTCAAAGTAGGAAGAAAGTTTATCTCAATTATAGCTATCAAAAATTTTTAGAATTTTCTCAAGGATATGGATAAACAGTTTTTAAAAAGAAGAATTATGTTCTATAAAAAGCATATGAAAGATTATTAGTGATTTGGAGCAATGCAAATTACAGTTATTCTGAGATTTTACCTTTTACTTGGCAAATTGATAAAGGTGATAAGAGACGGCAGTAGAGCTGGCAAAGCTAGTGATGACGGGGCACTGATGTACTATTGGAGGATTTGGCTATTCTTAAAAAAAGCAAACAAACAAATTTTGTAATTATGGAGTACAGAGTGACTAAAAAGTCTGCTCTTTGACCCAGAAATCTCTCACTGCTGGGCAAATTTCCCAAGGAAGTCAAAAGTAGAAATACAGATATCTATATACCAAAATATTCATAGAACCACTTTTGCGGTAGCAAAACACTGGAAAACAACAAGTGCAGCTTTACAAGGCACCAGAATAAATTGTGTTAATGAACATAAAGGGATATTGTTTTGCTTTTAAACATGATAAATGTGAAGAAGTCAGAGAAACTTGGAAAGACTGAACTGAAAAGCATGAAATTAAACAGAATCAGAACAGTATTCATAATGACTCTGGTAATGTTAATGGGGGAAAAAACCAAAAGGTTAATTGTCATTGTTAGTCTTAACTCCAGAGAAGAGATAAACAGGCACCTCGGTGGTGGAGGAATATTCTGTACTGTTAGATTTAGGTATTTTGTTGGTTGTTTTTCCTTAATTGTTTTCCTTGTTAAATGTTAGGAATCTTATGCATGTGTGAGAGGGGGAAAGGAAGAGAGAAGGAGAAGAAGGGGGGGAGAGAATGACACAGAGAGATCCAGAAATGACTATGACATTAAAAAAAGGCATCGTAAAAGTCATTTTAAAAAAACATTCATGATAACCTAAATGTATTATAGGGGAAAGGTCCACCCTTTTTGAGTGGCAGGGTAATGACTTAGCAAACTTCATATACACAATCACATATGGATAATTGGAGGTTGATTATATTTCACTGAGTGGCATTTCTTCTATATTTGACTTAGGATCATAGATTTAGAGCTAGACAGTACTTTAGAGGTCATCTGGTCTAACCCCCTTCATTTTACAGATGAGGAAACTGGATCTCAGGGACTTTATGAGAATTGTACAAGATCACATAAGTAGCCAACTGCAGGACATTGTTATTTACAAAGTGATGCTCATGTGCATATGATATTTCAGTTGAAAAACTGCTTTCTTGGTGAGATTGTCTAGAGCTCCAGGTCACGCAGTTGTCCTCCCTGTCCTCCCTACCCAGACAATTTCCTTTCAAAATAGAAACTAAGGAAAAAACTTCCTAATAATTAGGGATTTATAAAAGTGTAATTAACTGTCCTTGGAGATAGTGGGTTCCCCCTTACTTTGGGTTTTCAAACCAAGGCTGGATGACCACTTGTGTGCTATTTTGTAGAAGGAATTCCTTTTCAGGTGTATGTTGAATGGGATGGCCCCTGAAATCCCCTCAAATTCTGAAATTCCATAGAAATTCCATCAACATTGTGCTAGATATGGTAGGTAATAAAGGATTGTATTAACTACTCAAGTCTAATTGGTGAATCAGCATGGTGTAATGGAAAGAAAGCCGAATTTGGATTCAGAGAATTGGAGTTTGATTTCCAGATCTGCTGCTTACTACCCTGTAAGATCACGGACAAGTCACTTAACTTTGCTGGACTTTATTTTCTTCATCAATAAAATAGGGAGATTGGACTTAGATAACGTGTAAGCTACCTTCTAATTTTCCTCTATATTCTTAATCATTTTATATTTTAATTTGTTATATAGCTATCTGTGTCCCTGACATCTTCCCAGAGTGATAGCTTCTCTTTAAATACAGGGACCTGTGTATTATTCACCTTTGGGTCCTCAGTGCCTTGCACAAAATAGCCTTTTAACTAATATTTGAATTTAGTTAAATTGAATTTTTAAATAGAACTCACTCAGCTTGTTAGTTCTTATAAATAACCAGGAAAACTAAAGCTGAGAAAGTCCTGAAATAAGCCTATAAAAATGTCTAGGAAAAAATGGAATCATTAGAAAAACAGGCTAATCAAAATATCGTGACCTTAGTAAATAAAAATGGATCACTAATTTAATGGTAATTGGTTCTGGGAAACCATGATGCACATACAGTGCTGTAACTAATGGATTTGAGTTCAGGAGTTGTTGAGATGATACCAAAATAGCAACTTGTGCATAATTAATCTTGAGACACTAATATTTACACCTTTACAAATGAATTTTAATTTCTTTATGCCAAGGATTCATTTTCAGAATTAGATTGTTTTTTTGAAGTTACCTTTAGCTGTCCCTAAAGTTTTTATAAATGTATTTATCTAAGTAATTCAAGAAAGAAATATCCTTCCTATAGAGATCCTGGTTCTTTAGTCTTTTTTTGGTGAAAAATTCCAGGATAGAATAGTGGAGAGACTGGTGGATCAACAGTGAGAAGACGAGCAATGATGACTTGCATGTGCGTTTTTTAAAGTTGTCAGCCCCACTCTGACCCGGTTAAATCTCAGCCCGGACATTTAGAATTAGTGCATTCTTGGTTAGATTTTCCAAAGTCCAAGTCACCCACTCTTTCCTCCTCAGGCAATTTCCTTCCAAAATAGGAACCAGCAAGAAGCTCAAGTGTCTACCTCCCTCTTACTGAAAGGTATCAATAAAACTTCAAAGTTTAATAATATAGTGTTTTTAAGTTTAAAAAAAAATCACAGACTGTTCTCCCTGAAAAAAATCTTTCTTAACATTATGCTTTCCCAGTAAGCAAGAAAGCCTTGACTCTGGACAAGGCTTTTAATTTCTGAGGCCAAGTTTCCTTATCTATAAAATGGGGATAATATAATACCTGCATTACCTACCTTACAGAGTTGTGAGAAAAGTATTTTGAAAAATTTAAAACACTATATAATGATAAGTTGCTGTGGTTATTAATATGAGAAAATCTGGACCCATGTTTTCATCGTTATAGGAAAGTCGTGGATAAAGAAACAACTGCCAGTGCTGGCCAGGACCTTTACTTCAATTTATAGACTTAAAGAGGTGTCTAGATCAGTGATGAGTTAAAGAACTTGCCCAAGGTCCCTCAGCTAGTTAGTAGATGTCAGAATAGGGACACAGGTCCAGACTTTCTCCTATTAATAACAATAGCAACTCCTAGCTCCTAACTTCTCCTGCTCTTTCTCCTCCTTTTCTTCTTCCTCTTCTCATCTTTCTTTTCCTTTTCTCTTCCTCCTCTTCTTCCTCCTCTCCTCCTCCTCCTGCTTTTTCCATACTTAGCAAGTCCTTAATCCCCTCCTCTTTCTTCTTTTTCATTTGCTAGGATCTTGTCTAACTATGGAAAGGAGAGCCACATTCTGTTTTTCTTTTCTATGCCAATGAATCATTTCTTACTTGAGAATGGGGTTTTGAAGCATCAAACTTTGTAAAGCCCCCTATGCCATCCTTCTCTCTCTCCTTTTGTCTCCCTCTCTCTCATCCCTTCACACAACCCACCTGTTATTGGGAGAAGAATGTGTGTATTTCAGCTCCTCTTGCCCCTTGCCCTACCATCTGTCAAACTGCCCTCTAGGGCCAGTGGTTCATCCTGCTTTTTATTCTTTCTTGTCTTCAGATTGTAAGTCTTTTGGTGAAGAGACAGTTTTCCTTTGTTCTGAATATTCTCTGCTTCAGGGTACTGATGGTTTGAAGGGGCTGGGACTGGGAAGGAGAGGGGCAGAATGCCAACCCTCCCTTTCTCCTGTTATGTGGTCTTGACTGTGTATCTCCTTGGCAATATTTGGGGGATGAGTGGGCTTTGCACTAAAAAGTAAAAGTTATTGACTTTTTTCCTTCGTCCAGCCATCCTCTGCCCCCTTTCTGCTGTTTCCATCTTAACTGCTCAACAAAGAAAAATGTCAAACCTTGCTGGAGCCTAGATCGCAATCCTTTTCCAACTTAGCATAGGATATGGTTTCGAGTTCATCTTAAATAGCTAGACTTCTGATATTTATTTTGAAGTAACCTGAGTGCTGGAAAGTAAACAAACATTTTCTGTATGTCATGTAGTGGAAAAAAACTCCCCACTGAATTTAGAACTGAATCTGAATCCCCACTCGGTCATTTGCTACTTGTGGAACCTTAGACAAAGGCATTTTTCCTCCTCTGGGCATCAAAACCCTTCGAAAGTGAGGGTTTGAATTAGATTATCCCTTATGGTGCTTTCCAGCTCTGAATTTTCTGATGCTATGTTATTTGTTGAGTTAATAATAATAACTAGCATTTATATCACTTGCTATGTGCCAGCATTGTGCCCAGTGCTTTCTAATTATTATCACATTTGACCCTCACAACAACTCTGGGATGTAGGTGCTTTTACTCCCATTTTGCAGATGAGGAAACTGAGGTAAACAGGCAAAGTGACTTGCCCAAGGTCACATAGCTAGTAAGTGTCTGAGGCCAATTTGAACTCAGGTCTTCCTGACTCCAGGCTTGGCACTGTCTCCACTGTACCACTTAGCTGTCAAAAGGGAATGGGATTTAAATCAAAATAAGGTTGTGGTTACTTTGGGAAAAATTTGTTAGTTGTGACCCAGCAGAAAATCCACTCAAGTCCATGCTTCTTAGCCTGGCATTTGAATGCTTTCACAATCTGGCATCAGCCCAGGTTCCCAGCTTTACCTCCATGACCACCGTGACTTTTAGAGCATCATCATATTTCTGGGATGGCTGGCCAATGAATGGTTAAGAATATAATGGAAAGGATCACTTACTTGGGATTAGAAAACTGAAAGCCTTGTATCTGTCACTCACAGGTTCTTTGAAAATATGTGATGTGTACATACACACACACGCAAACCTATAAAGCGTACTTAATAGGAATTTAGCAGGAGACCAGAATATTGAATGAAGGCTGCAAATTCCATTATGTTAAGTTTCATAACCTGAAGTCAGATTAGCAAAGCCCCAAAATTGGAAATGATTATTGACTCAACTAATGAGGTTTTTTTCTTTTTCAAAATTGTGTTTGATTCTTTAGTAAATAGAATAATTTTCTACTTTTAGGTCCTACAGAGCAGCCTCTTGGAGAAGAGAGCCCTAAGGTAAGAGCATGACTGAATATGTATTCTTACGATTATCTGTTTGGACACTGGTGGAAAATAGAGTGGGACTGGAACATTAGCAGGTCTGCCTGGGTCAGTCTTGGACATTTTTAAATGAGCAAGGCAACAAAATGGGAATAGGGGAGTAGGAACTTCTGATAAAATTTTATCATTCAACTAATAATGGGACACTAAAACCGAAGATAAGACACTGCTGGAAAGAGAGCTTGTTAGCCTGTGAGCCTTTGGGGTTATGACAGCTAGTTAATCGAGTCATTCTGTTTTTTATTGTTCTCCTCCCCCCCCCCCCATTTGGTAGTAGTTTATATTGCAATTTTCTATTATGAAGAGACCTTTGATCATAATCAGTACACTTTGAATTTATTCTTATTTCCTGTTGAATTAAAAATTTTTAGAGGGCTTCTCTGGAAGTTGTATCAAATTTCCATAATAACTGTGACCTTGGGCCAGTCTCCTGTCAGAGAAGATGCATCACCTTTTCTTCTTCTCTCCGACTTATAATTACTTTCTCATTTTTTTTTTTGTTTTCCTCTGATGAGTCTTTATATTTGTTTCCTTACTTAGATAAATCCTTCATCAATCTAAGATCAGAATAATCACATCCCCTTAAGGAATTGGTCAGTGTCACTCACCACTTTAATGGAGTTGTTATCCCTCCTTTGTCATTGTAAGGAGCTCTGCCTAGAGACCAGATGGAGTCATTGGAAACAATTTGCTGAGTGTTATGGAAGAAGAAATTTAATGAGGTGCAGCTATTTAGTGTAAGAAAGAGTAGGGTCTTGGTTTTTTTTTCATCTTAAGAGAGTACAGTTTTAATTAGAGATGAGTTTTTCATAAGCAACATATGCATATTTATTCATGATGAAGAAAATCACAGCAGTACCTTTGGAATAGCTTCCTATTTACCTTTTGTCAGGGAATGTATTGCCCCAGGAGGGAGAAAGATACTGGGGATGGCAGTGTATAGTGTGGACAGATGCCAGTCTAGCTTTTTAACATGGGTAAAGCTCTTATTTTTAAATGTAGATCATTGGGCCCAGATTGCCAACTGCTCTGAGTGCCAACAGGGTACTGTAAGACAATTGTTAAGCTCATTTTCACTCCTTGGACAAAACCAGAATTTGCATTCATGTCTGCAAAGGTGAAAGAATAGTTTCTCAAAATCTGTCAGACTTCAACTCTCTCTCATGCAGGAAGTTTTATGCCACAAAAAGGAGAGAAAAGAAGAAGAATGATTCTTTGTAGGCTTTTGGGGGGAAAAAAAGGGTGGGGGTGGAGCAAGGCTTTTCAAACTTGTTTTTGATTTTGTTGAGTAGAGCTCCTGCCTACTCTGGTTTCATCTTTGGAATGAAGAAATAAGATCAATGTTGCTTGATTTCACTGTAATGGTCATTTACTATTTGGCTGAGTTATGCTTGGCTGGGAGTAAAGTCGTTCAAAAGAGGGTGTGGTAGAAAAAATACCATAGTGGGAATGAGTAGAAATGTTAGTATTATACAGAAGCGTTGTCCATGATCACTGGGAGAAGAGGTGAGTTCTATAACAGGATAAAGCATGATAGTTAACTATTTTGTTCACAAGTTTAGTTTCCTACCTATGCATAACTATTTTCAAATTAATTTTTTTGAAAATGACAAACTTTATTATAAATAAATATGGCATGTAAACAGTACTCTTCATCTAAAAATCTGTTTTTTTTTTAAATTAAAAAAGATTTCAAATTGTCATTTCTTGGCTTTTTCTCCTCTCCTTTTCATCTAAAGGAGTTATGATATTTTTCAGTGTCATATTGGACGTCAGGTACAAATTGAAAAACTGTATTTTTTGCAAAAGAGAAAAGAAGTGGTATGCTGACAGTCATGTGCTTTCTAGTAAATTAGCCAATGTCATCAACTGAAAATATCTCAGGTTGAGATTTCCCCACACTCACTCTCCTTGCCTTTATGTTCCCCCTTCAAGTTAGCTGAAAGCTAAAATTTAATAGCTTTGCTGAGGTTTGTTTGTTTGGGGTTTTTTTGCCTTTAAAAAATCTATTTATTGGTTGAAGCCCACAAAATTATTTCCCCCCCTCTTTTCCTCCACTGGATTGCATCTCTCATTTTTGCCAAGGCAACTTGAACTCCTGAATGTGCACGCACACAGTTAGGCTATTCTTTGGAATACATTTACTTCTCACATAGTCAGTCACCCCTATCTCCTGCCCCTGTTGGTTCTTTGGTCCCTAGAAGATTTTAGATTTATAACTGAAAGAGTTATTTAGTTCAGCCCACTAATTTTACAGATTAGGGAAGTAAGGCTTAGAAGGATTTAGTGACTTGCCTAGCAGTGTCTGAGGTAGGATTCAAACCCATATTTTCCTGACTTCAAGATTAATGATTTATCCACTGTTTAACTGGATGTTTTGTAGGCATTTCAAACTCAGAATGTTCAAAACAGAACCCATTAAATTTTTCCCCAAACGCACTCCTTTTCTGAACTTTCCTTATATTATCAAGGACACATATACTATCCTTCCAGTCACCTGGGTTTGCAACCTGGGGATCATTCTTAGCTCCTCGCCGTCGACCCTCTATATCCAATCTATGGCCAACTCCTATTGCTTCTACCTATGCAACATCTCTTTTACATTTCCCCTTCTCTCCTTTCACACAGTTCTGTTCTGGTGCAGACCCTCATCGTCTCACTCCTGGACAATTGAGATAGCCTACAGGTTGCTTTACCTGCATCAACTCTGAACTCCTTCCATTCCATCCTTCCCTCAGCTGCCAAAATTATACATGTAAACCACAGGTCTGACTATGTCACCCCCCTGTCTCATCAATAAATTCCATTGATTCCCTATTGCTTCCAGAACAAAATAGAAAATAGAAAAATTTTCACTTGGCTTTAAAAACCTTTCCTAATTTTCCTAATCTTTCTGCCTTACAACTCTTCTTATATTTTATCCTCTTCTGCACTCAGTGATTTAGCAACACTGACCTCCTTGCTATTTCTTCAGCTTATGGTCCATTGCCCAATTTTGTGCCTTCTCACTAGCTGTCCCCCATGCCTGAAATTCTCTCCCCACTCATCTCTACCTCTTGGCTCACCAGCTTCCTTCATGATTCAGTCCAAATCCCAACTTCTCCAAGTGGTCTTTGCCTCTCTCCCCACTTCCCACTATTAGTACCTTCCCTTTCAGGTCAACTTCTGTTTATACAGAATATACCTTTTATGTGCATAGTTGTTTGTATTTTGGATTAGAATATGAGCTCCTTGAGGGCAGGGACCATAGATTTTTTTTTTTGTCTTTTTTTAATATTTCTAGTACTTAACACAAATTCTAGCATATAATTAGGTTTAATAAATGTTTCTTGTTTAATTGATCAATACATCTTGTTGCTTCAGATACAGAAAATATGCGTTACATTTTATATGTGTGTGTGTATCCAGGATTATATGTATGTACATATATGTATATTTCATATATTATATATACGCACATGCACATACAAACGTGTGTGTGTGTGTGTGTGTGTATGTCTGTATCCGGAGCAGTTGTCCCTTGGGTGAATTTAACTATGTGCAGGATTGTTTGGCTAAGACTTTCCTGGTGAGGCCCTTGAATAGTAGTAGTAGAGCTATCAGTATAAATTTTACTCACTTTTTTCTTTTGTCTTCCCCACTCATTGGTTGCCATTATGTATTATGCTTACACGAATATTTTTCAAAAATATGTCATAGATTTAGTGCTTTCTTTTTCTTTTGTTGTAATAAACCATAACGCAGAGTACTTGGATGCCTGCATTAAATACTTCTTGTGCTGGAGTGGGCAAAATAATCCATTTATTATTATATACCTGGGATTGGCTGTGTTCTTGAAAGCAAACCTGAAAGTGAGATCTTTTTTTACAGCATGATTCTCCCTGTAAAAAGACTGAATTCATAGTCCTAGTTTGTGTACTGAAATCATACCCTAAACATGATTTAAAGGACTTATCTTTGTACAGTTTTCATTTTCCTTGTAATTTGGTGTTTGGAGGCATTCTTTAAGTTATTTTATTTGGTTACTTACTATATGTTGCTTTTGAATGTTTTGGCTATATTGCTAGAACCAAAGAATTATGTCGTAAAATTTGGTAACGTAACATACTGGGATCATAAGAAAAAAACCTGTTATTGTCTCACCCTCTAAAGAATGGGATACCTGTTTTCTTCAGCCCTAACGATGTTATTTGATCATTTTTAGTCATTTGGTGCCAGTAGAGTTGCTTGGGATCAAACTGATGGTTCCTTTTGTTAGAGAATGATCAAATGTACAAATGGCATTAACAGGGAAGTTAAAGAGGTACTTGTCAGACACGATTTTTTTGGACTGCTTTATGGGATGTGGGAACACAGTTTGAGAAATGCTTCTCTAAACTGACAAAGAAAAAACACTTTACTGGGTTCCAAAAGAGACTTGAGTTGCCCCAGATCATCTACAAACAAGCTGAAGGAACACGAGTAAGTCGCTTGCCCAGCCTGACCCTTGGTTTACCTCATTTGTAAAATCAAAAGGACGATCCCTTCTTACCATTAATATTTTGTAATTCTAAGCTTGTTTCAGCTTCAGGGTAAAGATCAGAAGTGTCAAGCAGGTATACTTGGACATCAATATGTACTTCAGTTTTGGAAATAACTATTTTTACTTGTCTAGTTATGTGTGTAAATTTATGGTAGGTGAGTAGGTTAAGTAGTTATTTTCTTCATTTTCATCTAAGAGAAAAATATTAGGGAGAACAAGCTTTGAATAATATATATTGGCTATTAAAGTTTACAAGACAAACATGTTTGTCCTCATTTTCTAGAAGTGCAAACTTACTTTAGGAGCTTTAGCTGTCCAAAGGAATGAGGGAGATTAATTTTAATTTTTAGGCATTTGAAAGGTGAGATGGATAAAATTAGAATTCAAACCACTATTTATTTTCTTAAATGTTCAGAATCTTTCCTTACATTTTATAACCCCAAGCACTTTAATAAGGATTTGTCTGATAGAAGGCAGCATAGTGTAGTGTAAAGAGTATTAGACGTGTTACAAGGAGATGTCTCAGTTCAAATCCTTGCTCTGATACTGGCTGCCAGACTAGGAAAGTGTCTTACCTTCACAGTGTTGGTTTCTTCACTTAAAAAAGAGGTAATAATACTCCTACTACTTACCTCACATGGTTGTTAGGAGGAACGTACTTTGTAGACTTTAAACAACTCTATAAAGGTAAATTATTCATCTTAATTGTGTGAAGAATTCTATAATGGCTTAAATATAAATTTTGGCTTCCTAAGTATAATTTTTCAAGAGGCTTTCACCAACCATGTCACACCGGGAAATATCTTCTCCACATACTCTGGGTATTCCTTCATTTCAAGTGCTGCAGGATGGCTTAAGCAATAGTTCTTCCCATGACCACTACTGGGGATCACTTATATTTTCAAAAGGGACATTTCTAAGGGAAAAACTGCATTTTCCACAAGGCCTTGAGGATGGACAAGAAAGAAATTCCCAGAACGCCATTTCTCATGAGACTGTGTTCCTGGGACCCAAGTGATTGTACCACAAAGCCTGGGCATCGAATGTTGTGGAAGGAAAGGCTTCTGGAAAAAAGGAGACATGGTGTGTATGGCAAAGGAAATTGTGTAGCATCAGTGTTTGCCAGCTGCTGAAAATAAGCTTAGGGATGCTAAGATTGTGAGAAAAAAAGTCCTGCTGTGAATGAGACGTAGGCAGCAGTAGCTGCTGTGAGTGGGGAGATTCTAACACTAAATATGCAAATTCTATACCCCCCTCTTCCCCTCCCCAAATCTGGTTGTGCAAGGGCCATTTGCTGTATTCTGTCTTGCACTAGAGTCTGGGTATTGACAAAGTCTCCACTATTAATCACTAAAAGATATGGCCTTAATCCTGCTGTTGGATGGGGAGGAGAGAAAGAGAGAGAATGTAGAGTTAGATAGATATTCTTTTCTAAAATTCTTATTAAAGAGACAACTTTTAAAATACATCTTCCTGTTATAGTCTTCTAGACGGTGAAGACAGTTTGGATAATCTTACTTCCACTTATACTCAATTATTCCCTACTTTGAATCTAGTATTTGAGTGGAATAAAAGCTACAAATTTTTTTTAAAATTGTCTTTTTCTTCCTGATTCTGTGGGTCTATTTTAGTGCATTTTATTGCATCTTTCTGCTTCTTTGCATGTCTAGAATAGTAATATGAATATGTATTTTTTTTGTGCTAGCAGTGGTTAATCACAACTAATGAATGTAGCTAGGGGCAGGTTTCTAATTAAGTTGCATCACATAATTATCTTTATTATTTGCTGTCCTCAGGCATGGATACCATGCTGAGGAAGGTGGTGTTTTTCTTCCCAGCAGGGTCAGCCTCTCTGGCAGACTCAGCAGGTGGCTGTATTCGTAGTTTGGGATTCATTTTTCTTCTATTTTTCATCAACTGTGAGAAATTTGAATAGTATTGACATCTTGTACAATACATGGCATAAAGGAAGTAAAATGGTAGAATTGCAGAGCCTGAAGGAGCAATAGAAGTCATATCATTCAACCCTTGAATTTTACTGATGAGGAAACTGAGGACCAGATAGGCGAAGTCATTTATTTCCAAATAATTACAGTCTAAACTAGAATCTGAAGTTCCCAGTCATGTCTGGTGACCTTTACCCTATTATCACATGAGAATGACTTATTATTTTCTATGGGAGTTATAGAGGCTCTGATAATCTTAGGATAGGAGATGGCCAAGAATTCAAATAATCGGCAGTTTAAGACTGAACAATTTAAAATATTCTGGGGATATAAACAAAGTGCTGATACATACACGGGTGTCTCAGCAACTTCAGCTAGAACTGTGAAAATTTGTGTTTATTGTTTAAAAGAAAAAAAAACTTTTCTAAAGGCCTTGATCAGAATAAAAGTGTTCTGACACTCTTTAGTGTTATAACCTTTCCATATGTTCCCTGAGACCTCATGGAGAGTGTTATTGTCAAACCCAGCAGGAATGGTAATTACTCTGAACAAAATCTTCCTGTCAATTAAGCAATGAAATAGCTGGGTGGAAAGTAGTCCCATAGAAACTTAGATTCTGTGTCTCCTCCTGATTCTGTGCTTAGTGGTCATAAAAAATTACAAAGGGAGCTCTCTTTGCTATGCAGAGAGAAAGCTTACAACTGCCTCGGTTACTGAGTTTATTGTTATTCTGCTGTAGTAGTGAGCATTACTTGCAAAGAGGACCATTGCCCAAGATGAGCATTTTTGACTGAATAAAAATGTCTTTGGAAATGGCATCATATATACATGTATATATGTATATACATATATAATGTATATATGTCTATACATGCTGTATATACACACATATAATGTATATATGTATATACATGCTGTATATACACATACAAGTATATGTTTATACTTACACATATAAACATACATACATATATAGATGCACACACACATATATATATTTGGTCCAGACCTGTGATTTCATTGGTGTATGGGAACTTCTTGTGAGTAAATTTCCTTTACCATAGCTACAACTGTTCTGCAGGTCATACCCACAGAATTATAGATATATAGCTGGACAGGATCAAAAAGGATATCTAGGCCAGCTCCTTCATTTTACAGATGAAGAAACTGACACAAGTAGAATTTGAACCTAGAACTCCTAAGTGGGATTTAGATTGAAATCTTCCTGATTCCAAGTCCAGTACTATATCTACTACATGTAAAGGTGTTTGAGAGAGGGTTTAATCAAGAGTAATTATGAGGTCAGGGGAAGGTTGCAGAGTATTGAGGAGGGAAAAGATGATGTCGTACTTAGTGGCAAATCTATCTTTTCTGGTTAGTGAGATCATTTGTACCTAACTTTTTTGTTTTTATCTAATGATTAGTAAGCTCAAATGGAACAAAGTCAGTGTTCAGAATGAATCAGTTCCTAGAACAGTGAGCTGTGAGTTTTGATTCAAAGAATTGTATTAGAGACATCTCAGCGGTAGCAGAAGTACAAACTTCTTTGCCAGTGATATCATGGACTTTGTTACACAGATCTATGGACTTTGCATGGAATGTATTTTTGTTTATCTCTGTATATTGTGAAGACTTGAGACTTTAAAAATGTGAACTTGGGAATTAATCTTTTCTCTACTTCTAGTGTGTGTAACTGAAATTTTTCAAAGGATGCTTTGACATTTTAAGTACAAAATCTCAGGTACTGAAGAAATTCTTGCACAGTAGTAAGTCTCTAGTACCGTATTGCCTTAAATATAGGGTTTCATGAACATAAAGTACATCCATAAAAGGTTGCAGTAGATCTCCTTAAAAAAAGTTGAGGTATCCATTGATGATAATATTAATGATTATTACTGTTATAAGAAGTATTAATTCAACTGATTTAGGTTTTCAAAGCACTGTATGTACGGTATCACATTTAATCTTCAGAACAAGCCAGAAAAGCATCTTTATTTTACTTATTATCTTTATTTTATAAATGAGGAAACTGAGATTAGGTAACTTGCCAAGCTGGTAAGTGCCTGAGGGCAAATTGAAAGTCAGGTCTTAATTGATTCTACGTCTAGCACCCACTGGACATCTAGCTGCCTCTTGATGTGAAGCCCCTTTAGGTTTGCAATTTTCTGGGAGTAAGCATGGCCTATATTCAGTCTAATTCAGTAATTATAAGTGTTTTCCTGTAGAATCCTAAGTTTGTTTATGCAGTGTTATATGACACATAATAATTTGTATTATGGAACCCGTACCAAGAGTGTTGACCTGCATAACTTTATCATTCGTTACATTTAGCTCCTTAGATACTAAAAGGTTAAATTTAAGATTTATCACGAGAAATACTGTATTTATATCTTCTTCCCTTCTTAATTTTAAGAAGAAAAAATGTTTATCCCTCATAATTGTTCCCATCTATGATTTTTCACTTATTGAAAAATATAACCATGCTTTCATCAGAGGCTTGTTTCTTTAGGAGCATTAAAGACATCAATTATTTTCACAGCTGGAGGCAAAGGACTTTCTTTAGGGAATACTTTGAACGTAAAGCAGATTGTGCTTTGTTATCAGCAGGGGCAATGAGCAGCATGGGTTTCATCCCACTGAATAAGGTTAGAGGAAAGGAGTCATTATCCATCCCTCTATTCTTGTCCAGCTGCTTTTTTCAATTCTTCCTTCTTATCTTTCCCAGCCTTGACTCCTCCAGTCTGTTACTTGGCGAGCAGTAAATTGTTGAAGCTGGGGGCTTAGCCAGGAAACAACCCTTATGGAGAGCAAGGTAGCTTTGATGCTTTTGGAAGATCATTTATCAGTGTTCTGGGGCTCTCGAAATGTTCTGGTCTTATATTCTAAATCTGAAAGTTGAAGGAGAAAAGAATCCTTAAAAACCACCTTTTGGTAAGTCCCTATATCACTTTGTCCCTCTTCCTCCACTTTCCTTTTCTGAGTCTCTTTTTTAGTAAGTTTGTTAGCATATATATGAGTACCTCTCCCTTAAAGCTGAAGGGCAGCTCTTAATTCCTTTTTTTCTTTACAAGCCAAGGGGAGAAACAGATAATAACCTATGCATTCCCATGATTTATCTTTCCTTCTCCATTTTAGAATGGAAAATATTTGGGTAAAAAAACCGGATAAAATTGTGAATGAATATAGTTGTAGGTACTATAACAGCAAACACATGATAATAATTAATCCATCTGGCATCATAAAAATAAAAAAGAGTAACAGCACTAAACAGAAAAAGTATGATAGGAGCCATTCCTTTTATTAGAAAATCATTTTCAGTTTTCATATAGTGGAGAGACAGTTCACCATTCTGTGTTATTTCAGTCCAGGGCGTAAGGGTACCTAACTAAGACTGGTTAATTTTAAAAGCTGAGTTTGTTCATTTTGCCCCCTGCAGTTTTACAAACAAAAAAAGTTTTGGAGACTTATAAAAAGAATAAAGCGTTAAATGAATAAGGAAGTGTGTAAGCAGTAAAAACAAAACAAAATGAAACAAAAAAGCAACCAAAAAATTAACCATTGGGATTTGGAGTTGGAAGGTATTATAGAGATCATCTAGTCTGAGGTTTTTTTAAAGTGTCATGGACCCCTCTGGCAGTTGAAAGAAGTCTGTGGATGGACTTCTTTCTGTTTTTAGGTATTTTAAGAAAATACATAGGATTGCAAAGGAAACCAGTTCTGTTGAAATAGAATCTATAGAAAGGCAGATTGAGATCACTTGTAGTTTAGCAGTCATCTACTAACTACATTAATTTCGGAGTAGTAAAGCGCATAAAGGACATTTTTAAATATTTGTAACAGCTGTAATATGATGTGAATATATCTGGTATTTCTGTTATTAACAGTAACAAGTCCTGCTAATACCACTGTAGTTTGTCACCAACATTCATAATAAAAGGAAATGCTAAATTTCAGTAAGAGGTTATTGAAAAGAAAGTTGTAAATTTTTCTGTATCCAAGTTCACAGACTCCTGTGACTCCAGGTTAACAATACTTGATCCATCTGGATCCCTTTACTTTACAGATGCTGAAATAAGAGACTCAGATGTTAAGTGACTTGCCTCTGAGCTGTAAAGCACACCTTGGAGATCATATAGTCCAGTTTCTTAGTTTTTACAGAGGAATTTGAGAGTCCAGGGAGGTTAAGCGACCTACCTAGAGACACAAACAAAGGTAATAAAAAGGAGGACCGGGATTTGAACACAGGTCCTTGGACTCCAAATTTAGAACTTTTCCTAATATAACATGCTACTTCTAAGAGATAGTAAGAAAAGAGGGAATGGGAAGTCAGGAGTGTTTGGGGAAGAGACTTAGAAGGAAGCTTAGTTATAGAGTAGGGCAGCTAGGTGGTGCTGTGGATAGAGCACTGGATCTGGAGTCAGGAAAACTTGAGTTCAAATCTGGTCTCAGACCCTGGGCAAGTCATTTAACTCCGTTTGCCTCAGTTTCCTCAATTGTAAAATGAGCTGGAGAAGGAAATGGCAAACCACTCCAGTATCTTTGCCAAGAAAACCCCGAATGGAATCATGAAGAGTCAAACATTACTGAAACAAGTCAACAGCAACAAAGTTGCAGAGTGAAGAAAAAAAAAAAGTAAGGAGTTATCAGGAAGATGTATGATGAGAAAGTAACAGAAAGTGTGGGAGCTTTTTGGTGAAGTTGCTCCAGAACATTTTTATAGCTTGGGTGATAGAATAATAAAAAGAACTTGTTAGGGCGTGTTTGAGAAAGAAGGACCCATAAAAAAAGGAGTATAGATGCTATGGCCAGGCACAGACCTGGGAGGTCTTGCTCTAGCTACTAATTCATTGTGTAATCTTGGAACTGAGGCATTCATTTCCCTGATCTCCATCTTCTCCTCCTATAAAATAGTGATGGTAAGTTACTGCTACCCAATGGAGAAGAGTAGCTGTAATTAACAGTAGATGGTGACTAATGCTGATGCTGAGTGGGATATGCTGGTTGTACAGTGGGAATCCACCCTGAGCTCTGGTGACGTCCTTATTTTTCCTAAGATAATGTAGTTCACTTCAACTTCACACAACTCTGTTGTGCTTTTCTTTCCCACTCCTCTTTGTCCCCTCTTTCTTTCCCTTTTACTTTTCCCCTTTCTACTTTTTCTTCTTACTTACTTCCCACGTTTATTCATTTGCAGCAGGTCATTAATGCTACAGTAATCAGTAGATTTGTGTGTTGCCAGAGAGTTTGTCTAATACAACTTTTAGCTAAGTCTTGGCATGTCCAGCGCCTTAGCAGAGCTTGACCTTGTTTGGAATATCATTCTTCTCTGAAAAATCTTTACCAGTGCTTGCTTTTTATTATCACTCATCAGCATAATTCTGATGTATGAAATAACAGAATTTCTTAAAATATTTAAAAGAACCTTTCCCAAGGTTTGTTGTTTTGTTTTGTTTTTTTTAATAGGAAAGAAAAATAGTAAAGTTAACTATAAGTCAGTCTGGTTCCTTTGATTGTTTTCTTTTTTCTTCTATCTGAAGGTACAGCTGGTCAAAAAAGGGCTATTTTTAGTTTTTAAATTTTTATTAAAAATAAAAATAAAATTTTATAAAAAAGGACTCTGTAAAGGAAAATATAATCTTAATATGCCACATGAATAAATGATCTGGAAAAGTTGTGAGCAACTCATACCCCGGTATGAGTAGTTGTAATAATTATTCTCTACGAAAGAGCAGTTCTTGATATAATTAGCTCTAGACCTTTCTCAACAGATATTATCTATTAATAATTATAATAGCTGGCACTTATAAACACCTTGAAGGTTTGCAGACTCTTTTATATGAGCACATTTGATAGTTAAGAGCACTCTATGAAGTGCTTCTGTTATCCCCATCCTGCAGATGAGGAAACTGAGATTCCAAAAGATGAGATGATCAAGATTACCCTGTTAGAATCTGATGGGGATTTGTACTCAGCAGTTGCTGATGGAGCCATTACACTGTACTCCATGTAATACTTTACATGTTCCTCTTACACAAAGTAACACTATCTAAATAGCCTTTTGAGTTCCAGGGCTTGAAACTAAAGGTAAATTTCATAGAGATCATGGGATTTAGTTCTGGAAGGGACTTGTCTGATCCAAGGGTTCTTCATCTAGAGTGAACTTGAAAAAATATTTTGAGAACTGTGTTTCAATATTATATATTTAAAATCATTATTCTAAGAAGGGCTTCATAGGTATGAAAGGGCTCCTGAGTATGAAAGGAGTCTTTGGCACAAGCAAGGTTAAGGACCCCTAATCTAGTTCATTCCTCACATTTTATGAACAAGAAAACTGAGACCCAGAAATATTGACTTGCCCAATGTTATACAAATTAGGATGTAAATTCACATCTTCCTATTCTGTTGTGCCATATAGTTTGAAGCCTGCTCAATTATCATCTCTTTCATGGAGCTTCTCTAATTCTCCTAAAAATACAATCTTGTCTCCTGAACTTGCTCAACCACCTAAGTGGCAGAATAGACTAAGTTTTATGCTCAGCCAGGGAGATGGATTTCAAACCCTACCCCAGATACTTGCTACCTGGGTGGCCCTGGTTAAGCCACTTAATTTCTCTGGGCCTCATATTCTTAAATGAGCTGCTGGACTCTTTGGCCTCTAAGATTCATGCAAGATAGATTTTTCACTACGCCTTTCTCTAAGAGTTCTTCAGGGCAGCTAGGTGGCACAGTGGCTAGAACATTGGGCTGGGAAGCAGGAAGAATCGTTGTCCTGAGTTCAAATCTGGCTTCAGACATTTGCTGGCTTTGTGACCTTGGACAAGTCACTTAACCCTGTTTGCCTCAGCTCTTCATCTATAAAATGAGCTGGAGAAGGAAATGGCAAACCATTCCAGTATCTTTCCCAAGAAAACTACAAATGGGTTCTTGGAGATTTGGACATGACTGAACAACAACAAAAGTAGCACTTAACAAGTTTTATCTAAAATTATAGTTATTTTCATGTTTCCCATGCTTCTTCCTTTTCCTAAATTGCAAGTCCCTTGATAGTTGCTGCCCTGTCTTTTTTATATTTCCACAAAGTAAAAACCTCATATATCAATGTGTTGGTAAATGTTTAATAGTCAGCTCTGGGGGAAATGGTATATGGGAGATATTTTAAGTGTAATCTGTATAATCAACATTTCTTTCTCATCACTTTCTTTAGACAGTCAACAAAATAATAAATCAAACTTTGAATTGTAAATTTGTTGATTTTGGTGCATTAAATGATCACACTGAAAATTTAAGAACTGTCTCTTGAGAGCCAATTTGAGCTAGCTCCTATATACCATCACCAGCTGTAACATGAAAGAATTATGTATGACTTCAGGGGGATTATAAAGACAGTGACTTGTATTATGTAAAGTCTGACATAAAGGGCAGCTAGGTGGTGTAGTAGATAGAGTGCCAGCCCTGGAGTCAGGAAAACCTGGGTTTAAATCTGACTTCAGACAGTTATTAGTGGTATGACCTTGATCAAGTCACTCGACTCTGCCTCAGTTTCCTCATCTGTAAAATGAACTGGAGAAGGACATGGCAAATCACTATAGTATCTCTGCCAATAAAATCACAGAAGGGGTCATGAAGAGTCAGACACAACTGACTGAGAACAACAAAATCTGATATAAAATGTTAACTTCAGTATTTTTGTTCTTTGAAGCATCAGTGTGGCCAAATCTCTGATCACTGCACAGAGTTAATTCCTGTAACCTGCAAGTGAAAGTGGATCCCATTTGGAAGATTTTTTTTTAACTGTGAGAAGTGATTTTTTTACTTTAGTCTTTGGGTTATATACAGTTACTCAATTCTTGCTTTTTTTTTTTTAACCTTCAAATTGCCCCTTTTCACAATGCTGTTTAAAAATCTGCTAGATGATTTAGTAGTAATGCTACCCAGCTGTTACCTTGATTTCTTATCAGGCCTGGCAGGTGATTAGAGTGTTACAAAGGCTAAACTAGAAGAACCTGAGGTTTGTCAGAGTCTTTCAAACTGAAAGTCCTCTAAGTAGGTGTACAGCAATGGGCTGAATATCGGTCATCTGAGGACCAACCAATTCTAATCTCAGTGGTACTCTTCACAAGCAGTGTGGCCACCAGATAACTCAGGAAGATGTCTCTAAATCAATGGAAACGGTGCCCTGACTGATTAAATCATGAATCTTTTGAAGGATTAAAGGAGCAATAACCTGATGATGTGGTGCTTTTTTTTTTTTGAAGAGTTGCGTTTTCAAAGAAAACTGTAATTTGAATTCTGTGTGGCTTCTATATCTGCTGCCTCAAGTCTTGTTGAGATGTTATCAACATAAGTCTGCATATTTTAGCCACAACATGTAATGAGGTTTGAGGTTTGAATTTTGATTTTTGTCTGGACCTGTGATTTCACTGATGTGGGGAAACTCCTCTACCAATGTAGATTGGCGGATGTCTGCAACTTAAGAGGCTGAGAAAATTGATTGCTTGTAGTCATATAGTCATATAGTCACTATACATACAGGTAGAACTTTGATCTGGGTCTTTCTTACTCTAAGATTGGCTCTCTGTTCATCATGAAACACTCCCTTAAACAAACAGATGACCCCAAATCTCAAAACATTAAATTATTATTTCTCTTAGGATGGTGTAAAACACAAAGATGAGATGGAGAGAAACTATAGTTAGGCTACTGTTTTGAATTGATCCAAGAAGTGAAGCTGCTATTCTTTCTTAGAGTGATGGGTGGAGAGACGTTGAAAAAATTGGTAAGATGTCAATGCTAAAATGCTTTCCAGGACTTCCCAAGTTGGGGCCTCACTATTCTCTTTAAAAATGTAACTCCCACGACTTTCCTAATCACCAACACATAAAGTGCATTTGCTTCTTGGCTTGTGTTCCATGGAAGGAGTTAAGGGGCTGTGTGTGTATGTGATGTTTTTGTATGTTTAAGGAAATAGCAGAGGAACAGTCTTACACAGTGATAATCCTTCCTATCGAATGTTGTCTTTCATTTGTACTGCTGTAGAGTACTTAACTTCTCCATCTTGAAGATATTTTTGAGCATTAATGGATTCTTTATGTTTTAGATGGGTGAATGCCATTTCCCTTTTAGATACAATTTTAAATGGCATGCAGATTATTTGAGGTAATAGTTATATACAGTTCCTTTTTCATGTATTCCAGTTAACATTTGAGTAACATTAATAATGGAATGGGAAATCAAGAGTGTTTGGGGAAGAGAATTAGAAGAAAACTAGTTATTGAGTAGGGCAGCTAGGTAGTGTAATGGATAGAGCACTTGGCATGGACTCAGGAAGATCTGAGTTTAAATGTGACCTCAGACACTACTTGGGTGATCCCAGGCAAGTCACTTAACCCCTATGTACTTTGGTTCCTTGCTTGTAAAATCGGAACATGCTGGAGAAGGAAATGGCAAACTGTTCCACTCTCTTTGCCAAGAAAACTCTATGTCCATGGAGTCATGTAGTCAGACACAACTGAATGACTGAACACAATATTAATAAATGCCTAACTGAGTAGAAGGAGCAAAACATCATAGCAGTCAAGTAGCATAATAACAGTTGAAACTTTTGCAATGGAGGCCAGGCTGCTGGAGTGCTGTCCTCAGAGTCTGTGATGTGAGCCCACACAGAAGTAGGCTTAGGGGACCTGCTTCCAGACAGGCATGACGAGTTACAATGGAAAGGCTCTGCTCCCTGATTCCAGGCTTGCGTAGGTATCCTGTTTCTGGTCCCTTTGCTAGAAGGAAAGGAGCCATTCGTTTGGCTGCATAAGTATAAAAGTGTAACTGAGAATGTATTTGAAAAGGTTTCTTTCCCTGCTTTAAATAAGGAAGCAAGGATTGCTTTAAACCCTTGGAAGACGAAGAGTCTATAGCCTGCATGAACACATGATCCTCTTGTTACTTCTGTTTCTGTGGGGTGTATTCTTACCTGATTTTAGGTGAAGGAGTGAGTGTTGGAGATGGGGATGGTCTTGTGAGTTTAGAAAGGTCAGAATAATGTGTTCCAGAAATGTAGGAGCTGGGGTTCATGTCAGGATTTGCCATCAGTTGAGCACCGGTGAAGAGATTAAAAAAAGGCTTTGAGGAGGGTGACCTGTTTGACCCAAGGCCAGCAGTAGCTGAGGCATTGACTCTTCCATTGGTTACACTGACCTTGGGTGAGAACTCATAGCAGTCAAATGCTATGTAGAAACTGCTTTAGGTTTGAGCATACTCTCCCCAGGGACTACGAAAGTATAAGGGAGAGCAGGACCCCAAATGTTTGGGGGAGGGGTGGGAAATAATTGTACTTCTGTTCTCACCATCAATAAACATTTCTTTGTAAAAGTTAATTGATATTAGTTGGCTAAATGTACCTGGGCATTAATGGTTTCTGTTAATTCAGTTGTTAATTGTTTAAGTTAATATTTGGGAGAGCATACAGGATGAGGCCTCAGAAAGTTAGATTTGGAGAAAGACACTCCCAATCCCTCAAGGATATCTTTAGGGTCCTGAGGAAATGTAGCCAGCCTTCTTCAAGGGGCCATGACTCACTAGACTGTCTCGGAGTTGAGATGAGGATTTCTAAACTTTATAAAGGCTTTACCTCCATATTATTGACTGGCATATTTTCTGCACACTACTTTTATATGAAGTAAACGAAGAGATTGAGAGTTGATGTTAGTCATTGGTTCAAAAAGATAATTTCTAGGGTAAGTTCTGAAGTCAATATAAATTCAGCATAATTTCCTATACTATTGATATTTACAGTATTGTACAATGAAAATTAAAGATGAATATCAGGACCTTATATCATGAATACTATATGATGCTGTCCAGATAAAAACTACCTTTTATTTGGAAAATTAAATGAACAAACATTCTCTCTTACTAAACATGCTGTTTTATTGAGGTTTTCCTTTTTGCCTTTTTGTTCTTATTAAAGGGAAAACAATAAACTTTTAACCATAGCCTTATTGCAATCTCATTAAATAAAAAAAAAATTAAAACATGACTTGGCTGTCTGCCTCTGTAATATTTTAGAGCCAGTGTCTTCATCTTTTTTAATCAATCTTGCTAGTATCCATCAAAGTGCAACCATGATTTTTGAGTCAGAAAAACTTGGCTCCAGGCTTACCTCAGCCAGTACTAGCTGGGTGACTGGCAGACCATCTCTGTGGGCCTGGGGGCTAGACTGAATGGTCTCAAAGATACTTTCTGTCCACAAGATTCTAGGATCCACCTTCCTAAAATTTGTTGTTGTTCGGTCATCCCTGTCATGTCCGACTTTTGGTGAACCCATTTGAGGTTTTCTTGGCAGAGGTATTGGAGTGTTTTGCCATTTCCTTTTCCAGTTCATTTGACAGATGAGGAAACTGAGGCAAACAGGGTTAGGTGACTTGCCCAGGGTCACAGCTAGATAGTGCTTGAGGCTAGATTTGAACTCAGGTCTTCCTGACTCCAGGCCCTGCTCTCTATCTGCAGTACCACCTAACTGCCCAACTTCTTAATATAACATCTGAATATTCCCTTTATGGCTAGCAAGTAACAGTTATTTCATAATAGAGAATAAGTAGTCTGTCGTAGATTCTTCATGTTTTAGATAACATTTCATTTTCATATTCATATATCAAATCATGTTTTATGTTATAGATGAGTTCTTAAAGAATCAGGTGTAAATCCTTTTTTAAAAAATCCCAAGCCAAACTACATTTTAAATGGACCAAGAATTTTGCTATTATAAAAGAATACAATGGAGAGGATGGGGAGGGAATGAATGGTCATCTAATTATTCTTGTGCAAAGCTGGATTTGCAAATGTAAATTTTACTCTAAAGTGACATGTCTGTTTTTTGGGAATCAGGATGCTTATGATCGTACTTCCATTAAGGAGAATTCAATATAACAGTATTCAGAAATAATTGAGCCATTGGAGACAGCAGGGGAACTAAGTGATATCCAGAAAAGTGATATCCACAGAAAAGTAGAGATAATGGAACAGTTAAAAAAAGTTGAATCAGGAGTTAGAAGGGACCTCTGTTGTTATCTTGTACAAGCCAATTAACATTTAGTTCCCTGGACACAGCTACTGTCCAGGTCACTCCAGCAAGGTTTGCAACCTATAAAAGAAACTTTCATAGCATTTCATGAGGATGATGTGACAGAGCATGGATGAGTTGCCCAATGCATTGAGAAAAGGTCCCATACCAATGACTAAGAACAGATTTTTTGGAAATTTTGGAGTATGCCTCTAATAATGTATCATCAAAGACATTGGAAGGTCACTTCAATTTTAATTATCAGAGACCAGTTTTTGAAAGCAGTGCCTTAAGAGATTGCTGCATTTGAAGTCAAAACTTCTCTGTATTTGCAGCTTTTCACCGAGCACAACCTTGGGGGAAAGCTTTTGTGCCTTAGTGCGTTCATCAATCAAATGAGAATTCTTGTGTGTGTGATTGCTTGTATAGAAGAGATATTGAGAAGATTCATATGATCACATCTGAAAACTTTTTGGGAGAAAGGATGTTACAGTGAACCCAGTCATGTAAGTGAAAATAACATTAAAGGCAAATGACCTCACATTAAAGACAGTAACTAATGGCTACAGAGAACAGATGATAAATATTTATCCTCACCATCTCAGTTTAGATAGGAGATTATGATTTCTAAATATTGCATATGCCGCCAGATGTGGCTACTAGGTCAGTTAGTTTTTGCTTGCCTTTCTTTTTCTTTATGAAAAGGGAAAGTTTAGTGTGTATTTGTGTGGGTGTGTATGTGATTGTATTATTGGGAAATAGCTGTGGCATAATAGAGTTCAATAAGACTTTAAAAAATACCCCAAGAAATATGTTGGTCAATTAAAAATTAATAAGCATATATTAAGTAACTATTGTGTGTAGAGCATAGTGGCACGCACATGGATGCCATCATTCTGTGCGTGATGGAAAGAATACTAGTATTAGAATGAAGAGATCTCGATTTAAGCCTTTGTTCTAACAGTTGCTAGCTTTGTGACAATGAGGTTTAATTCTCTATGCCTCAAGTTCTTCGTCTGGAAAGTGAATCAGTAGGGTAAAGTGAGATAAAAGCAGGGATTCCATTTCATAGAACAGTGCTATCAAAAATTCTCACGTGCCTAGTTTTTGCCCTCCAGTTAAGTAAGAACAAAGTATTTTGTTGTTATGCAATACCTGGATCAGGATGGCAAAAAGCATCCTGAGTTATTGTGCTTCTTGGGTAATTCCATGGTAACGTGGTCTCCCCAGAAAGGTTTTGACTACCCTCAGATGATGCCAAAAGGTATTTTATCTTAATCATGCAATTCTCAGGTGGTTTGTGTAAATGAGTAGAAGGATTTAGTCTTAGTATCTAGTAGTGGGTCCCTCTTTAATTAAGGAAATTAGTTATATTTGGTTTTTGTTTCTCCTGAGTGAATAATTTGGAGAAAAAAAAGAGGATGGCTTAGAACCTTTTTCATTTCAGGAAAACTGCAGAGTATGAATGTTGGCTGACATCCCTGGGCCACACCATTCCCTCCACTTGGGGAAATCATTGTTTGGGTGTGTTTTTTGGTTGGAAAAGATTGTCTGGATCACTGACTGACTGTAACAAGATATACCACATTACAATGCAAGAGAGGTGTGTCTTCTTGGTATGTGTGTACGCTAAGTTTTATGCTTATTCTTAAGGAAGAAGATTTTGAAGAAGCAGTTACATGCTTTGAACAGAATCTTCAAGAATCTGAGATGTTCTCAACATGTCAGAAAAAATCAGTGTGTTTTTGTAACAGCCGGTGTTCAAAACAAACTAAAAAAAAATACTAATTATCTAGAAAAGTGGTTTCTGAAAGTTCACTGTATAGTTGTTGTGACGTTCAGTTATAGAAAGTGGGCTTTTATTGTTATTCAGTCATGCCCGACTTTGTGTGACTCCATTTGGAGTTTTCTTGGTAAAGATTCTGGAGGGCTTTGCCATTTCCTTCTCCAACTCATTTTACAGATGGGGAAACTGTGGCAAACAGGGTTAAACTATTTGCTCAGTCACACAGCTTGTAAGTGTCCAAGACCAGATTTGAACTCAGGATGATGAGTTTTCCTGCCTCCAGGCCTTGTGCTGTATCCTCTTGTGCTACCTATAAAGTTTGATTGCATAGGGTGAAATACATCTGTCCTTGACACAAAGAGGCTACAATATAGCATAGCATCTGAGAGGGGCAGAGGGATCAGCTTAGAGTTAGAAAAATCTGGGTTCAAGTTCCTCCTCTGAAACATACTAGCCCTGTGAGCATGTGCTTAGTGACCTAGGCAACTCTTTAATGACTTGAGTTACATATGAGAGGCTGCGTGGAGGGAGTGAAGGGAATTTCTATGCCTTCCTATACCAGTGACACCAGACTAACCAATATGGAGCTACGTAGCTCCATAACAAAAGCACTTATTTAGGGCTAGACTGTTTACGGAAATTTGTATAGTGCCTTTAAGGGGAGAATCACAGAATTATAGAGTTGGAAGAGACCTCAGTGGCTCTCTCATCAACTTGTACCTGCAAAAGAATCCCTGCTACAACATATCTGAGAAATGGTTGGACTTATCTCGTTCTGAGAGGGGAGTTGAGGGTCCCCTCTTAGTATAGTTTTACTATTTCCTCCTGTAATTCGTTTAACTTTTCCTTTAAGAATTTGAATTCTGTGCCATTTAATGCATATATGTATTATATGTATTAATATTACTTCATTGTCTTTGGTCCTTTTTTTTTTTTTTTTAGCAAGATGTAATTTCCCAGCTTATCTCTTTTAATTAGGTCCATTTTTGCTTTTGCTTTGTCTGAGATTATGATGTTACCTCTGCCTTTTTTACTTCAGCTGAAGCATAATAGATTTTGCTCCAGCCCCTTATTTTAACTGTGTGTGTGTGTGTGTGTGTGTGTGTGTGTGTGTGTATTTCAAGTATGTTTCCTGTAAATAACATATTATTGGATTCTGGTTTCTAATCCATTCTGCTCCCTTCCATTTTATCGAGTGAGGTTATCCCATTCACATTCACAGTTACACTTACTAACTCTACATTTCCCTCCATCCTATTTTCTTCTGTTTAATCCTTCTCTCTCTTTTTTATTTCATCTTTTCTCTAAAGTCCATTTTGTGTCTGACCACTGCCTTCTTTTATCCGTTCTTTTTTTTATTACCTCCTCCGCCTTTCTCTTATTCCGTGTTGACTTTATTGTCTTCTGAGTTTGTGTCTTGATCTTCCCATCACCATAGCAGCTTTTTATGTCAGATTCTTTTTTTGTTGTTGTTTGTTCATTTTTCTGCCCTTTTTCATGATTTTGAGCTTTATGTTTAAGCTGGGCTCTGTTCTCAACATTGGGATGACTTGCACTGTCTCAAACTTCAATGTTTTTCTGCATTTTAGAGCTAGTTTTAGGTATCTGTTAGTTTTTGGTTCTTCTAAGGTGATATGATCTGGGGAGAGATGTGGTCACTGCTCTCTTGGTCTGCACTCTGGTCTTTACACAGGAATTACCCCTGATCTCTTGGGATTACCATCACAACTACTCCTCAGGGTCCTTGCTCCCTTGGGACCAGAAGTGACACTGCTCCTCAGGGTCCTTGAACCCTTGTAAAAAGATTGATATTGTCCTTGGGGTTTCTGTACTTTCTTGACAGAAAGTGCTCATCTCTGCCCTTGAACGACGATCGAGAAGTGGGAATAAGCAGTGGAGTTGCCAGACAGTATCTGATCGTGGTCCTGTGTCTAGTGTTAAGCTCTTTCTGTAAGCTCTTTCTGACTGGTTGCCAGGACCCCTTACCATCTCTAGCTTGAGAGCTCTCAAAGCTGTTGCTGCTTCTGTTGTTACCATGTGGTCCCGCCACTGGTTTTAATCGATGTGGGCTTCCATCCTTAATGTCTTAGATCTCTCTTTCCATCTTCTTAAGTTATCTGGGGCTGGATAAAGGTGTAACTCTGACCTTTGGTTGACTCTACCACTGTAGAATTCGGTTTGAGGCATTACATTAAAGTTGTTTTGAGGGGAATGTTGGGAGAGCTTCGCTGAGTGCTTTCTCCACTCTACCATCTTGCCCTCACCCCTGGAAATCCTTAAAATTTAATTCCTTTAAGAAACTTCATGTGATAGATCCTACCCAATTCTCTTCCCTCCTAATTGAAAATTTCCTCAGAACTTATTCATTTTGTAAGGTGTTAAATACTTTCTTACTATCTTGTACCTCTCAGACTCCTTGAGGTAAGAAATAATGTTTCCCTTTTCATGGTTTCTCACTGTACCTAGTGCAATGTGATGTCCTATAAATGTTCTTGTTTTCATCATCTCCTAATGTCCAGGTCATTCATGCCTTCTTCAGTGACTTGAGCACTTGGCTGTTTACCCTCCTCATGACCTCTAGTACCTTGACACCTTTCTCACCTCTCTTCTCATCTTACCCACTCTGGCTTCACTTGCTTCCATATCTAACACTGAAACGGTAATGTGCCACTTTCACATTTGGTTAGTGCCACCTGAGAATTCTTTCCCCTTCACACCTTACCCATATTCCTGACCAGGTAAATTTCAAGCCTATAACAATTCCTACCATCAAATTTTTTCACTCCTGAACTTAGGCTGATGAGAATTACTAGAAAAAAAAATCACATAATTCTGCTAATTTTACCCACTATAAGCTGAAGGCCCTCATTTCCACCTGGCAGTGCTTTTCCTTTTCTCTTATTTTCTTCGTATTTTATTCCCTAAAGGAGTTGTTCTGAAGCTTTACTTTCTCAGCAGACTTCCAAAACTTTCTTCCCCACTAAAAAAATAAATGCATCAGAAGACTTAACCTTTTTAACATTGAGAAGATTGGGAACATTTGACTTCTGGAACTGCAGTCAACTTTCTCTCTCTCTCTTTTTTTTTTAACTCTTAATCCCTTCTCAGCAATACTATCCACTTCTTTCTTCCTGTTTCAAGATAAGGCTAATTCTTCTGCTGGTGCCTTGGATTCCATGCATTGCTATCTTCTCCAGGTTCTTACTACACCAGATTATTCCTTCATGCATATTTAGGCTTTTCTGTTGCGCTGACTTTTTCCTATCTGCTTTTACCTATCTACTTTTACCATGCTCACATATCTTTATTCATTTTTTTTTAAAAAGCCTTTCTTTGACCTTTTTACCTCATCTAGCTACTGTCTTATCTCCGCCATGCTTCCTGAAGAAATGGTTCACTTCCTTACTGGCTTCTGTCCCATTTCTATTGAAACTAGTCACCTAATCAATCTTTGTCTCCTGTGCTATGTGGGTGTTCTCCAAGTCTCTGTCCTCAACCCTAATCTGACATCTAGAAACTTCTCTGGAAAGCCTTCGAATCCTAGGATTCTATGATAAGGTAAAGAAAGGGAAAGGGGTTAAATACATCTTAAAAAGGAACAAGGAGGATTGATGAGCCAGTAGACATGCAGGAAAAAGAGCTGACATTTTCAGTCTACATCCTATTCAGTTTGCAGAGGATATGGCAAGCCAAATTATTTTAATGGTACCTTCTCTATGAAACCATCTGTATTCTCTCAGCCAGAATTGATTTCTCCCTTTAGTGAACTACCATATATGTGTGTGTGTGTGTGTGTGTGTGTGTGTGTGCACGTGTGTGTGTGTGCATGCTTATCACATTCTACTTTATTTGGTATTCATTTCTATAGATAGTTTAATCATCCTGGTAATACTGAATTTCAGCCCATAGGCAGGGACTTAGGCTTCAATGATCAGACTCTTGGTTGCAGCGTTGCCAGTATTTGCTCCCTAAGGTTGTTGCTTTGTGCCTTTGGGACTAAAAATGAAGTTTTCATCCAGGGTGGATTTTTGGCCCTTCTAATGGTTAAACTGCTCACTGAGCTGGCAGTTGTCTTTGGTATGTCTTCTTTACCTTCACATTAAGTTTTCCTGTAAACAGTGCTTCCACATTGGATGTCTTCTTGGAATCTTACTCTTTCACAAGTTTGTACCAAACATTTATTCATCTACTGTTTATTCAGCACCCTTCTAGGAAAAGAGCACTATGATAAGCACTGTGGGAGATATTAGGAATCCTCATACCTGTCCCCCACCCTTAAAGAATTTGCAATTTAGTGGGAAAGAGGCTATATGATAATAGTAATAAAATTATTCCATTAAAAATATGAGTGAGATAACAACAATAATTATAAAAAGATATATCACATGAAACTGAAAATGATTTACCTATATTTCTCCTTAAAGAGCCTGAACTTATTGATAGATGCAATTTATGCAGTGAAATGGTGGAAACTGTGCAGTATATCAATAGTAAATTAGCATTTACTATTACCTGGAAAGATATGGTCAAGGGGATAGAATTACATGCTAGGAGCTTGCTGTGTTCTATAAATTAACAGACAACAAATCTCCACGCAACAAATATAAACCCAAAATATCCTTAAGAATTCTTTAGTAAAATGATAATGGGCCCCTACGTGGCACAGGGATAGAGCACCGGTCCTGGGGTCAGGAAGACTCATCTTCCTGCGTTCAAATCTGGCCTCAGATACTTACTAATTGTGTGAGCCTGGAGAAGTCACTTCTCCCTGTTTGCTTTAGTTTCCTCATCTGTAAAATGAGCTGGAGAAGGAAGTAGCCAACCAGTATCTTGGCCAAGAAAACCCCAAATGAGGTCAGGAAGAGTTGGACATGACTGAAAAGACTGAAAAACAACAGCAGGGAATGGTGCATCACTACAAATGAAACTGTGCCCACAGCTTCCCGGACTAATACCACACTGATCCAGAAAAAAAGTTAAGAACATTTTTATTAGATACCATCTTCCTACAATACTCTTAATCTCTAATCTACATAGGATAAAAAAAAACTTTTAAAATATATAGAGGCCTTGTGGAAGAAATCAAAATCAAGTGGGAACAGAATGAGGTATATATATCATCCTTGGCATCTTTTCTGCTAATGGAATTATCTCCAAGATAACTTTCAATGAGTCTACAGAAAGTGAGCTTTCCGTAGTCATCCATTTGTGCAGTAACGCACAGAATATTAATTTTTTTAAAATAGCAACTTCTTCCAGGAATGTTTTAATCTTAATTCCACTGAAAGAGATGAAAATGGGAATAATTATAATAGTAGCAATAGTTCATATTTAATAGTAGCCAGTATTTATATGGTGCTTATTATGTACCGGGTACTTTGCCAAGCATTTTTTTTTTTGCAATAGCTCTTTTGAATAACTAGTATGAATATCATTTCTATTTTATAGCTGAGGAAACTGAGTCTTAGAACTGCTAAATGGTTAAATCACACACAGCTAATAAGTACTGAAACAAGGATTAGAACCCAGGTATGTATTGACTCCAGATCCAACATTCTTTCCACTACATACTCTTGAAAAACCAGGCAGCAAAATTAAGAATTAACACAACCCTGAGTGATGTTAGAGAGCAAAGTAATGTACCAAGTGAGTGGTATAGATAATAAGTATATGGCATTAAAGGAAGTCATTATAGGCTAAATAGGAGGACTTTTAGGAAAGTCAGACTTGTATTAGCCTCATTTCCTAAATGAGTACTCTCAGGCCCAGAGGCTACTTCAAGTTGAATGAGTCTAAAAATTAATATCTCCTTATAGACTGGGACCCAGAAGAGCTTATTAGTGGAAAACCTTCCTAAGTGCTATCTCCCAAATTAGAATGTGAGTACTTTGAGAGCAGGAACCATCATACTTTTCTGTTTGGATCCCCATTGTTTAGCACAGTGCTTTTGTACACGTTGAGCACTTAATAAATAAATACTTTTTTATTCATTCATTCACTCATTCATTTATTGTCACTTTTCTCTTTTTCTGATTTAGTTTTAGAATAGCATTTTTACCAAATTATATATACTTAGTTTTTTATATCTTTCCAAATTTATGTGTCAGTAGTTCTTATCTGGTTACTAGTACTTCAACATTATTATAGAAAGAAGAGTTTTTACTGTTCATCTTCTTGAAAAAGAAAAGTACTGGTTAAAGTTTATGACAAAACTTTATTAATTCGATAATAATAACATTGGTGGTTTCAGATGTCAAATTCAGGAGTGAGAGCTCTGTATCAATCCCAAGAAAATGATTTAAATATTTTGTTTTTTCAGCAAATATCTGAGACCATTTTGTGGATGTGATTGCCTGGTGGTCCAACTCTTGCCTTGGTGTTGATCCTACAACTGTAATGTCATCACCAAAGTGGCATGCTCCATCCATTTGCTTTGGTTCTGGCGTACAAGGCAATCGAGCATTCAAATGTCACACTTCATCATCTCTAATGTTGCCAAGAGCAACAGGACAAGCTACATTTTTAAAATTTAATTTTATTATTTTTTTAATAATTAACTAGTACTGCTTTTCTATCTCTCTGTTCTCTTCCTCTCCCCCATCCCCAAGTGAACAACACAAAAACGAAAAAGAAAACCTTTGTAACAAATATGTATATTTAGGGGAAGCAAATTTCCTTCATTGCCCATGTCAGAAAATGTTGTCTTATTCTCATTTTGAGTCCATCATCTCTGTCGCTAGGTTCAGTGTTCTTCATCTTCAGCTGTCTAGAATTATGGTTGGCTTTTGCACTTTGTCTGGGAGGGAATAATCCCTCCTCCCACCTTTTATACCGGCCCCCACTCATCTGAAACCTTTCTTTTACTTACAGATTTAGCCCAAGGAATACCACTTCCATGAAGCCTTCTCTGGTCCCACAGCTTCCCAGTTCCCTACTCAGATCTATCACAACATTTTGCTTATTTGTCCTTTGCATTTATTATATTCTGACTTTTATCATAATTATTTAAGTATTATTATTCATATTAAGTAAATATTATTTAAGTCACTTAATCCTCCATATCATGTTGTTGTGGCAGTTAAGTAGCCGAGTTGCTGAAGTGTTGGACTTAGAGTCAAAAAGATCTGAATTGGAATTCTGCCTCAGACCCTATATAAATCTTACTAGCCATGTGACTCTAGGCAAGTCACTTAACCTTTATCTGACTCACTATCCTTATTTGTAAAATTAGGCTAATAACAGCATCTGCTTCACAGGGGTAAAAAATAAAGAACACTTTCCAAACCTTAAAGTGGTATATAGATGCTGGGTGTTATTATTACTATATTTACCTTTTTTTTTTTTTGTATGCTCAGCAACTGGCTAGTAATACTTTGCATATAATAGGAACATGTTTGTCCAACTGAACAGAATGAAATAGAAAGATTGCATAGGAAAAAAAGAGGGAACTTTTCACATCTAATTTTTTTTTTAAGTTTTCAAATGTGTTTTGGGGAGTGAACTTGGTATTGTAGCTTACTGTTATGTGAACTTTACTGTCATGCTCTGTTGGGACTAACAACTGAAAGGTATGGTACAGCTTTTTATACTACTAAGACCTGGTCATGATAATAGTAGCTCACATTTATTCAATGCCATTTTTGGACTGACCTGTAATTCTTTTGTCATAGGGAACTCCTGGCAAGGAAACTCTTTCTACCAATGCAGATCTGCAACTCTTTTGGGGGGAGGAGGGTGTATTTTCTAGTCTTGGAAATTTGTCTGGGATGCTGAGAGGCTAGTATGTATCAGAGGCTGAAATGCACATTAAAAGAAAAAAAATGCTGTTGGAGGAGAGGGAGTGGACAATAAACCTAAAACAAACAATTATGTAGATACTGTGTCCAAAAGAGCCCAAGCTCAGTTATGAATTATAAATGCCTTTAGAGCAGGCACATGAGTCTCAGACCTGCTCAGAATTTTTGGGCTGGACTTATGACAGTAGTACACAGATTTGGCAGCGTATGGGCCCAGGTGGGGGTGGAGAGAAGCATCTCCCCCAGCTTTTTTTTTCTTTTATTTACTACAACGGTTAAGAGGTTTTGTTTCTTTGCTTGGGCTTTCATAGGGGCAAAAAATTTTTGAACAACTCCCAGCGGAAGTTTGAGAGGTTTTAACATTAAAATTCTGTTGTATAATACTGTGCTGAATTGTGAACTTAATAAAGCTTGTATAAATGCTTTCAAAATAAACAGGTTCTTTGAAGTTGCAGATTTATTTCCAGCCCTAGGTATTATACTGAAGAATTATCTTTAGCCCTACTTTTTTTTTTTTTTTGGATGAGAGCTAATAAAACAATGGGTGGGCAAAGTTCAGTTCATAAAGGTGCCAGTCAGATGGATGTAGACGGTTGAGATTTCCGTTTGTGCTCATATTCCAGGAATCTAGCCTAATAACAACCAGAATGGGCCAAACAGAAATTGATGGAAATTATTATGCTTTTCCCCAACTACTATTTCCTTTCTGTATTTAAGGTTAGCTTTTATGTTTGAATGAATGAGAATGATGTCATATGATTACAAAAAGAGGCATGGCACTCTATTGGCATTGTGTTTTTTGATAAAATGTTGGGCAAGAAAGAACATAAAATCCCAATTAGCCATTGTGCTTTCTTTGATTATACTGCAGATTGTGTGGTAGTGATAGTCATAGACTGGTCTCCTGTTTTTGTATAAGGGAACATAGCATCGTAGAGCATCCCTGGTTGGTGTTGGCAGTCTATGGTGAGTGTTGCCTTAGCATGTCAGTTTCATGATTTGCAAATCTGGAGTTCAGTTTCAGAGTGGTAATTAAGCTCTTTACATCCCAGATGCTTTAGCAAACAAACCTTCCCAGACTGATCAGAGCAGACTGCTTCCTTTCACCCTACTCAAATTGGATGTAGAATTTCCTTTTCAATCCTAGTCCCATTTTTCAGTCATACTTTCTTTTTAAGCTGTCAATGAATGAATCAACTAACTTTTAGTAAGTGCTAATATTGGATATGCAAAGAAAAAAGAGCAGTTCCCGTCTTTAAAGAATATTCATTCTCTAGGGGGAAATAGCATGACATATGTAAACATAAACAAAATTCATACACATTTTCTAAAGTTATTTATTATTTTTGGTGAAACACTACTAGCTTGGGGCTGGTATAATGAAGAAAGACCTTACATTAGGAGGCAGCATAAGCTGGGCTTTTTTTCTTCTTTTAGATAACGTCTTTGTTCATATGTTCTTTATTTTTAGTTTGTGTATTTATAACAGTTGAAATGACTGTTGCTCAAAGTCGTTCTTAAAACAATATTGCTGTTACTGTTTATAATGTTCTCTTGGTTCTGCTTACTTTGTCCTTTACCATTTTGTGTAAATCTTTCCATGCTGTTCTAAAATCATTGAGCTCATCATTTCTTGTAGCACAATGTTACAGCCATACACCACTTCAAAAACCATGCCTTTTTGGAGGAAAGTAGGCACTGTAGAAGGAGGGGATTCTAAGGCAGGTGCTGGGCATGAGCTTGTCCCGGTTTGCTTGTGCTTGCTGCTGTAGACATGTAAAGGCTGGTGGCCAAGGGGAGTTGAGGAAGCCCTCTAAATATTAGAGTTCTCTTGCGTTGCTTGTGTTGTCATAAGGATTTTATCTTCTTGGGGGTTCTGTCATCTGTGGATTTAGCTGCAATTAATAGATTAACAGACATATAACACCTGACAAATAATTCCTTTGTTGGAGATTCAGAGTATTGAAGAGATCTGTAGAAAATGGCTAAGTACCATCTTGCTAGTCACATGACCTCTAGATTAATATTTCTTCTGCCATTATGTTTGTTTCTCTCTCTTTTTTTATATTTGAGCTTGGAAACTCCTAAAGAGTAGGAATTACATCTATGGTTTTGTTTATATGGTATAACATGTAATTAATGGAATTCAAATAATTTTTTTATCTGTCTATAGGTACAAGAACTCTCAGGATGAGGACAAAAAAAAAGATGAACATGAACATATTCTATTTATGATCTGTTCCTTTTCTATTCAACTGGGTTTCATTCTTCCCTCAACTCCTTTATATATTTATTTAAATAAAGATGTGGAACTTGAGACGATAGTTCAATGGGCATAGATGGATTGAAGGAAAGCTTTTTTAGGGTCTAGAAAACAAAAGCATATTTTCAGGCAGTGGAGGAGGAAGGCATTAAAGAGAGAGACAAAGAGACTGAAGATGAAAGAGAGGAGTAATGATAGGGCCTGGTAGAGATGGGAAGGAAGGAGATTGAGGGTATAGGAAGAAAGAAGTTAATGTTATTAGGGAGTAGCAAACATCTGCAGCATTTTTGTGACCAGACCTGAGATCTAGGAGAGTCAGTGATGATGTTGAGAACCTTTGAGGAATGCAGGATAGCCAAAGATATTTTTAGTAAAGTAGGATTCTAAATCATCTGTTCTAATATCAGGTTTGGATGTTCAGTTGAGGCCTTGAGATGAGAAAAGTTTTGGGATAGTATCTCTAGATATCTACTGCTTACCAGATATTTTGGGAAAGCTATTTCCCCTCCTTAGACCTCGTTCCCTTGTGGGCCGGGATGAAAGGGTTGGACTGTGAATCTCTGATTGTCTGATAACATTCCATAAGTTTTGTTTTTCAGCCATTGACCCATGATCCCATGGACCCTTGCTATCTCCCAAAGTCTGACCAAGCTCATGCTCCTTTCGTCAATGACACCTATGTATCCATCTCATGCTCTGCTGTTCCCTTCTCCTTTTGCCCTCAATCTTTTCCAGCATTAGAGTCTTTTCAAAAAGTCCCATTTTTTCATTATATGGCCAAAGCATTTAAGGTTCAGCTTTAGTATTTGTCCTTCCAGTGAATAGTCTGAATTAATTTCTGTAAGTATTGACTGATTTGATATCCTTGCTGTCCAAAAACATCTCAGAAGTCTTCTCTAGTACCACAATTCGAAATTTTCAATTCTATGGAATTCAGCTTTCTTTATAGTCCAACTTTCACAGCCATGCATTACTACTGAAAAAACCATAGCTTTGACTATATGGATCCTTGTCAATAAGGTGATGTTTCTGCTTTTTATTTATTCTAGAAATATCCTCTACTAAATTAGCAGTGTTTTCTGGAATAGATCGGTGAATTTAGGATTGTGATTTTTGTGGTTGGTTTCTTGGGGCTGCTTTTATTTCTCACTCTTTGAGCCTTGTAAGAGCTGCTGAGAAGAAAGCTATGAGTCTTTATAGGGTGAGTCAATTCAAGTTTTGGTGCCCAAAAAAATTGGAAAATCTTTGCTTTTACTATGTTCCAATAAATTATAAACTGTATGAATTACCCTACTCCAGTGATTTACTCCCTTACATTGGAAAACTGGAGAGGTAAGAAAACCTATTTTGGTACCTTACAACGCTTCCAAGACAGATTGGCAGTTACTGGTGCTTGATTTTTCCATTATTTGGCCCTGACTTAGAGAAGTTGACTGCTCAGTCTTTGGAAGAGAGTTCATTTCCTTGGCAAAGCAGTTATCAATACATAATTCCTGTCAAAAAGTATACTTGCTACAATTGCAGGATTAATGCTCACTCACATGCAAAGTAAATAGTTATTTGAACTAAGAGATCAAAGGGAAATGAGGAAGGAATAAAATCAAGGTAGTCAGTTTTTTAAAAGTCACAGGGAAGGCCTGTCCATATTATTATCTAATTAAATATTTTGTATGATAGGAGCAACATATTAGAAGTACAGAAATACAAATATGTTCAGAAAGCAAATTATGCTGGATAAGCCACAAGTTAACTGTATGATTTTACAAAGAAAATGAAAAACAATCATTTTTCTTGGCTAATAATATGAACAAAGAACATTGTTATTCTCCGACTATATGGAGTCTAGAGCTGCACCCTCAGTATTGTTTAGTTCAGAAATGTGTTCTCTGAGAGTTATTCTAAAAAACACACAAAAAACAACACCCAGGTTTTATTTACTTAGCTTTGGGTTCTTAGGTTTTCTCCAACTAGCTCTATGAGAGAAAAAACTGCTTAAGCAAACAAATTTTTGTGAAATAAGTGTTCCTTTGTTTTTATTATTTTTTCTCATATCCTTTCTGACTTTAAGTTCTTTATGATAAATTAAAAAAAGACAGTGATAAATAATGGCGGGCAAAAGCCATTCTAAGCAGTGAGCTTAATTGATTGCATTTGTCTTGTAAAGATGAGTCTTCTCAGAGACATAGGTGGGGACTGACCTCACTTACAAAGATGCTGCTTTTTTTTTTTTGATGTTTGCATTAATTACTGTATCTAGTGAGTTTAAACATGCTATTGTCTGGGCAGTGGATTTGTAATAAAGATCTAGAGAATGAGGAATTGATATATTTTTTAAAATGGACACAATGTACATATTTGTTGAATACCTAGTATGGGAAACATTAGCTTTAACTTGGTTAGTTTCCTAGGTCCGCAGTTGAGCTTCTTGGCATGGATACTTTGCTCACTGATGCAGACTGAGACCTATGCATGTCTTCTTGTCCTTTGAGATTTATGTTAGCTTCTGCTAACATGCTAGAGGCTTCCTCACTGGGTCTTTTAATATTTTGTGGATATTGGAGAAACATTTGGACTATAACAATGCAATTATTTTGCTATAGTCATTTAGGTTTGATAAAAACAGCCTGGAAATAAGATTTCAAAGCAGATTTATGAAATTTTAATATAACTCTGTCGAGAAGTTATACACAGTATGTTTTTATTTCAGATATTCTGATTAAAAGAAGGTGGCTACTTGACACTCAAGAGCAGGTTGTTTTCTGTGGTTAATAAAGTCAAAGTCAGTATCTGCTATGAGAAGACCATTAAATCTTCCTTCAGATGTCTTTTACTGATTTTTTTCTATCATATTTACAACCTGGGTTTTTGATAATTAAAATGCAAAAGCTTAAAAAAATGCTTCATGGCATTATGGATGGGGAGCCAGCCTCAGACCTGGGAAGACCTGGATTCAAGCCTCTCTTTTGACACTTCCTGGCTCTGTGACCCTGAATAAGTTAATTAACTACTCAGAGCCCTAAGCAACCCTATAGGACTATGAGATGCAGATTAAAGTAACAACCCCAATCCCTATCTCTGTCCTTCAAAACTACAATAGGTCTTTATAAAAAGACCTTTTATTAGAATGTTTATTACCCACTTTTGATTTCACTCAGCAATCAGTCAACAAGCAATTTTAAAGTGTCTACTATGTGCTAACACTCCTTTTTCCTCTGAAGAAAGATTAAAGATTTTAAAAGTATCATTTATCATTTATTAGTTTACTTACATCTCAGGAGAGCCCCAAGTAGGTTAGCTAAGACAGGATATTGTTAAGTATGATAAAGTTAAAAAAAGAGTACCAGATCTGGAATCAGAGGACCTGAGTTTGAACTCCTGGATCTGCCACTGATGGTCCTTCCTGAGCAGCCAGGTGACACAAAGGAGAGTGTGTCTGGAGTTAGGAACTCATCCAGTCTCAGATGCTTAATAGCTGTGTGACCCTGGGTAAATCACTTCACCCTGTTTGCCTCAGTTTCCTCATCTGTAAAAATGAACTGGAGAAGGAAATGGGAAACCATCCTAAAGTCTTTGCCAAGAAAACCCCAAAAGGGATCATGACAAGTTGGACACAGCTGAAAAAGTGACTGAACAACAATCATCCTCCTAGTTGTGGATAACTTTTCTCTTTTCAGGAAGTCCTGAAAGCATCTAATTTCCTAACTCTTCCTACTGAAACAATAGACAGTTCATTCTACTTGATCTTTTTTTCCTCTTACAATCTCAAGCACTTAGATGAATATTTGTGGAAGTTTAAAAGACAAAGTCTTTGTTTTTGCTGTCAACAGACTAGTCAGCAAATATAAACATTTTTGTTTTCAAAGAACAGAAAAGGAGGTTGTATGTGAAATTATGAATTTCCATCCTACCACTAACTTATCAGATAGATTTTATGCATCTATCCTCATTTTTCTGATGAGGAAATTGAGGCACAGGGTTGTGTGTTTACACAACACCATGTTAGAGATGGAATTAGAACTCGTAGCCACTAATTAAGTAGTAAGCCATCTGCTTTTCCTGTAATTAAGCATCAGAAATTTCACTTCAAATAGATCATTTCCTATCTATAGTATATAATCCTGAATATAGAAATTCCGAACCTCCCCTAAGGCAAAAAGTACAACTGAAACATACCAAACTACTTATTAACACCTTTCATTGAAGAAGACCTAATGCCTTTGAAGATGGTTAACTTTCATCAAACCCCTTTTGAGTGAATAGATGGGAAAAGTGAAGTAAACCCACCAGTTGCATAAAGTGCAACTTCCCCAGGGTCATTTTGTCAATTTATTCAAGCCATTTGAACTAAGGATGTCAGTTTTAATCATCCAAACCAAACAAGTTAATCTCATATTAATGATCATTGATCCCATGATCAAATTAATGCTTAATATTGAATGCTTTTATATCCTGACCAGCATCAAGATAGCTTTGATGCTGTGGATATAAGGAATTCTATTAAGTAAAAAAAAAGCAAAACCCAAACCCAACCCATGTAAGAAATATTCACAAGTTTCTGTTCAATTAGTATTCTTAATAAAGATGTCCTTTTATTTGAGTATGGTGATACTTTGCTGGATCTGTGATTTCATCATTGTGGGTACTTCTTCAGTACGGTAGATTCAATCCATATATTCCTCCTCATTCTCTGATTCTTATTCTTTTCCTCCCATAAGTCCTTCACAGTGTACATAACGTGTTGGCTCTGTGAGTGTACATGCGCATTTGTATGATTTTTCTAGATCTTGAAATTGCATAGATGGAGCACGTGAGTTGTCAATTTATTAACTATTCTTTGTTCTTGCTTCATGACCACTTATTTTCTAATGTTAGATCTCTGATGACATTCTCTCCACCACTTTCCCTGCACAGTTCTTCGTAGGTAATGTGTTTTATAGCCTATTCATGGCTATCATAAACTTCTCTGTTGCGCTTTGAGTGATCTGCAACAAAATGTGCAACAACACAATTTTAATTTAGAGAATCCTAGAGAATCAAGTAATAAATTACTTGAAATAATTAACAACTTTAACAAAGTCACAAGATATAAAATAAATCCATATAAATCATCAACATTTCTATATATTACCAAGAAAATCCAGCAGCAAGAGATAGAAAGAGAAATTCCATTCAAAATAATGAATAATCTTGGTAATCTACTTGCCAAGACAAACCCAGGAACTATATTAATGTAATTATGAAACACTTTTCACACAGATAAAGTCAGATCTGAGCAATTGAAAAAATATAAATTGCTTATGGGTAGGCTGAATTAATATAATAAAAATGACAATTCTACCTAAATTAATTTATTCAGTGCCAATCAAACTACCAAAAATTTGTTTTTTGGAGCTAGAAAAAATAATAGCAAAATTCATCTGGAAGAAAAAAGGTCAAGAATATCAAGGGAATTAGTGAAAAAAATTCCAAAAGAAAGTGGGCTAGCCACATCAGATCCAAAACTATATTATAAAGCAGCAGTCATCAAAAGTACTTGGTACTGGCTAAGTAAGAGTGGTGGATCAGTGGAATAGAGTAGTTACACAACACATAGCAGTCAATGACTGCAGTAATCTGGTGTTTGATAAACACAAAGACTCCAGCTTCTGGTATAAGAACTCATTATTTGACAAAAACTGTTGGGAAAACTGGAAAATAGTAAGGCAGAAACTTGACATAGACTAACATCTCATACGATATACCAAAAGAAGGCCAAAATGGGGTATATAATCTAGACATAAAGGGTGATACCATAAACAAATTAGGAAAGCAAAGAATGGTTTACCTGTCAAATCTATGGAGAGTGGAAGAATTTATGACCAATCAAGAGATAGAAAATATTATGAAATGCAAAATGGATAATTTTGATTACATTAAATTAAAAAGGTTTGGCACAAACAAAACCAATGCTGTCAAAATTAGAATGTAAGAAGAAAGATGGGAAATAATGTTTGCAACAGTGTTTCTGATAAAGGTCCCATTTCTCAGATATGTAGAGAACTGAGTCAAATTTATAAGAATACAAGTCATTTCCCACTTGATAAATGGTTAAAAGATATGAACAGGTATTTTTCAGATGAAGAAATTAAAGTTGTTTATACTCATATGAAAAAATACTGTAAATTACTATTGATTAGAGAAATACAAATTAAAATAACTCTGAGGTACCACCTCATATGTGTCAGATTGGCTAATATTACAGAAAATGAAAATGATGAATTTTGGGGAAGATGTGGGGAAAGTAGAACACTAATGCGTTGTTGATGGAGTGGTGAACTGATCCAACCATTCTGGAGAGAAATTATGAATGAATTATGTCCAAAGGGCAATCAAACTGTGCATACCCTTTAATCCAGCAATAGCACTGCTAGGGCTGTGTCACAAAGAGATCATAAAAAAGGAGAAAAGGACCTACATGTGCAAAAATATTTATAGCAGCTCTTTATGTGGTGGCAAAAAAATTGGAAATTGAGGGGATTCCCATCAATTGAGAAATGGCTGAACAAGTTGTGGTATATGAATGTAATGGAATACAATTGTGTTATAAGAAATGATGAGCAGATGGATTTCAGAAAAACCTGGAAAGGCTTACATGAGCTGATGCTCAGTGAAGGGAGCAGAAGCAGAACACTGTGTGCAGTAATAGTAACATTGTGTGATGATCAACTGTGATTGACTTAGCTCTTCTCAGCAATACAATGATCCAGTACAGTTCCAAAAGACTCATGATAGAAAATGCTATCCATATCCAGAGAAAGAACTATGGAGTTTGCATACAGATTGAACTATACTATTTTTACTTTTTTTTTTTTTTTGTTATTCTTTTGTTCTGTTTCTTCTTTCACAGTTGACTAATGTGGAAATATGTTTCCATGATTGCCCATGTATAACCTATATCAAGATTGCTTCCTGTCTTGGGGCAGGGGGATGGGAGGGAGGGAGAAAAATTTGGAACTCAAAATCTTATAAAAATGAATGTTGAAAACTATCTTTACATATAATTGAAAAAACACTATTTACAAAAAATGAAAACCCCACAATTTTAAATACAGTAATTTTGGAAATACCAGTAAAATTTTCATTATTTTTTTGCTTTGGATGTTCTTCAAAGTTTTATTGTTTATTTTTTTAAATCACTTCTTTGTAGAAATGGGAGATAAGGGGTGTGGAACATTACGTATTCTATTAGAGTTTGTTTTTGTGTTGATTAGTTTTGCTGAAAAGCTTTCAAAATATTAGTTATAAGAAGTAGTTCATGGAAATATACTTAATGAATGAATTAAAAAACTATTAAGTTTAAGTACCATCTTTGTCTCTCTAGGGGCTTATATTCTGTGCAGGGAAACAATACGTACTGAGAAGTGATGCCTTGTTTCTTAATCATTTTCAGTCATGTCTGACTCTTCATGATCCACTTTTGGAATTTTCTTGGCCAAGATAGTGGGGTGATTTACCATTTCCTTCTCTAGGAAGTGTTTAGGGAACTTTTTTTGCATCTAGGAAGTTATAGGGATAGTTAATGGAGTCATAAGACAGTCAATCGACATTTTCTTTTCAGAACATGAGTAGTTTTGTTATAAGATCTACAGGTGAAAATGACCTTGGTTAGGATATTTTGGTTCATACATTCAATGCTAAATATGGCCAGGGTGAAGCATGGTGATGTTAAAACAAAATGTATCAATAGAACTTACACATAAAGAATAAATACTATGGAAACTGAAGTGTTTTTTGCTGATTAACTGATGGACATGATAGAGTTCTAATCTTCAGACTTTATTTGGAAGAAAGTACTTAGGTCCCAGAGCGAAGCAAAGTCAAAAGGGGCTGAAACCAGGCTATTTGGTAGGTTCATAGGATTTGGAGCCGAAAGGTATTTTAAACATCATCTAATTTTCAGTCCTCTCACTTCACAGTAGAAATAGTTGTGCCACTCAGTTCAAAGTTAGGGATACTGTAGATAGAGGACACAGAAGCTGAGGTAGACAAAAAGCTGGGTTTCAGGTTCTTCAGAGGGGATCCACGTGCACACTATTATAGAAAATAATCCATTTGGACTGGGGTTGTAACATGCAGTGATGATCATTAGCAAAATAATGAATGAAGGTCCTTGAAATCTTTTTCTAAACTCTTCTCTTTTAATGCATGCTTTATTAAAAAAATCAATAAAAGTATGTCTTTAAAAGAATATATAAAAGAATTTTCTAATTGAGATTTGTTATTCACTCTCAAGAAATAAAATGAAGTAGAAGACCTGTGGGAAATATGTTGCCAATTTCATGCTGAAATAATTAAAATTAAAAGACCCACAATCCTTGCACTTTAATGAAAACCTATGATTATGGTTCTTTAGGGAAATGCAAGTAATTTAGATCTAGTAATTGTAATTTGATGCCAATTTATGTGGACTTTCTATTCTTTTTTTTTTTTTTCTCTCTTCATTTTTTTTTTATTTAGCTTTTAACATTCATTTTCACAAAATTTTGGGTTACAAATTTTTCCCCTTTTCTCCCCTCCCCCCCCAAACGCCAAGCATTCTAATTGCCCCTATGACCAATCTGCTCTCTCTTCTATCATCCCTCTCTGCCCTTGTCTCTGTCTTCTCTTTTGTCCTGTAGGGCCAGATAGCTTTCTATACCCCTTTACCTGTATTTCTTATTTCCTAGTGGTAAGAACATTACAGTTGATCCTAACACTTTGAGTTCCAACTTCTTTAGCTCCCTCCCTCTCCACCCCTTCCCTTTGGAAGGCAAGCAATTCAATATAGGCCAAATCTGTGTAGTTTTGCAAATGGCTTCCATAATAGTTGTGTTGTATAGGACTAACTATATTTCCCTCCATCCTATCCTGTCCCCCATTACTTCTATTCTCTTTTGATCCTATCCCTCCCCCATGAGTGTTGACCTCAAATTGCACTCTCCTCCCCATGCCCTCCCTTCTATCATCCCCCCCCACTCTGCTTATCCCCTTATCCTCCACTTTCCTGTATTGTAAGATAGGTTTTCATACCAAAATGAGTAGGCATTTTATTCTTTCCTTTAGTGGAATGTGATGAGAGTAGACTTCATGTTTTTCTCTCACCTCCCCTCTTTATCCCTCCACTAATGAGTCTTTTGCTTGCCTCTTTTATGAGAGATAATTTGCCCCATTCAATTCTCCCTTTCTCCTCCCAATATCTTTCTCTCTCACTGCTTGATTTCATTTTTTTTTAAGATATGATCCCATCCTCTTCAATTCACTCTGTGCACTCTGTCTCTATGTGTGTGGGCGTGTGTGCATGTGTGTGTGTGTGTAATCCCACCCAGTACCCAGATACTGAAATGTTTCAAGAGTTACAAATATTGTCTTTCCATGTAGGAATGTAAACAGTTCAACTTTAGTAAGTCCCTTATGACTTCTCTTTGCTGTTCACCTTTTCATGGTTCTCTTCATTCTTGTGTTTGGAAGTCAAATTTTCTTTTCAGCTCTGGTCTTTTCATCAAGAATGCTTGAAAATCCTCTATTTCATTGAAAGACCAATTTTTCCCCTGAAGTATTATACTCAGTTTTGCTGGGTAGGTGATTCTTGGTTTTAGTCCTAGTTCCTTTGACTTCTGGAATATCCTATTCCATGCCCTTCGATCCCTTAATGTAGAAGCTGCTAGATCTTGTGTTATCCTGATTGTATTTCCACAATACTTGAATTGTTTCTTTCTAGCTGCTTGCAATATTTTCTCTTTCACCTGGGAATTCTGGAATTTGGCCACAATGTTCCTAGGAGTTTCTCTTTTTGGATCTCTTTCAGGTGGTGTTCTGTGGATTCCTTGAATATTTATTTTGCCCTCTGGTTCTAGAATCTCAGGGCAGTTTTCCTTGATAATTTCATGAAAGATGATGTCTAGGCTCTTTTTCTGATCATGGCTTTCAGGTAGGCCCATAATTTTTAAATTGTCTCTCCTGGCTCTATTTTCCAGGTCAGTTGTTTTTCCAATGAGATATTTCACATTATCTTCCATTTTTTCATTCTTTTGGTTTTGTTTTGTGATTTCTTGGTTTCTCATAAAGTCATTAGCCTCCATCTGTTCCATTCTAATTTTGAAAGAACTATTTTCTTCAGTGAGCTTTTGAATCTCCTTTTCCATTTGGCTAATTCTGCTTTTGAAAGCATTCTTCTCCTCATTGGCTTTTTGAACCTCTTTTGCCAATTGAGTTAGGCTAGTTTTCAAGGTGTTATTTTCTTCAACATTTTTTTGGGTCTCCTTTAGCAGGGAGCTGATTTGCTGTTCATGCTTTGACTTCATGTCTCTCATTTCTCTTCCCAGCTTTTCCTCCACCTCTCTAACTTGATTTTCAAAATTCTTTTTGAGCTCTTCCATGGCCTGTGCCCATTGAGTGGGCTGGGACACAGAAGCCTTGATTTCTGTGTCTTTGCCTGATGGTAAGCATTGTTCTTCCTCATCAGAAAGGAAGGGAGGAAATGCCTGTTCACCAAGAAAGTAACCTTCTATAGTCTTATTTCTTTTCCCTTTTCTGGGCATTTTCCCAGGCAGTGACTTGACCTCTGAATATTTTCCTCACACCCACCTCACCTCCTGATCCTCCCAGCCAGTGTTTGGGGTCTGAGATTCAAATGCTGCTTCCAGCCTCAGGGCTTTGGGCGGGGGCAGGGCTGCTATTCAGTGTGAGATTAAATTCAGATGCTCAGGTGAGGGCAGGGCTGCCTCTCAGGCTCAGTTCCCTCAGGGAGTTTATGCACAGACCTTCAACTATGGATCCAGGCTCCTGCCTGCTTGGAGAGCCCTGGTCTGCCGCTGCCCCTCAGCTTCTGTCTCCCGAGGGGGCCCGAGCCATGGGGGCACCCCACTCCCCCCTCGACCCTCCAAAGGGACTCTCTCACAGACCCCCGTCACCTGTGGGTGGAGGTACTTGTGCGGCCGCTGGAGATCCCGTCCCTGAAGCCCGCTCGGATCTGTTCCTCTCGGTGCCGCGGCCACGGCAGGGCTGTACTCAGCTCCCAGTCCCGGCGCCCAGTCCGCAGCACGAAGGACCTTTTACGAGAGGTTTGCAGGTCTCTCCGGAACAGAAATCTCCCTCGCTCCAATGTTCTGTGGCCTCTGGGTGCAGAATTCGCCGTGAGTTACTTCTTTGTAGTTGTTCTATGGGTTGTGGGTTCGGAGCTATGTGTATGTGCGTCTTTCTACTACGCCATCTTGGCCGTGGACTTTCTATTCTTAGTGAGAGAGAATAGGGATCAATTGATAAGAAATAGACTACTACAAAGAGGAGAAAGACCTGGAGAAAATAACAGTTAAACTCCTTAGCTGTATCATTGGAATTTCTATTTTAAGAAATTCATGGTTTCTCATGTCATATGCAGTTTAAGTCAAAATATATTGAAGTTTGCACTGCATTTGCTGCAATATACACTTACTACTCAGAAATTCTTGATAAAAATTCCTACTGCTTATGTGTAACAAGGCCTAAAGAACACAAATCTTTTGAATTTTTGTTGTTGTTCAGTCATATTCAACTCTTTCTGACCCCATTTGGAGTTTTCTTGGCAAAGAGTCTGGAATGGTTTGCCATTTCCTTATCCATATCCTTATCCTTATCTTATTTATAGATGAGAAAGTAAGGCAAACAGGGTTAAGTGACTTACCCAGGGTCACATGGCTAGTAAGTGCTTGAGACCAGATGTGAACTCAGGAAAATGAGTCTTCCTGATTCCAGTGCTCTAGTCACTGTGATACCTAGCTGCCTAATTTTTTTAAATGACTAGCTCCATTTTATTCTAAACACAGGTCATTTCCCCCTCTCCCCAAAAAACTGACATGTATAAATGCTGAATGCAACCTATAAATGGTGTCATATTTCATTGTATAGCTGTGTATTTTTTCTTTTAAAGAAACTTTGTTTTGAAGACATAGTCTTTATTATCAGTTGCCTGTTATTTAATTTAAAAGTTTAGTTTCTTTAGAAGTTAATTAAAATTTTACTAATTGAAAGTTGAACATAAGCTCCTTGATGGTATTTCTTTTTTTTTGTCTGCATTCCTCCACACCCCAACCTAACATATAGTCTCTGATACGTGATAGAGTACTTAATAAATTCATTTAAAAATTAATTTTGTTTTCAGGTACAAATTCTCTTCTTTCTCCTCATATCAATCTTGTTAAAAAAATAAAAACCTAAACCTTTTACATAGTCAGACAAAACTGACCTTGTCCAAAAACAAAACAAAACAAAAGCTCCAAATTTGCTGTACTCTGAGTCCATCACCTATCCAGAAGGGAATAGAATGTTCTATCATGAGTCCTCTGGAATGGTGGTTGATCATTGTGTTGATCAGAGTTCCTAAATCTTTCAGAGTTGCTCATATTTATAATATTGTTGTATAAACTGTTCTCTTGGTTTCTTCAGCTTAGAACAGAGGTACAAAACATTGCCTCAGTAATAAGTGAAATACAAACTGTGATTTGGCACATGGCACATCATGGCGCATTTGCTCTGCCATCAATATGATTCAGCTACCTGGGAATTTCTTCTCTTATCCCCTCCTCAAATGTCACTGGGAGCCACATCAGTAAAAACTGCCTTAATTTCCAAACTAATGACAGACTTAAAGTCAGTCAAATTAATGGCTGCTTAGAGTAGGGATGAAGTAGAGAAAAAGGTATTTGTGTAATCTCCCTTTTCCTCTTCTTGAGTTCTGTTTTCTCCTTTGATCATTTTTTGACGATGTCAAGCCTCAGTTTCAACTCTTGACAATTGTTATTCTTTGTTTAACAGCACTCTCATTTTTAATAAAAGTCCAGAAATGAAAGAATTTAAATCAGGCTTGATTTGCATATTGGCACATCAGGATTAGCTATTTAAGTTGATAAAATATGTAAATTTGCTTCAGGTAAATTGAGTCTTCAAATTCAAGGAATTTTCACTTTAAAGAAGCTCCTTATATGAAGAGGTTACCCTTTCTGACAGTATTTGATATTACATTCTAAACCAACTGCACAACCTGACTCCATGGTTAGGAAAAGGAGAAGTTTCTCTAAGTTATAGGCAAACGATGCCTTAGAAGCAGGAGAAATGATTATATTCTCAGAGAAAATGGAATTTATGGTAGAGAAGAAATTTTACACTATTCCCACCATAGAAGAGTGAACTTCTGGGATTGAACTTGTCTTCCATACACATAGATCTGCTGTTGTAATAAGGAACCCAGAATTTCCCTAGACATTACACAGAATCTCTTTCTCACCTAAATTTCAACTCTGTGAAATCATTCTAGACTTAGAAAAATAGAATCGATCTGTTCTTCATGTCTGGAACTGGCTTTTCTCGCATCTTGAAATCCTTCTCTTCCTTTAAGGTTCACTTCAGTATTTATGTCTTTTGTCTTATCCCTGTCTCACAGCTCCTAGGTTATAAGCTCCTGTAGGGAGGGGACTGTGTTATTTTTTCTGTGTATCTCTGTTGTGTGGTAAAGTACAGTGCACATGGGTGAAGTTTAATGAAAGTTTCTTTGCTGAGCCACTTGGTGATTTAGCCAGATTTTGCCTTAGGGGTAGCTCTTCTTAGAGACAAGGAGCTAAAATAAATGCAAAGAGTCCTAGTGTTGGGAGTCAGAGGAGCCCAGCTTTACTGATTGCTTTGGTGACCTTGGGCAGTCATTAAACTTCTCTTTGTTTCAGTTTCCTCATCAGTTGGATGAGGATGTCGGACTAGCTGATCTGAGGTTTCTTTCAGCTCTAAATCTACAATCTGTGTAGATTTAGATACTACTAGATACTACAACTTTTATTTTTTTGTGAACATTAACATGAGGATGTTATTGTTATCAGGAAAGTGAATAATAAAGAATAAAATATGCTTTGAAAATAGTGTAACCAGAAAACTGAAGAGTAAATTATACCTTGTCTTATTTTCTTTAATGATAGACATTAAAGTATGTTATATCAACTTTAACATACAACACTGCCCGTAAGAAATTAACTAGGATGAAGGGTGAGGGCTGACTAGTAGTTTGACAGTTTTTGTTGTTGTCTAGTCATTTCAGTCCTGTCCAATGATTTGTGATACCATTTTTTTTTTTTTTTTGGCAAAGATACTGGAGTGTTTTGCCATTTCCTTCTGTATTTTATTTTACACATGAAGAAACTGAGGTAAATAGGAATCCATGATTGCCCAGGGTCACACAGCTAGTACGTGTCTGAGTCTGGATTTGAACTCAGGTTTTCCTGACCTCAGGCCAGGTACTCTGTTCTCTCTTACATTATGTTGTTTTTATAAAAATAATACATCTCACTTTTATTCCATTTACAGGTCTTCAAATTATTCAAAGTATTATTTTCTTTGTTCTAAAACAAGTTTGTAGACATGAAACTGTCTACTCGAAAGAACATATTTGATCCATGTCAGTAGTGCTTATATATTGAAAATCATCATTTATTCAGTAAATATCAGTTATTTATTCTATGTGATACTTTCAGCTAGGTGCTGAAGATGATACTAAAGAAGTTTCCATTTTCTGTCCCAAAATTTATAACATAATCTGGGAGACAAGACATGGAGAACTGAACCAGGAATAGCAGTCCTTACTGTTTAGTCTGGATCATTGCCAATCTTGACTTTTGTCTTGCCACTGAGCTCTGTTGACTCTGGAGGAGGAGAGTGAGGCTGATGACTTTGTGCAGCTTTGCCTCACTTAATCCAATTCACAGACAAGTCAAGACATCAACCCCATTATGTCATTGGTCTGCTTTGAGAACTGGCAACGAACCACAACAACTGTAAGAGCTCAGTAAGGTACCATGGTATAATAGAACACTCAGATTTAGGACTCTGGGGACCTGGTTTCCAGTTACTGCTCTGATAATGAATAATTTTGTGACCTTAGGCAAATCATTTAACCTTGATGAGTTCCATTTTCATGATAATAGCAATGCATATTTGCACCTTAAGGTTCTCAAAGTCCCTAACAGTATGACATAGAGTGTGATGAAGAAAGCATTTTGCAAACCTATATAGACATATTATTAATATCATCATAGACATAGGGGTGGACACCAAAGGTGGAAAGAGCCCTGAAAAGAGCTCGGCAGCCATCACACCAAAGGTACTGGTCCTCCCTGAACACACCCTACACTCCACCTTTGGTGTCCACCTGTTCCGCCTAACTCTCACCTGTGGCTCCAAGAAGCTACAGCATGTGCAGCGTCCACAGCCCAGTAAACTGTTTTGGCAGATGGGCCAAACTAGGCTGAGGGGGTAACCAAGGGTTCTCAAACCCACTGGTGAGTTAGGGGTGTCTACCCCAACCACGTGAAGACTTCATCTGGTGGAATGGGCAGATGAGAGCAGTTTGTTCCAACGGCCATGAAGGCAGATGAAGCAGGTGATGCGGAGCGTTTAGAGCTTGGTTAGACACCGAAGACACCAAGGTCATCCATTGCAGCCTGAGCCATCACCAGCCGTCTTGACTCTGTCCTGCCACTGGACTATGATGACTTGGAAGGAGAGAGTGAGGCTGACAACTTTGTGCAACTCTGCCTCGCTTAAATCCAATTTAAACACAAATCAAAAGGCATCACATCACGAGCTCATATTGGTCTGATTAACCACAGTTGGACACACTGAAATTTCACTTTACAATTGGTGATGTCATTTTGGTCCTCTTTGAAGACGAAAGACAACACCCAACTAACCAACCTGCTTTATTACTGGATGCATTAGGTAGGTTCTGAACAGGAGAAAGAAAAAGGAAAAGGTATTCTAAATAATTGATTTGGAGCAAACAGTAGCAGAAACATAAATTTTCATTGGAAAATGAGTGTGTCATATTCAAAAATATCATTGATATTCTCTCTCACCTTTACACAGGATATTCTGTTTCCTGCCTCCATGCCTTGGGAAAAGTGCTTCTGCCTGGAAGAAACCCTTGTTTTCTTTCAAGTACAATTCAAGTGCTATCATTCATATGAGATTGTTTCTAATCTTCCTCTCCCAGTGGTTAGCACAATTTCCCTTGTATTGGGTATGCATATTATCTTCCTTGTAGAAATGTAAATTTCTAGGGATTAAGAGCTATTTCATTTTGATCTTTTGTGACTGTAGGACCTTGACCGGTGCATCAAGACATAGTAGGTACTTTATAAATACTTGTTGAATTGAATTTGGAGAAAATGAAATAGAAAGGTCAGACTTAGTAGAGAAGTCAAATTATGTGTAGCACAGGGTTAAATTGTGGAAGATTTTTTAATGCTAGGATGCTTATGCTTCATCCTATAGATAAGAGAAAAACATGAACTTACTGTTTAAATTAATCTAGGAACTGTATATCAAATGAGTTGAAGAGAGAGGAGTCAGTGAGACAGTAAACCGAGGCATGATTTTTGGTAATTTCCTGGACTAGCATGGTAGGGAATATAGATGGAAAGAAAGGAACAGGGGATAGTTGAAGGAGTAATAAGACCAAAGACTTATAAATCTTATCCTAGTGTGTTATAGTTTGGAATTGGAATGAATTATTCTTTTAATATAAAGGAAAGCCAGACTAGTCACATTTTTCATCTCTAAAGACTGAGCAAGCTACTCTGAATATTTAAATTCATATGAGTAAGAAATTTGAGTTAACAGTAGCTCTTTATGCTGCTGGAAAGATGCAATTCTGCATTATAACTCTAATTTTTGTGCACTAGGTTTATTTTCCTTGACTCATAGACCTAATTGGGTATTTTAGAAATTCATATGTTTCCCTCATTTCTGATACAAAGGAAGATTATAGCATGCGCAGGGCTTATATTAGCAAGATGATGAAAGGAAAAAGAGAGAGAGGGTTGGTTAAGATCCCTTATTTCTTTTAATAGCTTATTTCTAGTCTACCTCTTTAGCACCTGAAAAGGATTCTAGATAATATTTTCATGAATACTTTTCATCATTTTCTCTTCTTCCTTCTCCTTCCCTTTCTTTTGCCACCATATGTATGATAAGTGTAAAGTTTGAGTGTATCTATTTCCAGACATGTTGTTTGGGGTGTATACTCCTTGAGGACAGGGACTGTTAATGCTTTTTATTTTTCTCTCCAGTGCTTAACACATTATTTGAATCATGATAATCACTTAAATATTTGTTATTTGAATGTTTGATTGAATGTTGGCATGGCGCTTGGTTTAGAGATGACAGAAAGAAGGTCAACACTTTTTGTTCACATCAACCTGGCTTCTACTTTGGAAATATATACATGCATGTATATGTACATGTGAGGGCAGCTAGGTGGCATAGTGGATAGAGTGCCAGACCTAGAGTCAGGAAGATCTGAGTTCAAATTTGACCTCAGATACTTGCTAGCTGTGTGAGCCTGGACAAGTCATTTAACCATGTTTGCCTTATTTTTCTCATCTGTAAAATGAGATGGAAAAGGAGATGGCAAACCACTCTAGTATCTTTGCCAAGAAAACTCTAAATGGGGCCACAGAGTCAGATACAACTGAGCAACAACAATATGTATATGCACACATAGATATGTATCCCTTATCTCAAGTACAAAAAAATGAAGGCTCAAGATCTTAAAATGATAAGCATAAGAATGGAAGAATGGAAAGAAAGAATAATCTCACATCACACAGCTTTATCTATGTCATTGATACTGACACATATATCATAGAATCATAGATCTAGAGAAGGACGTTAGAGTTGATCTCATTTTGTAGGTAAGGAATTGGAGCCAGAAGAAGTAAATAAGTTATTTATGGTTGATCATATAGGTATAGTAAATGGAAGAGCTTAGATCCAAATTGAATCCTTTACCTTAAAATCTGGCAGTCTTTAATTCAGTAAATCAAATAGATGTTCAACTGAATTCATTACTGAGGTCGACATGACCTTTATCAACATCTAACTTATCCTGTGGTTCCTGGAGGAGGTGGGTCTATTTCCTTTGAAAGAGACCCTGAAGGACCCAGATTGCACTGAATACTCAGTAAGCTTGGGCATTGATTTTGGTTAAGATTTCTAGCACAATTATGCATAAGTTGTTCAGCCTTCCCAAGTTTACAGTAATTTCCTCAGAGCTGGTTTTAGCTCATATATATATATTTTTTTTGAAAAACAAAGTACTGAATTTGAAATCAGAGGACCAGGTTTTTCACATTTTGTCCTTGTCACTTATCTGTGTGACTTTGGACCAATCAATAAGCATTTATTAAGCTCCTATTAGTGCCAGGTACTTTACTAAGCACTGGGGGGTACAAAAAGAGGCCAGAGACAGTCATTGGTCTCAAGAAACTCACAATCTAATGAGAGTGACCACAAGCAAACATGTAATATGTATAAACAAGCTATATACAAGATATGTAGGAAATAATTAATAGAAGGGAGACAGTAGGATTCCTGGAGAAGGTGGAATTTTAGCTGGGATTTGAAGGAAGCCAGGGAAGCCAAGAGGTGGAGCTGAGGAGGGAGAGCGTTCTAGTCATAGGGACAGCAAGAGAAAATGCCTGGAGTGTCTTGTTGGTGGAACAGTAAGGTGGCCAGTGTCCCTGGGCTGAGGAGTACATGATAGGGATTAGGGCATAAGAAAGTACTGAAAATGTAGTGTTGTGGGGTGAGGGGTAGCTTGAAGGGCTTTGAAAGCCATAAGAGTTTGGAAGGAATTTTTTTGGTAAGTTTTTGTTTTGTAAGTTTTGTAAGGTAAGTTCTTTAACTTTTCTTGGTCCCAGTTTCTCTCCTGTAAAATGGGAGGGTTGAACTGGATGATCTCTTAATGATTCTTTAAATTCTAAATTTATCGTCCTATAAATTCTCAAGATTAAAACACTACTTTTCGTACTCCCCCTGCCCTTACGTTTCAATGACTCTCCCAGTGCTTTCAGGATAAAGTCTAAATCCCTGATCTTAGCATTTAAAACCCTCTTTAGTCTTAACTCACCCACGATTTCTTCCCTTATTTGTAATACTTGCATAAACCATACAGTTCAGTAACACTGGTTTGTTCATTAGCTCCCCTCACTAGCATATCCTTTGTCACCTTCATGTCTTCTTTTTTCTGGGTGTATGTTTTTATTTGGTGTTAGGACATTTGAGTTGTGTCTGACTCTGTGACCCCATTTGGGGTTTTCTTGGCATAGATACTGGAGAAGTTTATTTCCTTCTCCGGCTCATTTTACAGACAAGGAAAACAGAGGCAAATGATTAAATGACTTGCCCAGGGTCACACAGCTAAGAAGTGTCAGAGGCCAGATTTGAACTCACAAAGACAAGCCTTCCTGACTTCAGGCCTGGCACGTTAGCCACCCTTCTGTTTGTGCTGATCTCTGATTAAATTTCCCTTCCCATTATCCATTTCTTCCTCCTTTGAGGCTCATCAGTCAACCAAGAAGCATTTATTCAGCATCTTCCATGTGTCTTGCTCTGTTTTAGGAACTGGAGAGATCGTATCCTCATGGTAGCTCCAGTGAGTGTCCTGGCCTTTGGTGATGGCATGACTTCCTCTGAGCTACAGCACCATTCTGGTGACACTTTTAGCCTTTTCCCTTTATTCTATTGTTTATCATTGTATATCCTGTCTTACAAGTTAGGTCTTTATCATGAGTATTTCCAGCGACCACATGTCAAGTCATTCGTAAGTTTTAAGCACCTGCTATGTGCCGGGCACTGTTCTAAGTGCTGGGGATACAAAGAAAGGCAAAAATCAATCTTCCTGGTGTAATGGGGGAGACAGCTACATGTACTTGAGACATATACAAGAGAAATGGGTAATCGCAGAGGGAAGGCTCTGGAATCAAGGGCAATTAGGAGAGGCTTCTTCTAGAAGGTGGGATTTTAGTTGACACTTTAAGGAAGCCAGGAAGTCCAGGAGACAGAGAAGAAGAGAAAATTTCGGACATGGGGAACAGCCAATGAGAATGCACTAAGTTGGGAACTGGAATGTTTTCTGTGTGTAAGAGCAAGAAGGCCAGTGCCTCTGGCCTCATCGTAGGGTGCATCTGTTTGTCAGAAGAAGAATTTAGTACAACAGTAAACCTTCCAGTGCCAGCCACTGAAGTGCCAGTTAGACTAATTCCAACCTGAATCCAGACTAGCTGAAAGTATACCAACCTTGGGAATGCAGTGAGGTGGACAGTTCTATCACTTTCAGGAATGCAGTTCTCTTTAATCTTTCTAGCCATTCATTTGGCCTTGATTTATTTTTTTTTGGGGGGGTGCACTTCTCACATGTGGTAGATCTTTATAAATAATAAGAACTTTGATTTATCATATGGAGGAAAAAAGGCTTTGCTTCATATATCCAGAATTCTGACACTTAGAGTGGACTGCTATAATTCCGTTTTTCATCATAATTACTCACCCATTTGATGTGAATGGAATGTTTCTTTAGGTTTTTTATGGTCTACTGAAGTTCTGTGCACTCCTGCTTTGTTATGGTTAGGATTTTGTGTAGTGTGCCTGTCAGTCAGCAGTGAAAACTGTTATGGTACATAATGATGTGGTCTGAGTGAATGCCTTTGGTTGAGTTGTGATAATAAATGATTTCTGTCTGAACTGAAGCCTAGAGATGAAAATGAGTCAAGTTCTACTGGTCAGTGACTCACAAGGAGTTAATGATAGGTTGGAGATTGCCCCCTGGAAAATGTTCCCCCTCCCATTTACTGGTTTGTTTCACAGCAAACAGTATCTGAATTGATAAGCAGCGCTGATTGTTAGTGAGGTTAAAGAAAATCCAGGACAGTAAATTGTCCTCCCCACCCCCACTCCATCCCCCCAGAGAGAAAGTGGAAACAAGATTTGAAAAACAAATGAATTTCAAAGGAAGGTAGCGAAAGAAACATCTAGGAGATAAGTGGGGGCCGTAGGGGAGTGGGGAAGAGAAAAGATGTGTTTTTTAAGGCCATGGGTTAAGTAGTAACTTCAGCTTGCTTTTCCCCAAAAGACTTGCCCTAAAGTGAATGGACTGTTGTGATAAGTGTGTTCCAGATCCTTGACAGTCTGCAGCCTCTGGGTAGTGAAAGTTTTATAAATACTAAGAGGGAAATCTGTGAGCCTACCAGACCTTGACAATAGCTTTACAAATTGATGGATGTTACAAGGTTACATTAGGTGTGGATTTCCTTTTGGGCTTCCTTTGTGAGGAATAGAAATTCCAAGAGTACAGCTTTAGGTTTAAGATTGAGGGTGAGGGTTGACAGGGGAAGAGAAACCTTTCAGCTTTGTTCAAACTAAGAAATCTTCAAAACAGGGAAAATAAGATGTATTCCTTTTAAATCATGGTGATATAAATGTTTGGAGACATCTCTCTCTGTCTGTCTCTGTCTCTCCCTGTTTCTATCCCCTTGCCCCCCCTTTTATATCAAGTAGCAACTGTTATAAGACCAGACAGAGCCATCAGTGAAATCTTTTGAAAATTCTATTCACATAGGAATTTAAAAACACACCACAATTTATGTAATTACTAGCAAAGAAAAAATCCAAGTACTTTAAATTTAGACATGTGTAGCTATTACCAAAGCAATCCCTAGAAGATTTAAAAATTTAGAGGGTGAAGCAGTCTGGTGCTTCTTACTTGAATGTTACACTTACTCATCATACTAACTTAGCAAGGTGCACTTGCAGAATTTTAGCTGCAATCTATAAATCTCCTTAAAAATCTTTGAAAGCAGTAAAGAGCACTTCATTTAAATCATCTTTGGACAAAATTTTAAAATAGTAGACCACATGTCAGAAATAGGTTTATTCTGCATTAATTTAATTATAATTAAATGTATTATTTATTTTACTAAATGATAATTTAATGGTATGCTTGATTACATTCACCTACAACTATATTTATTAACTGGCTAGGATTAAAGGTAAATTTTTACACTATGATAGCAATGGGTAAGTGATTACGTCCTGTTGTTTTACTAGTTCTTCCGGGCTAAGTGAAACGTTGGGTTGCTAAAAATTTCAGATAGGAGGCTTTTAACTCAAGGGATGCTAGTAATTGAAACTTGCAAAAGGTACCCATTTGTTGTAAATCAGTCACCTAACTACTTAAATGTTAATTAGTTAGGTGACATCTACATAAAGAAAGTAGAAAAAGTAACTAGGAGAACAAAATAGAAAGAATTAAGGAACTAGCTTCTGCCATCTTTTAAGGTGGAATAGTGGAAGCACATTGGAATGAGACTCAAGAAATCTAGATTGTTATCACAGGTCTGTATCTTCTTAGGTAAGTCACTTGACCTTCTGTTGGTCTCAGTTTCAGTGTTGGTAAAACTGAGGGATTAGGCTAGATAGTGTCTAAACTCTTATTTAACTTTAACTTTTTATCATTCTAAATATTCAGAGTATAAGTGTTTGAATTCCAAACGATCAGTAATCAAAGAAGCCAAGTTTTACTGTCTGTTGTTCATCCAGCTCGCAGTGGTGTGATCCAAATGTAAGCTAGGACTGAATTTAATTATATTGGTGTTAAAAATTCCAGTCTGTCAGAATCAGATCTTCTTCACTGACATTGACCAGTTTGATGGATACTTATTTCTTTTGTTTTGTTGAAGATGGATTTAATGTGCTCAGACTGTTTCTGTGTGTTAGGGGTCTGAGTTCACCATATGGGACTCTTAATTTAGGCAGGAGCACACCAGTCATTTCTTTAACAAAGCAGCAAAAATGAAAAAAAAGAACCCTCTAGATCATATAGTGCTCTGGGATGATTTTTTAAATATTTTGATGGAAGATATGAAAAGTTTAGTGTTAGAGGAAGATACTTATTTGGGGAGGCCATTCATATTCTTTCCCTCTTCCCCGTGGTTCTCTTTCCTTTCTTCCTCTTTCTCTCCCTGTCCCCAAATAATGGTGTATCTTTTTTTCCCCCATGTACAATGTTTGTTCTTTGAAAAAGGGAAATGAGATTTCTTGTCAGTGGAATGTCAAAACCACCATTATCTGTATGTTTGAAAATTAGAACTCTGTTTGTCTGTCTGTCTTCTGTCTGTCTGTTTATTTATCTATGCATCTATCTGTCTTTCTAGAACAGGGGTAGGGAATGTGTGACCTTGAGGCTGCAGGCCACACCTGAGGACCTAGAGGACCACATGTGTCCTCAAGGCCACAGGTTCCCCACCCTGATCTAGAATATCTATACAGGAAATCTTCTGCGTGGTTCCCATAGCTTTACTCCATTTTCATACTCTCACTCTTTATTTTGAAGGCATTGTTGATTGTATTTTTTTCTTTGGCTTTTCTCCATCATATATAGTTATATATCTAAATATCTGTACAGATATAAATGTATATACATATGCTCATACACATGTGTGTGTGTATGTGTGTGTGTGTGTGTGTGTGTGTGTGTAAAGATACTTCACTTCATCTGTGATCTAATTTATGTAGATACTCCAAGTAATAGAGTAGATTGTAATCCATTCCCACCTTTTCTTCCTGTTCACCTCTTGTCTGTGTCCTTCATGTAAATTTTTCAGAGGGAGTCCATCCAGTGTGTTGTGAGGCTTTTCTTTCTTGACATTGTCTGGGTACCAGTTCACCATATAGACCGTCAGTTTTCTTTGTACTTGCTATATGACTACCCACCTCCTTTTTTGGTGATCCTTCTTTTGTGTAGCTCCTGCACTACAATTCTTTGTTGTCATATGCTACAATATGTCATACCCACTATGTACCTCTTCATTGCCCTTTTGGCAAACTGTGATCTTCATTATTCAGAGACTGTAATACTCCATGATTCACAGCCATTTAGCATTACTTGATATGAAAAGGTGGCTCTTTGTTTCAGGGAGAAGGTTGAGGTCTTTAAAAATACTATGCAATTTCCCAAATGCCGATTCTTCTCTTATCTAATTCTTGAATAAGATTACAATTTGATTAGTCCACACAGTCACATAAATTAAGAAGGCATAATTTTAAATGAAGCAACCATTAGCATCCTCTAGAGTAATTTCTAGAACCTTTGACTTCTGATCTATGGTTGAACTGTAATTTCATTGGTTAATGTATGGAAATGTTTCTAGTAATATATAACTCTTCAACTAGTCTAATAGGTTGAAGACAGAATCATAATGTAATACTAAACTGTTTGAACTGGAAGAAACTTTAGAGCTCATGTAGCTCAACCTCATGTGTTTATAGATAAGGAAATTGGTTCCCAGAGAGGTGAAGTGACTTGCCTGAGATTACACAATTAAGTTGATATAAAAGATAACCCTTCATGATTAGTCAATTAATTTGTTTCTATAGAATATATGACTTTAGTTTAAGCATTATTGGTTATGGCCATATAACCTACGAGTAGGTAGATAACAACTTATCGTCAACATCACATGTTCTCATGTATGTGGTAATGGATATGTATACCTACCTATCATAAAAGATGCTACCACGGATACATTTTGGACTCAAGAGTTTAGCTCTAACTGATGAAGTTGATCCAAAACCTTCAGGTGCGATTCTTAATGCACCAAAGGAAGCCCAAGTGACTATTTTCAAATAATGCCAATTTGTGCCGTTTTGTGGTTGGTAGCCTAGTATTATGTTTGTCCAATTAGTGAATGGCCTGTGATTTAGTAGTTATGAACTTTTAGCCCTTTTAATTATTCTTTTAAAAATAGAATTGAAATTGGCCCTCCTTTCTGTTTGAGTTCAGCAGTACTGATATAGAGGACCTCACCATCTACTGGGAATCCTTCCCTTTGGATTCCGTCTTGAACATCCACCATGATGGTAGCCAATGCCTTCGGCTAGCATTTTTTGCTGTTATTTCATTTGTGTCCAACTGTTTGTAACCACATTTGCTAATGAAATCATTTTAAATTAGAAGATTCTAACTTTAAAAAAATGTATTCCTTAAATTTTTAACTTTCCTTTTCTTTCTTTCCTTCCTTCCTTCCTTCCTTCCTTCCTTCCTTCCTTCCTTCCTTCCTTCCTTCCTTCCTTCCTTCCTTCTTTTCTTTCCTTCCCAGAGCTGTGTCATTTGGTCACCTGCCACCTTTTCAGAAGATATACTCTGGATGAATGGATGATTAATCTGTATTTCTTCTGCACTTCCTCTTCGGGTAAGGGTAAGCCAAGTCATGTATTCCAGAAGATTAAAGAGTATAATATATTAGTATTTATTCCCTTAATCACTTCATCCCCAGATAAGCTTCATTAACTGCTGTTTGTGCAAAGGATATGAGTGCAAGTCAGATCTGTCTCCTTCCCACTCTCTTTTGAGTGCAGATAATTGAAGTTCCTGTAGAGAAACACTTCAAATCCTTCTCCTCTTTTCTAAGTAGGTTTTTACAAATGCATTTAAATTTGATGTGTGCCACATGATCCCATCAAATGTGGAAAATGCTCTAGAAATCCCCAATGGGACCTTATGTGGAGAGGATCTATCCTTGCAAGTTTTAAATTCAATCCTTTCAGTTGCCAGACTGACAATGAACATTTAAACCTTCCAGAACCAAACCAGAACTCTGTTTCAGAATAGAAAGAGTTTCATTTCTCATTGCAATTGTAAGAGGAGATAAACTAAGGGAATTTGGGTACATTGAAATATCACTTTAAAAAGTTTGGGTGTCCAACAGTTGAGGTCATTTTATACACACAAATACACATATACATATGTATGTATGTGTATATAGAGACATCTTATGTGATTTCTCTGTGTGTGTATACACACACACACACACCTATATCTATATACATCATTTGATTGTTTAATAAAGTCCAAAGTCTTGAGTGCATAAGGGTCTATGGTCTCAATTTGTCTATTTTCTTAGCATTGATTATATGCTTTTGATGAGGTTTTTAAAAAAAAAAAAACAACACAATTATTCTTAACCAAACATTTTTTAAAATATTACACACGGGGCAGTTTTTGCCTTCTTTTTTTTCTAGCATTTTATATGGGTCTTCTGTCTCCAAATCTGGCAGTCTTTTCAGTATTCAGCCTTAACATGTGGGCCATAGGAATTGAAATAACTCACAAGATATTCTAAAGATTACCTGAAGAAATAATTAATTATATTAATTGCATTTATTTTTGTGTAGATTAGATCTCAACTAACTGAACTATTGGAAAAAATCTAAAATCAGTTGTGGCATAAAAAGATACTTTGATCTCAGGTATCAAGTTAGAGAACCCTGAACCTATCTATATGTTCTAGAAAGATGATAGCATGTGTATTTTATGTATGTATGAATGTAAAATTGCAGGAGGGAGGAATGATGTCCTCAGTATGTCAGCAAAGAGAGGCAAAGTGGAAAGAGTGCTGGGCTTCAAGTCAGGAAAGTCTCTGTTCAAAACCTGCCTCAGACCCTTGCTTGCTCTGTGAATTTAACCAAGTTACTTTACCTCTAAATGCCTCAGGCCACTTCTCAGGGCTTAAACTGAGTAGAAGGAGCTCTCACACTGTGTTCCCCCATGTCAGTGAAACCATAAGCCCTTCTTTCTGGTTATGTGTGTATACATGTACATATGTGAATATACAATAATTTCCAAAATAAGAAATGTGATTATTTTACAACACTTTGCACTGTGATCAGAACTGATTTTGAGTATTGTTTTCAGTTCTGGGTGTGAAATTTTAAAGTGATATTGGCGAAGTGGAGTAAGAATACTTTGAATAGCTGACGTTATATGGTACTTTGAGATTTTAAAAGTGGTGGAATAGATGCTTTCATCTGGTCCTCTCAGTAACCCCATAAGCTGGTAGCTGCAGATTCAAGGACAAGTGCCTGGTTTAGTTTTTTGTCTTTATGTTACCAGTCTACCACGTGGTGTCATTCAAAGTAGTTACTTAACAGGTATTTGTTTAATTTAATTTTACAGATGGGGAAACCAAACTGGATAAAACAGAAATTCAGTGACTCATAGTGACAAAACTAACAAGTGTCAGTTTGAACTTAGATCTGTTTTTACTTGAATCTAGCACTGTTTTTATTATTCCATTAGAACATCCAGACAAAGACAAACCAGGATGGTGAATAACCAAGAAATTAGGTCATGTGAACAAGTTGAAGGGAGAGAATACTTAGTCTGGAAAGGAGGAATTTTTTTTTTTGTGGGGGGTGAGGTAGAGGTTGGGTAGATTGGGGATAGCCTATTAGCTGGCTTCAGATATGTAGATGGAGCAGATGGGGTCTTGTGTTACTCATGAAGTTATAGGATTTAATGCAAAATAGCAGCAGTCTAATGGAGATGTACAAAAATGAACATATACCAGCTGATGGAGTAAGCTCCCTGTTACCAGTGGTATTAAAGGAGCACATGCCACTTGTTGGATATATTGCAATACTAATTCCTGTGCTAGGTGGGGTGTTGGACTCTGAATTGGATCATGGCAGGACTCTTCTCATTTTTGTCATCTATTCCACTTTATTTTAAATTCTTATCTTTTATACCAATTGCTAGAGTCCTTTTGGTCCACATAATAGATTTGTAAGAAATCTGGGAAATTCATTTGATCCATTATCGTATATTTGGGGAAGTTAAACTAATCATTTAGTACTGATGGTTGTATGTTTTATTTAGGAATATTTTAGGTAACTTTACCTTCATAGCTTCTTTTGGTATCTTATTTTAGTGTTTTTTTCATCTTAACTGTAAAAATATCTTTTCACCTTATTATGCAGTGGGAAGAGTGTTGGATTTAATATTAAAGGAGTTATATTCAGATTTTTCCTCACTGTGATTTTGGGCTAATAACTTTATCTTTCTTGGCCTCAGTTTCCCCAATCATACAATGAAAGAACTAAACTAGATTCTAACTGATTCTAAATCTATGATCCTATGGTCTCCTGCTTTATTTTAAGTATATTTCTTCCTTTTAATCCTTCCTAAATATAGAAAACTATTAATTATCCATTCTCCTAAACATTGATTAAGATGTGCTAAATTGGCACAGTGATAGCAGTTTTATTTTTAGACAGTCTGAGTTTCATTCATCTTGCCTTATTGTCCTCCCCAGTCCTTCCATAGACTTCGTGGCACCAGTTTGATCAAAGATTACCTCTTCAGTGCCAGCAAGGTGTGAAGAAATAAATGTAGCAGGCCCAAGACATAGATGAAATGTAATTGTAAGGAACCTCTGAATTCGTGGAGTGTGACCTATGTCCAAAGCTACATAATACAAGTCATGTTATGATGCATTTTATTTAATTAAATGTTCCAGTCTTTGACATAAAAATCTCATGAATAAGATCTTTATTATTTTGAAAAAAGAGACATCACAGATACCACCTTTCCCAATCCATGGTCCACAGACTTGCCAATTATATTCCTAAAGCACAGATCGTTTCCTATTCAATAAGATCCTTTGGCTCCTTATTGTCTTTTAAGATCAAATTACGTACTATTCACAGTCCATCTTCAGCTCATGTTTCCCGCCTCATTTTACATTACTTCACATGCTCTACATTCTCACCAAACTGACCTTCTTGACCATAAATTATTGTGTATTTACAAGATTATTTATTTTGTGTTTACTTACATGTACACATGTTGTTTTTCCAGTAGATTATAAACTCCTTGAGGGAGGGACTTTAATTTTATATTTATATTCTTGAGGCCTAACTCATTGCTTGGCATTTAATAAATGCTTATCCAGTAAGTTATTGATATTAGCAAGCTCTCAACTGGGCTAAAGGCATACAACAGCAAAAGCTGTGTCCACCTTGTTATGTGACTGAATGTCAGTGATGATGGTTGGAGTTTGCTCAAATGGAAACGCTAAAAGTCCTCTTCGTGCTGCTCAACACAGGAAGCAAGATTTGATCAATATCTCTCAGAGCCTCAGTTCCTAAAATGGGGATAATGGTATCCATAGTCCTTACCCCACAAGGTTGCTTGGAGACTTCAATATATTTAAGCCATTTTTAATCTGGAAAAAAGCACTCTGTAAGTGTTGGCTTTTATGGTTGTTGTTAGCATAATTGCTACCACTACCAACGGTACCCAAACCCCAAACTGTAGCTAACATGTTGGCACGAAAGTGATTCTGGCTGCAAATCAGTAGTATTGGATTTTAAACATGAAATGAAAAGTAATGGCTAGCATGACTCCCAAGCAGCTCTTGTTTGACAAGTCACTATGGATTGATGGTGACAACAGGGCAGAGGAAACACCATTGAAGACAAGAATTGCAAGCATTTCATCATAGATTTTAATCACTGCCAGATCTTGTTGATACACACACACACACACACACACACACACACACACACACACACACACACACATATACACACACATTGATGAAAGCTGGGATCACCAACAAAGGTATCTCATGGTTCAAGATAGAAAGATGTAGAGCAGTCTCACAAATAAGATAGACTGAAGCATTGATTATACCTGTACTCTGTTCAGAACAGATGATAGAACCAATAGTATTGGAATTTTAAGTAATGCTTATGCACACGGATACTTAAACCTTCCAGCAGGATCATCTTTGAACATGAAAGGAAGATCTGTTGGAAATATGTGATTTCAGAAAAAGGCTTATTGGCTTTGGACCTTGTGACCAGAATTTTTAAATAAAATGTTTTCCATTGAGAACAAATTTTCTGAGACGGTTATCATTTGCTCAGGCAAAATGCCAGTATTTTTAATGCCTTCCAGGATTGTCTTGCTTTCATTTGGGGAATGCTCTGCATCATTGTCTCTTGAGTTTTGCTTTCTTTCCGTCCAGAGCAGACCTACTATTTGGACTGTTTTTTGGAAAACATAAAGTATAAGATAAGGATCTCATTTCCATTAGTATATTTTTACATTTTGTTGTTTATCATTAAATCTTTCATTTGTGTGAGTGTATCAGAATGGTTTTATTACATTTATGGGATATCATATCTCTTGGAATTTTGCTTCACTGACAACAGTTTATTCTTTTTGTCTTTTTCCACATGGAAAGCAAGTAGATTAGGCTATTGTTTGCTGATTAAAATGAACATTTGATAGATTGTTTTTTATACTATTGCCCTATTTGAATCCCCGAAGTGACTAATATCAGATTCTAATAATGGTTGTCAGGTATTTTGAATGAGGTATTTTCATGCTAAGTGAAATACATTTGAATCATCTTGATTCCTCCCATGTAAACAATAATACATATTATTTCAAAATTAGTTCATTTCTTAGGCCTTTTCTTGTCCTTTTTAAGACAAGTTCTTCCTTAATGGATCTAAGAAAGTGGTCCTCAAACTGCTTCATTATGTATGAGATATATTGCTATTCTTTTCCCTATTTTATTTTCCCTATACCTGTACTAGCCCATTCCTACTTCCCACCGAACAACCCTCCCCCATCTCTTAAAATAAAAAGAAGCAGGATAAGAATTTGGGCTAACAAAGCATATAATATTTTTGGAAAAATTAGGATGGCTAATAGGTCTGGATTTATCTGTGGGATAACTTGACTCAATATATGTCTTACAGAAATGATATTAAACTCCAATGTAATTTTTAAAGAAATGATTAAGCATTGTGTGCCTCTGAGATTTAATAGCTTAAGTAGTTATTTGAGACCAAAATCAAAGTAATTTTCGGAGATTTTTTCCCCCTTCATCAAGGGGTTAACTAACATGTCCTCTTATAGTATTATCTTGGAATGAACCTAGTTTTATGAATGGGGGAAGTAGCAGTCGCTGTCATTTAAAGAAGATTACTGAGAACATTCTATTTGAGTCTGCTGTCAGCCTTCAGAACTTGAACAGCTCTACAGTGAGAAGGCCTAGTTCACCTCCTTAACTGATGTTTGTTTTGTGTGACTTTACTGATAAAGAAAGAAGCTAAATAATGAAAACAAACCCCAAAGTATCGAGAATGTTGGCAATGGCTCACAACTATGAGCACTCTTGAATTTTGAAGGCTTAGTAGGATGTAGTTTACATATCTAAAGGCCAGAATTACATCCAGACAGTCGCAGAACAAGCTCCCATTTGCAGTGGTTGAAGAAGGTTCTTCTCCTGGAATTCTGTTGCAATAAGATTTCAGAAGCAATACAAAAACAAGCAGAAAATTCCTTACTTCTCTTTTTGTGTGAGGTTATTGTTGAGGTTATGGTAGCCTGCTTGTACCTAACATGTACCTAACATGTAACTCTCCATTGCCTTTTCACTCACCCACATTTTTGATTCTTCAGAAATTTGGTGTTGTTTTTACAATCATGCGTCATCACCAGACATGAAGGATGTCTTGTGTAGGGTCCAAATGGAAGAATTATCTTTAAATGGTGATGTCTCTTAGATCCTATTTGCAAATAATCTTGTGCTGATTGTATTAAGACTCAGAAAATTAGTGAGCCTTCTAACAGATACTTATTCAGAGAGAAGTCAGAGAAGCTATGTTAGAAAAACTAAATAGATCAAAAACCTATTGTTTAGACACATCGTGCAATTGTAAGGCAAATCTACTGATTTGGTATGCTCATGCGTGTGCCTGAGAAAGGTATTATAGATGAATAACTGAGTTGGGCCCAGAATTGAATAATAATAAAAAAGAAAGAAATAACCCTAAAAATGTAGAATAAAATTAAAACCAAAAAATGATAAAAAAAAAAAAAGTATGATATTGTAAAGGCTGCTGTCACTTTTTTTCACATGACTTGGTAAGTATTGGGTATTTTGGTAAACTCAGGAATTTTTCACCTCTATCATTGTGTTTAAAACTATATAAAAGAAAAAAATTAAACAAAAACTATATAAAAGGTATGTATCTTAAAAATTCTGGTAGACGTTTCCCTTCTTGTCTGACCTTCCTCTGTGTGGCCTTACTCCACTCTGGCCCACCAGTCTTGGCCCTGAGCCACTTTGGTTGAAATAGTCTTAATTTTCAGATTTTTAAACTAAACAATTCTAATTAGAAAAAAATGAGAAACTCCAAAATAACTGAATTATATGTTTCTTTAAAACAATTTGTGCTTTAATTTAGTTTTCATTGAGTAGAAAAATTGTTGTGTAGTTGTAACAAGAGCTTCCAGTGTACAGCACTACAGCTCAAGCTAACTTAAAACTGAAATAACTTTGAAATGAACGCAGAGTTTGCTTATACATGGTATCATTTTGCAAAATTATAAAATTATTTTTTAAGGACTACTCTCGAGAGAGAGGAGTTTTCATGACTAACATTCCAGCTGTGGTTTTGGAGAATATATGTTTACTGAAACTTCATACAGAGGGCGTTAGGTGTGTAGGTACGCTATGAGAGTGCTTAAAAAAGAAACTGAGGCTAGTTTCAAGTGAGTAAACCTTTATTCAGCAAACTTTCGAATAGCTTTCCTATGGAACTTTCGTGGTAATTCTGGAATGCAGGGTCAAACAACAGCCCAGTCATAAATTATTCCCTGGTGGCTCTGAGGCATTATGGCACGCTGTCCAGGCTAATCATTTCAAGCGGCCCATGGAAAACCACTTTCTGGTTAAGTCTGCATCATCCTGTTCCACCAATGGAAAAAATTGAACATGATGAGGGTGTGTAGCTTGCAGACAAAAATACATCCAGCATTGCACAGGATCTGTTTTTAGCTCCTAACGGCCGAACATTTTGAAGTGTTAGACACAGTTTCCTGGCTCACGATGGGCAGAAAAGAAAGGAGTGTGTATATGTGTGGATGTACTCTGCCTCTTTGTGAGACTGCTTCTGACACACAGAACTATGAGGAAAACTGGTTAAAACAGAAGTTTTGGTGAAGGTAAGGTTGTTATTGGCTAAAGTCTGAAGGGAATGGTTTGGAATTAGAACTTGTCTATGTTTATAAACTTTAAATGTCAGTCCAAAATGACTTTATAATAATGAGCCACACTGTTCATTATTTTAAGTTTTATGTTTGCTTTCTTTTTTCTTACTTGTATAATGTACTTCATTGTAGACAAATGAAATTATTACCTTCAGATTTGAGTGACTATTATTGTCAAGTTTATCTCTCAGAACTTTTATGTATAAAAGTCCTGTATTGTTACTTGCCTCATTTTCCAAGTAGTTCTGGAAAAAGCTGACTCTACTGATTTGTTGAGTGTAACATACCAACGATGTAACGTTTGTTTCGCAATCTGGACACTTAAGGTATTCTATATCTATTCATTACAATTTTTTTTCTAAATTTTATTTTTCTACTGTATTCAGGATGTTATAATGTGAAAGAAAACTAGTGTATTTTTTTTGGTTTATCAGTTATTAACTTCCCATCATGCCTGTTTTCTTCTGAGTAGAAGCTCTACAATTTGACAATTGAATTTTAAACTTTAATACTTCAAATGTAGTCAAACATCACTTAATATGCTGAAGTTTTTTCCTGAACTCTCTGCATCAGAAAGAAAGACCCTCTAATCTAGGGAGTGTCTGGTTTAAACGGGATGATTAACTCTCTTCACAATTCAGCAGAGATTGCTAATTCCTTAGGGAGTTTGTGTGAGTAGTAGAAGTAATATATGATGGTCAGTGTGTGTTTCTATTACCAGTTACATTATGGCTCCTTGCTGGTATATTTCTCTTTTGCCTTTATGTTTATCTGGTCAAGCATGTAATTCTTAGAAAATTGGTAGGTGGAAGTACACAAATAGAAGACTGTTAAAATAGCCCCTTAACTTAGGTGATTATTTATAGAAATCCTAGAGAATATGGTGTTGCTGAATCATGGTTATAGGGATTTCCACATTTCCTAGGGTAACAAAACAGCTGAATTTTTATTTTTCTTTTTGACACTTATATTCAGTATTATCAAATTGAAAGATTTTTTAAATTTATCTTAGCACTGCTAATGCAAAAATGTATATTTCTTTGTAATATTAGTGGGAATTTTTTTGTGGTGCTCACTTCGCTCTTAAAGGTAAAAGAACAAAATGAGCTTTTGTTTATTTAAACAACTCCAAACTAAAAACTCCCCACATTCCTTCTCCCCTGATCTTATAGGTGAGAAGCAACTGGGCAGAATATTCAACACCATTATTTTTTTTGTTGTATCTCTTATTGATGATAAAATATCACACTCACAATTATGCAAACTATTAAGAGCAGGTATAGCATGAACAATGCCTGGTTTCCTTTTTACCCAGACTAAATCTTGTCAGCTGTGTTGATTTTTAACAGACTTATAGCTACCAGCTTTGGTCCTCTTTATAATCTTGTAACATGCCCAAACTGACTGTAAATAATACTATGTTACAAATAGCAGTAGATAAGCTCTTTTCCTGATCAGTCCAATGATGACAATGAAGGATGTTTGGAAATGCAGGATAAATGTTGGATAAAGAGATTGTAAGTATAACTGATAAAGTGTAAGATAAAAAGATTGTCCTTCCACACTGGTCTTTTGCTTTAGGAAGTTTTAGAATGCTTTTGAGAAGTAATGATTTTCATTTTTCAACGAATCGGACACCTAATCGTTTTTTGTGCTACTGCTTTTACTCCAAGGACGTTATTTTGAATGTGTTTTGCAAGGCTAGGTCAAGAGGTGTAAAAGAACACAAAATTTTAAAATGCTTGACAAAATGCTCCTATCTTTGTGCATGTTCATATTTATATATATTCCTCCCTGTAAATGTCTAGCTATAGATAATTTTTGTATCTTTCCATATAATCACAGAATCTGAGTGAGGAAGGGATCAAGATGGAAGGGAACTTGGAGGACTTTGAGTCCATTTCAAAGATGAGGAAACTGAGGTGCAGAGAGTTTCAGTGACTTGCCAATGGTCAATAGTGAGTGACAGAGTGACAAGTTAAGCATATTATCCCACTATGCCATGCTGTCTTTTGTTGGACTTCAGAGGACATTTTATCTAACCCTCATATGTATAAGGATCCCCTTACAGTGACTCTTGCAAGTCATTGTCTAGTTTTCTCTTGATGTTTGAATCCTCAACTTACTATTAAGTTTTTTTTTTGTTTCACAAAGTATGCTCTTTGTGTCCCGTCTAGTGCCAGAATATCCAGCTATACCATTTTTTAGACATTATCCTTTTTTTAAGTATCTTGATTAAAAATTCTAGTAAATACTTTTAGAATGGCAATCTTTGCTTTCTTGTTGACATTATATACTTCTTCTATAGGGAGACATGAAAGCCAGGCTTAATAGTAGGACTATAAAATAGATTTAAATGAAAGTAAAATATTGGGAGTAGCTAGGTGGAGTGAGGAAGACTCATTTTCCTGAGTTCAAATCTGTCCTCAGATACTTTCTAGCTGTGTGATTCTGGGCAAGTCACTTAACCCTATTTGCCTCAGTTTCCTCATCTGTAAAATGCACTGGAGAAGGAAATGGCAAACCACTCTTAAGATTTTACAGTGAACTTGATATTGATGGCATGCATCCAGGTATGGTGGTTTGAATGCCATATTTTTTGTCAGCTCCTCCTCTTAGAACTTCTTTTAAAACTCAGCTCAAGTACTGTCTTCCACAAAAGGGCATTTGGTTCACCTTAGCTACTGATGTCTGCACCTCATTTCATTTATGTTTTATTTGTATTGTTTGTACATCTATGTATACATTGTTGTTTTATCAAATAAAATATAATTTTATTTTTTAAAAAATTTATTTATTTTTAGTTTTCAACATTCATTTCCATAAGACTTTGAGTTCCAAATTTTCTCCCTATCTCTCCCTTTCTCCTACTCCAAGATGGCATGTAATTTTATAGAGGCTCTACATATACATTCATATTAAACCTATTTTCACATTGGTCATTCTGTAAAGAAGAATTAGAACCTATGGGAGAAAAAATGAGAAAGAAGAAACCAATAAAAGAGAGAGAATGTGAATATTATACTTCTATCTGCATTCAGATTCCATAGTTCTTTTTCTGGATATGTATGCCCTTTTCATAATAAAAGAATGCAGAAATCAAATCAGATCTGGGAGCATCCTTAGAGATCAAGGAGTCTATGCCCTCTCATTTTATAGATAAGAAAAGCCACAATCCAGTGAAATTAAAAGACTTTCCCAAGTTAGGTTGGAGAAAAGCCCGGGCTATAATTGACTTCTTCAGATTCTTAATGCACTTCCCATTGGCTTCCACTGCCCCTTTGATTTGCAGTGTTACTTATTTTGATGTCTTTATAAATCTCTTTGCCATTTGCCTCAAGAACATATGGTCTAGTCTTCTAGATCACTTTTATAACTGAGGATGAGAATAATCTATTTTCTTTGATTCCTGTAAAGTGTGTTGTAAAGATTCTAGGGATAAGTGCTATATTAGTCCACTGAGGATGAGTGACAGAGTTGCTGATTCCAGGGAGATGTCCTTAATCTAAGATGAGGTTAACACTATCATTAACTGAGTGAGCTAACATTTTACTTTCTTTTCTTAGATCTCCCGGTCTAGATTAAAGCTCTGGTTTCAGTCCTAGACTGAATATCTCATCTCTTCCCAAGTGGTTGACTGTCAGAAATATTAAGTCCTATCTGCACAGAGATAAATAAAAAGAGACAGATAGAAAATTGAAAGATTACCTTTGATACAAGCATGAGTTAAGGTAAAAAATATCTTTAGAAAAGTAATATAAACTGTTGATAAGATGATTGTCTCCAGCTTATGCTGGAGCATTCATTGTTCCTAAAAGGTATAGTATGCTCAGAGTTAAATCGAAATAATACATTTTATCAGGAAGGGTTTTTTAGAAAGAAAGTGACAAACATTATCCTGATCTTGTCCACAATGAAAGTTACCTGCTATATTTGGTGTTAGTAGAATGTAAAATTCTACAAGGGTGGGACTATTTAATTTTTGCTTCTTTATTTCAAGCACTTCACATAGTACCTGACACATATAAGGTATTTGATAAAAGACACTGACTAATTCTATTCCCTCTACCTTTGGAGAAATATGCAGCAACATTATTGGAGGTTCATAGAAGAGTAGGTAAACAGACTGGGGGATGGTGTTTTGTTCAAGAAAGTACTCAAAAGAGTTTTTGCCCAAAAGGACAAAAGCTGTTTTAAGACCTATGAAACCACAAAATATTAAGATAATAAAAATAGCCTTATACCTTAAATACTAGTATACTAGGAAGATTGTAACTCTTGAAGGCCAAGAAGGGTATAAACTGTTAGGCAAATGTTATTTATTAAATAAAAAACATTAAATTCAAGTGTGACCTTGGTCAAGTTATTTTTCTCTGGGACTCAGTTTCCTCATATGTAAAATGAGATAAGACTAGTTGACCTCTAGGATTCCATTCAGCTCTAAATTTTATGAATTTTGGAGTAAGTAAATTCAAGATCATTTGAAGGGAAAGGAAGCACCAGTACCTAGGGAGAATCGGGAAGAACTTTGCATAGGAGATGGCACCTGAGCTGCACCACGAAAGAAGCTAGAGTTTTTCAGAGGTAGAGTTGAGGAAGGAGTGAATGAGTGATGCCTCATGAAAGAGCCCAGAGACAGGAGATGGAAGACCAAGTCCAAGGAAGCAAGCTGTCTGGGCTGCAACAGAGAATTCATGAAAAGGAATCATGCCAGTACCCCTGGAAAGGAAGGTGAGAAGGAAGATTATGGAAAACTAAGTAGTTTATGTTTTATCCTGAAATCAATAAGAAGGCACTGAAGGTGTTTGACTAGAAGAGAGAAATCATCGGGACTGTGCATTAGAATAGGAACTATTTTGGACGCTTTGTGGAAGGAGAATTGGAGAGGGTAGATACTGGAAACAGAGACCAATTAGGAGGCTAGTGCAGTAGTCTAGGGGAGAGATGATTAAGGTCTAAATTAGGGTGGTGGCCATTTGGATAGAGAGAAAAGAACAGGTATAAGGGATGTTCTGGGGGTAGATTTGACAAGACTTGTCAACTACCAAGATGTTGAGAGTGAAAGAGAATGAAGCATCATGAATGATTTCCAGGTTGCAAACCTCGCTGATTAAAAGATATAGGGCACCCTAAATTGATACAGGGAAGTTTGGAGGAGGGGGGATTTTAAAGGTGAGGGTGATGTGTTCTGTTTTGAACATGTTCAATTTGAGATGCCAGTGGAACATCCAGGTAGACATATGCAGCAGACAGAAATATGGGCCTGAAGCTCAAGGGAGAGAGATTATTATAGGTTATATAGAATTGTAAGTCATCTGTAGAGAGCTGCCAGTTGAACTCATGGCAACTAATAGTATCACTGAGAGAGTATGTTGACAGAAGAGCATTGAGCCAGATAAGATAGAGCCTTAAATTGTATCTGCTTTTAGGAGTTCATATAGAAGATGATCCAGCAAAGGAAATTGAGGAAATAGTTGGAAAGATTAGAGGAGAATCTGGAGAAATTAAGTATTACAGATGCCAAGGGAGAAGAAATCCAGGAGTAAGGGACGTTCATTAGTGTCAGAAGCTGCAGGGAAGTGAAATAGAGGGATGACAAAAGGTTGTTGGATGTAGCAGCTGAGAGACTGTTGATAACGTTGAAGAGGGCAACTTCAGTCAAGTGTTCTGGTCTGAAGCCAGATTGCAAGTGGTTGAGAAGTGAGTGGGAGGTAAGGAAATGTGGCCAACAAGTGTAGATGACTTTTTTTAAATTGTAGTTTGATTGTGAAGGCGAGAAGAAGGGGGAAGGGAATGCAATAAGCATTTATCTAGGACCTACTACGTGCTGGGTTCTGTGATAAGAACTTTTGACAAATATTATCTCACTTGATCCTCACAAGAACTTTGTGAGATAGGTGCAATTCTTATCCCCATTTTATAGTTGAGGAAACTGAGACAAACAAGTTACATGGCTTGCCCAGAGTCACACAGCTAGTTGTATCTGAGGCTAGATTTAAATGCAGTCCCAGTATGCTATCCACTGTGTCATCAGCTAAAGATATATAGGATGATAACTCAAGGGACTGGCAAGGTCTAGTGAATTTTGTTTTGGAAAAAAGTTTTATTGATACCTTTTCTTTTTTTTTACAACAGAAATTTTGAGATATAAGATCCTTCTTCTCCTTGCCAACCTCTCCCCATTAGCTCTTCATTGTAATAAAGAAAACCATTAGGTAAAACCAACTGACACAATGACCTCATCTGACAGTTTTTGTAAAATTCCATATCTGTATTCTCGTCACTTCTCTCCTGAAAGAAGGGAAGTCTTCCTTCTGGGGAACCAAGATTGATCATTACAATTACTTAGCTTTGAGTTTAATTTTGGTGTTCTTTTCATTTATCTTATCATGGTTCATGTGAATATTGTTCACTTCTGCTTTCTTCCAAATGAATATTTTTTTAAAGGATTGGGTATGTTTTTCAGTCATAGGGGAAAAAGCCAGTCAGGAGAAACAAAATGAGAGATGTTTTTGTTGGTCGAAATGATGACAGACAAGTTTCTGTGGGGAGAATGAGGAGACTAAACTCTTTCTGATCGTCTAAACTGGTTATAACTAGCCTGCTGTCCTGTATTCCTTTTGTATGGGATTTGTAAGAGGGGAGTAAGGAGCAGACCATGGCAGCTGAATCACACTTGCCCTTCTATTCTGAACCTAGGCAGTTTCCAGGGTGCTGTTTCTTTCTGCTCTAAGAGTTGGCTTAGCTCATAATGGGCCTTCTTTCAGGTAGGAGTGGGTATCATATGGGCATATATCCCATTTTTGCTGAGGAGAGTTTCTGTATATCATATATTAATAATATTCCAGAAATGGGTAGGTCAAAACCTTTGTTCTTGTTCAGTTGTGTCCAACTCTTCATGACCCCATTTGGGGTTTTCTCGTCAAAGATGTGACACTGGTTTGCCATTTCTTTCTTCTATCAAAACCTTACCTGTGATCAAGTCATTGAGTAAGAGACATCATCAAGTTTAGACTGTCAGTAAAGAGCTGGGTCAATCCTTGCCAACAAAAGGTTAGGTTCATGAATAAGACATAAAGAAGGCAAAGCAGAAACTTTCCAGAGGGAGAAAAGAGAGTAGGCCTGATGAGCAAAAGAGCTCCCCAGGTCTAGGAGAAGAAAAATTGTGAGGTGAATTATAGCCAAAGAAGAGGTTGGTGCCAGCTGAAGACAACTTCAAGGCCACATCCAATGTGGGAGAAGCATGTGGCAAGCTTGCTTGGAGCCTAGCAAATGTGGAGGTACTCTGTGTCCTGAGAGAAGCTGTCAACGAGAAGCAGGCCACTGGTGTCCATCCCCTTCTCGCTACCCATATATGGCCACAACGGTAGTTCAGGTGTTCTCCCCTGATCTATTGCAATAACTTCCTAATTGATCTCTTTGTCTTCAGTCTTTCCCCACTTCGATCCTTTACACAGTTCCCAAATTAGTATTCTTAAGGTACAGTCCTGACTGTTGCTGATGTACAGGGAGATTTTCAGTGCTTTTCAGTATGCCTCTAAGATAAAAGACAAACTCTTCAGGCTGGCATTTGAAACCCTCTATGATCTGGTTTACACCTACCTTTTCAGTTTTATTTCATATTATTCCCTTTCACCTCTTGCAGTTCCAGACAAACTGGTTTCCTAGCTGTTTCCTGGACCCAACATATATCTTCTTTGATTTCTTCATCCTTGAATAGTCAGTGTCTGGAATGTACTGTCTTCTTACTTCTGATCCTATGAATTCTAATTTATTTTTTAATACTAGAAAACTTTATTGTAGGTGGAGTGGGACAGCTGGATACAGTAGATGATTCCAATTTTGTTGGCAACACCTAAAGCATCACAGTTTGGAACAAGATAGACATGGGCCTTCTTTCTTCTTAGGCTGATTCAGTGTGTTGACTTTGGCCATGTTGATGTCATACAGCTTCTTTACCACCTGCTTGATCTGATGCTTGTTAGCCTTGATGTCCACAGTGAAGACAAAGGTGTTGTTCTCCTTAGTATTCTTGATAGCAGACTCAGTGGTTAAGGGAAATTTAATGATGGCATAGTGATCAAGCTTATTTCTCCAAGGGGCACTTTTCTGAGTGTATTTGGGCTTCCTCTGAAATCTGAGTGTCTTGGGTTGCTGGAAGTTGGGGAACATTCAGATCTTCTTTGTTTTGTGGCTCTGACATTAATAGGCTATAACACCCTTCAACACCATCTTCTTGACCTTCAGGGCCTTGAACTTAGCTTCTGTCTTGAGTGGGACAACAGTTTCCTTCTTTGCCTTTGGTACCACCTTGGAGGAAAGGCCTGCGAATTCTTTAAAGCTCAGCTTGAGTCCCAGTTCCTATAGGAGACTTTTCCCTGAGCTTCCCCCATACCTTGCACTGAGGAAGTATTCTTTCTGTCCTCATATTTATTTATGTTGAGTCCTTCTAGTTGAATATAAACCCCTTGGAAGTTATTTTGACTTTTGTCATATCCTCACCATCTAGCCTAATATCTTGTTCATAATAATTATTCAGTGTTTGTTGAATTGGATTGAGATCAGGGCATTCAACTAAGGATTCTTTTTCTCATACATTGTGATTAGCTGATTTTTTTGTTTGCTTTTTGCAAAGACAATTAGTCTATACAGTGCAAAGATTTCCCTACAATTCTGAGATTCTGAGTTAGGGAGTAGAAACATATTCCAAAGTGACATTTCCCATTGTGCCATATAAGGTACAAGGTCAATAATAATGAGGATCTCTTACAGCTATAAAAGCATGATTTTAGGATTTCAGAGTTTAATAGTTTTTTTTAAAGTAAATTATTCCAAGAGATTTAGTAGGGAGTTGACTTTCTGAAGAAAAATGTTGTAGATCATTAAGAGTAGGGACCTCATTAGAGACTGATGATCATTAAAAGGACTTAATTCAGCATTAGTCTTTATATAGGCAGCAATCTACCACTTACTATAAGCTATCTATATTTAAGTTTTTCTATTCTTTCTCTGAATCTATCTCTCTGTGGCTTAGGAATTTTCTTTTAAAGAGAAGAGATGCAAAATAATAGAATAAAAGACCTTTTGCTTTAGTCTTGCTACTTGTGGAACTCTCATCAAACAGCAAGCTAGAATCATAAGAGGACTGGGGAAAGTTACTGGGGATAGTGCCATGGAGAAAAACTAGATTGAGGTCAGAGGACCAAGGTCATGAAAATTCCTTAACCTTTTTTGTCCTCAGATTCTCTTCTATAAAAGGATAAATTTGTTTTCTATTGATTCTAAAATCCTTTTCAACCCTAAATCTGTGATCCTATGGGATCTCTTTATATGAAAGCATATGCTGTTGGGGGTGGGGAGGGAATAAGTTATTTTTACTCTTTCTTTTGGATTTGGAGTTTCAGGCTGAGCCGATGAGCCAGGCCCACTGTGCTGAGGATATAAGATACAGCTGTGGGTTCACTGTCCATCTTCAAAGGTTTTACAAAGTGGTTCCTTTCACTGGCACTTCATGGTCCCATGGCTAATCATTGAGATATGTGGGGTAAATCCTTCTTGGAATTTTTCTCTGCCAGGAAAGAGGCTCTCAGTTGAAAAAAAAATTGCATGTGAGCTTTTATTGAGCACATGATGTGCACATTCTTGTCTGCACAATCAATATCTAACCAGAAAATTTTTTTTCTTGTAAAAAAATTGGGATCCTGACCTTATATAAAAGCAAACTGTGGCTGTGAAAGTTATTCTGCTTAAATTGATTTTAAATGGACTGTGTTTTCTTCTGTACTTCTATTTCTATACTTTTATTTTCATTAATGCCACATTTTTCACTTGTGTTGATGGATAGATTGCTTGAATTGACTGACTTTACAATGATAAAATTTATCATTAGTGCATGGAGTAAAGAACCATGCTGCTTTAAACAGATTTCATCAAACCTATACACAGTTTATCCCATCCACTTTGTTGGGGTTAGGGGCACAGTGCCTCTGATAATCTGGAAAATTTGTATAAAATTTTTTGGTTCTCCCTTCGTACCAGAGAAGAAGTCTGAATTATTATGATATTAAAAGATAAAATATATTGATATTATATAATACTATACATATGTTCCATGCATATCTTGAGTTTTTAAGCTTTTTCCTGTTTCATCTGCTGCCCTTCCCTTTGTGTGTTGTCTGAGGCTTCCCCAAAATTCCATTTAATTCCTAATGCTGACCCAAGATTTATCCAAATTGTGATGGGGAAAGTCATGATGTGAAGAGATAACTGTAATAGGATAAGACAGTCTCATGAGGACCAGACCTCTGAGGTCTTAGCATATAAAATATTGCTGCATTGCTATTATTATGAACATAATAATAACTTGCACTTACACAATGCTTGAATATCTACAAAGCACTTTATTCTCATTAATGGTGTTAGGTGATGCAGTTAAGATTATCCCCATTTTATAAATGAAGAAAATGAAATTTATTGAAGTTAAAATGGCTTGATTTTTTTCATACAACTAAGATTCAAACCAGTTTTCCTGGTGCTGAATTCAATATACTTGACTTTATACCAATTTGCTGAACTTTAAAGGATTTGATTTTTACAATGATACAAAATATTTTCAAAATGCTATTTTATATTGCACACATAAGAAGAATCATATATCCTTTTATCTTCCATATATTCATCTATTTTGGATATTTAATTTTTTAAATGCTATTGAATAGTTTCATTACAAATGTTCTTATTATTCTATATACAGTGTTTTCTAAAGCTTTACATGGTTAAAAACATCTTCACAGGTTCGTTGAATACCATGCTTTTTAAAGAAAAACACTTGTTAGATCTAGTTTTTATTTTATTTGCCATTTGATCAATTTTCTTTTCTAATGTACTGAAACGTAGATAGTAGCTCTAAAAATGAAGGCAGCGGACATATATTTGAGCACTGTAAGGCTTACAGTGAACTTTACATGTATTTTGTCTTCTGGTCTTTGTGAGATTTGCTGATGTAGATATTAAAATCTCATTTTGAAATTAAGTAAGTTGCTTAGGTTTACGTAACTGGTCAGTGGCAGGGCTAGAATTCAAATTTGCATTTTGTGAATAAGAAATCCAGTTTATTTTCCATTATACCAGAGCTTGAAATGGAGGGGCTACATATTTGATATGAAAATAGTCCTTTTAAAAATGTGATGATTAAACTATATTAATTTCTTAATTCATTGATAGTTATATACTGAAAAAACCTTCCTGCAGTGTCTTGATATAGCTATTGAAGTATGTTTGTGTTACAGAAATATGATTGAGATTCTAGGAGTAAAAAAAATCTGACCTGTTGAATCATGTGACTAAAATACACAATTTTCAGTAATCTGTTGCTGCCAGTGAGAAGCTCATGGTACTTATAGAGTAATTCCAGAGGAAATATTTTGACTCTAGTAGTTATTTGGTGCAGTATTTAAGAAATGTGTATCTGCATTAGGGAGCAGCTTGGGTGGCACAGTGGATAGAGGGCGGGACCTAAAGTCAGGAAGACTCTCCTGAGTTCAAATCCACTGTGTGGGTAAGTCACTTAACTCTGTTTGCCTCAGTTTCCCCAGCTATAAAATGAGCACGAGAAGGAAATGGCAAACCATTCCAGTATCTTTGCTAAGAAAATCCCAAATGGGGTCACAAAGAGTCAGACATACTGGAAGGACTGAATAAAACAACACACCTCCACTCAAACTTATTTCTAGTTGACTGTCTAAGCATTATCCTAACATTCTTATAAAAGTGCCAAGGGAAAAGGAGATTTTTTTTTTTAAAGACTACTAACAAGCTTAACAAATCATAGGAAAACCAAATCTAATTTTATTGCCAGTGGTTGTTAAAATTCAATCTAGTTGATCAGCAAACAGATAAACCATTTATGTGTTACATGCTAAAGATTTGTGAATAAAAATTAAATAGACCATGTCTTTAAAGAGCTTACTTTCCATCAGGAAAGACAAGAACATAGTTACGTGAACTATCAGCAAGATAATTTTAAGAAGAACGTGGCTAGGAGAATCATAGAGGAGATGGCCCTTGAGCCCAAGGTGGTCCTTGAATTGGAAGAATCTATGATTCTTAGAGGTACAATGGAGGAGGGAATGCATATTCCAGGTCCTGAGAGATAACCAGTGCCAAGGTTCAGCAGATAAAGATGGCATAAAGACATGATAAGGAACAAGAGGAAGCCATTTTGGATGGATCATAAAGTATTTGAAGACTGGAATGATGAGATTAAGGACAGGTTGTGCAGAGCATTAAATGTCAAATAGAGAAGGATAGATTTAATCCTAGAGCAAAAGGAAGCCACTCAATTTTATTGAGAAGTTGCAGAAATAATGTAGAAGTTGTTTAAATGGTCCCAAGGTAGATAGAAACATTGATTGAGATATTAATAGATTTTTTATGTGGTACGCTAATGGCAGTAGGGAGTGGGACTGAAAAGAGGAGAGTAAAATTGAATACTTTTGATATAAAATAATGAAAACTAGAGCCTAAAATCTATTTCATTCTGAAGAAGAGAGGAACGTAGATGGAACGTTGAAATAACTCTAGAACTAGAAAAAATAAAGGGCAAAAGTTGATCTCTCTGCTATGTGTTTGAGAAAGATTTTTCTTTTAAAAAGTCACTGAAATGCTTTCCATTTCTGTGAAGCCATATATTGATTTATCTGGATGACTCAGTTTCCTTCAGCGTTTCTTAAAAATGTCAAATCAAACCAAACCAAAACTCCCAGGTGTTTTGGAGTCATTTGTCCTGGCTTAAGTCAGCACTTCATTATCTGTTGTCTTACTTATTTTCTTTTCAGGTGTTCAAACCTATTTCTCCAAAAATACTTAAATTTCTTTGAGATCAGGGATTATATAATATGTTATAATAAGCGGATAGAACTGCTTCAGAACTGATTACTGAATTGTTGAAACGACAGGCTGTTTTTCTGTCAATACTTGTTGACACTGTTTAATTGATCCTTCTTAATGGCAATATTCCATTCTCATATTCAGTGACTTGATATACCTTTCTTGGTGCAAGTCAAGTCAAGACAAGACGCATTTATTAAACAGAGACTTTGTGCCAAGCATTGTCCTAAGTGCTGGGCTATTGGGCTAGTTACAAGTGGTCTTGGTATATTTTGAGTGCTCATCTTATCCTGTAAGCAGTTTCTTGGGAGAGATGACCTGTGATTAGCTGCTTGTCCCCTATCCCATTTCATGAAGGAGAATCTTCTCTCTCCTGTCACCATTAGAGAAACATGATGTGGTACAAAGAGTGCTGTATCCAGCATCAAGAGTCTTGAGTTCAAATCCAGCTCTGTTACTTGCTAACTTTATGACTATAGAGAAGTCATTTAACCATTTGGAACTTCATAGAAGAAAGTTAGAATAAATGATTTCTAAATTCAGCTCTAAATCCTGTGAGTAAAATGGGCATACATTGCTGTGAAAAGGTCGCTGACTCTTGTTCTAGATCCTTGATTAGTTTGTCTCATGCCTTGTCGTGTACTACCAAGGTGTTTTATTTGGATGCTGTCCTCCAGTTTTTGGAAATGAGTGCTTGATTACTTCTCCTTTAGCACTCTCTGAGATTAGTAAGACATTTTGGGATCTACTTCAGGGAAATCGGAGAAGATATGAAAAAATTTCAAACTTTTAGGTTTCTGTTTTGTTTCAAGATGCAAGATTGGATTTGGTCAAATCCAGTAAATTTCCTCCAAAGTAATTACAGAAGAGTAGGAGGCAGAATGGAACGAAGGAATGAGCATTGAATTTAAGGAATGGGACCAGAGATTAAAGCCTGGTTTTGGCCTGTGCTGCTTGTGGGAGTACTGTGTATATATATATATATCTTGTGTGTACCTGGTCATTAGCATGTTGTCTCCTTCATTAAAATGTGAGTGCCTTGAGGGCAGTGACTCTGTTTTTGCCTTTCTTTGTATACCCTACACGTAGTAGTAGTACCTGGCACATAGTAGGTTCTTAATAAATAGTAAATATAGATGAAAAAAATAAATAAATTGTTAACTGATCTATCCACAAATTTGCTCCTTCTAACCATCGCAGTCAGTATAGAAGAGAGATCAGTTTCTCTACACCATTCTCTGTGCTGCTGTCACAATTTCCTTTGCCCAGTTACACATTGTTTCTTGGTCTGACAATCTCCTGCCAGACTCCCTTCTCCCACCTCCTTCTTGTCTTCCTCCAAAGGTGTGTGCTTCACTCATCTTTCTAATCATGCCACATCGCTGCTGTTAAAGTTCTGTAATGATGGTAACAACTCACAGTCATGTGTCACTTCCCTCACAACCACCTTGTGATGTAGGCAGTATGAATAGTGTACTCTGTTTAACAGATAAGGAAACCAGCAAGTAAGCATTAGACCTGGGACTTGAACTGGGGACTTCCTGATGAGATCCCATTCTGCCATTCTCATTGCTCTTCTGAATGGATTGCTATGGTTGTAAATGAGGTCTAGCCAGGCCCTCCCTCCCCCATTCTAGGTCCTTTCACAGATGCACAGTCTCAGAGCTGAAAGGGGCCTCAGAGGCCACCTAATCCAACAAGTACATGAACACAATCCTATGTATCTAAGAAGAAATCATCTAGCTTTTGCTTGGAGAATGCCTGGTCCGTAATAAACTCTTAATTAATGCTTGTTGAATTGAATAGAATTCACATTTGGACTATATTGGTTTCATGAGACATGTTTAATAGATATTCCCCCATTTAAGTAAAAATTTTTTTAAAAATTGTATTTTGGGAGGAAGTCTAAATGGATTTGATCTTTCCTCCTTCTATTTCTGCTGCTTTTAAGTGGCTCAGTAAATAGAGCTTTGGGTCTAAAGTCAGAAAAACCTGATTTCAGATCTGTTCTCAGATACTGTGTGATTTTTGGGCAAGTGATTTAACTTCTTCTGCCTCACTTTACTCAACTGTTAAATGGAGATAATACCACTTACTAATAGGGTTGCTGTGAGGCTCAAATTTGATAATATTTGTAAAGCACTTAGCTCAGTGATAAGTGGTAGCCACTTAATAAAATGCTTGTTTACTTCTTTTCATCAGAAATCGCTCCAGTGTTGCGCAGGTATTGAAGCACTGGGCTAATGGAAAGGCTTCATGGTATGGTAGAAAGATCACTAAACCAAGGATCAGTACCTGTGTACTACTGTTCCATTTCCCACTGTGTGACTCTAGGTAAGTCACTCCCCTTTGACTCTTTCTACATCTGTCAAATAGAGGGGGTCGCTAAGCCTGAAAGTGTCATCCCCTTTATTCTTGGTCTCTTGAATTTGTTTCTTGTATTGTTCCCACCTCAATTTAACTTTCATTTAGTAAAATGCCTTGGGGCCTTTCCTGACACTGTACCTTCCCTTTCAAAACAGCCAACATCCTTCATTTCTACCAATTCTGAAATCTCATTCCCCACCCCACTGTTTAAACTTATAAGTTACTCGTGGCTCCCCTCTTTGCCAGAGGCATTTGTACCATACCTTATACATACTGCAACCTCTGCTTTAACTTGTGTGTGTTCAGTGTTTGTACATTTGGCACTTGACCATATATATTTTTTTAAAAAATGTTTTTATAGATTGTAAAATCCTAAAGGGCAGAGACCATGTGTCTACTTCACCATGGAGAGCACAGCATACAGATGGGTGCTTTCATAAATCCTCTGGATGATGAGGGATATGGTATTTATGTTAAAGATTGAATTTTTATAACTTTCTATAAAACTACATTTCAACAACTCCAGAAATTCTGACAATATTTCCCTGGAGTGTGGATGCTCTCGGACCTGATTAGAACTGATCTTCTACTCTGACTAAATTTACCACATAAGACTCTATAAGCATTGTTGCAGATGTCATGATTTCTTATAAAACAGGTGTGAATGCTTAGACTCTTCTTGTAATAAATTTGCTGAGGAAGGCAATGAACACTGTGAAAACTTGTGCTATTTTCTCTGTGGAATTTATGGCTTTTTTCCCCTATCTTTTTGGCTGTTGAACTTGCAGTTGGTTTGCATACTGATTAAGACCCTACTTCACAGCATTTCTTGCTGCAGATTAGTGTATTTATTCATTTTCTATGTAGGGCCCAACTCAATTGAAATGGTACCAGTGGTGCTTGAACAATTGATGCCTAGCTTTTGAAGGCCTTAGCAGCTTGCTTTCTCCCTACTGTGTTAAAAAGGATTAACCACCCAGGGCATAATCACTATGGAGACCAGACAGTCCATTTGCCTGCTTCTTTAGACAACGTGGGTTCAAGTCTCCTCATGAATAGAAATAAGTCTTGTGATACACAGTTCATGTATTTTGACCGTGGTTCATTGAGTTGAGAAGGCCGAAGTCAGTTTAGGAGAAAATATACAAATTTTATATTTAAGTTCTTGGAAGTACTTTAGTTTTTGGTTTCTTTGAACATAGTTGTGATTTTTCTTTTGGCTTTTTTTTGGTAATGGATTGACTTCTTATTACTTAAGAACTTATTATGAAAGTCCTTAAATCAGATTTTAAGGGGGCAGTTATATAATAGGCATATTTTTATGGTGCATATCACTGCCCTTCTTTAAAATTTATACTCAGCAAACAGAATGAGCTTCTTATAAATAAGTAATTTTATATAATGAGATAGCTGAACAGTTCAGATCTAAAAAAGAAAGATAGCCATAGAATCTTGCAGCTTTTCTGCTCATTGGACTCTAGTCTAGGTACATTAAAGCTCATTTGCATTTTTCTTTTCCTCTCTTTGCCCATATCCAGATGTTTATACTCTTTATTATATGATTATATATAATTATTATGTATTGTAAAATATAATATTATGCATTAATATTATTATATTACTGTACCCTTTATTCTGCTCCTTGGAAAAGCAAAGATGGTATAAAATTTAAGTTACTTGAAGGCAAGAATTAATTCTTTTCTTTTCATCTTTTTGGTATCCACATGCACCTAGCACAGTGCCTTGCGTTGATGAAAGCTGAGTTCATTTGAGTATAGGTCTTAGGTCCCATACCATAATTGTAACTTCATTAATCTTACAATTGGAATATCAGGTTAATATTTCCTATTTTTTAGTTGTTTGAATCATGTCTGACTGTTAGTTACCCCTTTTGGGATTTTCTTGGCAGAGTGGTTTAGAGTAGTTTGTCATTTCTTCTCCAGCTCATTTTAGAGATGAGGAAACTGAGGCAAACAGGGTTCAGTGACTTGCCCAGGGTCACACAGCTAGTAAGTGTCTGAGGTCAGATTTGAACTCAGGAAAATGAGTCTTCCTGCCTGCAGACCTGCCATTCTGTCCACTGTGCCACCTGGCTGCCCCAACATTCCCTAAATGTAGGGGTAAGCATTATTTTGTTTTATTTCAGAAAAGTGAACTTATTGCCCATTTCTACCTACTTCTCTAATGATCACTCTACTGCCTAGGACTTGGACCAGAGAACTGTTTGCATGCAAACACCTCAGTATGTTAGCTTGATCTTACTTTTTTTTGTTATCAGGTCATGGGATCCTCATAGAGAATCATAGAAAGGAATCACAAAGGTGTAAGGGAAGCCCTCCCTAACCAGGGATGTTTTGCATAGATGTGAATCTGCCCTTGCGGAGTTATTCCCCATTGAAGCACTAAGGATGTTTATAATTGAACAACTCCTCTTCCTTTCTCCCTTTCACCAATCAGCATCTCATCCCTTCTCTGCTCAGGCCTTAGATCACCATCTGTCCCATCAGAAAACTTTCCCTTATTATCCCCACCCCTCAGCTTCTTTACATAATCCTTTTGGCCAGAGACTGCTCAGGGCTGTAGCCAGGGAACAAAGCAGAGTGGGTCCAGTGCTCCTGGTTTACTTTACTTGAAGACTTCAGGTCACACAGAAGTGGAAACTTTGAGAATCTGATGCATCAGACCAAGGACAGGCTCTAGGCAAGCACAGGAAAGGTGGATCTCGCATCTCCTCTTGGGAGGCATTTTCCTCAGGGATTCAGTAAGTCTATGGGGTTAAATGGATTATGTTGGCAGATTTATGTGTGTCTTCTGCATTCGTAGACCCTGATGATTTGCTCGTATTCATTTATTTTGGTGGGTTTAATTCTTGATTATGATCTTGGTTTTAAAAGTATGCATCGTTTTTAATGAATCTCTTCATTTGGCTATGAGATCAATAACATTGATATCTAAAACTCTTTCCAGGCTGTACGAAGATGCATCTGAGATAATTTCTTCCACCTTTGGGAGAGTTTATTTGTTGTTGTTCAGTAGTTTCAATTGTGTCTGACCTATTTTGACCCCATTTGGGATTTTCTTGGCAAAGATACTGGAGTGGTTTGCCATTTCCTTCTCCAGTTTATTTTACAGATGAGGAAACTGAGGCAAACAGGGTTAAGTGACTTGCCCAGGATGACAGTGTCAGAGGCCAGATTTGAATGTAGGAAGATGATTCTCCCCTTTGAAAGGGGGGGAGACATTAAACAAATTATCCTTTGAGGTTTTACCATGCCCTTTTAACTTAGCATTTCCAGTTAGAACCTTAATCACTTAATGTTTTGCTATAAAAGCAAAGAGCTAGGGGGAGATTCTGATAACCTGACTAACTCATCTACTTGCTCCCAAATGGAATTCCAGTTGAAGAATGACAGGACAGATGACTGCCTGTTCTCTTTGTCATGATCACAAGGAAAAGTGATTATACAGATTTCCTTGGGGACTTGTCAGAACTTTCCCTCTTAGTATATATAGTACCAAATCTGGCTTGTACAGTTGAAGACCATTTCCTCCCATTCTGAAGTGACTGAAGATGGAGAACAGCTGGTCACTATTATCCATATATAATAATGAATATTCTGGCTCACCTTTGTCACCTCTTTTCCTGTTCTTCTCCAGACTACTATTTAAATTCCTCAAGCTGCTAGCTGTCCCTTTTTCCCTGTTCCTCAGTACACTTAGACTTATGTTTTATTCTTTGGCCACACACAATAGGGACTAAAACCTGGAGTTACCCTGTTGAAACCACTGTTGACTTGTGTAGCGTTCTAGTCCAATAGAGTGATTATTGTGCCCCTACCCTGGGATCTTGAGAGGACTTTTGCCAAGAGAAAGAAGTGCAGGGAAAGGTATTATTTTTTTTCAAGTAATATGCACTAAAATTGAGCTCTTTAATGTCAGACATTATATTTCTGTTATTAAATATATTTAGGCTCTAACCTGCTACTGGGGCAATGAAGACTCTAGTTCAGATCTATAATGTTGAGATTTTTTGAATCACCATCTTTGTGTGCAGTGTGAACAGCTGACACATTCAGCCTCTCAATAGAAGCTTTTGTCTTGCTACCTTTGGCGAGCACCATGCTTGGTGCTGTATTTATTGCTCTTCAAGCATATTAACTTAGAACCAGAATAGTCCTACAAAGGAGAGCTGCCGGTTGAGTGAATTACTCAGTGGTCTTTCACCTCTGGGGTCATCTTTGGAACTTGGTCCTGACAAGAGTAAACAAACTCACCAAAAATTACTCTGCTCAGCTCACCGGGAGAGGTTCAAACTGGTCTTGATCTGGACACTTTCAGTTTACTCTATAAGTAAAAAGGTGTGGCCATGAAATGAGCAGACAGTTTGCATTTTAAATTGGTTCAAGAATAAATTAAATAGTTGAGAGGGTGAAATTTAAAGTAACAAAAATTTGAAACCCCAAAGTTTTTACAGCATAGTACAGATCTTGACAACCTGTATCACATATATGTGGGGTAGGAAACCTACTTACTACGAAAATGCCTCTGTCCATGCTGCTTGTGAGGGCTGCCAGCTTCCAGGAGGAAAGGGATGAAAACTTTGGCCCACTGATTTTTAAGGGGGCTAGCTTATGACTGAAATGGGTTAGTAAGAACTCCTATAGATCCGACTTTGTGTTATGGAATCATATATTGAAACCTGGAAGGGACAGTAAAGGCCATCGAGTCCATTATCTTCATTTTACAGATGAGGTAGCTGAGGTACAGAGAGATCAAATGACTTGCTCAGTCATGAGGCTAGTAAGCATCTAATGTGGGATTCAGACTTGGGTCATACTGACTCCAAGTCCATGCCCTCTTCACTCTGTTATGCTGTTTTTCATTCAGAGATATCCCCTAATCTCCCAATGTAACTTTTGTCTTTCTATGTTCTACCTTTCCAATTTGTAAGGGGAAAGAAGTTGGAAATATGTTTTAGGACATTATGGAAAGATGATCCGGAAAGAACTCATTGCTTCGTCTTTTTTCTCCTTATTATAAAGCACACACACACACACACACACACACACACACACACAGATACACATAGATACACACACACACACCCCCTTACCCCAAAATGTCAGTATTGAAACCCTGCTGCTGTCTAAATCAGCCAAGGACATAGAAAGGCTTTGTGTTTTCATTGAGTGCTGCCAGATGGCAGACCCCCATTCTTGTTCCCTGCCCCCTGTTAGACCCTTAAATTCCTCTAAGGACTGCTTACTGGCCTTACTTTTAGTGGTGCAAAAGCCAGATACATCTTTCATGATATTGTTTTAAAGGTCATGTATGACTAGTCTGAATAACTTAAAATATTTTAAACAAGGTAGCAGTTTATATGTCTCTAAATTTTGAGTTTGGTTTTATTCAGTAATGGGATAATTTTAAAATCTGTCATTCTTTTCCTTATGAAGATACTACCACTGCTCCAGTAGAACATGTACTTTTGAGAATTTTTTCCTCTTCAGTGGTGTTGATAGATTTTCACCGGCCCATGCATATTCTCTTACTTGGTTCTCTGTGCTGCCACTACCACCTGTTTCTCTCCCGGCACCTTCCCCACCTCCAGTTCCCCTAACTTTGAGTAAAGCAGATAGCTGTAATACAGACGTTTTTGCCTATGTAAAGATATCTTTAGTCTATACCTTCCCTATCCAACCATATTGAATAGTTCCCAAATATTCCATTAATTGTGACAATGATTATGATGCCAAAATCATTTCTTAGAACTCTTTTGTTTTATGTTGCTTGCAAGTGTGATGAAAATTGATGTGATTTCTCCTGATTGATGTTTTTCAGAGTATTTTCATGAATCCTGTTTTTGTGGTTGTTAAACAGAGTGCCCTGCTCTCATGACCATGTGAACCGCATTGATCACTAACTGCTTGTGCATCAAAAAGTGATTCTTCAGGTAATCTAACAAAGTAAATTTTGATTTATGTGAAGATGGGTAAATGCAGTTAAAAATTAATGGGTATTAGAAGAAGAATAAAATGATGGATGGTGAGGGTGGTAGTGCTTTTTTCAGGAAAGGATAGGACGGATGGAATCTGCATCATTGGTATCATCAGTGTAGTGAACTTCCTTCCCTGAAACAGATCAGTGATTGATTCTTCATGTTTGAGATTTGTTTGGGGTCACTGAGAAATTTATGAATTACCCTTAGCTATTATATGTATAGCACTCAAACCTAGGTCTTCCAGACTTCTTTATCCACTGCCTCTGTTGTTTCTACAAGAGAAAAAATTGAATTAATTTCTGTTTTTTTTCCTTAGCTTGGCTTCAAAAATTTCTGTGTAGTTTCTATTATAGAAACAGAATTATGGTGTATTTAGAACACTGAGATATAGGGATTATGGATTTGATTATTGGTCCTGTCACTATTTGTGTGACCTTTGGCACTTAACCTACCTGAGTCAAAATTTTCTTATCTGTAAATTTAGAGGGTTGAATTAGATATTCTCTAACATTGTTTGTTGACGATTTTGAGTTCTGTCACACAAGTTGGCTTTTAAAGCAAGTTATCAAAGTTCTCTGAAGGATATTTTGTAGATTATCATCATCAATTTTTGTTATATGAATGTGAAATGTTTTCTGTCTATATCACTTTGAAGTTTAAAAAAATAACTCATTGATCAAAAGTTTGACTTTCAAAAGAAATTAATGAGAACTGTACATACTCAAATGGGTCATTCTCACGCACCCCTAATCACTCCCACTCAAAAGCAAGAGGAACTGAGAACTTAAGTGGGAAGAAAATTACACTTTTATTTTCGCTGATCTCTAACTGAAATTTAGTATTTCCTTCTATTATTTTTTAAAAAATTATTGTGAGAAGGGGTCTATAGCTATCAAAGAGTTCTGCTACACAAAAATGGTTAAGAACCCAGGCTCAAAAGATTTTCTATTTTATTCACCAATGTCTTGAACTTTTAATAATTTGAATATAAATCATAATATCTTAGAGATACCATGGACATATGATCATTTAGTCCAACTCCTACATGAATCATGAATCTTTTTTTAGAGTATCACCAACAAATCTTCGTTTACCCCTTCACAGATTTGTTGGGAAAGTACTTTTGAAAGTTGTGAAAATTTTTAGCATGATCATTACAATGCAACCTCCTCTTGGAAGGGCTTTATATTGAGGATCTTCCTATGTCCAGAGATAGTCTTTTTCGTTTTTAGAGGACTCACGTTGTTAAAACATTTTCCCTTGTGTTGAACTGAACTCTGCCTCCCTCTACTTTTCACTCTTTGTTCATTACCTTCCAGTTCCCACTTGCCTATAGGCCTGCCAGCTCATCATGGTGTCCAAACTGGAGCATAGTACTTCAAATGGGGTCTGAACATCAGAGCAGAGTGATAATACCACTTCACTCTTTCTGGATTCTCTGCCTCTTCTAATAAAGTCCAAGATTTTATTAGGATTTTTTTTTTGCTTGTTATATCACACTGCTGACTCATAATGAGTTTGCCATTCATAAGAACTCCTAGATCTGTTTTTTTTATTGCATAGATTGCTTTTTTCTTCCCATCCAAAAATCCTCTTCATCAGTGAATGAACTGTGTGATGTACAATGGTAATTCATTACTAAAGCTGTTACATAGATTTTGTACTTGTGTCTTCTGTATCAAAACAGAGCTGTATTTTTCTGACCATGTGCTTTTCGACCTGCTTTTCAAGGGAACTCTTAAGTTCTTATGCCTCCTTTTGCTTTTTTTCTACTCCCTTTCTAGCAACATTCTCCTCTACCATTTAACCCTCATGCTTTGCTAATGCTGGGCCTGGTGCCATGACTCATATCTGTATCTAGAACCTTCTTTTTATGAGCTGTACCTTTTCCAAAACCAGGTCAAAATCATAAAAGTTTCATGCTATGTAAGCTACCAACCTCCACTAGCTGAAGTAAAGATAGTATAAGTTTCTTGCACATTTTTAATTTGTGTTTAGCTACAATAATCAGTTATCATGAGACCACATATCATTGTATGAATCACTGTACATGAACTCAGACACCCATGGGAAGCTTTCTCCTCATTTTTTTTCTTAAAATGGTGTCTTAAGAACCCTTCTGTATCAACCCTGAAAGATCTAGGAGGTCAGTATATGATTCTTTAAATATTTAAATACTCTAAATATTTTAGATTATTATCATCATCAATTCATGTGAGTCTGCAATGTTGTGTCTACCTAATTCTATTTGTTAAGAACCAATATTCTCAAAGAAATTTTGATGACTGAAAAGTAACTTCCATCCCTCCTGTTCCTGTAATTTGTGATAGACGTAGAAATAATTTGCTTGTTTTCTTTTTGGAGTGTAAATGCTATTTTAAGATCTGTCATATTGGTGTGTAACTTAGGTCACTGATGTTACTGATTCAACTGTTCTTACTTTAGGTGAAGATGGGGAACTCTGAGAGTCAGTACAGTCTTCAGGGATCTAAAAATCATAGCAGTTCTGCCACTGGTGCAAAACAGAAGCCTTGTCCCCTGAAAATCCGCAGCATCCATGCCAAAGATGAAAAGTCTTGCTCATTGCATGGGTGGGGTCATGGAAGCAGTGGGACAAATTACAAGTCTCGATCCCTGGCCAGGAGCTGCCTTTCCCACTTTAAGAGTAATCAGCCTTATTCATCACGACTCAGTGACCCAATGGCCAAAGGCTCCAAAGGCAGTACCCACACAAAGCACAAAGTGAATGTGGCAGGAAACTACTTACAAGGAAAGAATTCTGCCTTCTTGTCTGAGAATGGCTTTCATTATATTAGTCATGAACCAGCGGATAACCATATCACCTCCAGAGACTGCAATGGACATCTTCTGAATTGTTATGGGAAAAATGAGAGTCTTGCATCCACCCCACCAGCTGAAGACCGGAAGAGCCCAAAGGTTCTCATTAAAACGCTAGGGAAATGGGATGGATGTTTAAGAGTTGAGTTCCACAATAGCAGCAACAACAAAGTGCCTACAGAGGACTCCACTGGACCAGTCCAGCTTCTGAGATATTCCCCTACATTGGAGTCTGAAACTTCCAACTTAACTGAAGTACGGAGAAATTCTAGTACTGATTATTCTACCAGCCATTGCCTTTCTCCTACTGATTCCCGGCTGAGATCCAGCAAAGGCAGTTCTTTTAGCTCTGAGTCTTCCTGGTATGACTCTCCTTGGGGAAATGCTGGGGACATCAATGAATTGGAAGGATCTTACCTGACCAGAAGCACTCCAGATACCAGTATCCATTCCAGTTTTCCATCAGATGATGCCAAAAAGCCTTTTAACCAAAGTTCATCTCTTTCTTCCCTCCGGGAGCTGTATAAAGATGCCACCTCAGAAAGTCTCCCACCCTCAGGCATTAGACTTTCTGATGAATACATTGGTACACATGCCAGTTTAAATAGTAGAGTTTCATTTGTCTCAGACATTGATGTGCCCTCAAGGGCGGAGCAGAGAGGCCCTGTACAGTACTGTTCTTATACCCTTCCCTGTCGGAAGTCCAAACCCTTAACAGAAGATACTTCTAAAAAGGACACATTAAAAACTAGAATGAGGAGAATCAGTGATTGGACAGGAAGTCTCTCCAGAAAGAAAAGGAAACTCCAGGTATATAAGCTTTTTGTGTACAAAGAAAAATTAACTTGTATTTTTCAGTTCAGATGGATTATTTTTGAATTTTGGTGGGAGGAATAAAAACATGGACATATTCTCATTAATTTTGGGGAAAATAATTTTAAAATAGCACTAACTTTTCAAATATTATTATAGCATAAGTATTTTGGGGTACCTATATGTTTGTGTACATGATTGAGAGAGGGAATAAGAATGCCTCTCTAAATCAATACCTTAAACCCTTCTATACCTAGAGAACTCATTCAATAATTACTTTTTTTTGGTTTTTTAAATGAGGTTGAAATGTATAGGGAGCATCCTAAAAGGAAAACAGGAGATTTGCGTTTTAGATCCAGCATAGCTATTAGCTAGCAAGGAGACCTTAGCCAAGTACTTTAACTTAACTTCCCTGGACCTTAGGCCTCATCTTAGAAATGACTGTGTTGATGTAGTTTTTTTCTGAGTTTCCATTCAATGCTCAAATTCCCTGATTAGTAACATTTTCTTTTCCAAATAATATTTTCATGTCTCCTCCAGTTCAACAGAAATGCTGAAAAGTACATAATGCACTTATCTTCATGTCTCAGGAAAGTATCCTCACCTCTTTCAACTATAGGTTCCTTCTTTTGTGTAGCCTTAAGTCTTTTTTCCCCCATCCATATAGAAGAACATCAGAAAGCTCATCAGTTTCTCTTACCATCCAGCACATTTGCAAAATAATATTGCTTTCCTAGTTATGTCGATGAAGGAAAAGGAAAAGAAATTAAAAAATGAAAATAATCACATTCAGCCCAATATAGTAGTTTCCATTTTCTAAATTGTTTTAAATAATAGACATAATCTTAAAGATCAATTTCATTTCTTAAATGAAGGTGCAAGAGTAAGGGGAGTATTTCTAGTCTATGGCAAATTTTCCAGCCCCATTCTCACCAAAAAGGTTGGAAGTGAACTTTGGCAGATGCTTTATTAGAAGAGAAGAGAAGGGACTATTTTTAATATTATTTTTTCACGTTTAAAAAAAAATCTGGATTTGAACTCCAAAGAAAGCCAACATTTTTATGAACAAAATAGAGCAGAAAAAAGAATGTTCATAAAGTTGTAAATCTATGCCTTAAAAATAAACAAAAAACGTTTGTACTTACCTTTTGAGTACCTTCTGATTCTACATTTTTTAATCTCACTCTCCCCCCAAAAGTATGTTTTGTGTATTTGATTTTGATTCAGGTAATGCTTGAGCCTTAGCCTTATGCTTACACCAAAGCCAAATGTTTCCCCAACTCCTCATTGCTCCTAGTGTTTTCTTAGCTCTTTTTAGGCACCATCCAAGTCAAAATTCCTCTTGCCAGGAAAAGAGGTGGAGAGATTTCCTGAGTGAATTGGTTATCTGAGCACTCCTTTAGGCTGTATTCTATAATTAGAGTCTGGAGAAAGGGCAAAGAGAACATTGTCAGGATTTGGAGGGAGGTAGGTATCATGGATTCGTCCTACCCACTGTGTGGGTAGGATTCTTGAACATGAGTCACCAGAGTCGCTTGCTGGCACTTTGGGAAAGTCACAATTTAAAGTTGCCACATCAGCAAAATGCCGATAATAATCTATGCTCCCTACTCTAAGCTAGTGGGAGTATTGGGAAGAAAATATGAGCTAAATATGTGGAAGTGCTTAGGACTACAGGAATCTGATAAATAGCATGTGGTACTGACTGATAGCTATAGGAACAATAGTGATGATAACAGCGGCATATATGTTGTGAGTGAAGGAAGGAAAGGGCTTTGGTAATCGAGATGGAAAGTTATTGTTTTCTTTGAAAGAAAACCCGTAGTAGCTTCTAGTCTTTTAGCTTAGAACATACTTTTATGTGAGCACGATAGAGGGAGGAAAAGTTTATTTTTTTCTTCACTCGACATACACTCATCTGCTTTTTTAAAAAAGCAAAATCACATCAAAAGCAGCCTTGAAAGTGAAGTGCCGAGCTTCAGGCTAGGACGTATCACAACCTTCTGAAGTGTCAGTTCCTTTTTAGATTTTATCATTTTACTATATAGGAAATTAAACAAAATGAAATAACATACATAAAGTGTAAAATAAAGGCGATAACGTTTGTAAAACTTAGAGAACTGTATAAATGCTAACAGCTATTTTTTCACAAGGAAGCTAGGTGGCACAGTTGATAGAGGTCTAGAAGGGAGTTGGGAAGACCGAAATTCCAATCCAGCCTCAGGTAGTTAACTAACTGTGTGACCCTGGGCAAGTCATTTAACCTTGTCTGCCTCAGTTTCCTCATCTGTAAAAAGGGGGTAATAGTAACACCTCCCAGCATTGTTGTGAGGATCATATTTCTAAAGCACTTCACAGACTTACATGTACTCTGTAAATGTTATCATCCTCATTATTTTCATCAGAGCCCTCTACCACCAATGAAGTGATCAGAGTCTGGATTCAAAGCCAGGTTTCCTAACCCCTGAGTGAGTGTTTTTTCTACTTATGAGAACCTGAAAATAAATAGTGCAGTGAGACAATTCAGATATCTAAAAATGATCTGAGAAACAAATGCAGAAAAGCCATACTATATAAAGAAAACATATTGGGGGTAGAGATGAATGTGTATTTAATATGAATGTTTTTACTATTAAATAGAACTCTAGTGAGAGGAGTGAAGGCCTATTTCTGTTCTGTACATACCAGCTCCTGGTTAAAATATCAGTTATATAGCCATAGAGAATTCATTGCAAAGTCAGGATTAGATTGGAACATAAAGCTCTTGAATTTCTAGATGATTTACGTTTAACCCATGTAGCTTCATTCCTGTAATAAAGATGCAGTAATCTCCCTGAGATGACCCTTTCAGTTTATTCTGTTTCACTTTCATGTATAAATCAAAGCACTCAGATTGGACTCATGTACATCTTATTTTTATGTAGAAACGAATAAACAACTTACCTATTCATACTCTTCATATCCGTGAAGAGTTCCTTATGCAAAGCCGTGTTAAAACCTGTTTCCAAAGCATTTACCTGTATTTTGGTCCTGCTTTTTTCCCCCAGAGGATTCCTATAGGGTCCCTGACCCATTGCTGAGACAGAATAGGTAGACTTTTGCTATCTGGGAAAATGGGGGAAAAACAGACACCAAGCCAACAAATATTTCTAGGCATGTCCAGAAGGCTTTTGATATTGATCATATATTGTATTGGGCCATTAGCTGTAAGTACAGATTGGAAGACAGCTATCATCACCTTTGTACAGCAAAGTTGAGGGGGGGAGAAACAATAGATCCACTGGAGAGAGGTGAAGAGTACTATAGACTGATTTTTTAGTGATTATGCACTTTGCCCCTAACAGCCTGATATTGTGGAATTATTTAGGAGATCTGGGCTTAAAATTCTAATTATTGCTTATCATCCATGCAAACTTGGGTTAAAAAAATGAGAGGAATAGGGCAAAAGGACCTTTGAGGGACCCTTATTGCTTCATTAACTAAGTAAAGAAAAATCATATTGGAAAGAGACAAACCAGTGTGGTGGCTTTTATTGAAAACTGATGAGTAGTGATCAAAGTCTCCTGTGGAAGCAGTCGACACTCTTACTCCTGATGATGATAATAATAGCACGCATTTATATAGGACTTACTATGCTTTACTTACTATACCCAGGCACTGTGCTAAGATCTTTATAATTATTTTCTTTTTTTTTAATTTATTTTTTTATTTATTTAACTTTTAACATTCATTTTCACAAAATTTTGGGTTCCAAATTTTCTCCCCTTTTGTCCCCTCCCCCCACTCCAAAACACCGAGCATTCTAATTGCCCCTGTCTGCCAATCTGCCTTCTCTTCTATCATCCCTCTCTGCCCTTGTTTCCATCCTATACCCCTTTACCTGTATTTCTTATTTCCTAGTGGCAAGAGCAGTACTTGACAGTTGTTCCCAAAACTTTGAGTTCCAACTTCTCTTCCTCCCTCCCACCCCACCCATTCCCTTTGGAAGGCAAGCAATTCAATATAGGCCAAATCTGTGTAGTTTTGCAAATGACTTCCATAATAGTAGTGTTGTGTAAGAACTAATTATATTTCCCTCCATCCTATCCTGTCCCCCATTACTTCTGTTCTCTCTTTTGATCCTGTCCCTCTCCATGAGTGTTGACCTCAAATTGCTCCCTCCTCCCCATGCTCTCCCTTCCATCATCCCCCCCACCCTGCTTACCCCCTTATCCCCACTTTCCTGTATTGTAAGATAGGTTTTCATACCAAAATGAGTGTACATTTTATTCCTTCCTTTAGTGGAATGTGATGAGAGTAAACTTCATGTTTTTCTCTCACCTCCCCTCTTTATCCCTCCACTAATAAGTCTTTTGCTTGCCTCTTTTATGAGAGATAATTTGCCCCATTCCATTTCTCCCTTTCTCCTCATAATTATTTTCTTATTTGATCTTCATAGCAACCCTGTTATTATTATCATTACCATTTTATGAATGAGGAAACTGAGGTAAACAGAAGTTAAGTGACTTTCCTAGAGTCACTAAGGACTTTCTAACTTCAAGCCTGGCTCTCTATCCGCTGTGTCAGAATAAAAATAATGTTTTGACATAACCCTATCATATTATTAAATTCATTTTACAGATGAAGAAATGGAAGTTCAGCAAAGTTAAGTGATTTTCCTGAAGTCATATAGCTAGTGTCAAAGTGAGGACTAGGGGCCAGGTCTCCTGATTCCAGGTCTGAAGCCTTTTCCACCATACCATGTTGCCTCAACTTACAAAGAGTGGTCCTCTCCTGTTCCTTCAAAGTTAGTCATTGGGAAGTACTGAACCTGAGAATTAGACAATTCTTATAGATCAACAGGATCACACATGTACCAGATGTAGACACTGAAAACGTTGCCATATGTGCCTGAAAGAAGACTTGGCTTTGCTGAGTTAAGGGGTTAAAACTTTGGATCAGAAATGTGTCTTACAAGAAACAAAGTACAGTGCGTTTGTAGGTTGCGTTTAACTTTGCCAGTTCAGAAACTTCTTTTGGCATAGAGTTGCTCTTATTTTGAAAAGCCTCATTATATGCCAGCAGCCATAGGTAATCCCATGTTGGTTTTGGGCTGCATATCAGATCTTTCTGCTAATAATTGAATAATGTTAATATTAGCCAAGTGAGAAGCATCTTTTCCCCCTGGATGTTTTTGAAGAGCTACAAATAGAGAAGAGTTTTCTTTTTTAGCTTTAAACATTTTCCAAAGTTTCCGGTGTAAGTAACTCACAGGAGCTTGTTTATTTGCCTTATTCTTCTTGCATAAACATCAGAGAATAAACAAATATTGTGGTGGGACATAGTGTAAATACAAGTAGAAAAATAATATTTTTATTGGTAGTTGCTGTATTTTTGACTCAGCTGTTTAAAAGGCCTGAGTATTGGAAGCAATGATTAGCTGGCTGATTATTTTTCCTACAGAAGACAGCAATTGCTACTTCATTTGTATACTAATAAAAATCATTCAAGTATTATAAATTCAGAACATATCATTGACCAAGATTGACCTTTTGTTTTGATTTTATTTCAATAATTCAGTATAATTGATAGTATAGGAAAAGACACTAGCAGATATATAAGCTTCAGAAATGACAAGTTACTAGATGAAAAGCAGGCACACAGATAGCTTCCTGTGATGGGTAAAGGTAATCTTGGTATAGGCAAGTGTAGAATACTATGGAAAGGTCTGGGTTCGAATTCATGGACAAACCAATTCACCTCTCTGCGTCTCAGTTTACTCGTGTATAAAATGGGAGAGTATCATTAGGGCTATTGCCTTTAAAGAGTTATTTAGAGGCCAGTGCTCTGTAACACTTTCAGAGCTACCTGAACATGAATTATTTTTATCATTTTCTTAGCACAGTACTCTGCACTCACACACTTAATAAATTCTTATTTAATTAACTAATTAATGCATGAATGAATATCTCAGTTGTCTAAACATAGATTTGGAATATCAGTGCTTCTCTGAGCTTAAGATTCAAATCACTTTTATTCCTTTCAAATTCAGGGAATTTATTTTCACATGCTTTACCAAGGTGTTACTTGATAATACTCCTAAAAGTATTTTTCCCAATCTATAGGACTTAAACTTTCAATTGCTTAGCATCTTCAGACAGCGTAATTAATCTTAATTCACAAGGGAGCTGATATTAAATTGTTTATTTTATATAGATCTGCTTTGCTTGACTTATATCTGCAAGTGGGAATATTTTTAGGGCATAGAGTACATAGGGAGTGAATATTTGTCATGACAAAGGCTGCAGCTGCAGTAATGTCAGGCACCATGATCAATGCCCTTCGTGGGGAAGAGATTCCAGGTGCGTGGCTCCAAATCTGACCTAGGGGTTGAGGGTGAGGAAGTTACTGCTGCAGGTTCCAGCCTCCAGATTTGAGTGGGGGAGGCAGGAAATGGGAAACTTTTATACCAGGCTTGAGAATGAATATATGGGGAACTTTTGAGGCCACAGAGAGATCAATAGTGTTATCTGCACAGCTAGTAGCTGTGAGGAACTAAGGCTTCTCTTCAGAATCATGGAGTATGGAATTAGTCCTTTTGTTAAACTCTCTTAGTGATTGTTTAAATCCCACTGAAGCACCTTCCTCTTTACTGAGGCTGTATGTCTGGATGATCCCAGTTATGAGGGTGAGGTAGAGCAGAGAAGATGAATTTATGTCTCTCATTCCAGAACTTAGTTTGGGAGCATAATGGGACAGTCAGCCAGAATCAAAATTTTTGATGAATTCTGGTAAGAACATGTTGGTGAATAATGTTTACTATCAGCATTCTAAGACAAAATTATTCTCAAATCATAAATATACTGTGTCAAAGATGGATTCAACTTGTAGATTTTATTTTAAAATGCCATAGAAAAACTGCAAAAACAGCAGTGACTTTTGTCAGGATTTAATTTATAGCCAGTAAAGATGTTTAATTCTAGACATTTCTTGCTCCACCAACCTATCAAGTATACTAATAAACAAGTAGATACAGTAATGGGGCAGCTAGGTGGTGCAGTGGAGAGAGCACCAGTGCAGGAGTCAGGAGGACCTGAGTTCAAATCTCACCTCAGACACTTGACACTCACTAGCTGTGTGACCTTGGGCAAGTCACTTAACCCCAAGGGCCTCATCCTGGGTCATCTGATGAATATCTGATCACTGGATTCAGATGGCTCTGAAGGAGAAGTGAGGCTGGTGACCTGCACAGCCCTCCCTCACTCAAAACAAAGTCAAGTGCAAGTCATGGCATCATTTCTCTGATGGCATGGTCTTCTTCGGCAATGAGGGATGAACACACCCATCCACATACATACAGTAATACAGGATCTGTGATTTCATCAATGTTTAGAAATTAGCTCTGCCAAAAGCTGTAATAATTGATGGATAAGTGACAGCCAATTACTTAAGGCACATGGAAATTAACTGATTTGCCCAAGGTTTCATAGGCTAGATTTAAACCTAGTTTCTCTTGATTCTAAGCTGGCTTGCCTGCTGTACCTGGATGGCTCACGTGGACTACATATTCCACCCAAATTTCTAATCTGTTATTTCCTCAATATTTCATTGGTCAGTATTAGGTTAGTGAATTCATTTGAGGATTGGATTGAACTAGGTTGTTTCTGTAATGCCATTCATCCCTTAAATTATACATTGAGAGCTTTTCTTTCAAAAGGACCTTGCTTTATGTTGGTACTATTAGCAATGGAAAATTTAAAATTTTGTCCTTTAGTGCCCTTGGAGAAAACAATTCTGGGCTTATGGAATATTTACAATCTCTGACCAGTGACTATTTTCATTATACACAGGAGCCCAAATCCAAGGATGGATATGACCACTTGGATACCCGAACTGATGGTCTCAGTGCAGAAGCACTGTTGCCTTCACAGCTGTCTAGTTTGTTGTGGTCAGGTGGATCTGGCCAGACTCTGCCTCAGAGGAGTGAGTCCACTAATGCAATTAGCAGCGACCCCTTGCGACAGAACATCTATGAAAATTTCATGCGGGAGTTGGAGATGAGTAGAACTCATGTGGAGAACATAGAAACATCTACAGAAACAGCAGACTCCAGTAGTGACTCACTGAGCTCCTTAGAGCAACTGGACCTGCTCTTTGAAAAAGAGCAAGGAGTTGTCCGGAAAGCAGGGTGGCTCTTTTTCAAGCCTCTTGTCACTCTTCAGAAAGAGAAGAAGCTGGAACTTGTGGCCAGGAGGAAATGGAAACAGTACTGGGTAACTCTTAAAGGTAGGTCAGAACTTGGCTACTTGCATAGTGTCCTCTCATGGGCAAGCATTTCCTCACTCTAATAGTCTCAGTTTAATGCCTGAATGCATCACTCAGTTGATTGAGATTTGATATGAAGGATTTGCTAAAATATTTCATGGAAAAGATAAAATGATGTTTTCATGAATATTCTTTCAATGTTTGGCTCATCAAAGGTGAGTGTTGTTCATAGAGGAGGCACCTAGGTGGCATTGTGGATACAATGCTGGGCCTGGAGTCAGGAAGAACTGAGTTGAAATCCAGCCTCAGGTACTTCCTAGCTGTTTGACCCTAGGCAAGTCATTGAACCTCTATCTGACTCAGTTTCCTCAACTGTAAAAAAATGAGCGTAATATTAATACCACCACCCCCTTACATGGTTGTTGTAAGAATTAAATGAGATCATATTTGTAAAGCACTCAGCAAAGACCCTAGTACATAGTAGGTGCTTAAGAAATGCTTGTTCTTCCCCACCCAGTTTTTGTGATTGGGCTGAGAAGTTGATTTCATGGTCTATATATACAGTCCCAATATGGATTTTAGTGAACTTGTATTTTGGGGGAGAGTAGAATCTATATTGTTATATATTATTATGATCTCATAAACTTAGAAAGTGAAGTGGTAATCTTGACAAATAAATGTCGCTTTTAATACAAAGCAATTTACATTGTCTTTTTTGTTTTTGGAGGCCTCGTAAAACTTTCTCCTAAGGGCATGCCTTTTCTTAATTTATACTCTTTTCACATATAGGTATCACTTTGCTGCAAGTTAAAATAGCATGATGATCTTGAGAATGACTAAATGAATGCAGTGCTGATTTATGCAAAGGGAAAAATTACAAAATATTCTTTGTCATGTGTGCACAGTATTCCTGTGAACCATTGTCAGAAGACCTTCATAAAGTGGTCAAAAGCCAGGCTTGTTAAGCTGGCAACCTCTTTCCCCATTACTTTGGGAGAAACAGAAAAGTGAGTTATATCTGCAGTCATTATGCGGAAGAGGCCCGTAATTCTTCAGCATCACTCTTTGCTAACTTTGTGTTGGCTCCTGTGTATAAATAGTGAGCCCTCCCTGGACTTGCAGACTAGAAACTTGTCTTGAGCATGCACAAAGCCATCCAGCAACTGGTAGAGTTCCCTTCATTTTCTTAAGTGAAAAAAACTCATTAAGCTCAAAGATACAAACATTTCCTATATCTTGCAGTTATCAATAGCATGAATGCCCTCTGTGAAGCTAGGTCTTTTTAACTATATTATTGAAAAGAAAGAGTAAGCTGAATATTTGAATGTGGACCAGGGACTTCTGGTTACTGAATACAGCTCTGGATGATGATACTTCATTATCTCTGGCAATAGGCAGGACACTTAGTACTATCTATATTTGGAGTTCCCCCATGCTTATTTTTGTAACACCAAGATTCAATGATGAAGGGAGTTTTGTAAGCCTAAAATATAAAATGTTCATTCTTTCATTTCCTTTTTAGCAAGGGAAAGGCATGTGATAAAGATATTTTTTGTCAACATAACCTTTTCCATGTGGTCTTAAACATTACTTCCTACTTAAAGCACTGTATGTCAAGTTCAACATAACTGATTTTTAACATCAGTTACATTTGGAGCTATTCTTTCAAATTATTTTTGAATAAAATGTGTGTATGTATATATCTGTGTATAGACAGATAAAAACATATCTACATCTATGCATATCTTTATAATCAAGCAGAGTTCTCTTTATGTGTCTTTTAGGTACCTAAATAAATGAATTAAAAGTGCTCTTCTGAGGAGAGATGCTTATGTGCAAGGCTTATGGCCGTCTTGTTACCTAGTTTGAAATTACAGGTGTTATAACGCCTCTTCTATGCTTAAGGATCAATTCTTTTCCCCACCTGTCTTCATTCTAATGAATGGACGTTAACAAGATTAACTACATTCCCATCTTTTTTTCTTTCCTCTTGATGGAAGTGATGCCCTAATATGAACTCAAGCTTACAGTGAAAAATTCCCATATTACTTTTTATAGTGCTATTTCTAATTATACTTCTGTGTATAAATAGTTCCACTCCTAAAAACTCATAGATAAAGCAATATTAAGATTCAATATATGAAAATTTGCTTTATGAAAGTGAAGATGTGTTTTATGGAAACATGTCTGATATTGTGGGATTGTAAGAGTGGGGACATGAAGACAGCTAGTGGTTGTGTCCTTTGTTAGGGCAACAGTAACTGAAGGGAACAGTATTTTGGAAGGAAAACGAAGATGGAAGACTGGAATCATCAACACAGGACAGATGTTGTTTCATACCAACCGTCTAGCCAGTGGAGCTACTCATTGCTTCATGGTTGTCTTTCCCTTGTCTTGATAATTAAAGTTTTAATTAGATGATTTTGTATTATGGTGCCTCACTTTTTAGAGCCAGGATCTAGCAAAGAGTGCTGTAGCAATGAAGAAATAAAACACTTTTGTTGATAAATGGCTCTGTACTGCTAGGAAAAAACTCCCAACAGTATAACTTTTAAAGATTGAGAATTCCATTAAAATTTGACATTTATATAATATTAACTTCCTGAATTAAAAAAATTATGACAATGAATTGTTCCATATTGATTCTATATTTGAAACTTAGTAAAAAATGAGATACCTTGTTTTAGTTTAATGATTCTCTCTATTGGAGTTGGATTCTCTGTGTTTTCACTTTGGGAAACAATATTTTTGTAGTTACTTACATTTTATGCTGAGTGTCAATGAATGCACTGAGCATTAAGATACAATGAAGTAAGGCAAAGTTCTTAAGGAAAACAAGTTGAGCTTATGAAAAACTTGTCTTAACGTGGCATATTTGCCTCTTGTCTCTAAGTAATTACCATGAATATAGTCACAGAAAATGAGGAACCCTTCCTTCCTTGATCCTTGTCCCTTCCAGAAAGAATCAATTGGTGCTTCTACATTTAGAGAATTGATGCAGTTTGTTTTTTTACTTGTTTACTTAACAGTTTGGTGGATAATTGTTCATTGTGAGGGGTTCATTTGGGAGTTCATTAAGGGTCCATATGATGCAGTGAAAGAAAAAATTTTAATCCACATTTTTTAGAAATTCAGCAAATGGCAGAAGAGACCATATGACCCAGAATTTTTATTTTGTTTCATTTTGTTTTTTATTAATACAATACCTTGTTAACCTAGAAGGCTCATTGATAACCTGTTTGAAAATAAACGACAAAGGGGCAGCAAGTTGTCAGTTGTGAATAATAGAGCACCAGCCCTGGAATCAAGAGGACTTGAGTTCAAATCTGATCTCAGGCGCTTGACACTTACCAGCAGTGTGACCTTGGACAATTCACTGAACCCCAATTGTCTCACCTTCCCCCTCCAAAAAAAAGGAAAAAGGAAAAGAAAATAAATAACTAAGCAGAATTTCTTTTTAGAAATTTAACTTTAAACAAATTGTAAATCTGTAAAATTGATCCTTTTATTAATAAACATGGAACTTTTTTCTTGTTATTATATTTTCTTTTTTTTAAAGTATGCTTCAGTCTGTATTCAGGCACCATCAGTTCTTTCTCTGAGGATGGATAGCATTTTTCATCACAAGTCCTTCAGAGTTGTCTTGGATCCTTGTATTGCTGAGAATAGCTAAGTCATTCACAATTGATCATCTTACAATATTGCTGTTACTTTGTGCACAGTACGTTTGACTTTGCATTAGCCCAAGCAAGTCTTTCCAGATTTTTCTGAGAGCATCCTGCTCATCATTTCTTACAGTATTCCATCATAATCGCATACATCAACTTGTTCAGCCATTCCCCAACTGGTGGACATCCCCTCAATTTCTAATTTTTTTACCCCCACAAAAGAACTGCTATAATGATTTTTGTACATATAAGTCCTTGTCCTTTTTGTTTCTTATCTTTTTTTGGGATACAGAAGGGTAGGCATGATTTTATAGCCCTTTGGGCATAGTTCTAGATTGCTCTATGGAATGGTTGAATCAGTTTATAACTCTACCAACAGTGCATTTATGTCTCATTTTTCCTGTATTCCCTCCAACAGCTGTCATTTACCTCTTCTGTCCTATTAGCCAATCCAGTAGGTATGAGGTAGTACCTCAGAATTGTTTTAATTTGCATTTCTCCAATCATTAGTGAGTTAGAATATTTTTTCATGTGGCTATAGGTAGCTTTGATTACTTCATCTGAAAACTGATCATATCTTTTGATCATTTATCAATTGAGGAATGGCTCTTGTTTTTATAAATTTGACTCAGTTCTCTATATTTTTGAAAAATAAAGCATTTATTATAGAAATTTGCTTCAAAAAATTTTTATAATTATTATTGCTAACTGTATTTACCTCCTTCCTATCCCTCCCCATTCATTTTATTGTCTCACCCTGTCCCTCCTCACGTGTTCTGCTTCTGACTACCTCTTCCTCCAGTCTGCCCTCCTTTTTATCACTCCCTCCTTATCTTCTACCCTTCCCCTCTTTCTTTCCTGTAGGGTAAGATGGATTTCTATACCCAATTCAGTGTGTATGCTATTTCCTTTTTGAGCCAATTCTGATGAGAGAAAGCTTCATTCACTCTCCCTCACTTTCCCCTTCCCCCTCCACTATAAAAGCTTTTTCTTGCCTCTTTTATGTGAGAAAATTTACCTCACTCTACCTGTCCCTTTCTCTTCTCTCCCAGGACATTACTCTCTCACTCCTTAATTTTATTTTTTAGATATTGTCCCTTCATATTCAACTCACATCTGTGCCCTCTTTCTATATATACTCCTTCTAACTGCCCTAATAGTGAGAAAGGTCTTATGAGTTAAAAATATCATCTTCCCATGTAGGTTGTTATTACATTTTCACATCTCAAATTTACCAAAACATTCCTTTTCCAGTTTTAATGTTATGATGATCAAAATTCCTTTGCACCTCCACCATCTATCACTCTCACAAAGACCTTCATACTTATCCCTCCTCACACATGTTTTCATAACCCTTGACTTTTTCTCTTTCTTTATATGCCCCTCTTATTTTATTGTGTTTGAGTTCTCCGTTGAGACACCTTGAAGATATGGGACAGTTAATTCATTTTTCTCCTTTCTTTGACAGGATGTACCCTGCTGTTCTATGAGACCTATGGGAGGAATTCTATGGATCAAAGTAGTTCACCTAGATGTGCTCTTTTTGCGGAAGATAGTGTAGTGCAGTCTGTCCCTGAACATCCCAAGAAGGAAAATGTATTCTGCCTCAGCAACTCCTTTGGAGATGTCTACCTTTTCCAGGTACTGCTGATTCTCTACACTGTATATAGTTTAAGGGAATGCAGAAATCATACCGAGGAAAAAAAGGAAGTGAGGTCCTCTGTTAATAATAAGAAGAAGACACCAGAGTGAAACAACTTCAATATTTTGCTGAGTTAAAAATAAGAGAAAGCAAAATTGAAATGCATTCACTTGAGAAGTGAATAATGAATGAAATAAAGTAGAATAAGGACAATGAAGAGTGAGATAAGACTAATAAAATTTGTTCTGGGCTTAAATTTGGAAGAGGATTGTGAGTAGTGGAGGGTTGTTCTAAGGTGGGGGAACAGGGAAATATGTGTCTCTCTCTCTACCTTGGGGGACAGATGAAAGCTAAATTTCCCATGTCTGTAATCTCCCTAGTAACTTGGAGAAGGGAAAGAAAAACCCAAACACCCTCAGGACTTTGACAGCATGACTGGTTTACTAAACGCTGTGCTTCTGACTAATCATTCCAGAGCTCTACAGATGACCTCACAAGTGAAGGAAGCCAGAAGGCCTAGGGTAGTTCATATGTATTAATATTATTATTGTTGTTACTAGGTCATAAAAATCAAGGCATGTCACTTACTGAAACAGGAAAACCCTAACCTGATGCTCTGGGGAGGGCCTTTTCCATCACTGATTTTTCTTGTGATCTTTGATTTTTCAGGCCACTAGCCAGACTGACCTGGAAAACTGGGTGACTGCCATACATTCTGCCTGTGCCTCTCTTTTTGCAAAGAAGCATGGAAAAGAAGACACGGTCCGGTTGTTAAAGAATCAGACCAAAAACCTACTCCAAAAGATTGACATGGACAGCAAGATGAAAAAAATGGCTGAGCTGCAGCTCTCTGTGGTTAGTGACCCTAAGAACAGAAAAGCCATAGAAAATCAGGTATGACTAATTAAAAAGTTTTGGGAAGCTTGCACCCATTCTCTTAAAAATATTTTTTTCAATCAGCAAACATTTATTTTCTCTATCTCTTACCTCTTCTCCCACCAAAAAAAAAGCAAATACGCATGCTCAAGTAAAACATATTCTCACATTGTCCATGTTCAGAATAGTGTGTCTCATTCTTTACCTTGGGTTCGTTGCCTTTTTAATAAGGAGGTCGGTAGCATGTTCACTTTTTGATCTCCTGGAATCAAGGTTGGTCATTGTATGGATCAGAATATTTAAGTTTTTTTAAGTTATTTGTCTTTACAACATTGTTGTTATTGTATAAGGTGTCGTCACAGTTCTGCTCACTTCACTTGACATCAATTCATACAGAGGTTCTCCTTTCATTATTTGTTCCACCATCTCCCAGTTGCTAACTACTCCTTTGTTTTCAGTCCTTTGTCTCCAGAAAAGTGCTGTGATAATAATTTTTGTACCTATGGGTCTTTCTCTTTTTCCTTTGACTCTTTTAGGGAGGACTCATAGCAATATCATTGGGTCAAAGGCCATGATATTTGGGAAACAGTTCCAAATTGCTTTCCAGTATGGCTGGATCAATTCACAAATTAATTCAACAGTATATTAGTGCTCCTGTTTTTCCTTCAGTCCCTCCAGGATCCCCCATTTTCCTTTTTTGGTCATTTTTGTTGATCAGATTGGTGTGAAGCAGAACATTAGAGTTGCTTCAAATCACATTTTCCTAATTATTGGTGATTTGGAGCATTTTTCATATGAGTATCAATAGCTTGGTTTTTTTCCTTTGGAAGTTGTACCAAGTGGCCAAAGGGGTTTTTGCCATTTATCAATTGGGGAATGGCTCTTATTCTTATCAGTTTGAATCAGTTCCTTATATATCCTGGAAACTATTTAACATTTACAATCATTCTTGAAGTAGTTTCAAAGGAGCTCTTCCTGCTACCCATGTTATTTACACTTTTGAGGCTGCTTAACGTCTTTGGAGCAAATGTCACCGTGGGCTTTTGAAGCACATTTTAAAAAAATCTGATTGTTACTATATGACATTAGCTCAGCAATGCTTTGGACCAAAATTTCTCAACCTTTTTGATTATGAAAGACCGTTTTTGTGGAGCTTCATATAACAGTAGTAGTATTATCATTAATTTTTGTTTGAGAAAAAATGTTAATTATGGTGATACAAATCTGTTATGAATTCAGCGGTACTTCCAAATCATTTACATTTTATTAATTGTAGCATCTATTAATCTTAGAAAGCTATATATGTTTTGTTATATAGAATTATATCATTTTTTAGAGCTAAATAGTGAAAATACATTGAACTTGTGTAAATTCAAAAATTTCTTGTGGTAACTTTGTTGTTCTTCCAAGGGTTGGTAGTTCAGACAATGGGAACTCATGCCTCTGGTAGACTCTTGCTGTAGCAGATTGCTGAATTGATGCCACAATTTTGTTTTATACCCTTGAAATAGACATTATTGTAAGGTACTGGAAAAGCTGAAGAGAAATCTTTTTAACTCTCTAAGCATAAGTGTTCTTTCTTTCCTTGTTGATCTTAAATGATATGATCGAACTTACTGCACAGAGTAAAGGACTTTATGAGCTGAAGAGATCTAAGATCTTATCTAGCTCAAGTGAAGTGATTTATTCAGTCACTTCACTCCTAGTAATTGTAAGTAGCAATCCAGCATTCAAGCCTAGACTCTCTGGTTTACAATGCAGGTAAAATTATATTAAAAGGATGGCTTCCAACTAATAAGACATTTGCCTGTTTTGGTAGATTCCCAGATAAGCTGTGTGAGGTTTGGGAAAGAGAATTAATCCAAATTTCAAATTAATGAATTATAAATAGAGGTGGGCAGGTAGGAATAATGAATAGCCTGGAGTTAGAAAGTTTTGTTTGTTTATTAAGTAGTGAGAAGATTAAGTTCAAAAGAGAGTTTAAGCCAAATTATGGAGGACTTTAAATGTCAGACTGAAAATTTTGGGCTTTATTCTGTAGGTGATGGGAACCAATGAAAGGTTTGGACAGAGGAGAGGTATGATGAATTATAGTATTTTAAGAAAGTTAATCTGATAGGAGTGTACACAGTTGATAGGAGGAAGAAAAGTTGGTGGGAACGCCAGCTAAAATCTGTGCACAATAATCCAGGCTGTGAACTTGACCTTTGTTGGAAGGTTGGAGGGTAAAAAAAAAAATCACATGGAAGAGGAAAGGATAGGAAGAACATTATGCACTTGGAACTAAAAAATAAATTTGAAGCTATTTCTGGAGAGGAGGAAGCTACATGTTCTGAGGGTAAAATAGCTACTTGTTCTCAAAAAAATGATAAAGTACACTAACAGAAACTGGAAGTTTAAAAAAATTCTTCAGTGTAAAGTTTAGAGGACAAAGAGAAAAATTTGTCTAGCTAGTTGTCATGTCCCCATTCAACAGGGGACAACAGTTTTGCAACCTAATAACAGCAGTAGAAAAGTTAGTTGTCTCCTTGGAATATGTTTCCAGAGAACCTCTTAAAACTTGTTAAAATATGACCTAAAGCTAGGAGGGATAGCTAACACACATGATGACATAGCCAGAATCCCAAAAGATCTTGATAGACCACAACTTTTGACTGAATCTATCAAGTTGAAATTTAATGGAGATAAATGTAATCTTACACATGAATTCAGAAATGAATCCTGTGCCACAAGCACAGGATAGGGAAGAGACAGCAGTTTGTCTGAAAAAGATCACTAAATTTAAGTGGGTGCAGACTCATTATGACTCAGTAGTGTGACATAGTGGTCAAGAAAGCCAATGTAATTTTGAGTAACATTAAGAGAGACATAGCTTCAGGGCCTAAGGAGGTAAGAGTTCTCTATTCTTCTCTAATCTGCTTCCTTTGACCACATTTATTCACCTCTAGGGGCTTTAGGTTAGAAAGTGCCTTTATAGATTTCCAACCAATTGTCTGAACTAGAGGCAGCCTGTCCAACAAAGCCCTGAAGTTTGATCAAATAATGGCCAGGAAATGCAATGAGAAACTACGCTGACTTCTTCTATCCCAGAATTGTATAAAAAGTCAGTCTGACCTGCCTTCCCAACCCTCACATAAAAGCCATTTCCCTCACAGGGCAGACTCCCAGAATGACCAATGACCGTTAAAGACCACTAAAGCATGCAACTTTCTGTGTACAGGGGTAGAAAAAACAGATGATTCCACTAAAAAAGCCTCAGGGTGGGCAGAAAACCCCAGAATGGTAACCTTCAAAGCTCTAAAGAGTGAAAGGAGTCAGTAGGGACCATGGTGCTGACCAGATTAGCAAAGTGTTGCAGCCCTCAGGCCAGGACAACCCAAGTTCAGTAGCTTTTTGGTTTCTAAAACGCTGTCCTGAGACACCAAAGAGGACCTGAGGCTTCTGTACTTTGAACTTCAAAAATCCAGGGGGCCAAAGCCCCCAGGAGGAAAAGAGAAGCACAGGTCTTTAAAACCCAGGGTTTTAAGATCAAGACCAAGCAGACCCATTCTACCGAAGAATGCCATGGAGGGAGGTTGAACTTAGAGCCCCAATCCAGGTATTTAAGTTAGAAAAATGAGTAAAACACTATTCAGTATCACAAAAGATTGCAAATCTAACCAACTCCATAACAACCTTACACAGAAACTTGAAAGCAAAAAGTAGGTTTTTCAACAGGACTAAATGAGTACCTAGAAGAAATGAAGAAAGAGATAAAAAAATGAAATAGAAGCTTTGGAGGAAAGAGTCATAAGGATGACAAATAGCTTAGAAGAAGAAAGTTATAAAACTTAAGAAATAAAATCTCTGAAAACTAGAATTGATTAAATAAAAATCAGTGACTCATGAGACAGGAAGAAATATTAGAACAAAATCAAAAGACTGAAGACATAGAAAAAAATGTCAGATATTTGAAAGCAAAAAGAACTAACCTGGAAAGTTAGTCAAGGAGAAATAATCTAAAAATCATTGAGCTCCTTGAAAATCACAATAAAAAATCTGGATATTATCCATCAAGAAATAAGAGAAGAAAATTGCCTAGATCTCTTAGAACCAGAGGGCAGAAGAACGAGATAAAGAATCATCTTTATAAAGAACCAATCATCTCCTGAAAGGAACAAAGAAAAATGCCAGCAGAATCCTAGCCAAAATCCAGTAATATCTTGTTAGGAAAAAAAATATTACAAGCATGTGAAGTGAAACAGTTCAAGTGAAAAAGAACTATAGTTAAGATCACACAACAACCAGAAGCTTCTACTCAAAATGAGATCTTGGAATATGATATTCCTAAAGGTAAAACTTATACACACAAAACCAAGAATAACTTACTTTCCAAAGTTGAGTATAATTCTGAAGAGGGAAAAATAGAGTTTTAATGGTACAGATTGACTTTCATTCATTTCTGATGAAAACATCAGAACTGAGTAGGAACTTTGACATAATGAATCTGGAGAAACCTAGAATGTTAAATATTTTTCAGCAATTTTTCAGCAAGTTTTTTAAAAAACTGTTTTAGTTTTCAACATTATATTTAGTTTATAATTAGTTTTCAACATTCATTTCCACAAAATTTTGAGTTCCAGATTTTCTCAACTCTCCCCTCCTCCCACCCCAAAATGCCATGCATTCTGATTACCCCTTCCCCTAATCTGCCCACCCTTCTAACACCTCCTCTCCATCCCTGTCTTCTCTCTTGTCTTGTAGGGCAAGATAAATTTCTGTATCCCATTACCTGTATTTCTTATTTCCCAGTTGTACGTAAGAACAACTCTCAACATCTGTTCCTAAAAATTTGAGTTCCAACTTCTCTTCCATCCTCCCTCCTCACCCATCCCCACTGAGAAGGCAAATAATTCAATATATGCTATATATGTGTAGTTTTGCAAATGACTTCCGTAATAGTCATGTTGTATAAGACAACTATATTTCCCTCGATCCTATTCTGCCCACCATTTAATCTGTTCTCTCTTTTGACCTTGTCCCTTCCCAAAAGTGTTTACTTCTAATTGCTCCCTCCTTCCATTTGCCCTCTCTTCCATCATTCCCCCCAACCTTGCTTATCCCCTTTTCCCCTACTTTCCTGTAGTGTAAGATAGATTTTCATACCAAATTGAGTGTGCATGCTATTCCTTCCTTAAGTCAAATGTGATGAGAGTTTCACTTTTTCCCTCTCACCTCCCCATTTTTTCCCTCCATTGAAAAAGCTTTTTCTTGCCTCTTTTATGAGAGATAATTTGCCCCATTCCATTTCTTCCTTTCTCTTCCCAATATATTCCTTTCTCACCCTTAATTATATATTTTTAGATATGATCCTTTCCTATTCAGCTCACCCTGTGCTCTCTCTCTGTCTTTCTCTTTATGTATATATATATATATATATACATATATATATATATATATATATGTATATATATATATATATAAAATATATATATGTGTGTATATATACACACGTGTATAATCCCTCCAACTACCCATATTCTGAGAAAACTTTCGTTACAAATATTATCTTTCCATGTAGAAATGCAAATAGTTCCATTTTAGCAAGTCCCTTAGGATTTCTCTTTCCTGTTTACCTTTTCATGCTTCTCCTGATTTTTATGGTTGAAAGTTATATTTTCTATTCAGTTCTGGTCTTTTCTTCAAGAATGCTTGAAAGCCCTTTATTTCATTGAATGACCATTTTTTCCCCTGAAGTATTATACTCAGTTTTGCTGGGTAGGTTATTCTTAGTTTTAATTCTAGTTCCTTTAACTTCTGGAATATCATATGATCCCTTAATGTAGAAGCTGCTAGATCTTGTGTTAGCCTGATTGTATTTCCACAATACTTGAATTGTTTCTTTCTAGCTGCTTGCAATATTTTCTCCTTGACCTGGGAACTCTGGAATTTGGCTACAATATTCCTAGGAGTTTTTCTTTTTGGATCTCTTTCAGCAGGTGATTGGTGGATTCTTTCAATATTAATTTTGCCCTCTGATTCTACAATATCAGGGCAGTTTTCCTTGATAATTTCATGAAAGATGGTGTCTAAGCTTTTTTTTTGATCATGGCTTTCAGGTAGTCCCATAATTTAAAAATTGTCTCTCTTGGATCTATTTTCCAGGTCAGTTGTTTTTCCAATGAGATATTTCACATTATCTTCCATTTTTTCATTCTTTTGGTTTTGTTTTGTAATTTCTTGGTTTCTCATAAAGTCATTAGCTTCCATCTGCTCCATTCTAATTTTGAAAGAACTATTTTCTTCAGTGAGCTTTTGAACCTCCTTTTCCATTTGGCTAATTCTACCTTTTAAAGCATTCTTCTCCTCATTGGCTTTTTGGACCTCTTTTGCCAGTTGAGTTAGCCTATTTTAAGGGTGTTATTTTCTTCAGCATTTTTTTGGGTCTCCTTTAGCAAGCTATTGACTTGCTTTTCATGATTTTCTTGCATTGCTCTCATTTGTCTTCCCAATTTTTCTTCCACCTCTCCTACTTGATTTTCAAAATCCTTTTTGAGCTTTTCCATGGCCTGAGACCATTGCATATTTATTTTGGAGACCTCTGATGGTAAGATTTGTTCTTCCTCATCCAGAAGGATGGAAGATAATACCTGTTCACCAAGAAAGTAACCTTCTATAGTCTTATTTTTTCCCCCTTTTTGCACATTCTCCCAGGCAGTTACTTGACTTTTGAGTCTTTTGTCAAGAGGGAAGTATACTCTGGGGACCTGTAAATTCTCAGTTCCTCCAAGGTGGCAAAATCAAGGGAGAGGTGTTCACTCTTCTCCTGGCCTGTGCTCTGGTCTGGGAGCTACCAAAGCCTTTTTGCCTGGGATCTGCAAGTAAAATTCCCTTTCCAGAGCCTCCACCAGCTCCACTGCCAGCCAGAACTCTTCTTCACTCCTAGCCACCACTCAGGGCTGAGACCTAGATCAGCGGCTCAATTCCCCCAGGGGCTTTAGGCGAGGGCTCCAACAATGGATGCTGCTGCTGCCGCTGCTGCTGCCACCACTGCTACCACTGCTGCTGCTGCCACCACCTGTAGTTGGCGCTAAGGGAGGACCCTGCTCCCTTCTTATCCAGATGAAAAAGCATTCTCACTGACCTTTGAAGCTATCTTTGGTGTTTGTGGGTTGAGGGATCTGAGAACCGTGCTGCTGCTGGGAACTCCACCCCCGAGGCTTGTTTTAGTCCTGTTTCTGCTGGAGCCATGCACCTAAGGCTGGGCTGGGCTCAGTGGGCTGTGCTCTTCTCTGTTCTGCTCCCTGTGTGATAAACCTTTCCTGTTGGCCTTCCAGGGTATCTTGGGCTGGAAGCCTCTTTTGCTCTGTCGTTTTGTGGCTTCTGCTCTAGAATCTGTTTAGAGTCATTTTTACAGGTATTTTGTGGGTTGTCGATTGTAAGAAGTTTTGTGGTGATATAGTGCTGATATTTTAACCAGAGGAAAAGATACAGAACCCTAATGTCTCTGAAGGGTACTTATGTTGTTAAATAAGAAAAGCAGTGGACTGTGGTGGGGAAAGGATTGTTTCCATCCTGAGCGTTTTAGGAGAGTAAGAGAAGGGAGAGTAAAAGGAGCTATGCACTAGAATAGAATGAAGGAGATGGGACTTAGTTCTTTTCATAAATGGGGAGCATGAGAAGAATATAGAAATGTGGAAGAAGGTATGGAAAGAGCAGACATAGATGAACTTCATTCTTATCTGAAATGGACAAAGGAGGGTTTAATATAAGCACCAAGACAAACACAAATGGTGTATAAATGTGAGAAATAATAGGGGAAAAAGTAGGAATTGGGGAGGGGGTAGTTAAGAGGGAGAATTATACCTGAGAGGGAATTGTCACAGCAAAAGAAATTTTCTGATCCTGAAGGGAGGATTAAAATGGGTTTAAAAACATAAATAGCATCTTAGATTATTTCTTAGGCAATTGGAAATGACTGGAAAAATTGTCTGTATGAATGTGATGAAATATTATTGCCCAGAAAAAAATGACAAAAGAGACAATTTCAGAGAATTCTGAGTGGCATAATATTTTTATATAGGAACAGAAAGACTGTAAGAAAATTAAATTTAAAGAATTAAGGGAAAAAAAGGAAAGTAAGACAAGAATTTCTAATCAAAATGTGTGGTAAAAATAGAAATCACAATTATCTTCTTTTAATATATTTATTTTTTATTTTTAATATTCTACAATCACTACCATAAAACTTAGATTTTTTCCCCCCATCTACCTCCCACCACCCCCCTCCCTCCCTAAGACGGCATACAATTCTATATAGGAACTACACATACATTCCTATTGAATATATTTTCACTGTAGTCGTGCTGTATAGAAGAACTAAAATAAATAGGAGAAATCATGTAAGAAACCAAAACATAATACACACATACACACACACACACACACACAAAATGATCTGCTACATTTTGCAATTGAATTCCATAGTTCTTTCTCTGAATGTGGAAGCCATTTTGCCTTAGAGGACCATTGGGAATTTTTTTTTTTTATGTCCTTACATTGCTATGAAGATCCAAGTCTACCAGAAAAAACTCTCGCACACTGTGGTTACTGCTGTGCATGAAGTTCTCCTGGTTCTGCTCCTTTCACTCAGCATCAGATCATATAAGTCTTTCCAGTCCTCTCTGAAGTCTTCTTGTTCATCATTTCTTATAGTGCAATAGTATTCCATTATATTCATATACCATAATTTATTCAACCATTCCCCAGTTGATGGGCATCCCCTTGATTTCCAGTTTTTGGTAACTACAAAGAGTGCTGCTATAAATATTTTTGTACGTGTGGTACCCTTTCCCATTTTTATGATCTCTTGGGGTTGTAGTCCTAGAAGTGATATTGCTGGATCAAAGGGTATGCACATTTTTGTAGCCCTTTGGGTATAGTTCCAAACCGCTCTCCAGAATGGTTGGATGAGCTCACAGCTCCACCAACAATGAATTAGTGTTCCAACTCTCCCACATCCTCTCCATCATTTATCATTTTCCTGTTCTGTCATGTGGTACCTCAGAGTTGTTTTGATTTGCATCTCTAATCAAAAGTGATTTAGAGCATTTTTTCATATGATTATAGATATCTTTAATATCTTCCTTTGAAAATTGCCTGTTCGTATCCTTTCACCATTTATCAATTGGGGAATGACTTGTATTGTTGTACATTTGACTCAAAATCACAGTTATCTTAATAGACTGATCACCAACCAACCTGATGGCCTAATTTTAGAAAGTCCTCTATTGAAGCAGGAATAAAATATAGCAAATCATGCAAAGACATGTAAAAGCAGATTATCTCATCTAGTATTGTAACAACTACCTGTTGTCCCTGAATAAGAGTTCCTGCAGTTTTGCCTGCCTAAAAGGATTTCTTTCACAGTAGTAAAAGTATTTTGTTATTGTACAGAAGGAAAAAAAAAGTTCAGAAAAAAGCACAGGGAAACAGGATAGTTTTTAAAATAGATTGTAGAATTATATATAGTTTTTAAAGAGGCAAATATGAAATGGAGTCCCAGTTTTCACATAAAATACTCTTTTTGTGTTCCTTATGTGTGGAAATGTGTTTTTTTTTGTTGTTTAGGTTAAGAATAAAAAATACAATTAATATTTTTTAAAAGATGCACATTCATAAACTGGAGACTATCCAGAAGAAGCTGAAAGGGATGGTAAGGGGAATATAGTACATAGGTATGTGAGATCAATTGGAGAAACTAGAAATGTTTCACTTGGAGAAAAGAAGAATTGGGGATCACAAGAGAGCTGTTTTCAAATATTTGAAGGGTTGCCATGTGAAAGAAGGAATAGTATTGTTCTCACTGCCTCAGGAAGCTAGAACCAGGAGCAAGGGATGGGAACTACAAAGATGCAAATTTAGGTTTGATGTCCAGTCAGACCTATTTGCAATTCAAGCTATCTCAAAAGATAATGAGCTGCCTCATGAAGTAATGGGATGCCCTTTCTGGGGGTGTTGAAGGACAGGCTGTTTGACCATGTTATCATGTATGTTGTGGTACATACATTTTTGTTGTGGGCTGGACTAAATGATTACTATACCACTATTCAATTAGAACATTATGTGATTCTCTGAAATGTTGACAGCCAGGACCGGAATTCATAAAAACTATTTAGAACTTTATACTGAAAATTTTAAAATTCAATTTGAAAAGTATTTATTAGCTGTCTGTCCTGTGCTAGATATAATCCTAAGAGCTGGATATAAAAAGACAAGAAATGATACGGTCTTTGTCAAGAAGTATCTTTGTCACTCAATAAGGGTAGATTTCATCATCATAATTATCATTAAAATAGCTAGTATTTATATCATACTTTGAGGTTTGTAAAGCACTTTACAAATATTATCTCAGTTTATCTTTACAACAGCCTAGGGAGGTACGTGCTATTATTACTCCTATTTTAGAGGTTCAGTGTTCATCTGCTCTGCCACTTAGCTGTTAACCTAGCTGTTATATAGAAGCTGGAATGTAATAGAGACAAAGGAGAGAGATCAAATTGCAGGTAAGAGTTCGATATGGAAGAGAAAACCTTCAGTTGTGAGCTTCAGAAATGAGATGGTGCCTGAAATGAGCAGGCAGAGATGAGGAAGTAATTCATTCTAGCCATTTTGGACTACCTTTATGAATGCAAGAGATATTAAGTTGAGTTTGGAGTGCCTAATAGTCAGAATTGGGTGGAAATTAGTGTGCATTAAGATGAATATTGTGACAAAAGACTGGAAGTTTGGAATCATTCAGACTGTGTAGGACCTTAAGTGATAGACCAAGAAGCATTTTTTATTCTAGGGAGGACAGGAAGCCAGTGAATATTTTTGAGCAGGGAAGTGATATGGTCAGATCTCTCTTTATATTCAACAGTTCGTTTTCACAACTGTGTGAGAGAAAAGCTGGAAAAGAGAGAGACTGCAAACCCAAGATAACAGTCTGATGGGTTATTATAATAGTCCAGGTGTGAGGTGAGAAGTCCCTGAAGTAGAGTGGTGGCCACCATGTAGAGAGAAAGGAATAGATGCAAGAGATCTTGCACAGGTAGAATTGATAGGATTTGCTAATTGATTGGAAACTTAGGAGCTGGGGTAGGGGCAGCTAGGTGGTGCAGTGGATAGAGCACCAGTGCAGGAGTCAGGAGGACCTCAGTTCAAATCTCACCTCAGACACTTGACGCTCACTAGCTGTGTGACCTTAGGCAAGTCACTTAACCCACTTGCCTCATCCTGGGTCATCTCCAGTCATCCTGATGAATATCTGGTCACTGGATTCAGATGGCTCTGGAGAAGAAGTGAGGCTGGTGACCTGCACAGCCCTCCCTCACTCAAAACAAAGTCAAGTGGAAGTCATGTCATCATTCTCTGATGGCATGGTCTTCTTTGGCAACGAAGGACAAACACATGTAGGAGTTGGGGTGGAGAAGGTTGAAGGAGAGAGAGGACTCAAGTACTTTGAACATTGGTGATTGAGAAAGTGACAATACCTTTCATAGAAATAGACAAATGGAGAGGAGGGGCAGGTTTTGAGTGGAAGATGTTGAATTCCAATTTGACATATTGGTGGGAATATGCTGACAGGCCATCCAAATGAAGCTGTATCCACACTGCTGTTACTACTCAGCCATTACAGTCTGCTCCTTCTCTTTCTGTCTCTTACAGTTGCAGATTCAAGACAATAGCTCATGGGGAAACATGAGGACTGGATATATTAATTTATTTGTATTTATCTGTTTCATTTGTATAGCAGTGACAATTGAACCCCTAGGAAGAGGAGACAGTGAAGTAGGTATAGAGAGAAGAGAGTAGAGGCCCCTGACAAAGAGCCTTGGGAGACATCCATTGTAAGGAAGCAAGAGTTAACACTATGCTGTAGACCTTTTAAAAAAATGCTACTATAATAAATATTTAATTTTATGCTAAATCAAAGCATCCCTAGAGCAAAATATGGCATTTGTTTTATTAGGGCAACGTCCAGAGGGGTTTTGTTGGGAGTAAAGTAGATACTGATGTGTGAAATATGGGAAAGGTGGTAGAAGACAATTACCTTTTTCGAAGCTTAGCCAGGACACTATCACTAACACCCTGAGAAAAAGTGATGTAATTCGTATTGTTGTATTTGTTTATCTCCTCTATGTTAGTAATGAAATGAAAGGTAACCAAGCCAGCTGACATCTGGAAAGTGTCATTATACCTCAGTGAATTTCTGTTTGTAGATGTATCTTTCTATCTGCCTGGTTATGTGGCATACATATGTGTATGTGACCAGGCAACTTGGGAAGATGGACAGAGGGATAAAAAAGGAAAAGCACTGCCTCTCATAAACTACTCATACTCTCATAAACTCATAAACTCTAAACTCGTGATAGTCAATCAGATTTGGGAAAATGGATTTTTAAAAATTAATCTACAGGAGGAAACAAGCTTTGCCAGGATTTTCAGGTCCTTTAAACAGTCCCGCTTATGTCAGTTAAAAAAAAAAAGTTAACATTATCTTTTGTCTAAATGTTAATGGCTATTCAGAGGTGCCACTGTCAGAATGGTCTGTGTGAGTGTTAAAGTCAGACCTCTATTAGGGGCTCAGTGTCTACCTGCACCAAGAACCTCTGAACCTCTTCTGTGACTTCCCTCACAAACTTAGCATCTGCTTGAACATTGTGAGTGACTCAGAGCTCATCACCACCGTTTCATTTTGGGACCAATAGCTCCAGCTGTTAGTAAGTTCTTCCTTGTAGTGAACCCTGATGTAGCTGCATCTCTATAACTTCTGTGCTTTGGGGCCAAGTAGAACAAACTTTACATTCCTTTCCCATCACTGGTCTTCACATATCTGAAGAATGTGTTTTCATGTGTGCTCTAAGTCTTCCTTTCCCCAAGTTTTAGTGTTGATCTCTTCAAGTTAGTTTCCTACGTTCCTAGAACACAACTTTGCGTAGTGAAATCAGAGTTGACTTTCAAGTCAAAGGTTCTGATTCAAGTCCTAGCCCTCCTACTGACTTTGTGTGACATTGGGCATGTCACAGGCTTCAGTTTCCTTCTGTGTAAATGAGGAGATAGGACAAAATGATCTTGTGATTCTCTTAGAGCACAATGAAGTCTGGAAAAGGCTTTGTGCTTCTGAACTCATGTTCTGTCTTCCTGTTTGCTCAAAGTATTATTGACAACCATTCATTTTTCTTATAATTTCTAATTAAATCTTTTTTCTCTCCTTAATAATTTACACATTTGGCTGCTTTGTGGCTCAGTTTCCCTAATTGGAATGAAATAATTAATTTATATCTACCCACTCACAGGGGGACCCAATTGCCACTGCCCTGAACAGTCCTTTAGGAGACTGAGGAGGTAATCTCTGGCTGTCTTTTTTTCATTCATTGGCAATCCTGCTATATTTTAAAAGGTCTAGTTCAGAGGTAGGGAAACTGGGGCCTTGATGTCACATGTGGCCCTCTAGGTTTTCATGTGAAGCCCTTTGACTCCAAACACTTGAGGATCTAGAGGGCCACATGTGTCCTCAGGGTCACAGGTTCCCCATCCTTGGTGTATCTAGATCTCTGCTCTTCCTGATTTCTGCCTCCCTTCCTCAGCACTATTTTCTTATATGTTTAGTAAAAATCATTTAAATTAATGCCACCTGAAAATATTCTGGGCATCATTTCTGCAGTTTTTCTGCTATGGTTTAAAACTGTTTTACCAAAAAGCTTTCTCAGGGATAATGTTATCTCTGCCCATTATATTTAAATCATTGACCAGATGGTTGTAAGGCTGTATTTGCTATTTATTTGCAGGCACTCTGAGTTCAACAGATTAAGAACAAAAACAGGCACATGCTTAAAATTACTTTTATGGGGATTTTCTTCTGATTTAAGAGGATTTTATGTGAAACTACAAAAACAAAGGTCTTTACAAATCAAGATCAATAAAGACACATTTACTCCCAAATATTCCTTAAATGTGAAGTTCCCTCTCATCTACTTTTTAAAACTTTTAACAAAGTGCAGAGTTACTGTGGCACATTATACACATACATGTCCAAATCTCTACTTTTGCATTTACTTTTCTTTATATCGTGCTGTTCCTCAAGACCCATACTAATAGTAGTTTATAGGCTAAAAATGGTTGCAATTATTACAAGATACTGCATTTTGTATGATAAAGGTTCAGAACTGAGAGTTCTTGGAAGCTCTGAATGGAGAAGATTGTCAGCAGTGTACACTTGTACTCTACCGCGACCCCTACCCCGGATCCCGTAATAAGAATGGGATCATTCTTGTTATAACAAGAATAAATGTACTTCATATTGTTATGCAGTAATATGCTTTCTTACAATATTTTTTTCAGATGTTTTATTTCCAGTACTTTGTTGGTAATTTGTGCTATAAGATGATGCAACTTTCATTTGGGCATATCCAATGAGGTCCAGATCCTGTAGTCATTTCATGTGGATGGTGCCTTTTGAAGTACAAAGTGGTGAATAGTTGTAAAATTGAATCCAGCTAGTACTTTCTTTTCCTTTTATGATAAATACTTGACTAAATGCATCAATAAAAACTTTTAGGGAATATTGGCAAGTATTTAAATATCTTTCTAAAACTTTATGGCCTTAATAAAGGAAATTACTCCTTATTTGGTTTTATTTTGTTCTTTAATATAGGTATAACTGACCCATCAACAAACTGCAAAGGGACTCAGAAGATGATAACAAATTATGTGTACAAGGAAGTGGAACCCTTGTTGAAGGGCTGCTGGTGGTGTTTTGGCTTCCCTGAAAGTGAGGGCATCCCATTCTCAAGCAGTTCATTTTAAACCCAAGTGGTTTACTTAAATTTATAGAGCATTACCTTTGTGGCATGAATCATCAAATGAGTGGACTTCATGACATTTTCAAGGGTGGGAAACCTGTGGCCTCAAGGTCACACGTGGCCTTCTAGATCCTTGGGTACCTTTTGACTGAGTCCAAATTTTACAAAACAGTTTTATTAAGGGGATTTGTTCTGTAAAGTTTGGATTCAGTCAAAGGGCCACACTTGAGGACCTAGAGGGCCACATGTGGCTTGGAGGTCCCAGGTTCCCCACTTCTGTCTGCAGTCTATGTCCTTTAGCTACTCAAATCACCTGATAGGGTTTTGAAATATTATAGTCAAAGGATAAGACTTTTAGTCTTCTAGGAAACCTAAGTATGATGGGGGGGAAGGGGGAGAGAGAGAGAGAGAGAGAGAGAGAGAGAGAGAGAGGGCACATATTCACATTAGCTATTGAAGGTAGAGTCAGAGGAGCTGGGTTTGAGTCCTTTTTATTCTCCTTATTCATTCTGGGCCTTTGTTTAAATCATTTCATCTTTTTTTCCCCTCAGTTTGTCAAATTGGGGGTTGGACTAAAGGACTACTAATGTCCCTTCCTGCTAAATTGGTGAACCTAGCGGCCCTATAGCGAAGTGAATGGAAGAACGTTACTTGTTGAACTTCTCTATTTCTTTGAAGATAGCATCATTCTTCCACTCTTTCTGTTATCACCTTGGGCAGTATCTGCAGATCCTCATTTTCTTACTTACTGACAGCTTCTTAATTGTCAAATTTTATTGTTTCTTGTCCCACAATATCTCTTGTGATATTACCCCTTCTTTTTAAAAAAAAATTATTTTCTTCAGAAAGCTTGTCTTTTGCCATTTGGCCAATTCTGTTTTTTAAGGTGTTCTTTAGTATTTTTTTGTGCCTCTTTTACCAAGCTATTAATTATCTATTCATAATTTTCTTATTTCACTTTCATTTCTTTACCAATTTTTCATCTACAACTCTTATCTGATTCTGAAATTCCTTTTTAGCTCTTTTAGGAATTCTTTTTGGACATGTGTCAATTCACATTTTTCCTTGAGATTTTCCTTGTAGCCATTTTGACTTCACTATAGCAGCTTTTTGTGGTCTTTTTTTTTTTTGTGCTTGTTTGCTCATTTTTCCACCCTACTTCTTGATTTGGAACTTTATGTTAATATTGGGCTGTGTTCCTGGCATGGGGCTGGAGAAGGTGGTCTGTCTCAAGCTTCAGGTTTATATATTTATTTTTTTGGTACTGCATTTTTCAGAGCTAGTTCTGGGGGTTTGTATATTTTTTTGTGCTTCCAAGGAGGTGTGGTCCGGGGAGAGGTGTAATATAATCATTGTTCTCTTGGTCAACACTCTGGTTCTTACCCAGGACAGGCACCTTATCTCTTGGCATTACAATTAATATTCCTTTTCAAGTCCTCTCCTCCTTTGGAACCTGAAAGAATACTGTTCCTCTGGATCTCTGATCCCTTGGGGCAGAAAGTGATACTGCCCCTTAGGGCTTCTACTCCCTCCTGACTGAAAGTGCTTCTCTCTGCCCCTGAACTATGACCCAGAAGTGGTTATAGGCAATAGAGTTGACAAATACCATCTGGTCCTCACCTCAGTGCTAGCACAATGATACCCTGTAATCCCTTTCTAACCAGTTGCCAGGTCCCCTTACCATCTATCACATGAGAGCTCCTAAAGCTACTGCTGTTTCTGTCACCATTATCTAGTCCCACCACTGGTATTTCATCCATGTGGGTACTGAGTTGGCCTCCACCCCCATGGCACAGATATCTCTTTCTAACTTCCTACATTGTCTTGGGCTGGAACAATGTCTCCCTCTGACCTTTTGTTGGCTCTTCTACTCTAGAATTCAACTTCAACCATTATTTTAAAGTTGTTTGGAGTGGAATCTTGGGAAAACTCAGCTGAGTGCTTTCTCTGCTCTACCATCTTGTCTCCACCTGGGAATTCTGACCCTTTCTCTCTATAGACACAGCTAACACCTTAGTTCAGGTCCGTCTTACCTCTCTCCCATATTACATAGTAGTCTCCTAATTGGTCTCTTTGCCTCAAGTCTCTCCTCAGTCCAATTTATTCTCCAAACAGTTACCAAAGTGGTTTTCCTTAAGCACTGATCTGACCATGTGTAGTGCCAGTGTGATATTCACAGTGCCTACAGCAGCCATAAATATCCAGGCACAATTCTGAATCACAAAATACAATAGACTCTCCACATGGAAGACAGAACCAAAACATTCAGACACCAGAAAGCCAAATCCATTATAGTAACAAAGAAGTCTGTACACAATAACAGAGGACAAAGCCATTCCCAAGCCTTCCCTCTCTTAGGCTTCTCACAAACGAGCTCCCTTAAACAAAATCAGAAACAAGCTCTTTCACTCACTCTAGTCAGCAGCCTGCATCCTTCCTACCTCTGACTAGACTCATGACTAGCTTCCTGTCAGCTCTGCTCTAGCTCTGCCTCTTCTTGTTCCACCCTTCCTGCTCCACCCGTTCAGTAACTTCCTCCCATCACAGGCTCTGTGTGACTCAGACTTCCATGTGACCCATGTAGGTCACGTGGGACTGTTAATGAATGGGAAAGATCTTCCCATTTAAATTACCATTACATCATGTTACTCCCCTATTCCAGTGGCTCCCTATGTCCCATAGGAATAAAATATAAACTTATCTGTTTGGCTTTTAAAGTTCTTGACAATTCGGCTCTACCCTCTCTTTTCACTCTCATTATTCTTTACTTCCTTCCCAGTACTCTATAGACAGTCAAACTGATGTCTCTATGTCTTCGCTCATAACACTCCCTCAGGCCCCTCAGGCTGGAGTGCATTGTCTCTTTACCTCCAGCTCATGTGGAATCTCTCACTTTCTTCCAAATGCAGGTCAGGCATCTCTTTTTGCATGATGCGTTTCTTCATAACCCCAGCTCTTAATGTTTTCCTTTACTAACTACATCCACATTATATTTAACTACTTTCTAGTTATTTTTCATTTATTCTCCGAGTACTTACAAATGCACATGTTGTCTTCCTTTATAAAATTTAAGATATTTGAGAGAAGAGGTTGTTTCACTTTTCGTTTTTTAATCCCCTTACGTACAGTCAGCATTTAAATGCATGTAAGATATTTGTTATGTATTAGTGATGATTGCTGTGATAGAATTAAAGACTCAGATTTAGAAGGACTATCTAATCCAATACAAAACTGCATAATGCCTTCTCCAACGTACCTGAAAAGTGGTCATCTAGCTTTTGCCTGAAGACCTCAAATGAAGGAAAATCTACTCCTTCCCAAGGCAAAACATTCCCCTTTTGGATTGCCCTAATTCTTTGGAAGATTTTCCATTTTATTTGGCCCAAATTTTCCTCTTTGGAACTTCTACCCATTGATCCCATTTGTGTTGTTTAATTATGAACAGAACCACTTTCATCCTCTTCCTGTGCCATTGTCCTGTATGTATGTGAAGATGATTTGTCATGGCTTTGCCAAAATCTTTTCATCAGATTACACATCGTTGTCTCCTTCTGTCTAGTTGGACATGGAATAGATTGGAGGCTCTTCTCTTTCTTTGGATACTTTGCAGAGTATTGATGTCCTCTTTACAATGTGGTACCCAGAATTGGACACAAAATACTCTAGATATAGTCTGAGAGAGTCAATTCATTGAATTTCCTTAGTGAAAGGTACACCTGTATGAGGAACTTGGCACTACTTTTACACCTTTCTAGATGATGCCCAAATATATTCTCTGAACTTTTGGTTACACTCTAGTCACAGGCTGACTCTTTGTATAGGTTTGGTGTTTGGAAAACATTGAATAAGTTATGCCATCTGCAGGGAAAAGCTTATGATCAAATAGGATAGATGTGGTAATGGACAAATGACCAAACCATTTGGTAAAATGACTAATTGGTAGAAAATATTTTCCTAAGAAATTCTGTCTGGTTGGAATGTGTTTGTCATCTCTCCTTTTATTTAGTTAGGATTTTTAGTGGCAGACTAATATTTTCCCTCTACTTTACTTTGGATATTTCAATCTTTATGAGGTTATTTCATTTTATGGCTATGTCTAAATTAATGATATGTTTGGATTGTATTTTCTCCTGTCGTTGGGATTCTTTTCTTGGTTTTCCACCATATTGATCACTTTCTTGTACAGAAAAACAACAACAGTGATAGTCATCTTCATACAATAAATTTTTTCAGTGTTTTTATGCTTACTCTATTTAAAAGTTGAGATTTTACTTTTACTTAATACCAGAATTTTCCAGTCTTCATCTTTAAAACATAACAGACATAGACTAATTACCAGTGTTTAGATAAAAAAAAATAAAACAGCTGGTATTGGTTCAGGACAATTGATTCCAGGCATTTGTTTTCAATAATATAGGACAATCTCCAGGAATTTCTTGCTAGATTCACTGCCAGATGATGTTACTATTGAAGGTAATGTGGTGTATTAACACTTTCAGAATTATTTAGGTGGGCTCCATAGTTCCACTCCTAAGCTCCACTGAGAAGCTTGTTTCACTTATTCTGTCTGGCCTTTCCTATCCTCCTTCTTGAACCATTGAATGACTGACCATTAAAAAGCAATTTATTTTAAATGAACATTATTTTAAAATTTGAACTCTACTCGAATTTCAAGACTAGTGGAAAATTGAAATATAAAATTTTAAGTGTGAAGAAAGCATGTAAATTACAAAAAAGGTGGTATTGAGTCTCTCTGGGACTAGTTTCTTCCATATATTCAGTTTTGCAAAATATTACTCATTAGTATAAATGCCCAAGAATTAATTTTACATGAATAGATTGGGGAAAAATAATTAGAGGAGATAAAATTTAAAGTAGGGAGGGAAAAAGGACAAAATATTATATTGTTTCTTGTTCATAAATATGTTCTGTTTATCTCTTATATCACTTAATCTCAGTGAAGTTTTCTCAAAACAGTTGGCAGAGTTTAAAAAAATACAAGTTATGTGTTTACCGTTTAAGTGGATTTGTTCACTTGTCTAAGGGAAATCTGTAAAGTTAGCAAGTTTGCCTTTAGGGGCTCTGGACAGACTCTCCCTCCATCTTACAACTTCAATTTTGTCCCCTTCCTATTTTTTCTTTAGTTGCCTTATGCTGTCTATCTGCAAGATAATTCCTTTGAGGAAAGGTTAACTAGGAATGTGATGTTCAGTGTATAGTACTAAAGTAAACCATTAAGCAGCTAAATGTCATATCATAGAACACAGAATCTGGCAGCCCACAAAGAAAGACACAGCAAGTTCTTTGAAATGTAATTATTGATAATTAAGTGACAGGCTTCTTGCATTGAGTCAAATGATACACATTTACTGAAGATTTCTGGCCCTTGTGCCTGCTGGTTGACCTTAAGAGTATTTGAGTTTTAGCTTCCAACCCTGCTATTAAATCTATGTTTTAACAAGGTTGTTGTCTTTTTTCTTTAGCTATTTTATCTATAAAAGAGTTTAATCCTTGAAATAGAGAGCAATTTGAGATGGCTACAAGAAAGGAGAATCACATAGAGAATTTGGACTGTTTTGCTTTTTTCATCCATGACATCAAGCTTGCAGAAGCACACATGATACTGTGGTAGGCAAAGAAGTGTATATGCTTATAATTTTATTCAGATGTACAGATGGTGCTTATGCAGAGAACATACTAATAATAGGAGTAAAACCCCTAATTATCCTCGTTCCTGAAACTCATTTGCTTTTTGTTGATTTGAATCATTTTCCCAGAATGAAAAGGATTGTAAAGTTAGAAATCTTGCTTTCATTTAGTTGTGCGCCTGCTTCTTTGCAGTCAAGTAAGTACAGTTTGTAATCAAAGGTTTGCAGCGTGAAAGGAAATGAAATAACGTAAAGCAATTGGCTTAAAAATTGTGTAAATTCTGAGATCTGTTTTCAAGTTAGGATTATTTTGGAATGGTGGAAATCTGCAAAGGTGGTGCTGCTTTAGACAGGTCAGACCACCAGCTTTGTTTTATTTTCAGCTGTCTTTGATAAATTGCAGAACTCTATGACCAAATGCATTTCAGCAGGAGGGGTTAGAGGTAGGACAAACAGGGAAAGCTAATTTAAACCATGCACTTTCAGCTGAAACTAATTTTTCCTCAGTTCATGAAAGAGATCAAATTTTCAATCTGACCCATGAAGCCTTTTTTTTTTTTTGTTTTCGTTGCTCTTTTGTTGTTGTCGCTGCTTAAATAGATCCAGCAGTGGGAGCAGAATCTAGAAAAATTTCACATGGACCTCTTCAGGATGCGCTGTTATTTGGCCAGTCTACAAGGCGGAGAGTTACCAAATCCCAAGAGTCTCCTCGCTGCCACGAGTCGTCCTTCTAAACTGGCACTGGGCAGATTAGGCATTTTGTCAGTTTCTTCCTTCCATGCACTGGTAAGTCCCAGAAAGAGGTTAAGTAGTTGTAGTCCAGAGGCAAAAGGGACAACTGAAGAAATCTAGTCCCAAGAATCAAGAATTGATAGATTCTTCATAAATGACCATCCATTTTTTATTTAAAGACCCAGCTGTGCGTTCTACTAACCTCTGTGGCCTGGGGGTAGTAGAAGAGGTGAAAATGTCCCTTACAGCTTAATATCCTATGATACTCTTAATCTTTCAAAGCTCAGCTCAAATACCTTCTCCTTTTGGAAGATATTCTTGACCTCCTCAGTTGCTAGTGCCTTCCAATGAGTATTCCACATTTTGTTTCTTTCTAATAGAATATAAACTCCTTGAGAGCAAAAAACTGTTTTGATTGTCCCTTTGTATTCCCACTGCCTGGTGCCTGAGACACTGCAAATATTTAATGGTTATATTAAGTTGAATTGAATTCTGTTGACCTCAGATGTCAGGGAACTGACTACTTTCCAATGCAGTCTAATTTATTTTTGGGAAGCTTTAATTGATAGAAAGCTCTTGCTTAGACTGAGCAAAAATCATCCTCCTTCCATCCGCTGACCCTAGTTTTCTTGTTGGGAACTAATTAGGAAAGATAGAATATTCTACAGGAACATCCTTCAAACCTTTTTTTAAGTTAAATTTTTATTTTTCCCCAGTATTAAGTATTTATGATTTTCTCCATTTCACTTGCCCCTCCTCCGGAAAAAAACAAACTTAAAAAAAATCCAACTCTGTAACAAATATACATTCCCATGCATGTCTTATTCTATATCTTGAGTCCATTACCTCTCAATCAGAAGACAGGTAACATTCTTCCTGATTGGTCCTCTGGAATCGTCATTAACCATTCCTTGGATCAGAGTTCTTAAGTCATTCAAAATTGTTTTTAGACTGTCACAGTGTAAATTGTTCTTCTGGTTCTGCTCACTTCACTGTACATTAGTTCACGTGTCTTCCCATATTTCTCTGAAATCTCTTCCAACGTTTGAAGACAGAGGTTGTATTCTTAATTTAGTTGTTCTTTGGTGCTTTCACCTGGAGTCTTTTCAATAGTGGAGCACTCATTTATATAGGGATGTTTTGCTTTCTTCCCTGTTCTAGCCTCTTCCTACTTCATAGTAGCAGGAAAATGTAATCCCTGGGAATTGGCAATGGTTGTATAAATCATTTCATGACTAAGTGAAGATTGTTTTTCCTGGGACTGCTGAAAGCCCCTCTGAATTTTCAGAGATCACTGTACATTTGCATAGACACTGCTTTGCATAAGTGCAGTTTGGGAACTATTGAATTTTTTTTTAATCTTCGCACTTACTAAGGAGTCTTTCTAGTGTCTCAACTGACTTGTTTCTTCCTGTATGTTGTCAAGATATGAAATGAAATTGTGATTTTGACATGTTGACCAGATCGGTATTCAGGACAAAAAGAAAGTATATTTGCTTGATAGACAGTTACTTCTTTCTGTCAAACAAATTGCTCCAGAGTAATATTTTTAAAAAGAAATATATTTTAAATTAGATATGCTCCAGAGATGAATCCGCTCTCCGGAAACGAACATTGTCATTGACACAGCAAGGTCAAAGTAAGAAGGGATTGTTTTCATCACTGAAAGGACTGGACACTTTAGCAAGAAAAGGGAAAGACAAAAGGCCATCCATAACTCAGGTAAATGTCCTAATATCTGAGGAGTAACAGTGAAATAAGCATACTTAATTTTTACTCAGTGAGGTCTTTTTAATTACATAAAACCTCTGGTACATAACAATTCACTCATGATTTTCATTATTAATTAAGAATGAGATTATAGTAATGAAAATATTAAGGATTTATGTGAATTTTTTTCACTGAGGTATACACATCAAAAAAAGTTGCTTGGTTCCTTTAAATTGTTTTTGAAATTTGGTTGCAATTAAAACATATATTAACATACATATAAGTTAAGTAAGGGAAATTAATTAATTATTACAATTAAGGGGGAAATTCCCATACTTTTCATTGCCTTTTCTTTTGCTTTTCTCTTATCAGTTTTTCTTTTTTAAAGGATTAGGAACAAATTTTAAGCCATCTTAACATTCCTATTTACTTTGATATGTAACCTTGTTATGAGTTGAGGCAATAGGGTTTTTCTTTAATAAATAAAAATAACGAGTACTTACACAAAAAATAAGAACCTATACAATAAATTATTTTCAAAATGTTTTCGGTGTTTGTTTATACTTACTGATAATACCCACTTTAATTGACATGATACTAAGAGGTAATATGGAGTCGTGAACAGAGAGCTGGTTTCCAAATAAAGTGAGATGATCATGTTCTAACTTTGACTTATACTGGCTTTTCTACTCTTAAGTAAATCATTTCACCCTGGGGGCCCCAGACAATTCTCTTTGATTAAATTTTAGGGAAGTAACCAATATTTATTAGTAAAGGAATTTCCTTACCAAGAGCTCCTTATATCAGTGAAGTAACAAGTCTAGTTAAGAAAATAGTATGATCATAATTTCATACAAATAATTCATATGATGGACTTTGGGCTCTGACCTTTTCACAGAAAACAGGCACTATGGGACATACATGTGCTCACATATGATTTTCTGATACTGTAATTCAATTGGAAACTATTTGCTTATAGCAAATTTCAGTAGACGTTTTTGTTTTATGTATTAACAAAAAGCAGTACTAATTTTGTTGCCATTACTGCCATTACATATGTTTATTATTTATAGAAAGAAAAATTCTATAGAACTTCATTCAACTACTTTTTAATGATCTCCCTGAAACTTTTCTTGGGTAAATGGATGTCAGCCTTTAATACTCATGACTAACTTGAATACTAAGGAGTGAGTCTGAAACACCTTTAAGGGGGAGTATATAGTAAATTGATTTAAAAGCCCCCCATCAAATCTCTGTACATGGGCCTTAAAACATACCCATATCATTTAAAACATATCTAATTCATGAATAAAAACATAACCATATACATATATATGGTTATGTGTACATATATGTATATATACACATACATATGGGGAGAACAGTTTAAAAATCTTTTTAATTAAGGTTCTGTTTATGTTTCCATTATGAAAAATATTTATTTGCACATTTAAGGTAGATCTTATTCATTTATTGCAGAACATCAAAGTGTTAGCTAAACATTCCTTTGCCTTTAAATTCAAGATGTATTAAATGTAAAAACTGTGATTAATACAATTATTGCTCTCTTATCACCAACTGTAAAAAGAAAATTAATTTATCAAGTAATCACTAGTTTTTCTTTAATGTGCTTATTAATGATAGCTAATATATCATACCCCCCCTTTACTAAACTTCAGTGATTCCCTTTCATTTCTAGGATCAAATACAAAATCCTCTGTTTGACATTCAAAACCCTTCGAGAACTACCTCATTCCACCCTCTGGGAATGCTTTCCCTTCCCATGTCCACCTACTGGGGTCCCTAAAGTAGCCACTAAAATGACCTTTTTTTCTACCAGAAGCCTTTTCCAACCCCTCTTGATTCTAGTGCCTTCTTTTTTAATTATTTCCATTTTATTTTGAATAGAGCTTATTTTCTCCTCCATTAGATTATAAGCTTCTTGAAGGCAAGGACTGGTTTTTTTCCCCTCTTTTTGTTTCTCTAGCATTTAGAAAATAGTAGACAATAAATGTTTATTTACTGTCTGACTGGTGAATGTTATCAGGGATTTGATCTACATGCATGAAATACCTATTTTATATGCCCAGCTTAAAATATATTGATGGAGAAAAAGTGTTTTCAATTGAGATGGTCATTCCTCAAGTATATGTAGCTGTTCTAATGACGTCAGTGTGCATATCAACAAGGAGAATTAATATCCAAGCATGCTCAGATTTTTAAAAGATTTCTTTTCTACCGAATTACTGATCCATGTTTTAAAATAGATGTTAAGTCTGGTCACAGTTCAGCAACTGAAAGGTGAGCTAGAAATAGCATCATCAGAAGCTTCATTCCTTGTTAACAGCAAAAACTATTTTCAAAATAACATGAATGGCATATGATAAAAAAAAGTAAGAGATGCAAATGTGTGGAAATAGAATAGGTATTAATGATATTGCTTTTTAAATATTAACCTTTAAATGTATTAAGGTAGTAAATAGAAAAGTTTGCAGTCTGAATGTTTATGTAGAGTTGTTGACTTTCAGATTTTTGAAAATCATTAGCTGTCAAATTCATGTGACGTAACCCTTTCATTCATCTCTCATTCTTCTTTCTTCCCCTTTTTCTTTCTTTTTGAATGTATTTACCTCATTTAGATTTTTGATTCAAGTGGCAGTCATGGATTTCCTGGAACTCAGCTGCCTCAGAGCTCCAATAATTCCAGTGAGGTAAACTCGGCTATAGATGCCAGCTGTTTTATATAATTCTTTTCAATTTGTGGAAAAAATATTGTTGAATTACTGGACCAAAGAACTCTTCCAGTGCCTCCTCCTGGTGTGGAGGTGGCCCAAGGTTACTGAAGATGATTTTTCCAGTGTATTATAAAATCTGACAGTTCTTACCAGTGGGGAAAGACTTGAATGTGAGTCTGGTGACCAATGAAATTGAAAATCTTGAAGGTCTAGAAAGAGTGTTGATTACAAACGGCTACATGGCTCCATTAAATTGGGGGGGGGGCAGTTCCTTTTAAATCACTCTTTGGAGAAGTTAATAACCTCTGAAAATGCTTTAATTGTTTAGGGTAGAAATTTATTAAATGCCACATTACTCCATTTCAGAATTACTGGCATGAATAATATAAAAATCCACTTTTAAAGACCCATGATCCAGGTCTTTACCTCTTTGTCATTAGCTCCCACTTGAACAGGCCAGATGATAAATATTAAGCTTTTCCTCCAAGGTTCTAGAAATGGAATCTGTAAATCTATGAATCTACAAATAATCATTAAGCTCCTACTATGTGCCAGACATTATATTATCTGCTGGGAATTAAAAGAACCTGTCACTTCTGTTAACTTACATTATGTCAGGGGAGATAATATGTCCCTATTTAATGAAATATAAAATAAATAAAGATAATTTGAGGGGATGCATTAGCATCTAGGGCATGAGGATGGATTTCAGAAAAGGCCTCTTAAAGTGAAATTTGAGGGAAACTAGGGATTTTAAGAGATAGAGGTGTGTAGGGAGGACAGCTTGTATGACAGGTCATAGAGTAGTGCCCTGGGTAAAAGATAGTTATGGGATCAAATTAAGTTATACTGTGGAATGTGTGAAGAGGGGTAATAAGCCTGCAAAAGTAGGTGGGAATTAGGTTATAAAGGGTTTCAAATGTCAAACAGAGGAATTTATATTGGATGCTAGATGTAATGGGGAATCACTGAAGTATATTGAGCAGGGGAATGAGTAGACTTTTGGTTAAAGAAGCAATTATGTTGAGGATAGTTGGGAGAGTGAAAAGATTTGAGATGAAGGGACCATTTTAGGAAGCTCTTACAATGGTCTAAGGTGGGGAGTGATGAGATCCTGAAATAGGATGGCACCTGGGTGAGTAGAGAGAAGGGAATGTACAAAAAGATATTGTGGAGGTAGAATTGACTATGATATAATAAGGAGTCAATGGTGTCTTCAAGGTTGTAAGACTGAGTAACTGGATGGATGGTGGTGCCCTCCAAAACAAACCATAAGTTTAGAAGAAAAATGGATTTGGGAGAAAGAGAATTCTGTTTTGGACATAAGGAGTTTGAGATGCTTGGAGGACATACAGTTTATAATACCCAGTAGACACTTGGTGATGTGAAACTAGACCACCAGAGAGATAAGCATTAGATTTAGAAATCTGTGAGTCATCTGGAGAGAGGTGATTACTATTCCCATAGGTCTCCTTCCACAGTTGGGGTATTATATAGGTGAAGATTTCAACCAATAACACTGAGCACAGATAGAAGAACCATGGCTAGAGGAAGGAATAGTGTCTCAAAAACTGGTAAAGGAGAGAGTATCCAGGAAGAGAGAGTGATTCGCAGTCTGAAATGTACAGAGGTTGAGAAGGATTAGGGATGACTGAGAAAAGACTATTAGATTTGTCTATGAAGAAACTGTAAATTTTGGAATGAGCAGTTTCAGTTGAGTGATGCTTGTGAGCTGTGTGACCCTGGGCAAATCAGTTAACCTTCTTTGCCTCAGTGTCATCATCTACAAAATGAGGTGGAGAAGAAAATGGCAAACTATTTCAGTATCTTTGCCAAGAAAACCCCAAATGGGGTCACACCGAGTCAGACATGACTGAACAGTGAACACTGAGCTCACAGGGTTGTTGTGAGCATGAGATGACATAATGTTGTAAAGCACTTAGCACAATGCCTGGCACATAGTAAATGTTAGCTATGATTATTAAAATCATTACAATTGAAAATACTGATAGCTGATAGCAGCTTTTTAAGCACATGGCAGGGTGGAGGAGGTAGGGAGAGAAAAAGGGCTTGTTAATTGAAAAAAATGATTAAGAAATAAAAGCATATCTTAGTAAGAGATTGTTGAAATAGAAATATTGAAAATGCTGAGAATTTTGAAAAGCCTTTTGGGAATGATACAAATTTTGGTACTAGGGTAAGCCAGTGGAGGAAAGATTTAGGGGCAGGAGTTTTTGAAAAAGATAGATTACTTGATACTCCTATGACCCTGAGTGCCACAGATAATCCCCTCCCATCTGCTTAGCAGGCTGTTGAAGAAGTCATTTGCTCCTTTACCTGCTACCTCAGAATCATTTAGGTAAATCTGCATCCTCTACAGTCTCCCACCCACAGTTCCGAGATTGAGTGACAAAAAAAGAAAGAAAGAAAGAAAGAAAGAAAGAAAGAAAGAAAGAAAGAAAGAAAGAAAGAAAGAAAGAAAGAAAGAAAGAAAGAAAGGAAGAAAAATGTGAGAGGGTAAGATGGGTCAGAAAATTGAGTGACAGCGATTGCTCATATTCTTGGTGGTATCCATCTTGCCTTTGTCTGTCTAAAAGAGAAGAAAATAAGAGATCGACCCTTCTCCACAAATCCAATAGATGAATTTACCTTTTTTACTGTTTTGTTTTCTGTTTCTAGTCCACCTTTCTTTACTGAATATTATCCAAAGATAGATCTTCTAGGATTCCCCTTACCCCTTGAATTATGGTAGCAGGAATGTAAAGGAGGAAACATACGTGTGAGAGAATTAGGGAAGTAAAATTGACTTGCCTTGGGAACTGATTGGGTGTATAAGATGGGGGAGCAAGAAGAGTTAAAATGACTAGGATTTTGAGACCCGGTGATTGAGTGGTGCTATTAAAAAAGAGGGAAGATGACCAATTGTGTTTTGTACATAATAATGACCTGAAATTTACATTTGCATTTAGATTTGCTTAGTCCTCTTCTGCCTCTCTGAGTTTGCATCTCTCTTCAAGGGTCACTTTCAGGAGCCCCCTGCTTCTACATGAGATCTTTGCATTTACTTATCTGTGTGTTTGCAATTTTCCTCCAAATAAACTAGAGATAACTTGAAGTTAGAGACTTTGTATCCCCAGTTCCTAACATAGTGCCTGACACATAGCAATTACTTAATAAATGCATTTAGAATTTAATTTGATTCTCACAGCAACTATGAGTTTATCCTAAAGTGGCATGGACTTGCCTTTAGGCAGTGTTGGGTTCCTTCTCATTGGAAGACTTAAGGCAGATACAGGATGGCTATTAGTCTGGTGTTAGGTCAGGATTCCTTTAATTTGTGGTTGAACTAAATAGTTATTGAAGTCCTTTCTCAACTGAAATTTTGTGATTATAGATGTAGATTGTCTCATTTTCATGTATATTATCGTAGTTTTTAAAGCAATCGTTTTTAGATATTGGAAGTATAACAGACTGTATTTAAAAGATACCTATCAATATCTGTATTTATATTTGTATCTATATCTATATATGTATATACCACTCTCACTGATGTACTCATCTAGTAATGGCTCAGAGATGAATCACTCCCAATCTTAAATTTGTTAAGGTTGGAATGAAAGCCATTTTAATTTAAGAATATTTTTAGAAGAAAAAAAGGAGGGGAGGGCCAAGCCAACAGGAACAAAGTCTGGCAAGCTAAAAATGAAAGTCTTTTTTTTCTTCGTGTTATTAATTATTCCCTGGTGGATAACAATAAGCCCAATGTAGCTATTTGAAGGAAGGAGTTTCTTTTGGAAAAGATGACAACAAAAAGCTAAGTCAAAAGAAAGTGACAAAGTAGCCAACTGCTCTTGCTACATCATGGCAGAATTTGGGATTGCTCATAGTCCTTGGCTTTCTATGCTGGAAAATTAGATATGGGGCAGGGCCCGACAGTGGGTTGAGAGGAGTAAGGAGTATCCTAGGTTTTTGTGGCAATGAATGAATGAATGAATGAAGTATTGCCCTATTAGTCATTTGACTATGAACTGGAAAAAGAAAAAAATCCTGTCAGTTTCTAAAATTGAAAATATGAATGAAAAAACTCTCTTAACCACAGCTTAGTCATATGTTTCAAACGTTAAAAATACTATTTTCTTTTTGTCAAAACCATAGCAGTCCTGGTGTTTGGGCATCTCCCCAAGTGGGAAGTTGTTCTGTGACAGCTTATATTTGATAAAGAAAATGTAGAACTGGGTAACAACTCCTTTTCTCCTGAATACGTGTCTTTTCTTCCTTTCACTTGCTCATAGAATTTCTTTTTACCAACAGCTATAGAGATGAAGGCCCGTTTGTGACAGCCAGATTGCCGTGTTGCTTCTTATTTCCATTTAGTGATCCAAGTAGTAATTACAAGCCATTTGATCCAAAAGCATCTGCTGTGCTAACACCCAGTGTTTCCATTTTCTCTCCATGAAGCACATGGAGCATGAATAATTTGACATGTGGTTTCAGGACCATTAATGCAATAGTAATCAGTACTTACATAGAGGCTGTCATACAAGGGTATCAAAAGTGCTTTGCAAACATCAGTCAGTTAATCTTTATAGTAATTGCAGTTGAAGTTATTGAGTAATTCTGTATTGTTCCCTTTACGTGGATGGAGAAATATGAGACAAAGGGATGTGAGAATCTTTTGCTGCTGTAGTATAAGAAATTGTTATTGCCATTATGATTCCTTATAATTATGTAATATGGTAAAAATGATTATTCCTTATTTCTTTTTGTGTGCTATTTCTAAGTGTGAGCATTCTCGTAGTGTAGGTTCTTATTTGGTGGCATAAGTCCTTGGTTCACTCTTAAGGGATTGTAAGTGTTCATCAGAAGTTTCAACTTGTCTGTGGTATTTGGAGAAAAGGACTTTTGTGTGATGTACTGGTTACTGAGGTCTGCTTTTGATGCCTCACAAAGGCTTCTTAGAAATTTTGCAATCAGAATTAGTTTTTGCACATCCTAAAGTGCTGGAAAGGTTTGAAATATTGGCCTAGCCACAGATTACTTACTAGCCAAGAATCAGTATTATTAATGATAGAGATATATTACCAGAATGTTGGCCATCAGGGATGGGTTTTGTTTTGGTTTTTGGTTTTTTTGGGTGGTAGTAACTTAGTTTGGAATCTTCAAGCGTGATCTAAGAAAATCCACTCTCAGTCATGCAATCACTGATCCTCGAATAAAAGTAAATGAGGCCACAACCATGAAAATGGCTGGTTGGAAGGTGATATGTGCTGAGAGATTGAGGAAGCATTGGTCTAGAGGATAGAAAACTGGCTTCAGAGCTAGGAGGACAGAAAGATCTAAGTCCCAGACCTGCTCTGACACATACCAGCCTTCTGACTCAGATGAAGCCACTTATCCCTTTGGGGTCTGAAGAGGTCATTAGGTTGAAAAGGAAGTTTCCTCTGTAGGAATACCCTGCATTAATGAAATGGCTGGTCTGGCCCAAGAAAGAGAAACAATGAGAGAGTGGTTAAGAATATTGATTTATAACAACACATTTCTATAGGGTTTTATCGTTTTTAGAGTTCTTTTCTTGTAATCCCATAAAGTTGTTTTGTTTTTTACTGTGCTGGGAGTGGACAGGTAAAACAATTTTCTAGATTATTTTTTTTATTTTTCAAAGGTTCCATTTTACCTTTGTTAAAGTAACTCACAAATAAGTATTTTCTAGCATTGTACTAGGTGAAATTCAAACTAGTTTTCAATCTTCTTAGTAAAGTAATAAATAAGGGTAGGGATGTCATTGACATAGGAAATTCCAGGTTAAGGAAACTCTCTTGACCAGGGCAGGGTGATGTCTTTGCAAATCAGTCTTAAAGAATTGCCTAAAGCCAGGGGTTAACTAAATGACTTGCCTAGGCTTACACAAGCCAGGAATGGGTTAGAGGCTGGGCTCACACACAAGTCCTCTGGCTCCTAGGTCAATGTTCTGTGCATTCTTCTCCATTACCTATCTTGGTATAAAGAGTGGCATGACAAGAAATCTAATTGTCCCTACAAACATAAAACAGTTTACAATCACCAGCCAGGTTCTGTAGTAAGCAAACAGCTTCATGGGGTTGTTGAAAGGATCATATAAGATTATAGATCAATATATAATAGCAAGCCTTAAAAGCTATGAAAGTTTGGTTCTTTGTCCCAGCTTCTGTTATATTTATATTAGGTTCTCCGAGCTTATGACTTGATTTATGTCATGTGTTCAGTTGTCTCCCCACCTAAACTGAAAGTTTTTTCATGATGGGGCCCATCATCTTATACTTCTCTACAGCATCTAGTGTAGTATTGGGTGATAAAGGACTGATAGCTTCATTTTCTATATGCAATCCTATGCCTACTGGGGGATTGGGAGGCTCACCAGAGACTCCAGGTCTGGGCTTATTTGGACTGAGCACATGTCCTTGGATAATCAGGTTTTTTTCTTTTTGAATTATAGGAACATTTTCTAACTCATTGGCTCATTATACCCCAACCCTGGAGACCTGGGGAAAAAAAATTCTTAAAGGTCAGGTTTGGCTCTTATCTTCATCTTCCTGAAAGGGTCTTTATGTAAAAGCACTGAATGTATGAAGTAGATCAGGTGACAGCTAGCTATTTCTTTCGCCACAAAATAAAATGCTTAAAATACAAAAGGTTCATAAGTGCCCACTTTTTGTTGTTGTTCAGTTGCTTTAGTCGTATCTTGACTTTTCATTTGGGGGTTTTCTTGGCAGAAATACTGGCGTGGTTTGCCTTTTCCTTCTCCAGCTCATTTTACAGATGAGGAAACTGAGTCAAACAGGATTAAGTAACTTGCCCAGGACTATACTTAAAACATGAAACAATTGTTGTCAAGTCCTATTATAATCTCCTTGGAGGCAAATATTTACTGAAAACATTTTCATTAAAATGAAAACATTAAACACTGGGATTACTGAGTCGTTATTTTACCTTTGTTCTGCCCTGCTCAAGCACCTCAGTGTGGCTTCATATCTTCTGTCAAGACGAGTCCTGGCTTGGGCTCTTCCTCTTGGTGATGGTCATCTTGTCTGAAAGTTGCTGTAGTAATTATCTCCTATTGGGCAATCAGAACTCAGATCTAGGAGGTCTTGAGGTTGTACCTTCAAGGCTAGGGGAAAAAAAATCATCTCAGGATCATTGTTCAGTCCCTTGTGCTCAAGCAAGTTAATATATACAGATGTTCTAGGCATGTTAGAACCTTTTGATCTCTCCTAGACAAACACTTGTTTTCGCTCTCCTATGTGAGTGATCCCCACTGATGCTAGGGTATGCAAGTTGGGAGAAGAGTTCAAAGAACCTTTATATGCTCAATAAATGAGAAGAAGTGGTGGGGATAGGGGGAAAGCAGAAGTTGTCTCTCCTTTTGCTTTGGCAAATCTTCATATTCCACAGCAATCCCTTTTTGGCATGCTTCCCTTACGCTACCCCTTTTCTTCCTTTGCCCATAAGAGGGATTGATGGATGAATCAGAAACCTCTGTTTACCCACCCTTCAGCAGGGGACCAAAGTACATGTCCTTGAAAGTATCTCAGTCATAAGGCTAATGGAGGTGGCCAGATCTCCATGAGAAGTGCCCCAGTCAGAGGGGGAAGGGTACCAGGATTATCTCCATTATATCTGAAAAATCCACTTTGTTTTTGTGATTTCTGATATCCAACCACTTGAATAACTCTGGAATCTTTACTCCCTGCTTAATACCTGTAATTCACATTTATTTTAGGTTGAGTTTATTCTTGGGGTTAGAGAATACACTCTAGAGATTTGTTTGATGATATGAATGCCAATGTGTAGAGGTATCTTGAGACCTCCTACAGCTCATTGAAGGTGTTAACTGAAAGTCATAACAGCTGTACTAAAAGTATAGGGATGTGTTTTGGCTTTCAACCATCCACATCAGGGAATAGTTGTGATTTGTTAGACATGCTGGACCAATTTTAACTCAAGGCTATATTTCTTTAGTGCAACCTCTATCTCCACCCCAATGGATCACTTTGCAAATAACTTTGTGTCCATATCGAGATGCTGTGCTCGATTTTATGTAAATTGTAGTTTAAATGATCACTCAGAAAGGCTTGATACATTTTTTCCATATAAAAACTGCAAATTTATTTAAAATGCTGAAATACTTATCTCACAGGGTTGTATTGAGGTTTAAGTGGGATAATGTATGTAAAATGCTTTATAAATTTAAAGCTCTATATAAATGTGAGCTATTAGATCATTTTAGTATGCATGCTTCAAAAAATTGAGATAGAGAGTAGGTTTTAATTTTAAAGAATTGTCACTATAATTTTTATTTAAATTTTTATTGGTATCTTTTGTTTTTATGGCAGCTTTGTTTTCCAATATATTCTTCCTTAGAGAGAGCCAAATCATAACCAAAAATTTAAAAAAAAAGGATGGAAAAGGGCAATTTGGCAAGACTAATCACCACCTCAGACAAGTCCAACATCATATGTAGTATTCCTCAGATGTGGTCTTCCACTTTTGTAAAGCAGGGAGGGAATTTCATTCTCCTATCTTTTTTTCGATCATTTAATCAAATGATATAATACTTGTAAAGCAATTTTCATAGTACCTGGCTCAAAATAGCTGCTTAAGGCTTATTCTCTTGACCCTTGGGAGCCAAGCTTGGTCTTTATATTTTGTTTTTTGTTCTTGTTTACGTTGTTAAAATCATTGCATATGGTTTCCCTGATTCTAATTACTTCACTTTGATTTCAGTTCAGATTTCTTCCCATTGTTTCCCTCTATTATTTACATTCATTGCTTCTTGCAGATAATGACGAATTCTAATAGATTATGTTTCATTAATATACCACAACATGTTTAGTCATTTCCTACTTGAAAGAGATCTCCTTTGTTTCCAGCTCTTTGTTACTGTAACAGTGATGCTACAAATACTGTCCTGCATAGAAAGCCCCTTATGTTTTATTGTTGACTTCCATGAGACATGCCAGCAGTGGGATCTCTAGGTCAAAGGGTGTCCTTATTTTAGCCACTTAGCGTGGTTAGACCAATGATTCACAACTCCACCAAAACTTACCATGCTATTTAAAACAATAGTTTATTTGGATATCTTCCAAATTAATCTTTCAGCAGCATCAGAAAAGTGAAGTCATTCCATCATTTTACTTAACAAAGTTATCTGAAGTGCAGATGCTTCCACAAGTTCAGGTGTTCCATTCATGATCTTCAGAGCGGCTTCCTCCCAAGAAAAGATGACTTTTCATTATTTTTTTTTCAGGTATTTCAGGTATTATTTCAGGTACCTTGCTTGCACCGTATTAGCTGTGAGTGAATAAGATTGTGGTGCCTACGGGGAGATTTATTTCATTGTAATATTGTCAAAGACAATTCTCTTTAGGGTTGATTGTGTCGCCGGAGCTGGAATGAGAGATTTGAGGCAGGGAAAAGTGATTATTAGCAATCATCTGTGAGTTTGCGAATATTTCTTTAGGTATTTCTCAGTGTTCTGTAGAAGCAGCTGTCTCACCTTTATCAGTACTTGAGAATGTTTCAGTGCCTCTCATTCAGCATTGTCCTGATTTGATTTCTTACTCCATAGTGACCTCTGCTGGGATTTACATAGTCAGCTTGAGGCCTATCCCTCTAAGACATAGACCACCAAAATGATAAGAGTTGCCTGAAATCTCATTTTGGAAAATAACATTTGAGCGAGAAGAGTAGATGCTTTTTTTATCTCTTAGCCTATTCTGGAAGAAATTATTTGGATAATGTCTGCTCTCTGAATCCTTCACAGAGAGGATGGTGTAGTGGAAAGAACATTAGATTTGGATTCAGCAAATTTGAGTCTTACGGCTTACTCAGTGTGTGACCCTGGGCAAATCCACTTCTCCTTTCTGGGCCTCATCTCTCTTGTCAGTAAAATGAGAGCATTGAACAAGATGATCCCCAGCTCTGATTTCCAAGAACTAGCATCATTCTCATCATTCTCAGATCCTGTGATTGTCCTATTTTCTCCCATAAGTCTCTGAGTCAAAAATGTGCTATTCTCTCCTTTCTTTTATCTGAGAAAGAGGAGAAAACATTCTTATCAGGTTAATCTTTTTAGTGTTTAAGGGATAGGTACATAGCAGATCTGTTAATTTAGTACCTCCCTCCCAGGGTTGTTGTAAAGATCAAATCGGATATTTTTAAAGCCCTTAGCACAGGGTTTGGCACATAGTAGACACTTAAAAAATGTTTGTTCCCTTTCTCAAGTCCAACACTGCATTTCAAAAATATTAGATGAAAAGACTGTCTGTTATTCCTCCTAAGCATGCTCTGACAGAATCTATTTGTTCTTCAACATGTGCGTACCACTTGTTGAATTGTGCTTAGGTGTTTTTGATCTTGTATCTGGAAAATTTCGTAAAATTCAATGTGAAGTAAGTTAAAATGTGATAATCCTTTCAAGGAAACTTACGATATTCAGTGTGATGGAAGTCTATGTGCTCTTTCACAAAAATATTTTTTGTGTCAGCAGCCAGCACAGATTGTTATTACAAAAGGATTCTCAGTAAGTTCTTCACACTTTGGAATTTGCATACTAACATTGTGGTACACGTTTAAGCCCTATACACAGCCTGGTACATCACTAGGTGTGGGTGGCTTAATGTTGGTTTTGTACATTCATCCTCTGCTTTGATGGAGTTTGCCATATAAATAATGAGTAAATGAGCTTGACAAGATACTGAGACCCACCATTCTACTGACTGAGGGCAGTTTTCTGTCAAGGGCAATGCTCTCCTGACAATAAATGGAGAGAATATGAGGATATACTATTAACAACAAATGAAAAATATCATATGCGCGTCTTGTTCAGATGGAAGCTGGGTGAACACCTTGGGGATATTAAGTGTGTCTCTGTTAATTGGGAAAGGTTTCCTGGAATCCAGTCAAGACATCATACGTTTACTCAGCTTTTACTGTGTGCCAGGCCCTGTGCTTGCTGCTGGCAAAGCAAGTAGAGGCAAAATGAAAGATAGCGCTTACTCTCAAGGAGCTTGGCTTCTAAAGGAGTTGGTGCATTTTAATAATATTTGGTAAGAGCTCTGAAGGATTAACTAGTTGTGGAATTGTAGTAAGTAAAGGATTTATTTTTATCCATTTATAAGGTACAGCCAAAGGAAAAATAATTGTTTGAATAAAGCTGATGGATATATTGAGAATCACACTTAGTTCTAACCAAAAGAAAAAAATAAAGGACACTGATAAGTGTCCTTTCCAGTCTGGTTCTAAATGATCATGATTAAAAATATTTTTTAATTGTTCAAAAGACTTTAATTGAAGTGATTCCCTCTGTTCAGTTACCAATCATGTGTGTTTTCTTTCGGTGTCTGACAACAGGTGGATGACTTCCTGCATATTTATAGTTCAACATCAGACAGTGGTCCCCGAGAAAATATTTGGGAAACCCAGACTTACGTTCATTTTCAGGATAATCAAGGAGTTACCCTTACCATTAAACCAGAGCACAGAGTGGAAGATATTTTGTCTCTAGCATGCAAGGTATTGCATTTTACATAAATCCATTTTCTTAAAGCCTTAATATCTTCTCATTTGTAAGTATGGTTGTACTAGAGGTCAGACAGCTCTATAAATTACAGATGTCTATTAGAAAATTACTTCATTGGAGACTTGTAAAAGATAATGATTTATCACCTTAATAAAGATTGAATAGGGAGTGGCATGGGACAGTGGCCAGAGTGCTGGGCTTGGAACCAGTTAGATCTGATTTTGAGTTTCACCTCTGACACTTGTTAGCTGTGTGACCTCCCTGAGCCTCAACTTCCTCATCTTTGTCATTATTATACTCGCAAAACCTCCCTCGAGTTAGCAGCACTTCTAGCTGTGGGTCCTCCCCACACCCATACAACCTTCTGAGACCCTCAGGAGGACCTTCAGAAAAGTTGTAGATCTGTATCAGTGGAAGAAGTTTCTACATCAAGAGTCACTGCATTCTCCTTTCTTCCTCTCCCCTCCTTCTGTTTCCCTTTCTTCTTTTCTCTTCCCTTTTTACCTTCTTTTCATCTGTCTCTGTCTCATGTGTGTGTATGTATGTGCATGCCTCACAAAAATTTAAGAGTAAACTCTTTGTAAAACTTTTAAGTACTATATAAAGGGGAACATCGTTATATCTAATTTATACTACTCTAAAAGTCTCAGTCAGTTTATAATGCACTTATGTAGCATTTTGAAGTTTGTATATTCTGCGTCATTTTTGTCACTAGTTCCTTTCAAGGTTCAGCGCAAATGTTGTGTCCTCCAGGTGGGAGGGTCACCCCCCCCACCCCCACACTCTTGGTATTTGTCATGTGTTCATTTATCTGGATGAATGACAAAATAGAATATATTAGAATACATTAGAACTTGAGCACTCTCTTGTTTTGGCCTTTGTTTTCCCAGTACCTAGAACAGTGCCTGCTGTATAATAAGGGTTTAATAAATATGTATCAAATTGAATTGAACAGTCTTTCTGTTCTGAGACAGGCAGTATTGATTTTTTTATAGATGAGAAATTGTAGATCAGAGAGTTTGTGACTAGTCAGACAATGTTGAAATTGAGATTCAAACTCGGTTCTTTTGATTCTAGACTCACCAACCATTCTTTCCACTCCCTGTACCCATATTGGTTTCACACCCCATGCTACCTACTGACTGAGGTTGGCTAGTAATGAAAGGACCTCTTTTCGTTTTTAAGGCTCAGCTGCCAGTGCAGTTATAAGCTTGGCCTTAGAGTGGGAGGAGCTTTAGATAAAGGCTATAGGTTATGTATAGATAGCTGCTTTCCTATACATCTGAAATCACGAATTATACTCTACCTTAAATAGTTTGGAGGTTGTGATCTGATTTACGTTAAAATGAAATTTTCAATAATACAGTTTTATCCTAAAGAGTTGTATAAAGCATACTGGACTTCTGTGGGCTAAATAACTAGCTACCAAGTTCTTAGCAGACTTCTTTAAGGTAATAGATTTTTTTTATTTTCAATTTTGAGTTTTATTTCTAATGTCATCTGAAAAGCAAGGAAGTGATGACTGAAAACAACTATCATCCTGACTCCTGAGAAACAATCTGGGGATGGGTATATTAGATCAAAGTTTTGAAACCACCAGGTGGCGTTCTAGAGCTTAAATATTCTCATTTGCAGAGGCAGTTGAGTTCATACAAATAAATGTATGTGAAAACAAGAAAGCTTGTGTAATCCTCCAACTCTGGTCCATACTTATGTCTGCTAAATGTAGAAAATGTGTAATTTTGTTTTTCTTTGGTCACTTTGGTCCGAAGTGATAAGCTGTGATCATAAGCTGTGATATGTAAAGTATGTTATTTATATGTGCATATATATCTACCTGAATGTACACTCACATATATCTATAGTGCAAATTTTTCTTACAGTTTTTCATTTCACTCCTGTCTGTAATATTTGTCATAATATAATCAAACTATCTATTCTACACTTTTTTCTTTTCTTGTTATTCTGAATACAAGTTATTAACAACTCGATGGAGGTATTGTCTAAGGGGTAATTGGAAAAATTCTGTCTAGTCATAGCTCAAAAGTGAGATATGCTCCATGCAGCCATACTCTGATCTTGATGCATGTGGTAAAGGTCTGAAAAAGCATAGTTTACTTGTTTACATTCTGTGAAGTCCTTCTTAAATTCATGTCCTACACATAGGCGCTTATTGGTTAGTGTTAAATTCTAGGGATGAGGTTATATGTGCATTTTACGAGCTTTTCCAATTTAATCAGTGGGATACAACTTGAAGATGTGCTGATAACATAGAAAAAATTATGATTTGCTGAGAAAAAGCCATAAATTCTGCCATCAGATGTGTATGTATACACATATGTATGTGTGCGTGCATATATGTACATATATGTCTCTATATACATATATTTGCATACACACTACTTGGTGCTCTTGGATTTGCACTTCTTGATTTTAGTTATTAACACACTATCTAGGAATTGACTTTATCTTGTGCAAAAATGAATTTTTTGCATTTTTCTTCACCGCACATTGAAATCTTAGCTTTTATATATATATAGAAAGTGATAGTTTCGTAGCCAATATTTTTAGAAAGTAATATGTGTTAGAAGACATTTTTGTAAAGGGCTTACTGTAAACAAGGATGATTTTTATAAATAAGACTCAAACACCTAAACACATTTCTCACTCTTCTATAGATGAAGCAACTGGACCCTAAGTTCTATGGCCTACAACTTAGAAGACTAATTGATGAAAACTTTGAGTATTCAATTCCAGCTCCTTATGAATATATGCAAGAACAGGTAAGTTAAACAAAGGATTTCGTGAAATAGCATGGTAGCAAGAGTACTGAACTTGGAATCATGAAGACCTGGTTCAAATCCCTCCTCTGACAGTTATTAGCTAAGCAAATCACTGAAGCTCGACAGTTTCCTTCTCTTCGAAATAATGGCCTTAGACTAGATGACTTCTAAGGCCCCTTCCAGCTCTAAATTTGTGAATTATAATATTACCTATAAACTTTATACTAAACTTGTAACGCAAAGTCTCCTGTATTGCAAATGTTGATTTTTTTATTGTACAATCTTTATTTTTTTTAATATTTTTTTATTTTGAGTTTCCAAATTTTCCCCTTCCCTCCAGCCACTCTCCTACCCATTGACAAGGCAAGAAATATGATACCCATTATACATGTGGAGAGACACATGACATATTTGCATTAGTCATGTTGCAGAAAAAAAGCAAGAAAAATAAAGAAAATGAAAAAATGCTTCAATCAGCACTCATAGTTCTGTAGGTGAATATTCACTCTGTAGGTGGATAGTGTTTTTCATCTTGCGTTCTTTGGAATTGTTTGGGATTGCTGTCTGGCTCAGAATAGTTAAGTCTTTCACAGTTGATCACCCTTACAATGTTCCTGTTACTGGATATGATGTTCTCCTGGTTCTGCTCCTTTCCCTTTACGTGAGTCTATAGAAGTCCTCTGTTTTGGATATTCATGAATGTCTTGTTCTGTGTTTTACCTTTGGTAGGTTTATGATGAAATAGAAATCTTCCCTCTAAGTGATTATCATGTCCGTCTTACTAAGACTGGGAATGTTACTGATTTTGGTAAGTATGGTAAAAGAAAGTCTTGCAATCTTTCCTGTCCTTTCTTGCTCCCCATTTTAAAAATATTTTGTTTATCTTTGTTCGCTGACAGAAGTACTGCAAATATCACTGTGAATGTTTTCAAATATCCTAACCTTTTTGTCATACTTTAAAACCAAAATATTGATTAAAAACTGCCATATGGTTTTACTTTTCAATGTCTTTTCTAATTTTATTAGTAGTTAAGATCCAGGGGTGTGAAAAGGTATGTAGTAGTATTCCATCGTTCACCCTGTTCTGGCATGCCATGTCTGTGAGCAAGTTATCTAATCTTTTCACCCTCTGGCTCCTTAATGCTGTGATTAGGATGGAGAAGTAAGGATTCTCCTAGCACAGTCCAGCTCACATAATACTCTTAAAATTTGCAAAGCACTTGATTTCTTTCTTTTCTTTTTTCATTTTGGATTCCTTTCAGTAAGTTTGCTCATTTTCCCAACCGATTTCTTGATTTTGAATTTTATATTAAAGTTGAGCTCTACTTTCCTGAGGGTGGGAAGGCATTTTCCCCAGCTTCAGGATTTCTTTTTTTATTATTATTATAAAAATTTTATTGTAAAAAATAGCTCAATGGCCCCAGAATTATTGGCTTGATTTTGTTATCACTGGAATTTTAATAACAAAGCGTACAGTACATAGTGGTTTTAAGGAGCCTTAGGTTTATAGAATTATGAAAAGTACAAAGCAAGCTGTGATAAGGGCCTAGGAAAAGCTGAAAAGTAAACTTGGGGAACATGTAATGTTTCTTAATACTGGTATGATGGACATAGCAGCTTTACAAATATATGTATTTGCACATATCTATATAGTTATCCTATGTTCAGGCTTTCTTGTGTTGCTGTTTTCAGTGCTTCCAAGGTGGTGTGATCTAGGGAGAGGGGGATGATCACTGTTCTTCTGGTCTGTGCTCTGGACCCCAGAAGTACCCTTGGTCCCCAACCTCCACAAGTGCTCACAATCCTCTTTATTTTGGAACTATAACCAGAGCCCCTGCTCCCTTATGACCAATCAGCAGCACTCCTCTTACCCTTGAACTGTGACCCAGAACTATGTGTGGGCAATATTGAGTTGCCAGTCAAGGCCAACTGTGCCCATTGCCAGGAAAGGGTTCCCTGTAATTTCTTTCTGATCTCTTGTCTGACCTTCTTACTGTCACTGGCCTGGGGGCTCCCAAAGCTGCTTTACTGCATGGGCAGCCTCCAGACAAGCCTCCACTCTTATGTTTTCTTAAATTAGGAAAATTTCTTACCCTCACCTTTGGTTGACTCTGCTGCTTCCCAGTTTGGTTTGAGGGACTATTTGAAAGTTGTTTGGAGGAAAATATTGAGAGAGTTCAGCTGGGTGGCTGCCCCTATTCCACCATCTTTGATTTCTTCCTTTTCTGAATCTGAAACACTTCAGTTCTCTCCCCTTCAATTTAACACTGGGTTATATAATCTCTTGCATTATTCTCTAATCATTAAGTGGGTGTTCCCTTTGGTCATTAAGTTTGATTAAAACCTTTCTGAGGTTAGGGGTCATGTATTCTTTTTCTTTGTTTTTTTTTAAAAAAACTTTTTACAACACCTAGAGCATACCATAAGAGTGTACTTAAAGATATGTTCATTGATAAACAAACCCAGATAAAGTTATTTAAATGATTTTATTATGTGTCAGTATAAGTTTTTCTCCCCTGGCTTTGCAAATTTTCACTGATTAAAGCTGTTTGAGATATTAATTAAGAGACTTTTTCAAATTGCTTTTATATATTTTGGCTTTTTCTTAATTTTATAGAGATTTCTTTAGACCTGTGTAAGTTTATCTTTGTGTTTGATCAGATTTTGGGATGAAGGTATGCTTATACTTCTAAAACATTAGACTATGAAATACTTAGCTTTCCATGTCTAAGTATATGAGCTTGCATCATGGCTATAACTGAATCCTGCCTGCGATGTCTAACTCATGGGGAAGATATAGAAGTAAATTCGATTTATTCGTATTAGAAAAGCTCAGCAATAGGGTGACCTTTTAAGTTGTTCTTTTATTATTTTTATCCTAGGGTTTGCAGTTACAGCTCAAGTTGATGAACATCAGCATCTTAGCCGAATTTTTATAAGTGATGTTCTCCCTGATGGCCTGGCGTATGGGGAAGGTTCGTATGACATATAGAGCATCATTGTTCTCATTTAATTGGAGTCTTTGAAGAACAAGCTTGCTCATGGAATTTTCTTCATGCAGTTTTTCCAGAAAACTACTTCTGGGACTTTGATGAAAGTCAACAATAGTTTAATTGAGGCTAGTGTTTTATACATAGATAGCTAGGAGTGGGAGAGAAGGAATAGATGACTTCCTAAGACTTCTGTATCAAATGAACACAGGAGTCATTGGTTAAGTAGTTTCAAAAACAGTCACATTTTCAAATTATGATTCTTGCCTTTGAAGAACAGAAAGCAGTTATTTTGTCAATGACAAAAATCCTATATGTTTTGTTTTTATTCGCATGACAGAAACAAAGCCATGTCCATATATATATAGTATGGTTTTGCAAACTTTTTCTTCAGTCAGATGGTATTTCTCTGGGAAATATGCATTTTTCTTACCACATTTCCACTTATCTTCTCAGGGCTGAGAACGGGTAACGAGATCTTGAGTATAAATGGGGAAGTCGTGTCTGATCTTGACCTTAGGCAGATGGAGACATTGTTTTCTGAGAGAAGTGTGCAGCTCACCCTGAAAACCAATCCTTTGGATACAAAGCAAACCCTGGGCACCTCCTGGTCAGACAGTGACCTTTCCAGGGACCAGAAAAACCTCCTCCCACCTCCTAACCAATCACAGCTTCTAGAAGAATTCCTGGATAACCTTAAAAAGAACACAGCAAATGGTAAGGCTTTCTGTTTCCTTTTCCTTCTTTGGTGTTGAGTGAAATTCTTTTAGCCTTTAATTTTGCTAGAAAACTTGGATTGTTAATATGTTCAAAGAACATTCTTTGCATGCATCAGTAGAAAAACAGATGCTAACTAAGTAAATTTCAGCAGAATTCCATCCCTTTCAGAAATTATGGTAATTTTGTGGAAATAGAAAATTATTATTTTGCACAAAAATTGCATTCTTTAATATGTAACATCTTTGAAAGCCACTCATAATATTTAGCACTAGAATTGCTCAGAGATTGAAGGAAGCCAGAACTGAAAGGTTTTATAGGCTTAGCCAAGTGTCTTACTGTAAGTTTGCCCTCTTCTTGTTCAATTACAGGAAAGCAGAAGCCACATTCAATAATATTTTGAGTTCTTAAAAATAGAGATAGAGACCGAACATGTGATTTCATTGGTAGAGGGATTTCTAGGTAAGGAAACACCTTCTACCAATGCAGTTTGATACCTGTTTGCTACTTGTAGTTTTAAAAAAGAGTTGCTTAAAGAACAAAGAGGTTAAGTGACTTCCCTAGGCTCGTCCTGACTTCAATCAAGGCTACTTCTTCCTCCACTGCACCAACCATATTTATTGTGATTCAAATACTACCCTCTTTACATGAGAACTATCTACAGAAATCTCAAATTCATGATGTCCTGTAAACAAGTAGGTAATGGTCACAAGTTATGTAGCTTTATGAAAGATTATGTACAACAGATTAGGTGAGCTATTTTCAAGATAAAATTAATTTTGAGAATAGTAGCATGAAGTTTCAGTGAAGAGAATCATCCTACATACTTGGCACTGCAGTTTTGACCCCCAAGAAAATGAGGACCCAGATTGCCCTAAGCAAGCTTCCATTTCTTCTTTAGACCTCTTGAGGAGGCTGGTCAAGTACTTTGAGAGGCCTGCCAGAGGTTGTTATCACAGATGTACACAAAATAATCTTTAATTCTTAATTGCAGTGGTAAATGTTTTCTGATAAGAATCTCGGCATGATTTCTAAAAATGAAGAAATAATCACAAAGGTTGTTAAGACTGATTTAATTCTAACCAAGTTTATTAGGTCATTTCTGAAATAAAAAAAAAGTCAGATTGTAAGATTTGTGATTCAGTAAGAAACATGGTGCTTTCTCTTTCTCTCTTGGGGTTTTATTCCAATTTAAAATGCCATTAAATTGACTATTGGCATATAAAAGTGAGTGTCATAAAGCAAAAATTATGATGAAGCTAATTAATTACTTAGCTATATTAAGACCATCATTCAGCTTGCCAGGTTGATATTATGGGCCAGAATTACCTGGTGTGCTCACTATAATAAACGTATGTGTCCATTCACTGGATTGATTATTCTTGAGGGATACATTTTCAACCTGTTTTAAATCTCTATATAGTCTTTCATAATGAGAAACCACTACAAAGTCTATAATGCTCTTGCTGCTGAGGAAAAAAGCTCAGCAAACTTTCCTTTCAGGTTTAAAAAAAAAAACAAAGTTTTTATGGTTTACTATTTATAAAAATTTGCCTTACTGTGAGAGAGTTTTAAGTATTTCATCAATGAATTGCTTTAATTGACTTGAAATGGCAAAGACAACTTGGGATTTCTAAAGATAAATCTAGTTGCTGTATTTTGTTGTAACACTTCTGCATCATTTTGATCCACAGACCATTTTATTCAAGTTCATAAAACTGGAAATTTGGATTTTGAATAAATATCCCTACCCCCCACCCAATTGTCTTTTCTCCCCCTCTTGAGCTTTTATAACACTCTGTTTAGACCTCTCTTCTCATCACATATTTTCATCTTACACTCTAGTTATGTATGTATTTGCTTTATGTCCTCTAATCGGCTGTGAGCTTCTGATGATAAGAATACAATATTCTTTATTCCAGCTTTGACATTTCCTGGCTGTATGACCACAGGCAGAATATCTCTTTGAGTTTCAGATTTTTCATCTGTAAAATGGGAATAATTGTACTTATATTTATGACTTTACATAGTTCCTGTGAAAGCTCTATGTAAACATGACTAGTTGTTGTCTCCGTGTTGCTCATGGCCAATAGAAAATAGATAGCTCTTGTTAAGTGTCAAGTAAATTAAATCTCGTGTGGTTTACGTTGAGATTGTATATATCTACCTGAAATACAGTAGCATATAATGGAAAGAGAGTTGACCTTAGAAGCAGGAAACTCTGGGTTCAAGTCCCACCTCTGATAAATACTGGCTATGGGCAGATCACTCAACCTTTCAGTGTTCTGTAACTCCGTAAGGTAGGGGATCCAGCCATGGGTCTGTTCATTGGTTGGCTTTTAAAATGTTTTTTATCAGTTCATTTCTGTGTAACTGGTTTCCTTGGTAATGCTATGTATTTTATGTTGTGCATTTTAAATCCATTATTCTGAGGCATCCAGAGGTTTCAGCAGACTGCCAAAGGGGTTCATGAGACATAAAAAAGGTTAAAGACCTCTCATCAAAGGTTATAAATTTCAGAGAAGATGCTAACCTTCATTGCAAACCTAATGAGATTTTTCTCGTTCAGGAGTTCCCCACATCAGTGAAATTCTCTGCTGTGGTCCCTTGTCCTATACAAGTCTAGAATTTAGGTATGTCTTTAAATCAAAAAGAGTACCTTTTTTCCAACTAGTCTATGTAATAAGTGTTAAAAACTATATTGCTCATTTCCTTTCCAATGCCTTTTTACCTCCTTTCCAACAACCAGTGGTAAAATGATTTATTTTCTCCATTCTCCATTCCCATTTATGAAAAAAGGAAAGAAAAGATGAGAAGATTGCTGGAAGAATGAATCGTCTTCTTCAAACAAATTCTAGCAAATGCCCTGTGGTGACCTTTGGTGTTTAACTAGCCCCTTTCTGTCACCACACTTGCTCGAACTTCTCAATCTTCTGTTATTTCATTATATGCTTTTTTTTGGGGGGGGGGGAGCCATTTGCTCAGATTTTGTGTAAATATGGAAATTCTGACTTTTCTGAGAATGTGAACCAAGGTAAATATTTATAAGGAGAAATTTCAGTATTATTTTGTAAGAGGGAGAAAAGTAAGAGCGAAATAGAAGGATGATTAGAAGGTGAAGATTTTCTTGTTTACATCAAAATAAAATAACTTTCCTTGCGTTACAAGTATATATTAAGGTGCATTAACAATCTCATTATTTTTAGTTTAATTATTTTGACTTTTGTAGTGAATTAAATAACATTAGTTTCCTATCTTGCCAAGTAAAATAAGGTCTATAGAAAAAAATTGTTTAAATAGAGTGGAAGAGCCCTTTTGCACATACTACTCAAAATATACTTAGCAAGTATGACTCCTTCTTTCCCCAATTTTATTTTGCCTCAGTCTTGCCAGAAGGCAGCCTGATGTATGAAGAGAAGGAAAAAAATGACTGCTTTGGCTCCTGTAAAAGTCAGACCTTTGCCTGCTAATAAAAATGAAGCGGCTGACTTTCTACAAGGTAGTTCATATAGTAACACACGAAAGACCAATTTCTAAGTAGAAACTCAGTGAACAGTGCATAGTAAAGGAGAAAGTGGCAGGAATTAGTTATTTGGAGCACATTTCACCTGATGGCCAAGGCCAATCAATCATGAAATATTTATTTATTGAGCTCCTCTTGGGGCTTTTAGCTAACCAAGGGCTTTTGGAGAAATCAGAATATCTATGTAGCTGGAGGGCAGCTCTTGGATTAACCTTTCTGCTCCATGGAGCTGAGAACCTTGCCTCATGTTTTTCAGAAAAAGTTAGAGGCCATTCACCATAAACTCCCTCTTGTCTCCTCCTCATCTCGTATCACTCAGATGCCTTTTGCCTCCATATCTCCTCCTTCGCTCTTGTTTCATATGATGCAGGGTCATTACTACTCCCTTACCAAGGTTAACCTCTGTGCCTGCCTAAATGATCTCATCCATCATATCTCCTCTAACAGACTGCCCCCTCTGTCACTTCCACTTTGTCATGTACTTTCAGTCTCTCCTTCTCTACTGAATCATTCCCATTGTCTGCAAACATGCTCGGTCTCCCTCATTCTGAAAAAAACTCTTCCTTCGTCCTTCCGTCCCCACTAACTGTCTTCCTATATCTTTTCTGCCCTTTGTGGCTAAACTCTTGGAAACGACATGGCCATATGCAATAGATGCCTCCACTTTCCTCCCAATCTTTCCTTAACCCCCTATAATCTGGCTTCTTACCTCATCATTCCACCAAAACTGTTCTCTCCAACATAACCAAAGATTTCAGTGGCCTTTCCTTAATCTTCAATATCCTTAACCTCTCTGCATACTGTCGATCACTTTCTTCTTGATATGTGAGACATCATTCTCTTTTATTTCTTCTCCTTCCCATCTAAGCACTTCTCAGTCTCTTTTGGGAGATCTTCATCCATATCATATCCTCTGATTGTGGGTGTTGTACACAGGACTTTGTCCTGGTCCCTCCTCTCCTCTCCCTCTATGGAACTTCACTTGATGATCTCATCAAGTCCCATCTCTATGCTGATGATTCTCAAATCTGCTACCTATCCTGTCCCAACCTCTCTGCTGCTCTTTTCTCTCATCTCTAACTGCCTTTCAGATATCTTGAACTGGGTGACCAGTAGACATCTTAAGCACAACATGCTCAAAATGGAACTCATTATCTTTCCCCCAAACCCTCCTCTTTCCAAATTTCCTTGTTATTGTGGAGGGGAGCACCATCTTCTGAGTTCCTCAGCTTCACAAACGAGGTCATCCTGGATTTCTCACTATCCCTTATCCCCCATTTCTAATCTGTTGTTGCCAGTGCCTGACAATTTAACCTTTGCACCATCTCTAGTATATGCCCTCTTCTCTCCATGGACGCTATCATTTTCTCAAAGTCCTTCATTACTTAGCTCCCTCCTACCTCTCCAGTCTTCTTAAACTTAACTCCCTGCCATTACTCTGACCCAGTGGCTCTCCCGTGAACAAACACTCTGTCTCTGAGTTCTGGCATTTTCTCTGGCTGTCCCCAGTTCCTGGAATGCTCTCTTCCCTTATTGCTGCCTAGTCACTTCCTGGACTTCCTCTAAGTCCTAACTAAAATTCCGTCTTCTGAAGGAACTTCATAATTCCTAGTGCCTTTCTTTTGTTAGTTATTTTCAATTTATCTTATATATGGCTTATTTGCATTTATTTGTTTGCAAGTGGTGAGGCCAATTTTGGTGCATGGTGGTGGAAACATTTTCCCTACTTTACATTAATTCTTTGTGCTCTTTTATAATAGTAGCTTGTTGCTTTTTCCACCTGATTGACCTTTTCAGGTTGACCACCACCACCTTCATGCAGCCCACTTCATTATTACATAAAACTTGTGTGGGCTCTAATTTACCTGAAATGCTCCTTTTCAGACACAGAAGCGTCACTGTAAGTTTTAGGTGTTGCAGATGAGCCAGGCACACTTGATACTTGGGGGAATGACTAACAATCAACCTACATTTGGAATTTGACTGTGTGTGTGTGTGTGTGTGTGTGTGTGTGTGTGTATGTGTGTGTGTGTGTGTGTGTGTGTGAAACTTAACAGAATTCATCTATCTTATACCTCCCATACCTTCTCTAGGAGAGGGGGAACACTGTTTTGACTTTTGGGGGTAGATCTTTCCTCTCTTTTAACAAATTTGCATTGATAACACAAGAGATTATGCCTTCTGTGTGTTGTTGTTTAGTTGTGTCTGACTCTTTGTGATCCCATTTTGGGGCCAGAGATACTAGAGTGATTTTCCATTTCCTCCTCCAGCTTCTTAAGACCAGTGACTTTTTCATGTTTATATCCCAGGATTTAGCACAATATCCTAAATATCTTAGGCCTTTAATGAATGTCTCTTTAATTAGATTTAACTTTTGTATATTAGAGAGTTATGTTACAGATATATGTAAATGACTTTCTACAAACAATTTCTGCAAGTTTTGTTTCTAGGTAACTATGGCCATTTGATTCTTGCTGTTAAGTTGCTGAAATCTGGTTTTATTTATCCACTGTGAAAACTGAAGAAATGTTCATATGCTGTATTTGACTTAATAAGAAATGTGTGTGAGAATTTTTTTTAAAGCCTAGAATGAATTTTAGCAGTGACTTTCTCCAAAGAGGCCAGTATTACGTTAAGCCAACAGAACCACCACGGAGTGGCTTAGATGTGCCAAACCTATGTGGAGTTTCTGTTAATATTACCTTTGTGATTTATATTTGAAAGTCTTTTTCTAAAATATGTCCTTTTCTGAAAAATTCCGACAGTTTTTACATGTTCTCATTGGGATGAATTATCCAGAATAGTAGTCATTACATAAACACAGAATTGACGGTAGCTTTACTCACCATATAAAAATGGCATTCCTATTATCTTTTGAAATATGAAAGTAAACTTAGTAGGGGGCTATACATGAGGCAAAAACAAAATGTAATACAACAATCTAGTTCCTGCCCTGGGTGCTCCATTCCCAGCTCAGTCAGTAGAATCCAGGCCTAACTATACTTAATGAGAAGGTTATTAAAGACTCAGAAGTATGTGTCTGTCTCCTTCCACAAACCATCTTTTCCATATGTACCTCTTTCTTTTTGTAATACTGATTGAGAAATAGAAAGTCTCCAAGCTATGAGAACTCACTTAAGTGCAAATTTGTTCTTTGGAATTATTTGCTCTTGGAATTGCATGCCAGCTTTCTACAAGTTTTCACGAAGATAAAAAATTGTGGAGCTGGTTCTGATGTGGCATGCCTACTTATTTCCTGTTTATAAAAGAGAGAGAGGACATTTTGTCTCCCATGGAAGAGTGTGAAATGACTAAGAGCATTTAGGTAGGAAAATGGACCATGTACAAATTTACCGTCATCCTATTTGCCTGGCTGACATTCTACATTCTCTAACCAGATGCAAAAAACATATCAGTGCTCCAAGATGTTTGGTATGTTAATTATTTTTTTTTTTACCAAATCTAATTGGGAAGTGTTGTTGTTTTTTTTAAACAGTTCTTTTCTTTATGTCCTTATAACTGTACCCCAATAGTTTTCAGAGCACAAGTCATTTTTAACATAGTGGTGGGAGGGCTCATGACTCCTTAAAGAAGAATAGAAAGAAAATTCTAATTTTTTTTTCAAAATCAGAGATTTGTATAGGAAAGTTGTTGTTATGTAGTTTAAATTGTGATGATGATGAGGATGATAATTCTTTACATTTTACATAGTACTTGACTTATTTCAAAGTATTTTCATACTGGCAAGCAGTGTGCTTCTGTGGTTCCGTAACTTCAATTGTATCTGACTCTTCGTGATTCCATTTGGGATCTTCTTGGCAAAAATACTGGAGTGATTTTCCATTTCCTTCTCTAGCTCATTTTACATATGAGGAAAGTGAGGCAAGTAGAGTTAAGTGACTTGCCTAGGGTCACACAGCTAGGATGTATCTGAAGATGGATTTGAACTTGGATTTTCCTGACTACAGGTCTGGTGTTTTATCTACTGTATCACATAGCTGCCCGTGAAGCAGCATGGTATAATGGAAAATGCTGCCTTCAGATCCTCTTATTTTTCAGTGTGATCTTAGGTAAGTGCCCTGACTTCTGGGCCTCAATTTCCTTATCTATAAGATGAGGAATTTTAGCTAGGTGATCTCATTTCCAACTATAAATCTATAATCTCACATAAACTCTGTTCATCCTCATGAGACTATAAAGGGAGCATGGTGAGAACCATTCCTGTTTTCATGTGAAGTAACTGACCCTTAGAACATTTAAATAACTTGCTTAGTGTCAGATGGCTAATCAATGGCACAGTCAGGATGCAGAGCTCATTCCTGATTCACAAAACAGTGTCCTTCCCATTATAGCAATGTGCCCTACAATCAAGTTGCCACGGCTTTCTTTTCTCTCAGATAATGGGTTATTCAGTCTGTTCTGGGGTTGTTTACAGGTTCTGGAATACCAAATAAAGGAATGTAGAAACAAAAAAAAAAAGCAATGTATCACTTTGGTAAACTTTATATTTAGTTGCTATTCAGAATGAAGATTAAATTAATTGGGATGGTCTTAATGGTGTTATTTGAGGGCATGGCAGGCAAGGCTCACTTTTGAAATACAGTCTTTAAGGCCCACTTGGATTTACTCCACATTTAATAATTTCATCCCTTTGAGTCTTGAAGATTTTAGTTCTTCTGTATCTCCCTGGTAAAAATGCATATATTAGCTAACATGTTAAGGGCATTAGTCACTCTCTTATTTTGTTTTTAATCTTAAAAGCATCTTGAATAACATGAAAACTTATAGGTAAATCTAATACTATTCTTATTTGGTAAAAAGAGAATATACTTGCAATCTGTCTTTTATCTACTTTAATATTCTCAAGGATTTATCATGTTTTGTTAATTTTGTGATGGACTTTCCTTAAACTGCTGCAAAGAACAGTTGTATTTCTATACTTTTTTCCACGAAAAATGTTTGTTGATGCCTTTTGTTCTTTATACCATACATCTCCCTCAAAAAAAATAATCCTCCATTGTAACAAGGGAAATATTTGGGTGACCAAATGCACAGAGTGGCTGTATCTAACTGTTCACAGCATCCTACTGCTGTAAATGACCTTTCGCTCTAGGACTAAGCCTTTGTACTATGCCTTTCACCCACCACGCAAACAGTTGCACTCAGAGAAATGAGCTTATCCACTAGACAGTTTGGGTTTTATTATGGACCTTGTAACTGATTTATTTATTTGTTTACTTATTTTTGGAGGGAGGGAAGGTAAGACAATTGGAGTTAAGTGACTTGCCCAAGGTCACACAGATAGTAAGTGTCACGTGTCTGAGGCCTCATTTGAACTCAGGTCCTCCTGACTCTAGGGTTGATTCTTTATTCACTACGCTACCTAGCTGCCCATGTGCTTGATTTATTATAAAATAAGTGCTTTCAAGGTATGGTGTGCAGCATTTTCTGGCTTTAAAAATATGCACATTTATAAAACTTAATATTAAACCTGTTACTGGATGTGTGTTGCTCCCCACCTTGTAGTTTTTTCCTAGGTCATTGTCTACTCAGCCTTCCTCTAGTTCTGCTTTAATCAATCAATAAGCATTTATCAAATGCTTACTATATACAAGGTTAGGTTTTACTGGGGTGGAGGTGGAGATCCTATCTTCATTAGGGCAGGAATCCTCCGAGGAATTCCTATGAAGAAATAAGACTAAAGAATTCTGAGCATTGTTATTAAATTGAATCCCAGTTAACCTTTGTTTAGGGGAGATACAAACATAACTCAGGGAGGTCATAAGAAGCCTTCAGGCTAAAGTTTCTCTGTCGTGAAGATGAGTAAGAAACAGACCATCAATATTGTGCCAAGGCACTGTGGCAGGCAGTGAGGATGTAAGCACAACATGTAAGCTGCCCCTGCCTTCAAGAAACTTGCAGTATAACTGAGGAAGACCATACATGTGTACGTGCACAAAATAAATGGCAAGTGATTTTAAGGGGAAGGCACCAGTAGCTGGGGTATCAGTAAGTGCATTGTGTAGAAAGTGGCTTTTGAGTTTAGTTTCAAAGGAAGCTAAGGATTTTTAGACAAAAGTCATGGTGGACAGTCAGTGTGAAGGCTTCTGCCTTCATAGGCAGAAAGTGGAGTACCACCAAGGAGATCGAGCAAGACGGCCACTTGGGTCGTTGGGCATAGAGGGAAGTGTAGTGTTCAGTAAGCCCTCAGGGAAGATTCGGGGAGGGGCAGGTTGTAAGGGGCTTTACATACCAAGCAAAGTAGTTTAACATTTTATCCTAGAGATAATAGAGAGTTGCTCGAGTTTGTATTACTGGAGTAGGGTAGTTGCATGATCAGAATTGAATAACTGAACTGTTTTCTCTTTTTGAAATGAGAAAGGGAATGCCAGCATTTAATCTTAATTTAGAACTGTAACATAAAAACATAGTTTTCCAAAGTGAAACAAGGTTCTTCTTTGTCATCCATCTGTTGTGTCTACTTTGGAACCTGTAACCAGCCCCACAGAACTGGCTAGGAAACCATTGTCTTAGGCAGAAAGCCTTTGATGTTTAAAATCTGTAACTAGTATTTAAGAAATCCTAGAATGTTAGAGAAGGAAGGGACCATAGAGATCACTGAGTTCGACTTCCTCATTTTACTAGTGACAGAGAGCCAGAAAGATGAAGTGATATATTTTGTTCATATTTCATAAAGGAAATTTAATAACGTGAAAGATTAATATCATGGATTGTTGAATTTTTTTTAACCTAATAAGATACCTTTGGAAAGTAGAGAATTCAAGAAAGATAAGTGAAGAAAATGTACCTGTCATTTCCCAGTACAGTGGTGAAGGTGATAAAGTTTTATGTGTCATGAATTAGAATGACAATAAAGCTTTATATGTCATGAATTAGAACGAAGACAGCCAAAGTATTCTTGAATAATGCACCTTTTGCCCCCATTTCTACATATGATCAGCACAGGTTTGTAAATTGTCTTGTTATGGCTTCCTTTCTATTTTCCTTTGACCTTTGGCTTTTCACAGCTAGTCATTTCAGAGGGATTTAGAGTTTTAGAAATAGACCCCATGTTGGAAGATTCCTCAGAAGTGCAAACCTATATTATAAGCAGAAATCCTTTCCACACAATCACTTTTTCTGTCCTTAGTGGACCTTATAAATAGGGATGTCCATAATGTTCAGCAATATATGATATTGTATAACGTACTTTCCACCAGAGTCCTACCCTGATGCCATATCCTGGTGTGGGTGACCTTGCTGGCTGAACCCAGGCTCTAGCAAGTCCTGCCAAACTGAAAGGGTTTTGAATATGGGCCTAGTGATGGATTCTGTTAGTTGTCTGAGGAATAGTTTAACTTATGTTTCGATAAGTTGACCTGAGGGCTCAGCCCCAGTATCTCATAAAAACCTACTTGGTCATAGAGTAGTGAAGGGATTATCTACATTGAGAAGATGACACATCCTTTGAGTAGTGGAATATGGTGAGTATATTAGATATAAAGATGAGTGCTTTATGTAGCAAGGACACTAAGTCATTATCAACTAGACAGATCGGAAAGGGCTTCCTGCAGAACATTGCACTAGAGGTGGGCTTTAAAAGATAGATAGGAATTCACTAGGTGGGGAGGGGAAAGGTAGGGTGTTTCAGTCATATGGTGCAGGGCAAGCAAAGATATGGAGTCAAGATCAGGCTCTGGAGCATAGAACTCATGGAGGAGAAAAGTACGTGATAAGACTCAAAAGAGAGAGCACTGCCAATTTGTAGGGGACCTTGAGACTCTGGCAAATAGGAACAAATGTATGTGTAGGGATTAGCACAGAAGCGGTAGAAGAGTGTGTATGCTGGAGGAGAAAGACTGCAACCTTGAAGACCTGTTAGGTCTATCATGATAGCTGATATGGATTGTAATGAAGGCTTATAAAGTGATGGCAGCAGGAAAATAGAGGAAGGGAAAGATACAGGAGCTACTGCAGAGGTCGAAGCAGCAAGGCCTGGTAATAGAATGCACATAGCTCCTTCAGGAGAGAAGCTCTTTCTTCCATTTTTGTCTCGAATCTTAGCACAGTACCTGGCATATAGTAGATGCTTTAAAATGCTTTATACTTTCTCAGGTAGCTAGGTGGCACAGTGCATAGGGCACCAGGCTTAGAGTCATGAAGACCTAAACTCAAATCCAGCCTCAGGAATTTACTAGCTGTGTGACCCTGGGCATGTCACTTAACTTCTGTGTGCCTCAGTTTCCTCATCTGAAAAATGGAGGCAATAATAGCACCTCCTTCCTAGAGGGTGTCACGAGGATCAAATGAGATAGTAATTGTAAAGCGCTTGCACATAAGAAGTCCTATGTAAATGTAAGGCATTATTATTGATGGATATGATAGGGGTGGGGAGAACAAAAAGTCAGTAATAACTGTCTTCCAGAAATGATGTGTGAACTTTCTATTCTTTCTAACATGGAAAAAGTAACATGAGGTGATGAGGTTTCAGTTTACTTTGGAGCTAAAGATGAAGTTAAAACTTTTCTAAAATGGGGGGAAAAACCATACTGTCTCTTAGTAAGCTCAGAACTTTCCTACTGTGTAGCAGGTGTGGGTTAAGACTTCTTAATAATGGTAGGTTGTCTGCAATCTAAAGATCATAGGGTGCTTTAAAAACATTAATTAATCCTTACATCACCCTGCCGAAGCAGAGATGTATTATTATCATTTTAGTTTCACAGCAGGGTAAACTGAGGTATGGAACCATTAAGTGACAAGTCACTCAGAGAAGGTCACTTAGTCAGCAGCAGAGCCAGGAATAGGATCTGCGGCTTGACTCACCCTGCTTTTGCAAAGATCACTATATTTTAGATATTTTTTTCTTAAGCACTTTTCCTATTGACAGCTTCCACCATATGCTCTCAGAATCACAGCCTAGCAGAGTTGGTGAGGACCGCAGAGGCCAGCTAGTCCCACATGTACCTGAACGAAAAACCTGCCTCTAGTAGAATTCCTGCTTCTCATAATGTTTGTCTAGTGCCACACAGGTGGGTTTCCCTGTAGAGGGTAAAATTGACTGGCTACTAGGCAATCCTTTCTGCTCCATCTTCCCTTCCAGAAAGCGGAAAAGCTGAATTCCTCTCAGGCCTCCCCTCTCTTCCCTAGCAGATGTGGGGGTGGGATTTGGGGTATATGTGGGTTTGTGTGTTAATTCACCATAAACAGTGACAAAAGATTAGCTTGATTTTAACCCATGGCTAATAAGATAACTCTCAGGTTTCTGTGTTCGCAATTTTATGGAGTAAAAATCAGGTAAAAAGTTATTAAAACAATCATTATAGTTCAGAGCCCCCAGGTAGGAAAATATATACCATTAAGAGAAAGGCTTAGTTCTTGGCCCTAATTTAAATGTTGTGTATTTCCAGCTAACCCTTGGCTTCTGTACATTTGGAGCAAAATCAGAATACAGGAAAAGCTTAATTAAATAAAAGAAATAAAGGCAGACTATTGTAGTGCCTGTTTCTAGATATACTTGGGAAAGGAAATTTGGAGTGTGGCAGGGAAGTAGACCCTTTGGAATTTCCCTCAGTCATTTAAAAGATAAGCTTTTGACTGAGTGCTCTATTCTGATATGCTTTCAATGACTTGATGGCTGGCCTCTCTCACTCATGTCTCAGTCACAACTGAATTTTCTTTTCAGTTCTTCTATACACCTTTCTGTTCACTGATTCTTTTCGACTCCTTTTATTAGGCCTAGTCAGGTCTAAGGACACAGTCTCCCCCACTGCTGCTCAGCTCATATGGTCCCCATTCTTGTTTCTCAGCCTACCCTTTTACAGACTGTGTGTGTCCTCCTAAAAACTCTTGGGCATGACTCAAGGCTGTGTTCCAGCTCATGAATCACAATAGTCCATTTTTTGTCAGGGCCAAAAAATGAATGATTATCCTCTAGATTACAAATTCCAGAATGACAGCAAATATTTAAACTCACATTATGCCAAGAAAATAGAATTTCCTTCAGAAAGATATTTAGCAGTCTTTTTTCCCCACTTCTTTCTGATGAATTAAATCCATACTGCTAATATTTCCTATTTTTTAATAGATTCTTTCGTAGTGGTTTGAGGTCCCTAAAGAACCTAAATTGTTGTTGGTTTTCTGTATTCTGTATAATTTTGTGCATCTATGTGTGTACATATATATATGTGGATGGATATATACACACATGTATATGTATACACATATCTTTAATGTCTGCTATTTTGCAAATTTTCTGTTATCGAAATTTTTCTGTAATTTTCCATATATCAGTGGTGATAGCTTGGCTCCATATAAGTTGCAGTGACTGGAACATATGTGTCTATATGTGTTACTAAATTGTCTGTTCTTGACATTTGGACTGTCCTTAGCTGGCATAAACAGTGCAGCAAAATATTACAAAAAAGTGGTTGAAAGTGCCAATTGCAGGTCCTTTCTCTTTCATCTTTTATCAAAAGCTTCAAATTTTAGAAGAAAGAAGGCTGGGCTTGGAGTTAGGAAAGAGCTGAGTTCAGATTCTGCTTCTGAACATTTGTAAGTTCTATCACCTTGACTAAGTCCCTTTACTAAGGCTCATTTGCATCTGTACAAAAGTGATAATGACAACTGTAGTATTTGCCTCACAAGGTAGTTGTGAGGGTCCATGAGATAATTGATAAGAAAGACTTTGCAAATTCTAAAGTGCAAATAAAAGTTAGCTGCTAACCTTCTGTGATAGCAAAGAATTGGAAACAAAGTAGATTCCCTTCAATTGGGGAGTAGCTAACCAAGCATGACAGGAGCTTAATACAATATTACTGTGTTGTTTAAAATGATTACTATCATGTATAGAGATTATAGGAAGTTTTTTATGATCTGATACAAAGTGAAGTGAGCAGAACCAGAAAAACAATATACACAGTGACCATAGTAATGTAAATACGTAGAACTGTAAAGACAGAAAGCCCCAGAGCTCTTTGCCAGATCGGGTACTCTAAGTATGGAGCGCTACACATGATGTCAGAATTTTCTTTTTAATATATTGATTAGTTTTGCTCAAATTTCCCTCTACCCCTTTAAAAAACAAAATAAGCCTGACAGTTTTATTATAAGGAGTAATTCTGGGAGGTACACAAAGAGTGAAGTTAGGAATTACAGTGGCTATAAAAACAAAAAATATCAATTATAGTATATTTTTTAAAATTAATTGCAATGGTTATTATATCCTGCAATCAAAAAGGCTCCTCCCCTTCTTTCCTTTGGGACCAAACTCATTACCTCTATAATTTGCCTAGAGAATGAGCTATTGGGTACATCTAATTTTGCTCTGCCATCTGTCGTCCTTCTAGACTGTTCTTTTCCTTTTACTTTGTGGTTTTAGGCAGAGAGGTGAGCTCAGAATCACAGTCTGCTTTTTTAACTATGAAAGTGAAATTCATGTCCATCTCAGACACCCCTGAAAAAAAGGTATTCTGTGTTCATGGTTCTCTTAAATCTCTTTTTCTTATTATAAAGACATTTAAAATAGCATGAATTACTTATTATACATGATTCAGTTTAATGTCTGCTATTTTGTAAATTCTCTACTATCAAACTTTGTTTTTCTGTAATTTTCTGTATATAATTAGTGATAGTCTGCCTATAAATTACAACTGGAACTTAATTCAAATAAAAACAGTTCGACAAGCATTTTTTTATGGGACTGTGGGTAGGTATGGTGTTTACAAAGACAAAAACAGGAGTTTAAAATTTATGGCTACCTTTTGTTGTTATGTCACATTCATTTCCTACTGTATTCTTTTCCCTACTTCCCCCTACCCCAGAAAGCCATCTCTTACAACAGTAAAAGGGAAAAATGGTTTAGTAAAACTAGCAAAACCAACATAAGAAAAAAGTCTGACGTGTAGTATTCCATATGTAGTATCCTGCTTCCACTAAATGCAGTAGGGAGGGACCTTCTCATATATCTTTTTTTGGAACTAAGCTTGGTCATCATAATTTTACAGCACAAATTTATTTCCATTTCCATTGCTGTTGTCGTTGTGTATAGGAATTTATATTTTATAACATGTACGCATATAAATAAAAATATGTGTAAATTGAGACATAGACCACCCTAGCCCCCACAGCCTGAAAGCCAGATGTGTTCCATTTTACTCCTCAAGAATCCTCTGGTATCCTCTAGAGGATTTGGGGTGTCTAGGCTCTCTGCCAACAACTACAATCCCCTACTGAGGATGTTCCCTCAGTTGTAGGAGGTGGTCCTTTATACCCTTGTTCCATTAGCCACTAACAGTCAGATGAGATTTTACAAAGAAGTATTTACTTCAGAAGGTCTAATCACTAATGTGAAAACTTACTCCGCTACCATAATCTTTCTCCCCTTTTGCATCACCTATTTCTGGGGAGGGGAAAGAGATTAGGTTCATAGTTTAGGTCACTTCTTAAAGAGCACAGTCCCAGTTCCAAGTCTAAAATGCTCCTGATGCTCGAGTCCCAGGCACCCTGACTCCTCCAGGCTTCTATGCCAGGCAGGCTGGCTGTACCATACTGCCTGCATCCTTGGCTCTAAGGTCTCCATGGCTCAAACTCCTGTTCCTCTGAGGATCAATTCCAAAACCTGAAACTGAGGATAAACAATACAGAACAGGGAAAAAAATGTCTTCAGGCCTATTTCTTGGAGGGGATGAGGTTGGGATAAAACAGAGGGAACAGGGGAAGGAGAGTCTTTCTCCTCTCAAAGGGTCAGTTCATAGCATCTTTGCGATGGGTAAACTGTGATCTTCACCCTCTGGACACAGAGAGAGTGTGGGAAAGAGAGTAGGGGAGAAGACCATTTGAATAAAGATGATTGGGTCAGTTTTAAAGACAGAGGCACCCAGTCAGAGGAGGCTACCTCCACCCTAGTGGCAAGGGATGCAGGTGTCTGTGTTACTCAAAATGGGCATGCATATACCAGCCCAGGTTATTCAAACAAATTAATTTCAGGAAAGAAAGAGAATTAACAAATGGAAACAGCGTGGATATTATGAAGGAAGGCATCTAAGCCCCATGTTGAAGGTGAACCATAAGCTGAACCTTGAAGTAAGCTAGGGATTCTGAGATACAGAGACCCCAGACATGCGCAACTACCTTTTCAAGGACACAGAGAGGGGTAGATAAAATGCCATATATGGGGAATGGTTAATGGGATTGATTGGTACTGAGAGTCTATGAACTTCTGAGTCATGTGACCAAGAAGATGGAGGATTAGATATCAGGACCTCTAAAATCTCTCCAAAACAGAAATTATGTGCCAAAGACAAAGAAATTTCAGCATTTTCATGGCCTAGGATACCAGGAACCCCAGAGGAGGTTAACAAAAAACACCACCTCATGAGCTAATTCCTAACTTGAGCTCACATAGCATTCCTCCTCCTCCTGCCCATCATGCTATAGGCACAAAGCTGTACTAACCAACCCAATCCTCAAGCTTGCAACTCTTTGCCTTGGTTCCTATTCCCTTTTCCAAACTCTAAATAAACTAAATAAACTCTAAATAAACTCCAGCACTGCTACAGCCTTCTGTGCTGCAGGAGATCTCTGTGGAAGACTGGAGGTACAAACTTAAATGACAGTACACTTGTTTGGGCTTAAAGTAGAGCTCAATCCCATACCTGACCCCAGACCCCCAATCCAAATGACAGAAATATTGCCAAGCTGCCATAGAACCTTCAGGGCAGCACTCTGTACTGTACAAAAAAATAAAAAGAACAGGACAAGGTATTTTGTGGAGTGGTATATGGCACTCCACTAAACCTGAGGAAAAGAGCCCAACATCCTGCTAAGGCCAGATCTTTCTAGCCAAAATCACTGGAGCAGAGATCAAAGCTGGAGAGAGTGGTGAATTGTCCAGCGTAGGAGGAGGTTGACATACTTTGAGATCCAGCCCCCAGGGAAACTACAATTGGAAGGGAGGGAGTCAGAAAGTGATCGATCAGAGAAAATAAGGAAGGGGGTTGTGGAAAGACTGAGAAAGAAAACTCAAAGAACCTTGAACATAAACAGATAAACCAACATTAATAACAGAAGGAAATGTGGCCTCCAGATCTAGTCAACAAGTTCACTTATAAAATGAAGGAAAACAATTCAACACTTGCGGAGACAGAGGATCCTGTAGAATGTGAGGAGAACATAAAACCATCACATGCTGTTCCTGAGTGTTTCAAAAGAGAAATAATTGTGAGAGCAAAATTTGTGGCCTGCACAGCAGACATAATTTGCAGAATAGGAAAACCTTGAGTCTGCAATGGCAGATCTCACCAAAGAAATAAAAAAAGGATAACTAATTGGGAATGCAAATACACAGAAATGAAGAACAATCTAGAAGACAAGCCAAAAGCAATAACATTAAAATAACAGAAATCATCTTTTCAGACACCAAGTCCCTACAAACAGCATCCAGTGCAAAGTCCTTATCCCCCCCTTTGCAGAACATCTCCCTGCAACCGTAAAGTATTGATTAATGGAACTTCCTCCTACCATCAAAACAAGACTTCCTCCATTACAGTTCCCTTTTCAATCCTTCCCCCACCTCTTGAACCAATCCCCTAAATAATGAGTGGGTTAAAAAATAATTAATAATTGTGTATAAAGAGAGTGTGTGAAAGGGAATATGAAATGAGACTGAAGAGAGGTGGGAACTGGATTGTGAAAGCTTTGAATTCTGGGCTGATGGTTGTATATTTTGTTTTCAAGGCAATAAGGAGTCACTGATGATTTTTATGTAGGGGTAATGTCATTGTCCAATTTGTGTTTTATGAGTATCATTTTGGCAGCTGGGTTGAGGATGGACAGGAAACTTCAAGTATGGAGAGAACAACTGGGAGATTGTTGCAAGTCTAGGACTTAGTCTGTAGTCAAAGGATGAGAGTCTGAAGTGAATATGAGGCTGTGTGAGGGGAAAGAATGGAAAAGGAGAGGTAAGACGTTGCAGGGGTGAGATTGAGAATACTGGGGGACCTATTTTATTGGGGGAGTGGGTGATTGGAAGAGTAGTAGTGTCTTTGTACCACTGAATAACAACTTTAGCAGGTAAATGAATTTGGAAACAACATGAAATTCATATTTTTCTGGTACTCATGTACTTCTGTACCACATAACAATGATCTGTTCATGTTATTGCCTTTGATTTTCTTCTCATGTGGATAATAAAATTTTAAGGTCACCTAAATCTGTATACTCACTAACTTCATGGATATCAGGCAGTACAGCATTTGAGCTATCAGTCTTCCTGTTTACTTGTCATGTGATTGACTCATCTTCTTTCCTGGTCATATATCCTTGATAATTTGGGGGCTACTTCTGAAACCCAAATAAGTATTTTTAATATGTTTCGGAAAATACGTTAACTTTGCCCTGTAGCCCACTGACTTTTAAAGTATCAAAATGCCAATTTCTTGCTAGTACAGATGTGGTTGTTATCATCATTATTACATCTTTGTTTTTAAAAGATCCATGTTGCGGCACTTTAAAAATTATGGGTTATAAAGTGAAGTACTTTTAAAAGGTTTTGCAAAGCACTTTTATGACTTTGATAGCATAATTATTACTGTTTTGAATTTAATTTGTTTTTTAAAAACCTTTTCTTTTTATATCACTATCATTTCTACATTTTCCTCATTTTAAACAGAAACTGGGGCTCTGAGAGACTGACTTCCCCATGAGCACACAGTTGGTAAGAGACTGAGGCAAGATTTAACCTGGGTCCCAGGCCTCCAGTAAGCAGCATTGTCTCCACAGTGCCAATCTGCTTCTCATTTTAGAACTGAACAGTTCTTTAATTTGAAAAAACCTTGGTCACCAACATTTTATTTGCTTACTTATCTAACAGCTCATCTGCGAACTATCTGACATAATTTGCTCGAATAATACCAGGTTTAGGAAAAGTATTTTCTCTGGAATTTATGGGCATATTAACATTCTGTTTCATTGAATGGTGATGAGTAATAATTGCTAGTATGAGACAGCATAACTTACATGATTTAAGAGAAGTATATAAAAGCATTGAGGATTTTGTAATAAAAGCATGAATGGAAGTTTAGAGAAATTGTAATTAAATGAAAAATGCTATAAATATGTAGATTTTAAACATGAACTTTAGCAAATATACAACTTAAAGCTTGTCAGTACAAACTAACAGTATGCTGGGTGCATTGTGATGAATTATAAATTTGAAGAATTAATTGGTAATTTTTGGTGTGTGCAGAACAAGGAATTTAGGATTGCAATGAAAAATTTCAATTTTGCGTATCTGGAATCTCATCTGATTAAATGTTCAGGTTGCATATATCAGGAAAATATCTTCCCTTTACGTTCTTTGCCTTTTAAAGATAATTACAGAAAAGGAGTAAATTCAGATTTTTCATCTATAAGATTATGTTTCTGTTGCTTCAATTAAATAGTAGTGCATAGAGCCCTGGATTTGGAGTTAGGAGTTAGGAAGACCTGAATTAGCTCTGTGACTCTGCAAGTCACTTAACCTTTCTCAGCCACAGTTTCCTCATCCGTGAAAAGAGCATAATAATTTCACAGGATTGTTCCGAAAATCAAGTGAGATATCCTATGTAAAGTGCTTTGCAAACCTTCAAGGGCTATACCAATAAATACTAGGTTGGATTTTTATGGTTATTACTTTGACACTTATGTTTGATGATACGGTTATAAAAATATTAAATATCTGATTCACAGTTCTAATGCCATAATGAATCTGTAAACATAATTCAATCATTTATTATTCACATAACTTCTTTGATTGCTATTTTAATAAGTCAAATTTCATATATTATCTTTTTATACTTACTATCTGTGGTGGTGGTGGTGGTATGGACTAGTGATTTAATAATAAAAAGTTTTTTGATCCTGTGATAAAAATCCTTCCCAAATGTAATGAATGCATAATTTGTCAGCCCAAATGCTTTATTTTTAAAATACCCAGAGTTATAATTTTTGATTGTTCTCTCAATGTAATATTTTATGTCTAAGTTCAGTTACCTATGTATTTCTTGGATATGAAATGTTCTATTAACGTATAACTGCAATATGCTTTTCTTCACCCCTCCCTAAAATAGAATTCATAAGAAAACTTAAAAGATAAGTCTTTTTCTCAGAATATATTGATTTGTATCAGAAATTTTGAACACACCTCATCTGAAGCCTTTACAGTCATAGTGCTAATAAGTTGGATGAATAATCCTTCTGAGTTTTTGTCACTTCCTATACTTCGTTTTGGGTTGCGGTCCAACTCCTTTTATAACTTCTGTTGCTGTGTATTTAGGCAGTCTCTCTCAGAAACATTTCTTTGGTTTGAGTCGTGGGTCCTTGTTTGCCAGTTGCCAGATGCTAATCTAGACCTTCAGTAGTGGTACTTAGTTAGGATCGCTGTATCCTCCCCTACCCATCACAACCAGATTTCATAATATCATAGTTTTAGAACTTGAAAGGACCTCAGATGTCATAAATGTTACTTAGTGTGACTACAATCCCTTCTTAGCTATCCACAGAATGATAATGATAGTATTAACAGGAACAATAATAATTTATCTTTTTACAGTGCTTGATACATGCAGAGTACTTTATATTTTTCAATTGAATCATCACAATAACCCAGATTATCTCCATTTGATTGATGAGAAAAAATGGGCCCAAAGACATAAAATGACCTGCTCAGAGTTGTATGATTGGTAACTGACAAGTGCTTAGGTTCGAACTCAGGCTGATTTGATTCCAAATTGAATGTTCTCACCCAGGGTATTTCTAGCTATTTTCCTCCTCTTTTTCTTTCCCATTTGAGTCTCCAAGGAGGAGGCAGTTAAGGAGGATTAGGGTTATGGAGTGGCCAGGAATAGTTAAGTATCCACAAGGACTGTATCACATTCCCAGTCCTTTCAGCTGCATGCTTAAAGGTGGCTTACTGCCAAGGAAACGATGTCATGTGAGGACAAGAGGTCAAGGCCCATGCTCCGGTCTGCCCCATCATCTCCCATCTTCTCCTAGTACCTATTTCCAAAGAATGCTCCTAAACAAATCCAAACTAGATACCTTGATGTTGCAAAGTATTTTTTTTCATCCTTGGAGGAGAAGCCCACACTCTTTCCTATTAACTATGTAAAATTTAATTTGGCAATGATGTAAATGTATGCTTTGAATTCAGATTATCCAGTGTGGGTGAGGCACTTTTGCATTTCCTGATGTTTCTATTTTTAAGTTTGTATCCTCGGTGTAAGTTTAACATGGATTTTTACCCTTTAATTGTAACAGATTCTGGATTGCCAGTTGCTGCTTGGCTGACAGTGGTGCATCGATGCGATTAAGCACTGACACACTTTAAGAGAACAGAATCTAAGAGAATTACTACTTTTCCTCTACGTTTCTTCTACCTCAACATTGTTAGTTTCAGCCCTGTTTTCCCCAGATTGTCAGCCAAGATGGTTGTTCACTGTCAGTGAATGTTAAGGACAATTACGTAAGCCCTAAGTGGAAGATTACTGTCTTACTCGTGATGGTCCTGGGTGAAGATGAAAGGGATGCATGTGATGGACCTGAGACTGCTAAAGTGGGTATGGGTAGGCAGCTTTGCATCTTCCACCTTTTCTCTTCCAGTTTTCAGCTAGAGGATCTGCTTTACCTTGATCACATGGGAAAAAATATATTTGTGGAGGGAAGCTCTCTGTTCACTAGATAGAAATAGATCAGTTACCAACCCTGAATTCTTAATTTTGTTTAGTATATTTGTGTCAGATATATAAAATTCTAATTGGGCACATGCAAAAAGAAGAAAAGATGGAGACAAGGTTCTAATACCACTGTCTTCCCTGTGGAAGAAAGAAAAGGAGAATCAAACACTTAATGATTGGACAGTTTCATAGTGGAAGGTGCATGTGGCATGGCAAAATAGAAATACATGAAACTAGTTAAATAATAATGTGGAATGTGATCTAAGTGTAGTAATTGGTGATCCAGAAAATAAATGATTTAAATAAACTTAAAGAAAAGTGAGCTTTCTGTGAGCTTCTGTAATCAGAGAAGGTTTTATGGAGGAAGTAGGATTTGAGAATAAAAATCCCTCCTCATCCCAGTTACTTAGGAAAGAGAGAGGAACTGGACCTGTGATTTCATTGACCCTGGGAATTCCCAAGTTAAAAAAAAACCTACCAGGGGTGGGGACCTGCAGCCTTGAGGCTCCCTGGGTCCTCAAGTACAGCCCTTTGTTCTGTGAAGTTTGGATTCAAAGGGCCACACTTGAGGACCTAGAGGGCCACATGTGGCCTCAAGGCTACAGGTTCCCCCACCTCTGCCTTGACCAATGCCAGTCAGAATTTTAGCTGCAAATTTCTAGTCTTAGAGTAACCTAGGGCACAGAAGTGGTCATCTGTCCAAGGTCACATATCCAGGATGTGTCAGAGATGATACATGAACCCAAGTTATTCTGTCTTTGAGATTAGCTCTTTGTGCTACAGCTGTCTCTCCATTCACCAGAATTCTTTTTAAAAATATGTATAGGCCTTCACCATTCCAGACTTTCTGTCTGTTATGAAGACCAGCCTAAATTTCGAGACTCATCATCAGGTTGTCTGTAGGATGATGATGATGTTGATAAAGAAGACGATGACAAAAGACCATCCATTAAATTAGAAGAATTTTGTTTGCATCCCAGCAACAAAGTATTGGAAGTGTTCAGTATTATGTGTACTGAAGGTGAAGGAATAACTTTACCACTGTGGACCTTAATTTCTCATTTGTAAAACGAATGTGTTAAGCTATGTGACTTAAAACACCCTTCCAGTTCTCAATCTATGACACTATGAATCAATTATTTAATATACTTATATATTGCTAATAGTGATCACAAAACATGCCAAAAGCATGTGGAAATCTTGGTGGAATTAGCAACTCTGAGCATATTTCTTCTGCTGATCACATTGTTGGAGTGAAGTAAATACTTGTCATTATTGATACAAAGTTATTTCCTAATAAACTCTGTAGCATTTATGCCAATAAGAGTATGGGTTCATAAGATCTGAAACTCGTTTTCTGGATGGGAGATTAGGGAACATGACTCACTTGAGCCAGCTGCTGCTCATGACGTGGGCAGAATGTAAAAGTGGAGCTATACATAGGCTTGGTGGCACCCAGGACAGGATATCAATTTGGTGCTTGTTTAAAGCAGCTTTGTAAATAAGTATTACAATTTTGCCAGCCTCTGCTTTTTTTTTTTTAACCAGCCTGTCCTCATTCCAGAAAATGTACACGTAAAACAATGGAAGCTGTATTTTAGAAGGTTACATGGTATCCTTGAGCCAATCAGACTGTATCTCTTCTTTTCATCCACTTAATATCTTAAGTAGTTCAAGGTGGCTCTAGTGCTTCAGAGAACACTAGCTTTGTTTGTAGGGTTACAAAAGACATAAGTAACTCCTGAGGTTGTAGCCAGGTTAATTGTTGTAGAGCTTGTTTGGGAATTCCCTTGAGAGCCTTAAGTCACAGGCTGCAAGATGGGAGATGTCTCACTGTTGTCTAGATCCCTTTTTACCTCCATGCCCTCCCTTTTTACCCTGGAAATTTCATGTTGTTTCCTCAGAACAAAGAGAAGGATCATCTCCTTGGGACAAAAAATGAAAGCACTGCATCCCTTTGGTCCATACTTAGCCATACTCCTACCTTTGGAAAGGTTTGGACATTTTGGCAGTCATTTTGTGGGAGAACTGGGTACCAGTTGGAGACTGGCCATGTGCGGAGAGTTCCTGCTAAGGATGTTCCTCTGCCAATGCAAACTTCTGGCACTTAAAGTCTTGGAGAATTTCCTAGAGCAACTTCACTGAGAAATGAAATGAGTTGTCCATGGTCTCACAGCCATTTGTGTCAGAGGAGAGATTTGACCCCAGGTCTTTTCTGACTCTGAGGCCACTTCTCTAGTCACTACTTTATGCTGTCTTTCTGAATGCTGAAGGGTGGGGAATGAGATGTTAAAAAAGCAGAAGGTTATTGACTGAGGACTATATCACCTTCAGTACTTCACTGCATGGTTAGGTTGATGCATAACATTAAGATGTCATGATTATGTTACCCGGAAAAAAAAACTCCACCATCTCATGTATCCATCTGCCTATTCCTGAGTTCTTATAAACTGCACAGGGCTCTCATCTCTAGCTTGGAGTCTCTTGCTCCCATGTTTCCATGATACTTTGTTGGTCCTATACCAGTTCGTATAGTCAGGATGCTTAAATCCAGCCACATAGGTGCATTTGATTTATTATCTCTGGTTTCAGCAGAAATAATTTGGCATCTTTTCCTGTGAGGGACCAGATTGTTGTAATTGAGAAAAGTTAGGAGGAAAACCTTTTCTGTTTTTTCTAAAAGACAATTTTTCCCCCAGTGGTTTAGGGACTTGCAAATTTAAAAAAAATGATAGATGGAGGTGGTAAGAACAGGGTGATGTGCACAGTAGTCGGCTGGAAACTTCCACTTGAACTTAATATTATGTGTTTGTTTCCACATTGGAAGTCAGAGAGAGAGAGAGATGTTAATGCATTTTTTACTTTTAATTGAAAATCAAATTGACTTTAACCTTTGGTAATTTTGGAAAAATTAAATTCCAACTGTGAATGGGCAAAGTCTGCTTTGTTGGGAAAAATTGCCTTGTGGTAACCAGGTTTGCATCCAGCTTTTGGAAATTTGTCTTCAGTCAGTGAAATGAGATATGGAGAGTGCATTACGATACTGCCTATAGCTTGAGTTAAGACTCACTTGGGGTGGGGGGGTGTCTAAAATTATATCAGGAACTAAAAGGTAAGAATAAGGAGGCATGTTAAATGACATTTTGATTGGCGTTTTTAATTGGGATCTGAATAGAAGACACAAGATGATAGGAAGAGGGTAGTGGATGTTGTGTTAGCAAAAGCTGAGATGTGGTTTGGAGAAGAGCAGGTCAGTGGATTCTCCTACTTGACTGTTACTAACATCTTGAGTCTCCGTGTTACTGTTCTAGCCTTCTCCTTTTTCCTTACGTAGCCCTTTAAACTTGTCATGTACTTTTTACCTTAAAATGGCCATGCTAAGTATTCATGTTTGTTGTTTTCAAATCCAGACTTCAGCAATGTTCCTGATGTTACGGCTGGTTTGAAAAGAAGTCAAACCGATGGTACCTTGGACCAAGTTCCCCACAGGGAGAAAACTGAACATACATTCAGGGTAAGATACCAAAATCTTTTATACCGTAAGGAAAGCAAATGCTAGACTTGGGCTATGTTTGCCTTTTAACTTTACCTGAATAAGGGCAAAAATGAGAGCCTTCTATATGCCAATTATTCGCTTTACTTAAAGATTTTGTGTAATGAATGAAATGACGTTTTTATTGTTGAAGAACAGCTAGAAGCCTCATTAACCTCCTATGTTCATTGTCTTTCACCTCTCTTCCTTCACTTGTAGCATAAATGAGCTGGCCTGTGGTAAGATGAGCATTAAGGTATAAGCTTGCTATCCAGAAAGGTGAAGTTGTTGAGAGATGTTTACAAAAGATCTTATAGATAGCTGAATTTTCTTCCTTCCTTCCATAGAGAAATGAACAGACAGACGCCATCACCTCTGTTTAGGGGCAGTCCCCATGATTTCAGACTATTGGGGAAAGTTTGAAGATACGATATTCTGAGTTGGTGGCATCCAGGACAACTTTAGCATGGTGGAATCCGAAGTTAAGGCTACCCTTCCCCTTCCCATTCATTACCTCCTTTTACCTCATCTCTTTTCCCCACTAAATGCAGGCCAATCCAAAAAATGATTATCTAAATGCCCTGATTGCTGATGTTCTGGCATTGATCTCAGTACTATTCACCTTTCACAGGAATCTGATTCTTTTACTGAACAGTAGCCTATTAATATTTTCAGTCTCTACTTCTGTGTTCTTATTCTTATGAATATCCCAATCTAGAGTAGACTCAATATTGAAACTGATCTTTATGCCGTTTTTCAAGAGTAAAACTCCTAGGGCTTGACACAGAATCCTAGTCTTTATGATAGACAAAAAGTTGCGTTTTTATGGATTGACCTTTTTGTAAAAAAAAAAAAAAAATTGATGATTACAAGTATGAAATTGAGTTAAATATTAGAAGTGAGTGATGTCAATTTGTGTCTGTGAGTGTGTGTTAATGACTTCCTTCATTTTGTAACCTGGTCGAGTTGTCCTTTTCAGTTTGCACAAGGAAAATATCACTTATTTTTTCAAATCTTATTTTATTTTGTGATTCAGTGTAATAAACGTGCAAAAGTTTAAGATTTTGAAACACTTTTGAAATTGACTATTTCATATAGTCCCATGCCAATCAAAAATATTTTAGAAAAGGGTTATTAAAGGCCCTAGGGAGCTAGATATTTAGGAAAGAATAAAAATAATGATTCTTTTTAACTTTGGAGCTAAAAGTAGTAATTTCATGTTAAGAATGTACTGGTAAGTTATTTGAATCCTCATGACCTCTTCTACATATGCAGCACTTAAATCTTTGAGGAATGACTTGCTCATTAATATAGATAGTGCTTCCTTAGAATTTCTTTTAAAATGTTTCCATTTTTTCACTATTATGCAAATTCTGAAATTGGTTCACAGAAATGGTATTAAAGGACCCTGGGGAAAGTAATGGGAGAAGTGCTGAACCCTTAAAGTATTGATAACGATCAGTATTTATATTGGATGGAGGAGAAAGCACCCATTTTGATGGACTCACAGGGAGAAGTGTTTATAATTTTACCATTCTGCCTAGTAATTTTTTAGGTAACATTAAGTCAAAAATATACATTTTTTTAAAGAAGATGTTAATTTGGAAATTGTCATCATATATATCCAAATATGTTCTTAAAGAAGAACATCCAAGTTTGGAGTCAGAAGACCTGAGTTAAAGACCCAGTTCTTGATGCAGGGTAACCTTGGAATAGGTGCTTCCCTTTTCTCATAGTAGTTTCTTTATCTATAAAATGGATTTTAGCATAGTTGTACCACCCATGTCCCTGGTGATGTTTGAAAACACTTTGTAAACTTTAAAGCACTTTATAGATGTGGGTAGGTAGCCTTAGTTCAAATAGGTGAATTCTAAAGTCAGAGCTAGGATCATCTTCCAACTCAGAAAGGAAAAGACGTTTATTTCCAAGGTTTTCCTTCGTGCTTCCACTTTTCTTCTCAGTGTGACTAAGTTCTTATCTGATTAGAATCTAGTTAAATGTAGTCTATTTTGTAGATTTCACAAACAAGTACCCTAGACATCAGAAACAGGAATAATTTCACTTGGAAATTAAATGCAGTTTGATTTGATGAAGCACAGCTGTAACTGGGGCTTTTGACAGCCCCACAATTTCTGCCAATGATTCATAATTGATTGCCTTCTTTCTCCTCAAGGGTACCTATTAATGTCACTGCTTTTTGTATGACCTTGTCAGCATCTCCAGCATGTGTGGGATTAAAAAAAAATTGGTTACAATTTACATATAATATTGTAATAGTTTGGAGTCTGAATAAAGAATAAGCAATCACTTTGTTTGGGGGGGAAGACTGACTAAGTGGAAGACTTTCCTCACTTATTCTGGGAGTATAATGTGTTAAATAGTTAAGAGATGTATAGGGACCAAAATAGTTCTTGATTTTAGCTTTCTACTAGTTTTTTCAGGCAACCTTAAAGACACAGCATTCTGTGACTCCTGCATGTACATATGTTCTATAAGTTGGTGTGTTTCTGTAGATGGGCATCTGAGCCCAAGTTACAAATTCAGAAGAATGGGGGTGAACCTACTCTGGAATCATGCTGCTCCTGCTTTGCAAAGACAAGATTGGTGGCGCTAGGAGGTCCTTGTGTTTGTAACTTGGGAGAACAGACAGTTTGGGATTATTTCATTGCACAGGGATGAGAGCAAGGGAGAAAGTGTGTGTTACTCATTTCCCAACAGACTCGGGTAGATATAATCACTTTGTTCTTTGGGAGCAGATTTCTTTGAACTTTTCCATTGTATCCAGCATGTAAGTAAACAAAAGCTTTGATTCTAATGGATATGAAATGGATATAGAAAATGTAGGCATGTTTGCATGATTTAACTTCATCTTTTTTTTTTTTAAATTTGATTTTGTTCTAAAAACTTTGTAGGATTACCATTCAGATGAAAATATGTTCCTTTTTGTTGGGGAGAGAGGAAATTTTGAGGGGAAAAAACTTGTGACCTTTAAGTACATCTCACTGATGGACCTTAATTTGTGAATAAGGAAACTCAGGATGTTATAGTACAACTAGTAATATCCCTACCATCAACTTTTCTTTCTGGGGAGGGGGAGTTTATTGTGCTGATTTAAAATAATTTTGGAGCTTATTTGGCAATTTTACATCATGAAAACAATAAAAACATTCACACATATTAAATTTCCTAAAAAGAAGCCTATTTATACTCAGGAATACATAAGAGGATGTAAAAAAGAATTTAAATAGAATGTAATCTTGGGTTTCATTAATTTTCTACAGAGTTCATCGCATACCTTGCAATCTGCCTACCATTGCAAAACAAAATCCACACAAATGAAACCTCCCTTTTTCTCAGGGATAAGCAGGTTTTATACTTTGATAATTTCCAATTCAGTAATTCTTCAGCATTTTATGTAATTGCCTCGTGGAGCCTTGGCAGTGGTTTATTTTTGCAGTTGGTAGGCGTTATGTTGATGGAACAGAAAGCATTGAAAAATCTGGTAATGCAGTATGACAACTGTTTGTTTGCAATTTAATTATGTTTGAGATATAGATTGTCCTGTTTGTTAAAGGCAGAAGAATTGACATGTACCCAGGCTTAGGCTTTTGTTTGGTACACTGCACAAATATAACCTGTATCTGAAATTTAATTATTATTGTTTACTTAGATTTTGGGTTTTCCACATGAACTGCTGCTAAGCCATCTTTTAAATAAAATAATAAATCAAAGAAAATGGAATAAAAAGGAAAAAAATTAATAAACAGTATTCCCCTCTGCAGCCCTCAAAACGCACTGAAATCTTGATTTTGTTGCTTTTGGTATCTACTAGAGTGTCACAGATATTGTTTGTGAAGTATTTTTGTTAAGATTTAAAGCTAATATATAATTTAACCATGGACAGGACTCTTCGAACATGGCTGCTTTCCTGCAAGCTAATGCAGTCTCTTCCTTTTAATTGTGTTCCCTTTTTCCTCTTCCCAGTCCCTTTTCCCCATAGCCATTTCTGAATCCCCCTTTCCTGTTGCATCTTAGATGTTTAAATGAATAAATTGTCAACAACCTTCGGGCATAGCCAGCACCCACTAAAACACCCCTTTCTAGCATTACTTTATCCAGTAAATGAAACCTTCTTGCTAACTACCTTTCATAGAAATTTAGACTTCGTTATGGATTGCCTTTTGTTACATTGGTATGTGTTCCTGTTGTACTTAGGCACTGAGGGACAAAAGAGTTTGTTTTTCTTTATGTGGAAGATGTAGTTCCTTTCTCAGCAGCCTAATGCCCTCTGGAGCTAATTATTTGTAATGCCAGGTGCAGAAAATAGTGAATAGTAAAAAAAATACAAAATTCTTAATGTGTAATGTCTCAAGGGATTAAGGTGAAGTCTACATATTTCAGCTGCATGACAGTGTTGACATTAATTTTCTACTGGCCTTTTCCTTTAGGTTTGAAGCACAGAATATTTTGAAGTAGGGCGCCTTAAGAACTGAGTTTTTTCGTGTCCTTTGCCATCTGAGCTAAGACAGTCAGCTGATCTCTTTTTGGTCATGCTCAATGCAGTGACTTTATGTGATTTTTCAAAGAGCAAGTTAAAATGCCAGATTAAAAATAGTATGGTGGTGTTCCCTGTATCTTTAGCAGGGAGTAGACTGTGGATATTGGAATGCTGAACAAAACGCGCTGTCTGACAGTCTGAAAGTATCACCACTTGTTCTGAACATTTTAGGAAGAGACCCTTCAGACCTTACATAAGCAATAGACTGGGGTAGGCAGCAGCAAATACAATATGGACAGAGTTTGGTTGCATTTTCACATCTCTCAGTTGTATCTCACTCTTTAGCAGTCTGTCTTATTCAACACTGAACTTGAGCATGTGTGTATGCGCATGCGTGCATCCTGCATGTTCTTGTCTGTGTGAGTTATAGGAAAGAGACAGAAATTTAGGGAGAGACAAAGACTCTTCAGGTTTGTGGAAGTTTCAAAGTACAAATGTGTAGTATCATTTTCTTTATATCTTTAAAAGCAATTTTAATAGTATTTATCTCCTCTGATACTACCTACCAATTCCCTTTCCTCCTTAATTTGTGTGTGATTATTCAGGCAGATGTGCCAGTAAGCTGCCACTCTTCTTGTACAGTCTGATAGGATAAGGTGTGCCAAGTTGTAACACTACCCATCCATCCCCCTTTCCTAAGCTGGTGGTCTTCAGCATTTTTTTTTAAATGAAAAAGGATAAGTTGATACTCACGAATTAATATTAGGAGAATTGTTCTCCACAATTTTGAAGTAAAAACAACTATAACTAGTTTACACTAAATTTGTAGTGGCATTGGAAGGTCTATGCAATGAGAAGAAAACAGATAAGTTAAATGGAAAATATTTTGGAAAAGAGGCTTGTCCTATGAAGAAGAAATTGGTGGTAGGTTGGAATAAGAAGACAGTTTGTTGATTGGGCTGGAAAACAATAGTAAGTCTGTTAGCTGAAAGCTGCTTTTTCCTATTCCTTGTCCCATGCAGTAATGATGTTTCCAGCTTCCCACCCAACTTAAATGTGGTGCCTTGTGGCCATGGGGCAGGATTTGAAGAATGTTTTCCTTCATTTATGTGCATAGGACTTCACCAAGCTGCAGTGAGAGAGGCCAGTAGATTGTTGCCACCTGGCATGTTCTGGGCTATTTAGATCTCTTAAGAAATGGAATCTGCTAATAGCAGGATCTTGACTGCTGAATAATTAAAGGGGGGGAATGGGGGTAGAGGGCTTCACCTTCTGTACATTCACCATTTTCTATTTCAGTCTAAAAATCACCAAAAAAAAGCTTTCAGTAGAAAAAAAAACCAACTGAAATGAAGTGTTCACTGGGGGCAGAACAAGACTTAAATTTTCTGTCTCATGTACCCTCAGACCTTGGCTTTTCTGTTCAGTCATTCTCTTTCTCCTCCCATGTATTCCCACGCAGCAGCTTCTTTCCTCCCTTCTCCTGTCAGTTCCTTTTTTCTCCCTTGCCTCCTTGCTTTCGTCCTACTTTTTTTTCATTTTGAAATAATCATTATTGTTATTCACAGGCACCTTCGGAGCCACAAAGGAGGATGATGAAAATAGGAAGGTACATAATAAACAACAGAATGTTAACTAGGGAAAGGATGTCTTAGAAGCAGCATGGCTTCTGAGACAATCCATGAGTCATCCAGGCTGAGGGGAAGGCAGGAAGGAATCAGGGCTTGTCAGGCTGAACCCTGTCTCCTAAACTAGGTGGGACAAGGGCTATTAAATGCACTTATCTTTAAAGTCATCTTTTTATCTTTTATCGTCTTTTATCTTTATCTAAACTACTTTTTGATCTAAATTACCTTTAAAATCTTTATAATGTCGTAGAACTTTGCAAATGACAAAGTCTTACACAGAGGTTTACTTCTGCTAGAAAAGAATAAATGAACACTTCTGTTTCTAATGTAGTCGTTTTTTTGCCACATGACTTCCCTCTCTCCTGCTCCCTGCCTCCTGAAACAACCTCTACTCCATCAGAAGAGCCTTTGTTCTTGCCAAGTCATAGAGAGGTTTAAATTAAAGACCTTGGGAAGCTCCTTGCCATTGGTTGTGATGGAGGAGGGGAGACCTAGTCAGCCATCCCATTCCCTGCCTTATTCCTCTCAGTCCTCACCTTCTTTGTTTCTGTCTTTCAACTTTTTCTGACTTGGACCAGGTAGTAGGAAACTCAGGATAAAGATTCTCCCTTACTTAAGCCTTAAATCTGAAAGGAAGTCCTAAATGTAGTGTTTCTTTCCAGTCAGTAGGAAAAAGCAGTCTGCTCTAGCAGAAAGATCATTGAACTAGGAGTCAGAAAATCTCTGATCTAGGTCTGGCTCTGCTCCTGACTAGCTGTGTAGGCTTTGGATATATAATAAGCATAGCAACAACAATAATAATTTCTATCGCTTTAAGGTTGGCAGAACACTTTGTATGAGCTTATTTGTTCTTCACGACAGCCCTGTGGGGAAGGTAATATCCCCATTTCACAAGTGGGGAAACTGAGGCTCAGAGAGGCCAAATGACTTGTTCACAGTTACTCCATTAGAATCAGAGGCTAGCTTTAAATGGGGGTTCTCCAGACTCCACATCTATGGCTCCTTTCCTGGTACTGGCCCCTTTGGTCTCATTTTCCACAACTGTAAAACACAAATGTTGGACCGCAGGATTACTAAGGTCCCTCCAGCTAAAATAAATTCAGTGATTACATGACTTTTCTCTACCTACCTTTAAGCTCCAGTGTCTTACTTCAATAATGTTTTTCTTAAATCGGTTATTTTTAAGACCACAAGGAAGAAATTGTAACCAAGGAGGAGTGAGATTCCAAGTTGTTTTGCCATTAATTGACTTAATTAACTCCACTGCAATAAATAAGGGCAAAAACCTCAAAGAAAAATGAATGTTGCAAAGGGTAGCAGTGATAGGGAAGGATCATGTTGTTGAAATAATTTTCCCTCCTACTTTTAATTTCATCTTTCTTATTTTGAAGGGGAAATCTCAAGGGAAAACATTATACAGAGTACATAATTCAGTTTTCCATAGTAATAGATCTGGAAAAACCTGTAGTCCAACACCTTTAGAGTCAAAATGAGGAAACTGAGGCCCAGGGAGTCACAGAACAGAGATAAGAACCCCAGGATCCTTATTAGTCCAATACTCTTTTCATCATAACATACTCTCCTGTGTTCTCATTTGGGTTCTTATTCAGCAGGCATCATTTATACTGTGATGGTTACATAGAGGATAAAGAGACCAAAATAAAACTCTGCCTACCCTGGATGAGCTTATATCTTAGCAGAGGAGACAACGTAAATAAGTGCATACAAAATAAAAACAAGGTAAAATTTCAGCAGGGAGGGTACTGGTAACCGGAGGCATAAAGAAAGGTTTCCTAGAGAGCCTATTCATTTCTCATAGAGAGACATTTCTCAAGTGGTTTTAAAGGAAACAAGGGATTCCAAGAGCCAAGGTTGGGTGAGAAGAAAGGATTTTATCTCCTGCAAGAAGAAATGCACAAAATAAAAGACATAAGATTACGTAGACAAAGGCAGGAGTGTTGTGTGCAAACAACTGCCAGAAAGCCAGCATCATTCAACAGCCATTTATTGAGTGCCTACCATGTGTGCAGCCTGGCACGCCTTGAGTCTGGGTGAGGGGTAAGAGGTCTTTGTTCTTTATTACCAAAGCTAATTATTAAGAATTTTCAGTACTTTCTGATGTGCTAAGAGAGCTCGAGGCCACTCACATGCATCTCACACATGTGTTCCAAAGGATAGAATACATTCAATTCTTGGTTATGGCCAAATATTCCTGTGCTGTTGAGCACTTACCACATTCTGCACACAAGTCTGTACCATATTTTAAAATTTCCTTTACTTTTTGTAGTCAACAAATCATTTCTTCCATCTGTGTTAGCTAACAAGTTTAAATTTGGAGTCCCAAGGCAAAAGTTCAGGGGGAAAAAATCACCAAACGTGCTTACTATTAGTGAAAGGCATAGGACAATGGAAACCATTCCTTTTTTTTATGAGGGGGATTTTTAAGAGAATCCTTGGTGTTGAAAGACTGCTTGAGCAGCAGCTATCCCTGGTACGCTCAGTGTACCCAGGTACTGAGTTTCAAGGACTGGTAACAGTTCCTCCTCATTTAATTGAGCCATTTTTCAAATTGTCTACAAATCACCCAAACTCTTCTCTCTTACTGACTGCTTTCCTTCACTTTTCCTGACTAACAACCCTATCTACAAGCCAGTCTTTTTTCCAAGGTACTATTGAGATGCTGCATGTCATGTGTTTGACATCATCAGGGAATTAAAAACATATACCAACATAGTACAAATTCATTATAGCTCCCCGAGTTAAGCACTGGGCCTTCCTAAGACACAGCTGGTACATGATAAATGTTAAATTGAATTGAACAAAGACATCAGATGATCACCAGGGTTCTTAAAGTGGACCTCTGTGCTTTAAAAAATTTTTGATGCCTGTGTTTCAGTAATAAGTGGTTTCCTTTGTTATTCTGTGTGTTTTATGCATTTAAAAATATTCTGAGAAAGGGACTCATGACACAAAAGAGATCAAGAACCTCTGAAATGTAGAATATTGTTCATTGACAAAGAACTAGGACAGTCCAAAATAAATTCTGTATCTTTTGCTTTGTTTCATTTTTTTTTCTTTTGAGCATTAAGATCTTGTATGCTTGGCTATGTTATTAAAATGCTGAATTAATCTCTAAGTCAGGGTCAGTGTGTCTGGGTCTCAGTTTTGGATTCTCACATTTTATTTATGTCATTGGCCCAAATGGCTTGTTGCGCTTGCTCTTTGTTCTCTGACCAGTTCTAAAAATAGATCACCGTGATTTTGCCCAGGTATTGATGGGGTGTTCCAAAAGTCTCAGTGCCATTTTTGTACCAGTTTTGTTTTTGTAAGCATTTGTGCCTTAAAACTGCACTAAGACATTTGCAACACTCTATATACCAGCTATTGCTGGGAATGCAAAGAAAAAATGAAACCATTCCTGTCTTTAAGGAACTTACATAATATTGGTCAACACTGAATGTCACTTTCAGTTTTAAGGGAAAGAGGCTCAAGACATGACCTGTAGAAGTGACAACCTTAGCATAAGATCTGTCAATAAATGGGGTTGATAGGTCCTGAGCCAACTCCTTCTCTCATCTTAGGCAGCTAGTGGGACAGTGGATAGAGGATGCACCTAGAGTCAGGAAGACCTGATTTCCAATCCCACCTCAGACATCTTATTAACTGAGCAAACTTGGACAAGTCACTTATCTGCTATATGACTCAGTTTTCTAAGCTGTAAAATGTGGATAATAATAGCACCTAGCTCTCAGGGTTGTTGTGAAGATCGAATGAGATAACTTTTGTAAACTGCTTTGCAAACCTTTAAGTGATATATAAATGTTAGCTATTATTATCTAGGTTTTTAATATTTTTAGTCTCTCATCAGCAGCTAATTACTCAAAATCAAGACTGGATTATGATACAAGGTATAATCACCCACCTGCTGTTCTTAATAGCAGGATGAAAAACAGGGAAATAACTGTCCATAAAAACCTATTTATCATTATGACATAAGAAAAATTAATAGTTTGCTTCACAGGGTGCTCATTTCCTTTCCTTCATTTTTATTCCCTTTATTCTTTTGTCTTTTTCATTTAATATACTTTTCTAACTTCACCGTTCTTTTGCCGTGACTTATCTTCTTTGGCAAACCTCCTCCCATCTCTTTTTATGCTCCCATCTAAGTTGAAAACAACAGCAGTAGCAGCAACCCAAATGTTAGAAAAGAAATTTTAACTTGCAAGTGCCCCAAAGGTGCTGACCTATCATTTGGATTGTTTGGGGCTTTCAGAATTAACTGCTTATACACCCACAAAGTTTACATAATTTCTGCAATCAGCATACTCTGTCTTCAAACAGGGTTCTATATCAGGGGTGTTCATCTGCCACAGAACAAAGGGCACTCAGAACAAGTAGGCAACGTGTGCCACAGTACAGTGGTAACCGCAAAGCATCCGGAATGTTGCACAGCATGCACCTCTGGGCTGATTGTCCGTTAGAAAAAAGCTGTTCATTCTGTACAGTTCCCAGCTAGTGTGGTTTAGTATTACTTTGCAAACACTCATTCTTCAGTATATTTACGATGGTGTTACTATGTAGGTGTTGCCTGGATTTGCTTGGCTAACTAACAAGTCAATTTTTTCAGGTGAGATTCTTTTAAAGTTATTTTGCGTGTGTGTGTGTGTGTGTGTGTGTGTGTGTGTGTGTGTGTAAGAAGCCAGTTTTTCTTCCCAATGTTTCATTTACTTTATTTTCTGTATCTGTCTGAGATTTGATTGAGCTTCATAGTATATATGCAAAAAGGTTGGTGTTTATATGTATGTGAGCATCCTGTCCTAGTTGCATACATGACCCACCTATGTACCACTACCAAAAACATGACCAGAATTTATTTTGCTGACACAGCCTCTCAAAGTTTGCTTGAGATGACCAGGCCATGTGTAAAGAGTAGTAGTTGGGAATATGTGTGTTTTAATGTTTTCTATCTACTGTTCTGTCAGTGATTTTCTTGAAGTGTAGGTCTATCTAACATATTATACTCTCTACTGAATCCAAGTGGCTCCTTATTAGCTCCATGATAAAAAAAAAAGAATCCTCTGTTTGGCTTTTAAAACCTGTCGTGCTTTTTCAGTTGTCCTATACTTCATTCCCCTTCACATCCATCAACACTGACCTTCTTGAAGTTCCTCCCATGAAATACCATGTTCTAACTTTATGATTTTTCACTGACTTTCCTCTGTGCTTGGAATGGTCCCCCTCTTCATCTCTGTCTGTTGCCTTCCCTGGCTTAAGACTCAGCTCAAATCTCATCTTCTACAAGATATTTGTTCCTCCCCCATCACTGTGGTTCCCTTTAAGATAGCCTCCCATTTATACTACATATATACATAGAGAGACACATATATATGTGTCTCTCTATGTATATATGTATGTGTGTATATCTCTCTGTCTGTCTGTGTACCTAGCTAGCTATTGCTTGTATATCCATAGGTTTGAATATTCTCTCCCTCATTAGAATGTGAACTCCTTGAGGGCAGAAACTGCTGCTGTTGTTTTGTTTCAGTTTTTGCCTTTGTTTGTATCTCTGACACTTAGCACAATGCCTAGCTCATAGTAAATGCTTCATCAGTGCTTGTTGACTGACTCCCCTTTCCAGTGGTAAACTTGAAAATAGATTTTACTGATTTTCTTGACAGTGGTGAAATTTTAACTCTATATTTACAAACCAAATATTGGTCTTTATTAAATTATCCCTATTTTAAGACATAACAGGATATTCCAAAGTCTCATCAATAAAGAGCAAAGCCAGAGCACATGGCACAGACCATCACATTGCAATAACTCAGAGAAACAAAAATGATTCAAATAACTTCATGCTTAAAAGAGCATGCTGACACCTTTAGGGACCTGATGTCTGTCCTTACTAATGGTTCTAGAGAGGTATAATAATGGCAGAGTGGAAAGACCCCTGGATTTGGTAGAAGAAGAGAAGGCTTGAAGCTTAACCCAGACTCTCTCTAGTTGTGAGACTGTGCACAAGTCGGTCCATTTCTCTGATGCTCAGTTTTCCCCTCTGTAAGATCCTAGTACACAACTGGCCTCTAGAATTTACCTAGAGAAGAGCAATTCCTCTGAATGCATTAGGGTATAAGTTTAATATTTTGTGAGTTTGTGAGAAAACAGGTGGGTGGTGCAGGGAAGGGAAGGAAACACCAACTCTGGGTTAGATCTACCTCTTACTGCCCACTTCCTCCGACTCCCACTTCTTTGGGCAAATCACTTGAACTTTCCTGGACCTCAGTTTCCTTCTCTGTAAAATGAGGGGATTGGACTAGGCTCCTTAATGTTTTAGTTCTGTGATCATATAGAGGATTATTGTGAGAGAAGTGCTTTGTGGAAGCTGAAGTACTACGTAATCATATGGAAGCCCCTGTTGTTATCATTATTATTTTTACTGTGGCTCAGTGTTTGACATGGCAGTAACTTTTCTTTAAAAAAAAAAAAAAAGATTGCTTCTTATGTAGAAACTTTTAAAAACTTCCTATCTAAACACATACATACATGCATACATACACACACACACACAAACACAAACAATTTCAGCTTGAATAAAATCATTTGGATTGAGCTGTCTCTTAAGTGGGGACCTAGGAGATTGGGCCCTAGGTCAATAATAACACTTGCGGGACATGAAACCTCCCCACTCCCTACTTACCCTCATCCAAGGGTGGGGAACCTACAGCCTTGAGGCCACATGTGACTTTTCTATTAAGTGTGGTGTATGTGGCCTCAAGACCACAGATACCTCACCCCTGCTACCTCCTGCTAGCATTTTTAAGAAGGTAAAATCTAGTTAAAATTGATGGAGAGAGTTTTGCTGTCATAGAACTTGATATGGAAACATCTGGAATCTCCTGGAGGGTAGAAGAGGTAAGAGGGCAGAGGTAACCCAAAATGATGCCACGGAAGAGTAACAATGTGGCCTGAGAGTTAGAAGGGGAAAGTTTGGGTACACTTGTACATGGATGTATTTGGGGGTGGGGGTAGGGGCATGGAGCTGCATGCTAATTGTGTTGGGGAACACGTTGTAACTGCTGCCCCCTCTTGTAATGGCCTCACTTTTTGGGTGGGTTCCAAAAGTCTCTGGCTGGAGTGATTTCCCCTGTTTGCTATGCCTCCTTCGTTTGCACTTTATGAAAATGGAGCAGAGATTCACTTTCCCCCATCTGTTTTGCTTGCAGATAGCATTTATATACAGATGCAAGAGAAAGGTCTCTATGGTTTTAGGGTTTGTCAGTGGCTTCACCACAGAGTCAGGGAGGCAGCCCACTGAGACCAGAAGTGAGTCCAGGAAATACCTGTGCCCTTCTACCCAGACCCTGAGCCTAGAATCATGTCTTCTTGTGAGGGCAGGGAGGGGAAAGAAGGTGGTAATGGTTTGGCTTCATTTTGGAGGTTTGTGGGGCAGGGTAACTGAAACTTTGGGGCTTTCCTGTTGTACCACTTTTCTCTGTGGTTAACTACTGTCATCTTGAATTATTAGTTGAATCAAACTACTAGCCAGGGTCAGACTGGCTATTCCTGGCCCTTGAAAGGGCATAAAAGAAAATTACACACTAATAGAATGAAGACACGTAGAGATAGGTTCAGTAAATTTCTTTCCATAGGAACTAGGTATTATAAGATTTAGCGTTAGAAGAGACCTTAGATATTGTCCAATCAAACATCTCATTTTACAAATGAGGAAAGTGAGCGTCATGGAAGTTAAATGATAATTCCAATCCCTATCTCTTCTTCAAAGACAGGGGGGATCCATGAATGTGGAATATTATATATAAAATCAGACTTTTTCAATGTATTGATGGATTTTGCTGCATTTTTTTCCTTCCTTTTCTAAAAAGAATTCTTTGTAATGAGAAATGGTTCTTTGGGAGAGAAGAGAGGGAAATCTAGATGATATAAAAACAAGAAATATAAAAATCTATTTAATAAAAAAAAAACCAAAAAAGATTCTTCTAAAATTCCACTTGAAGCAGTACAGTCAAGTCATTAGAGGGTTGGCTCTGCCATGTCTTGCCTGCATTACTGTCACAATCTCCCTTTTTCTCGTATCTCCTCTCTCTATCCATTCTCTACATCCATGGTTCTCAAATTGTGGTGGTCTAGAGACACTGGGGTGGGGGGGGTGTTCTCTAAGATCCTCTCAGGGGATCCAAAACTATTTTCACAATAATATTTAGATGTTTCTATTTCTGGTATGGAAAATAGTAATTGACATGACCCATGTAAACAAAAGCCCTTTGAGGGAGTCTGCAGTAATTTTTTAGAGTATAAAGGGGTCCTGAAATCCAAGTTTGAGAACTGCTACCCTGCACACTTACTAATTTGATACCCTCAGAACACAGGTCTGACTGTGTCATAAAGCCCAAATGGCTTCCAGTTGCCTTGAATATAAAATATAAAACCTCTTGAATTTCATAAGAACATAGATGTACACCTAGAAGGGACCCACGGAGCCACCTAGTCCAACTCCCTCATTTTACAGATGAGGAAATTGAGGCCCATGGAAGTGAAATCCACAGTTAAACAGGCAGAAAGCATTTAGAGAAGGGGTTTGAACCCTGGTAATTTAACTGCACAATGCTCCAACCTCCTGTCCAGCTTATTTTACATCACTCTCCTTCGTGCATTGTAGAATCCAGTCAAGCAGGCCTGCGTGCTGTTCTCCATACACTACATTCCTTCTCCCTTCCACGTGTCTTTGCAAAAGCTACCCACTGTCTTCCCCACCTCTGCTTGGTAGAACCTTTGGATTCTTTCAGGTCCAGCTTAAAGTGCCCCTTCCTAGTTGAATCTTACCCTGTTCCTCCAGTTGCTTGTACCTTTGGAAATCACTTAATATTTACTTTGTATGTGTTTTAATAGTAATGATAATAGCTAGCATTTACACAGCGCTTTAACATTTGCAAAATGCTATATACATTTGTTACCTCCTTTGATCTTCACAGCTCTGTGAGGTAGGAGCTGTTATTATCCCCATTTTACAGATGAAAAATCTGAGCAGATAGAAACTAAATGACTTGTTCAGGGTCATACAGCTATTAAATGTCTGAGGCAGATTTGAAGTCAGGTCATCCTGACCTGACCAGGCCCAGTACTCTGTCCACTGGACCATCTACTTCCTCTGGGTTAGATACAGAGGATACAAAGGAAAATGAAGACAGTCTCTATTTTTAAGGAGTTTATTTCAGTTAGGGGAAAACAGCGTGAACACAAATAAGTGGCTGCTTATTAGGAGGTATGTAAGTGGAAAAGTCAGGACGAAGCAAGCCCATCCTTCCTGTTCTTCAAGTAGTACTCATGTCACTGTGTCTGGCTGCCTGGGGACTCCTGATTGGTTTGGTGGTCTGATGATAATAGGTCTGTGTGCACTATATAAGTAGAGGATAAACATATTTTTATACAAGCCAGAATTCAGCCTCTACTTGGTTCTTTTTAATAAATAAAACATGTATTTAAAATACAGTTTTAGCTAAAATGAATAAGTGAAAAAGTGTCATAAAGTTCTGTGATTCTGCTGTAGCTATTTAAACCTTTGAAGACTTAGGATGATTTTTGATAGGACTCTGATTATGAGCCAGATATCATCTTTCTATAGTAAAGCTCAACAGAGGCTTAGCTTATCCACCAAACAGGTATGTTAAAAGTTCACTGCAACATAGAGCCCAAGCCCTCCTTAGACTGAGTCTGCCAGATGAAGATGGAGTAATAGCTATGTTATAGTTAAAAAAAAAAAAAAGTGCTGTAATTTGGATCAAGAGGCCTGGGTTCAAATTCCTGCACTGACTCTTATTTATTGGAACTTCAGGTATATGGTGGGCAGCTACCTGGCACCATAGTGTATGGAGTGCTGGGCCTGGAATCAGGAAGACTCATCTTCCTGAGTTCAGATCTGGCCTCTGATGCTCTTACTAGCTGTGTGACCCTGGGAACTTAACCCTGTTTGCCTCCATTTCCTCCTCTGTAAAATGAGCTGGAGAAGGAAATGGTAAACCATTTCAATATCTTTGTCAAGAAAACCCCAGATGGGGCCACAGAGAGTCAGACATGACTGAAGTCTGACAGACTGACAAAAGCAAAGTGTGTGACTTTACTCAGTGACTTCATCTGCATGTAGTGCATTGGTGTCCTCGGTGCCTAGCACCGTGCCTGACACGTAGAGGACACTTCATAAATGCCTGTTGATCATGCCACTTCCTTCACATGGTGCTTGTGAGAAAAGGGCTCTGGGAACCTTAAAGGTATTATTTTAAGTAGGAGTAGCTGTTATTTCTCAGGGAGAAGAGTTAGTTGCTCAGTCATTTATTATCAGTTTAACTCTTTAATTCTATAACTTTTCTGCTCCCAATGTGCTTCTATGATGTTGGGTATCCTTTCAAAGCCATTTCCTAGTATAAATATGTTTATGTTGAGATAAGATTGCTTAAAACTCCACATCAAAGGGAATAACAATAAAAAAAGGCTACAGAGAATCTTTGTCAGTGTGGTCACTGTAGGCGTTGGCTTATGGGGAGTGGAGAAGGAAGAGAGATTCCCAGCTCCTTACTGAGGTTGTGTTTTCTTTGGCATGTTTCTTTGGGAAGGACAAAAGCACCAGCTTTCAAAAGGAGTAAATCTAGCTAAAAGAGTAACTCGGTGACTTGTTCCCATTATTTAATTTATACTAAATGCAGCTGTAGACCTCCCGTCCTTGTGAAAATTAGAGATGGTTAAATATCTATGTACAAAAATATGAGGCATACATGTTTCATATACATAATCTCTAGACTCCAGTAGTCTGGAGAATCCTTTGTATTCTTAGTACTTTGATGCTTGTATCTGTTGACAATGACTCTCCTTGGTCTTTGAGTTTTATTTGTGCAGTGACATCCTACATTTCTATCAGGAAATACACTTCCTGAGTTGAAGCTTCTCAACTGAGGAAAGTCTATGGTGATAGTATTATAGATCTGGAGATTTAAGAGATCTTAGAGGCCAGTTTAGTCCAATTCTCTCATTTTATTGATGAGGGAAATGAGGCCTAGGGAGGTTCAGTGATTTTCTCCTGGTCATACAAGTGATAATTTTCAGGGATAGAATTTGAACCCAGGTCCTTGACTCCAGAACCACTCATATTTTCCATCATCATATAAACAAGTTATTTGCAACTGTTAATACAATTAATGCAACTATTCATAATAATACAGTATAAAGATAAGCTGCACAAAAGGGTGGATGTGGGGAAGATGAAGGCATCCTGATGTCATGGAGAGAGAGTACACAGTGAGGAGCCAGAAGATTTGAGTGTACGTTATAGCTATGCTGTTTATTTGCTGTGTGAACTTGGCTCTTGTCACTTCTTTGTGGGCTTTAGTTTCCTTATTTGTAATGTGATGAGATTAGACCAAAGTGGTAGGCCCCTTCCTGGCTCTTGTATTCCATGATTTAGGATCTAGAGAGTTGTGCACTTATATGCAGATTTAACCTTGAGGCAAAAGCACATGCACTGCTCCTTGCCTCCAACTGATGCTTTTTCTTTTTAAATATCTGCCTTTTAATTAATGATTGCAGAAAGATATGACACATGAATGAAAATTTGGATTAAAAAAGAGACAACTAGCAAGGATTTGAGAAAGTATTTTCTTGCCTTCTGTTGTAGAATATCAGTAACCTTGTTTGTTAGGATCAAGATGCCACTTTAGTGGTCTAACAGATGACTTTTAAATGTCATTATTTAGAAATTTTTCATTAAATATTAATTTCCTGACCAAGACTTTTGTAGGACATACTTTTTTTTTTCCAGATCAGTTGAGGTTTTTAGTTCAGAACATTATTCTGAAAAGGAGAAACTGATTCTTTGATGTGGCTTTGCGTCTCTATGCTGTATTAGCCTTTTGCATCAAAAAGCTCATCTCTGTCTGAGTTGTCATTAAGACATTTATCAATCCTTAGATGCCACATATATGCATTCAAGGGCAGGTTCTGTTATAACACATTTTCTTTTCTTTGCTAAACACTCCTTAATTGTGCTTTGGGTGGGTGGAACCAAAAGGGCAGTAGAGGCAAATATTCATCTCAGTTTCCCAAATTCTCCTCCAAACAATTTTAAAATAACGTGCCAAATAAAATCATGAAATCAACCAAACGTCAAGGTAAAACAATTTCCCCACCCAAGATAATGCAGGAGATCAGCAGGGAAGGTCTGTCATACCTGGGGGTCAGCAGGAGTGTAGTGCAGGCTGGGCTCCAGCATTATCAGCAGCAGGCCTTGGAAGTGACTGCGCCAATGGTGTCAGCTTCTGGAGCTCTCAGCCCACAGAGGGTAAGGGGAGTGGACTACTGGTTGGAAGGAGATTACAGGGGACCCTTTGCTGGTATTGGGTTCAGGATCCTGTTGCATTCCCAGGGCAAAGAAGGGCACTAAGCCCTGCAGCAGAGAGGTGTAGGGGCTTTGGTCACGGTTCCAGGGTGGAGAAGAGTGTTTGTGGTGACTCACAAGGGAGTAGCGGCCCTGGTCTTATTTGAAAGGCAAAAAGGCTTGCTTGTGATTGCAGGAGAGCAGGGGACCTGAACACAGGTCTAAGGCCAAGAGGAGTGCCAGCATCTGTGGCTACATGGGAAAAAAGTTCCTTTTTAGGTAATGACCAGAGGATAGGCCAGGAAAGCATGACCACACCTCTCTTTAGATCATACCATCTTGGAAGCAGTGAAAACTTACAGACCACCAGAACTAGCTCTGAAAATAGCAGCACCAAAAAACCCTGAATTTTGGGACAGTACTCCTTCTACCCTGGGAACAAGCCCAAATTTAACATAAAGTTAAAAGTCAAGAAATAGGCTGGAAAATGAGCAAGCAACAACAACACAAAGAACCTGACCATAAAAATTTACTGTGGTGACAGGGAAGATCAAGACACAAATTCTGAAGACAACAATGTC